>NC_047106.1:82678133-83415633 GCF_902500255.1 Thalassophryne amazonica
ATTGTAGTGGCTGTTTATGGCCTAAATTTGATTTAACAATAGCAAAATTCCATATGCCTTGAATTTTCTAGAGATTACGAAGGCTTTGAACTGACAAGGCTAAGGCCTGAAAAAAAAAAAAAAGGGCCTTAAGGTGCATCAAGGCACTACAACACTGTCTGCAGTCTTCATAGAAGAATGGTCCGACATCTTGACTGGCTGATGAGGCTACTGGTGCAGTTTGACGTCGTCCTTCTCCCCCTTCATCCCAGCATGTTATTCCTGTTCTTTTTCTCACTGTGAGTCACTGCCATCTAAGTCCAAACCACTTTGGTGGTTCTCTGGACTTTCTGCCTTTCACTTTCTCACTATTTTGTTGACCATGACTGTTAACTTTGAATTTCTTTATTTTTAATTGCATTGAAAATTTTCAAAAGCCCAACCAAACTGTCTGCATGCAGACGAGTTGTGAGAAGTAGCAGTTAATTTTCTATTTGTCCCAGCTGTACGGTTATTCATGACATCATCAGTGGTCCGAGGCCATGGTGCATCATGGGGAAGCTTGATGCACCAAAAATCCCCCAAACTCTGATAATGTGGTGCCATTTTTGAGTAGGAACAAGGAAGCATAGCTTCACAGTCTGCTGCAACAATATTTCTTCTTCCCACTGTCATGGAAACGTCAGAAAGTAACAGTGCAGGTATTTTAGTGCCTCATTTATAGTCGTAGAGTTTCAGCAGCACCTACATACCTGACGTTGGGGATTTATGACTAAGACGCTGTGGAAAAAAAAATGCAGGTGGACACATTGATATGTACACTACTTTTTTGTGTTGAGTAGAAAAATGTTTACTACTTAGCTTCATCAATTCTGGTCTAACAACAACAAAACCCCTACATTTTATGTATTTGGAGTTGGTGCATACATTTACATTTGTCACACTAACACAGATCTGTCACTAAAGCTGCAGCTTTGGGGGCAGAGATGAGATCATAACACTGAATTTATAATGGAAGATGGCACCTTCAGACACAAAAGTTGTTTGTGTTCTAGGAGAGGTGCAGCGACTGTGTCAGCAGGGCGTCTGTGTTCCTGGCGAGGCCGGGAATTCCTTCATGGTATTTCAGGAAACAGGACTGGAGAAGCATCCTAAAAGGGCCACACCCTCATAATCACTTAAGTGCAAAAACAGCTCATTTTCAGCCTCATGTTGATGTTTTTGAAATGGTGAACATAAGATTTGTACAGTATCTAAAAATGTATGTATGTGTTGTTTAAAACACCCCCAATGTGTCAGATTTGGGATGCCATTTTGCACCTTAGTAATTATGAAGGTGTGTGTCATTTATTGTTACTTATGGATAAGGCTTGATTGTCAATTTACAGTGGCGTAAGAGCATGCCTCTGCGCTCACATGCGCACACAGCCCACTCTACACAGCCGTTTTACACATAGTTGCGTTTTAACTGTTACTGGCCTTTTTTTTTTTTTTTTACTCAACCGTACACGACTGATCCATGACGACGTCTGTATTACCAGGTCTACGAAAACTATGAACTCTACATTATGCAGTAAAATTACTGCAGTGTTTAAAGCTTCCTCAAGACCACGTGTCTGTGTATATAAAATTGAAAATCATTTATTCTGTTGCATTCATTTAATCTTAAAAACAGTCAATGGCATTTCTTCAAGTATGCATTGAGTTAACTAGCGTAAGCTACCCATTTTTTCTTCTTCTTCCATGAAGGGTAGATATTTAACAGGGCAAGTTTGCCAATGTGAAAAGGCACATTGTTCCTTTGTGTAAATTGTTGAGCGGAAAAACAAAACATGAATAAGCTTCTGTGTTGAACTCATTACCTTGTTAGCTTCTTTGTGTTTGATTACAATGGCAAATCTGTTGGACTTTGTCGTGTCTTAGCATCCTTACTTAGGTTTGGACGCGCCGCTTCAGCTGTGTATCTCTTTAAAAAGTTGTGACACTGGGTATTTAACAGATGGTGGTCGAATAGTATTTGCCAGTAATACTTAAAAATTTTTAGACCACTTGGAGCAGCAAATGGGTCAGTCAAAGGATGGTTAACCAGAGAGTGTGGTTTAACAAAGAAAAAGTTAGAAGTGATACTGTGTGTTATCAGGCTCACACCATCAGTCTGGTGCTCCAAAACAAACAGTTTTATTTGCAGTACTGTTGAGATTTTAGCTGTGTTCTGTCGCTTCATTTACGCCTGGGCAGAATGATAGCTGATTCCATTAGTGTCAAATACAATAAAACGAGGATATGTATAACTTTTATCATATTTCAAGTGTCTTTAAAAATGAATTGAGCATATGGTGAGTGACGAGAACATTTGGTTGTTTTGTTTTTGTTTTTTGTTTTTTTTTCTTCTCCCCCCAAATCTTGTTCTATTTCATTCCTCCTGACTGCCAGAGGGCGGTGCTTTAGCACCTGGATAACTACATGTGCGCAGCACAGAGGTCGAGAATATATACCAACAAAGTCACACCATTGAATGTGACCTGGGTGACGTCACTGGTTGTCTTTATATACCAGACGCACCCAGCGCTCGCTTCTTTTCTACATTCTCGCATTCTTAGAGGTTGAGAACGCATTTAGCTGCGATTGCCGCTCTCGCTTGTAGCCTCACAACCCACCTTCGGTTGGAGCTACGTGCACTGCACACGTCCTCCAGAGGCTGCGAGACACGGCTTCACCGTTTTTTGTATTCTTTGACGCCTGCCGTGAGTACACCTTCCTAAACGCCGGGTGCGCGCCTTGCCGCTGCCCTGCTGGATATTTTCCTCTGTGCACATTAGCTGTGTTGTTTTGATGAAAGCTGGCTATTTGTTTAGTTGTGTCGCTAATCCTGTTAACTACGTGGTAGTGTGTGTATCAGAACCAGTATAGTGTACTGTGTTGGGCTTGCCGTGAGTGTTTTCCACTCCTTGAAGTACTTTGTCTGCACTGCCGCCATTTGCTAAGTTTAACAGCTCCGCTAGCAGCTAGTGTTGTCGTCGTTGCTGTAAGTGACTTAGCACTTGGGCTGTGAGTTTTTTTCGGCTGTGTGCATCGTGTTATTACTGTGGCTGTGAGTGTTTCACGCTCCGGGCCTTGTATTAGCTTTTACACTGAGTGTTTCAAGCTCCGTGCCTCGTGCCGAGTCTGCGGCTGGAGTGCTTCACGCTCCGTGCCTCGTGTCGAGTCTGTGGCTGTGAGTGCTTCACGCTCCGTGCCTCGTGTTACTATTTACACTGCGTGTGATTCACGCTTTGTCTTTCCATTTATAACCATCAGGGCTTGCGTTAGCCATCTGCACGCAGTCCACAATGTTGACAGGGCCTTTGTTGCATGGCTGTAGTACCTGTTTGGCTCCCTTGAGCCCAGATGATGGACATATGTTTTGCCCCTCCTGTCTTGGGGTCGGACACCTGAGGGAAGCCCTGACTGGCGATGCCTACCTTAATTCTGCCAGCATGCCACTGGCAGAGAGATCTGCTAGACTTGAGGCATTGGAAAGTGGAATATCTAGTGCGACTTTGGCCTCCAGACCCAGGAAGGACCCAAAGCACCGTAAACGCCCACATGCAGGAGCCCCTTCTGCTAAGAAGGTTACTCATGACCATGCTTTGGCTGAAAAGGTCGAAACGTTGACTTCTGAGTTTGCTCAGATTAAGTCCTTGCTTCTGAATCTACAGCCTAAGGATGCAGTGACAGTTCCTGCTGTCCCTAATGAGGCTGATCAGACCAATGTAGTTACTCATCAGGAGGACGATGTCATGTCTATTGCTGCAACTGATTCCTTGTACATGACAAGTGATATAAACTGTGTGGAAGATGAGAGGAGTCTTTTTCCAAGCCATTCATTAGTGGGCTCTCATACCTCCGAGGCAGAGTCCATGCTGCAAACCGAACCTGGACTATCCTTTGTCAAGCAAGCTGTTCAGTTGGCTTTATCCCGGCTTGGGGTCGACAATCCCCCTGCGGAAACCACCGCTTCAAGTGCCTTTTTCAAAGTCACTCAGAAGCCTGAGTTCAACGTTCCAGTTTCACAACCATATATCGAGGAGCTCCACTGATGTTGGGCGGACCCCAAATCATTGACCCATCTATCACAGGACTGCAGAGCCCTTAGCTCTATGTGTGATTCAGTGCAGTATGGTCTGAACCGTATGCCCGCCGTTGACAGCATTATTGCGAACCTGGTTGTGGCTCCAGCTGATGCTGCTCGGCCGGTTGCCCGCTGCCCACGCCCTCAGTGTAGGGTCACTGATGACCTCCTCACCAAAAGCTATGACATAGCTGCTCGCATCGGTCGCCTAGGCAACTCACTGTCCTATTTAGCCCTTGCCCTCTCAAAGTCTTTGAGGGAGGCAGAGGTTGATGATGCTATGCAAAGTCTTAGTGATGCCTCACTCCAAACCTTTGCTTATATGTCCAGAGAGCTTGGCAGACTGATGTCAACCCTTACCATCACTAGACGTCAGGTGTGGCTTGCGCAGTCCCCCCTTTCCGAATCCTGCAGAGGCACACTCCGTTCGCTGCCGGTTCTTCCAGGCCAAGTATTTGGACCTGCGGCCCAACAAACTTTAGAGCGTGCTGTCGAGGCTAGTAAATCTCGGCAACAGTTTGTTGACCTACACCAGTCTTCCAGACCTCAGCCAGTCAGACGTGCTACAGCTTTTCACTCTACATCCAGGCTTCCGCCGACTCCCAGAGCTGCACGTGCTTTTGCAGTTGAGGGCCAGCTCTCCCAGCAGCCTGCCTTTCGTGAGCCTACTGGCAGACCCCCGAGAACTGAACGGTTTTGCAGAGCTTCCAGTAATCGCGCCCAGAGGTCCTCAGGGATGCGAGGCAGAGGTGGTCGGGTCTGATTGCCAATGTTTGGCCCCCAGCCGTTTTTTCACGAAATCAACTCAGCCACTGGGAGGCTCAAGTTCAAGACCCATGGGTCATTTCAACCTTGTTCGAAGGTTACAGAATTCAGTTTAGATGTCGTCCTCCAAAGTTCAATGGGGTGAGGATGACTGTTGTTTCCAACTCAGTGCAGTCTGCTGCCCTACAACGGGAGATTTTGGAACTCCTGGAGAAGGGGGCCATAGAGCCAGTTCACAGATCAGACCAGCTCAGGGGGTTCTATTCAATTTACTTCTTCCAAAGAAGGATGGCGGCTTTCGTCCTATCCTCGATCTCCAACGTCTGAATCGTTATATCAAAGTGCTGCAGTTTCACATGCTCCGCACAGTAGATGTCCTTCAACTATCACACCAGGAGACTGGTTCACAAGTGTTGACTTAAAAGACGCCTATTTCCATGTGCCAGTGGCGCCTCATCACAGGCAGTTTCTCCGCTTTGCTTTCGAAGGTCAGGCATACCAGTTCAGGGTGCTTCCTTTCGGCCTCTCTCTTGCCCCTCGTACATGTATGGCTGCAGCACTAGCCCCACTGCAAGCTCTTGGATTAAGAATCCTACCCTACTTAGACGATTGGCTTGTCTGCGCTCCGACTCAGGAGCAGGCGCACAACGACACAGCTCTTCTACTGAACCAATGTCTCTCATTTAGGAGTCACAGTGAACTTTGCAAAGAGTTCTCTTGTTCCCAGTCAACAAACGACCTTCATCGGCATTGCCATCAACTCCCTGACTATGACTGCATCGCCATCCCCGCAGAGAGTGGATGATGTAATTCGTCTCGTCTCACACATTCAACGGGCTGTGACGCTGCCTTTTGGTTTGCTGCTCCGGTTGATGGGCAAATTGACTGCAATGTCGCTAGTGGTACCTTTGGGACTTCTGTTCTTACGTCCCCTACAGATTTGGATCAACAACCTAGACCTCAACTCGAAGTTGCATCAGCACAGGCTTGTACGACTCTCCAACCAGTGCCTTCTGCACCTCAAACCCTGGGGGAACGTGGACTTCATCTGCAAGGGTGTCCCTCTAGGCTCTGTTCCTTCTCGCCGAGAGGTGGTTGTTACAGATGCATCACTCAAAGGTTGGGGGGCCGTGTGGAATCACAGGATGGTGAGGGGTGTCTGGAGTCCCCAGGAGAGACTCCAACACAGAAACGTGCTGGAGCTTCGCGCTGTGCGACTGGCTCGCAAGCATTTCCTCCCAGCCCTGAGAGGAAGACATGTTCTTGTCCGGTCGGACAACACGTCAGCAGTCTATCACATAAACCATCAGGGGGGCACCAGCTCCAGTCATTCATTGGCAGAAACTCGGAAGCTTCTCTTATGGGCGTTGCCTCGCCTTCAGAGTGTCAGAGCAGTTCATCTGCCCGGTGTACAGAACAGCGCAGCGGATTTACTCTCCAGACAGAAACCACCACCGGGAGAGTGGAGACTGAACCCGATTGTGGTCCAAATGATCTGGCAGAAATATGGTGCAGCGGAAGTGGACCTTTTCGCTTCAAGCACTCGCTTCAAGCACCTCGACACATTGCCCACGATTGTACTCCCTCTTGGAACCAGACAGCCCGCTGGGGCAGGATGCATTGGCTCACCCGTGGCCGGATTGCCTCCTTTATGCCTTCCCTCCTCTCCCGTTGCTGATGTTGACACTGCACAGGATAGATCAGAGCAGCCACAGGGTGCTGCTGGTTGCTCCATTCTGGCCTGGGAGGATTGGGTTTCCCATAATTTACAAACTCCTCGAGGGAGAACCTTGGGCTCTCCCGGAGAGGAAGGATTTGTTGTCACAGCTACAGGGGAGGATTTGGCACCCTCACCCAGAACACCTTCAACTGTATGTGTGGCCGTTGAGGGGCCAGACTCCTTGTTAAGTTCTTGTGACCAGGCTGTTGTTCAGACTATCCTTAATTCACGTGCTGCTTCTACCAGGGATTTGTATGACAACAGATGGAAGCTGTTTGCGCGGTGGTGTGAGAAACAAAAGTTAGACCCGGAGCATTGCCCTGTGCCTATTCTCCTCAAATATTTACAAGAACTGCTGGAGAAAGGACTTTCTGTCGCTACCTTTAAGGTTTATGTTGCTGCAATCTCTGCCCGGCACGTCTACGTTGATGGCCGGTCAGTGGGTTCACACCTCTTAGTGTGTCGTTTTTTGAAAGGTGCTCTACGTTTGCGGCCTCCAAGGCTTGCACGCGTACCTTCATGGGACCTTCCTCTAGTCCTGGAAGGTTTAAGCTTATCCCCTTTCGAACCAGTTGAAAGTGCTGATCTTAAATGGGTGTCAGTGAAGACTGCCTTTCTACTTGTACTGTCTTCGGCTAAGCGGGTGGGAGAGCTCCATGCCCTATCAGTCACTGGGGACTGTTTGCGATGGAATTCTGACGGATCTGGGGTTACGCTGTGGCCTAATCCGTCCTTTTTACCCAAGAGAATTTCAACTTTTCATGTTAACCAGCCAGTTTCCTTGGCTGTGTATGCCCCGCATTCTGATCCAGGATTATCTGTTTCAGGTTCCCTGTGTCCTGTCTGAATGTTGAAGCAGTACATTAGTGCGACTGCCGGGATCCGGAAAATGGATGCCGTTTGTGTGTTACGGTGATCACAAAAGAGGCTGTGCTGTCTCAAAGCAGCGACTCTCGCATTGGGTCGTGGATGCCATTTTACTAGTATACAGGTCCAGAGGTCTTCAGCCTCCTGAGGTTACGTGCCATTCCACCAGAGGGGTGTCCACCTCCTGGGCTGCACTGAGAGGTGTCCCTTTGAGTGATATTTGTGCTTCGTCCTGTACCTTCGCCCACTATTACAGACTGAATGTGGCCGCTCCTCCTGTGGTGACGTCGGCGGTGTTGTCTGCCTCCACTCCCCACTGCTGATGCGAGGTGAGTGTGACTCTTCGTGACCTTGTTGGTATTAAGTCATCCAGGTGCTAAAGCACCGCCCTTTGGCGGTCAGGAGGAATGAAATAGAACGAGAGTTACGAATGTAACTACGGTTCTATGAATTCCGGATGACCGCCAGAGTTGCTTGTCACTCAGTCTTGCAAGTTCATTCCGAAAAGAAGCGAGCGCTGGGTGCGTCTGGTATATAAAGACAACCAGTGACGTCACCCAGGCCACATTCAATGGTGTGACTTTGTTGATATATATTCTCGACTTCTGTGCTGCGCACATGTAGTTATCCAGGTGCTAAAGCACTGCCCTCTGGCGGTCATCTGGAATTCATAGAACCGTAGTTACATTCGTAACTCTTGTTTATTAACCTGTTAACTGTCAGGTCTGCCTGCGTCTGTCTTTTTACCAGCTCAGCCAGCCTTCCAGCTGCCTCACACTGTAGTCCACGACATATAGTCACATCGCAGCATTGAAGTGTGTCTTTGTATGATACGCTAAAACAATATCGGTGGGTTTGTTTGTATTTTTTTAATTTTTTCAAATAAATATTTCAATTCATTAATACACAACATAGTGTTGCTGTGGTTTCTTTATTTATAACTGTCAGGTTTTATTCCCGATGGAGTTAAAGTATAGACCCCGTGCAGCTGGCATCATTCGTTCAGGTAATCATCATTTTGGTTGGCAACAAAGGTTTGCCACAACTAGGGAATCATTAGTCTCCTTCAATATTCTGTCATGTGGCTCCACCAATCAGAATGGGGGTGGGGAGGAAACTACTTTGGACAGATTTCCATCAGGTACAAAAAGAAGAGCTACATAGTAAAGCAGTAAAGTAGTGAGAGTTGGAGCACAAGTCCTGTAGGCTCTGAGGTCCAGTTGGCATTTACCCCAGAATACTAAGCAAAGCAGAAGAGTGTCTACAACTAGCCCTAGGTGGGACACCGGTCCAGGTTACTTCCCCAGCTAATAGGATATGTAGGAAACCTTTCCCTGGTGGTAAGTTCTCATCTTATTTTGTATGAATAGCAAATAATTTAGATGAATCTGGAAAAAGTGTATAATACTTGTCAACACCTCAGGGGAGTCTGCAGGATTCATGTATATGTGTGGCCGCACATGCCTATGTGTGTGCATACTACTGCATGCAGGGAGGAAGGAGGGATACAAAAGTAATGATAAAAATAAACATCTTCATATGTGGTCACTTTACACTGATGTCAGAGTTGTTGCTGCTCTTAATTGTTGATGCTTGTTAATGAGCAGCTGTAGTTTCTTCAGCAGTGTTTCACACTTTCACATCTGGTTATGCAGTTGATTGTGTAGCACTTCTGGTGGCTACAGGATACCAGGGTCAGTGCTAGGGTTCGACTATGAGAGCAGTGATTGAGTCAGAGACCAAAGGACCACAGACCAGAGAATAAACCGGCTTATTATGTACAGATAGAGGAAAAAACAATGAACATACAATTTACATACATTTGACATTACGATTGACAAGTTTCAATATCCTGTTCGGAGAAATTAAATATTGTTCCTGTTCTGTTCAAGTGAATCAGTTTATCGATCCCTTTTTGATTTAAACCTCGTATTCAGCTTAATAAAGGATATTAATTTCAACCTAGGTTATGGTTTGGTTTATTCTGGTTTCTCTTTTCAATCTAATGTGTTATTTGAGTTAACTCATTGTCTGAACAAAGTTCAGTACATCGGTTTCAAGATAATTTTTTTCCACTATGTTTAAACCAACAACAACAAAAAAAATTACAGTTCAATTAATACTGTTACAACATTAACATGAATGTTTCATCAAAATAAATGACAAAAAAAATGTTCAACTTAAAATAGCTGATAGTTCATCACTAAAAGTCTTTCCCTTTTAAGTGTAAATCCTTGGATGGTCCTGGATAGTCAATCTTGTGGTCCACTGCAGATTGCAGAGAATAAGGATAAATGCTACCAGTTTCTGATGAAGCAACACAACGTCCATCAGGAGGCGCTGTGCTTCGACTCGATGTGCAGTTCAAAGGTTCACTGGGCGGCTCCCCATCTCGTTCCGACTCAGAGATTTAGCTCGGATTTTTCGGTCCAACCTTAATCCGGTTGTTAAGCGCTGACGTAACGCATCACGTGATGAATCTGTTTCCGGGTCCAAAGACCTCCAAGTTTACAATTAAAGTTACGTCTGTTTGATCCTTTTAAGGATTTACAGTTTAAGTTTAGTTTGTGTTTACATTGTGCGCAAACCTCCGTCCCTCCCTTCTCCGCCTCCACCTCCATTAACCGCATTTGTCTGGTTCTATGGTCAGAACACTTAATAAAACTTTTTTACTTTGCATATTTTATTATGCACAGGTAAAATATACATGTCTGTCTGTTAATAAAAAATTATTTATTAAAATAAACAGGACGTTAAAGTGCAAACTTCACTTTCTCCCCGAACGACATGAACAGGAAGAGATCGCAGCTCGCAGCAACTCCCATTGAAAATAACAGAGAAACAACCTGAGCGTCTGACATTTTTACATAAAACAAACGCAGTAAGAACGTCTAAAAACCCAGTTAATGTATCCAGGAGAGTTTTAGGCACAATATACAAAGAGTTTTATGTTGCGATGTTAATGCTGTTGTCCGTGTGCAACGGTGTAAGTGCAGCGTGATTAGATCGTCTCAGTGCAGTTCTCAATGTTAATGACAGCGCGCCTTTTTTTGTTTGGAGCCGGAAGTTGAAAATCACATGATGCGTTACGTCACACTTAACAACCGGATAGCCAAGTCCCGTTCGTCACCCACTCAGGACACGTTGAAAAACAAAAATGACTTGGTCAAAGTACAAAAAATAACTTTCAAATACACTCTTTTCTGTTTGTTTTCTCTTTAAAAAAAAAAAAAAAAAAAAGCAGCAGCTCCCAATAGCATTCACTCTTCTCTCTAACCCCCTAGCAGCACGCTTCTCCCTCCATTAATAGCAGCAGAAAAAGAAACAACCTGGTTGGCTGTGGGTAAATGGACTGCATTTATATAGCGCTTTTCCATCTGCATCAGACGCTCAAAGCGCTTTACAATAATGCCTCACATTCACCCCGATGTCAGGGTGCTGCCATCCAAGGCGCTCACTACACACCAGGAGCAACAGGGGATTAAAGACCTTGCCCAAGGGCCCTTAATGATTTTCCAGTCAAGCGGGGATTTGAACCAAGGAGCTTCTGGTCTCAAGCTCAACACCTTAACCACTAGACCATCACCCCCCCCCCAGTGTAACGTGACCTTTCAAAATAAGAGTCAACATGTTTTCTAGAGCCATTTTAAATAATAAAATAACATGAATTTACAATTTTTTTCCAGTCATTTAACAGTTTTAACCTAAATTAAGTCTTACACAATGAATTATAGTAATTAAACATGTTGACCTATATATTGTCTTCCAATTATAACGTATTTCCTTGTGGCCATTTTTACTAACAGGCTTTTCTTTAATGAAGGCTTTTATTTGATGAGGGCTTTGTAAACCAGGGTTACACCTGCATCTTACATTTGGTGTCTTTAGCCTTGTGGTATTTCAGGCCAGATTTCTTTAATCCTGGGTTACATTTGGACCACTTGTCATCTTTAGAAATGATATATTCACTTTGAGTTTTGGTACAAGTTCAACCAGTTTATTTAGACTATTCCAAACTATGATTTGTGTTACCGGACTGACAACTGTGATGACATGGTGTAGGTGTGGAAAGGCAGAGTACCCAGACTAGCAAACATTTCACCACATACTGTTTCAAAGCCTCACCATGTAGGTGTCTGACTTATTTGAAAAGGGGCAGATTTGTGTTTGTGCTTGGCTTTTCCATCACAGTAGTCCTGTTTTCTGCGCTGAGTGAGTGGATCCATCTATTCTTTTACCCTCCGTCATGCCAGCTTTAGTACTGAAGGTCACGTCATTTGGTCTTTCACACCATCTGGCGGTCCGTGACTCGAGTGAGAGGTCTGTTTCAGCAGAGTTCTGGTGTCTTGTGAAGTATGGATAATAAGACAATATTGGGCACAGCTGAAGAGTCCATCACAGGTGCTACACCTCCTCTAGATAACCCTGTCAACTTGGGAGAACGTAGAATCATAATCACCCGTGAACTTGCTAAATTAATGCCATCCACATCCTCGCTTTGCCGTTGTTTACATGCACTGTGAGACAGCGGAACTCTGCTGGCACCGCGGTGCATTCTGGGAAGCGCAGGCCAGGGGCATTATGGGAAATGCTGAAACACCTAATGGAAGAGTTGGCTATTGCTAAAGAATCAGCAGCTGTTCTGTGCTAACCCTCTTAACATATTGAAGTGCTGGAGTCACCTCCAGACATTATAGCTTTTTTTTGCATAACTAATCTTCACACATTTTATTGTCTGAGGATTTGCTGCAACTGGAAATGGTCAAAGGTCCATGCAGGTATGATCTGGCTGCTTTGGAGATGTGGTTGACAGGCAGTCGGCTTGGCTGGTCATCAGTCATGACTCAGTGTTATTCCAAAGTGTGGTGGATGCAGTAATGTCCTGCACTGGTGCATCCTCCCAAACATGAATGACTTTATTTCTGTGCAGACAAAACACTAAATGTGATCAAAGGGATCACCGACAGGTCGAGCAATGTTATTTTTACATCAGAGCACATTTTCAGTCTTAATGCACTTGATTGATTTTTGGAAGCACAGCACATTGATTTCCAGTAAAGATGCTGACTTGTTTCCATCTTTTTTCAGTGTTTTGTTGGCAGTAAATTTAAAATACAGATTTCTAAAATATTGTAGCTCCTTCTGACCTCAGCCTGCTCCATGCAGGAGCTGTAGGGAATGCATCTACATAATGTGAAATCATAATGCTGAGATTATAGAAATCACTAATCTGTGTGCTCAGAGGATCATCTCCATCATCTGATGAGCCCCCCATATCTGCATTGCAAAGGCACCATTTCACTCTTTGCACACTTGATCCCATCAGATCTCAGAAGTTAAGCAGAGGAGGTTCTGATTACTACTTGGCAGGGAGACCAAGTAGCAACAACAGGAGCTTGATACAAGGGCATCTGGTGTAAAACGTACCACAGCAGATTTGTACCACATCTATCACTGAGTTGATAAAATCTGCAGGATGACATTTCAAGTGTGGTTTCCACTTGGCATCTGTTTCACACCCTCAGTTTATGATAAAATACATAGAGAATTGCAGCACTATCTTGTTTTTGTTCCTGTTTTTCACAAGTTGAAAACATTTAGACTTCTGTGCACACAAATGTTTGTTTCTCCCACATTTTGTTAAGTTTGTTCAAAATGGTGTAGTGTTTGTGAACACTTCATCTTTGAGATGCTGATTAAACAGCAATGAGTATGTGGCATTTTATCAGCACAATTCCACAAATGCCACAACTTTTGAGGGTGCATGGAATACTGTGAATGTCACTACCGTAAACTGCTGTCAGTCATTTTTGAGAATTTGACAGTGCATCGAACCAGTCTGTTAACTACAGACCATGTGTAACCACACCAGCCCAGGATCACTGGCTTCTTCACCTAATAAAGCTCTGCTACACCCAAGACCATCTGCACATTGTAGAGTTGACTTTTACTGTGACCTGTCTGTGCAATAATCAAGCTGTTTAATCTGCATCTTGATACAACACAAATGTCAAGTGGATAGATTATCCTTTGGCAAAGGAGAAGTGCTTGATAATAGGGATTTTAACAAATTTGTGAACAAAATTCAAAGGAACTTTGCTGCATCAAGGCCGTCTATCTTTTAATTAAAATTATGAAAGTGTTGCAATTGTATTTTTGTTGAGTTCATTTCCAAAATAAACACTGATCTTTAACTTTTACCAGGGGCACGAAATGTCACATAACAAAAGAAAGTGGAACACAAATGTTTGGAGACATTTTATTGATTGCTGTCAGGTTCAGCTGGCCTGGTGCAGTTGCGCTAAAATGTGTATGGAGTACACTAGAAAATTGCGCACATTTGGCGTAGTCCCTGTGTAGGCTGGTGTGATGGTGCATGGTTGCCTTCCTAGACTTGCTTATAGTAGCATATGGTTGCTTTAGGCCCTGTCAAACCATTTATTAAAAATGCTGGTATAAATTAATGCAGTTGTCGCAGCTAGCTAGGATATGCCAACAGCCCTGTTTCCACAGAGTGGTTCAGGTCAGAAACACAGTAATTTAACATTATTTTATTTTTTTGTCTTGGTGGATCATTTTCATTGCATACAGAATGCTGATGAGTCTGGCTGTGGTCAAAGCTGCCGTGAATGATGTGCTGTGACTCTTTAAACTTTTAAAGCCCTGGTTGCTTCCTGATCAGGTCCGCTGATCTGATCAGGTCTGTGATGACCTGAATATTGAAGCGCTGTGATGATTTAAACTTTTAAAGCACCAGTCGACCGCGATCAGATGTGATCAGACCTGATCACACAGACAGCAACGGCACTTTAAAAGTCATCACAGTGTTTCAGGACCTGTTATATCAGGTCATGTGATGATGTGGCGGCGCTTTTAAAGAGTCACAGCGCTTATTCAGGTTTGAGCAGACCTGATCGCAATCGACCAGCACTTTAAAAGTTTAAATCATCACAGAGCTTCTGTCTGACCAGATGTGATCAGAGCACGACACCGACAACCTCTGAGAAAACGTACCTGGAGCAGAAAAAAACACGAGGGATTTGTTTTGAAATGCTACATTTCCAGCCACGACAGGAAATAAAAGTATTTTCAGATGTTGTTTTCCAAAATCATGAGCTTTATGTGGATACAGTGTTCCTCAGGCTGTGATGATGGAATGGGACTGAAGTGAACAGGTAATATTTACTAAGTGTGTGAATGAAACAGTGTCCGCATGAAACAGATTGCAAAGTTCAGAGTCCATTTTGTGTCTCCCAACCGCCCCTCCCAAAAAAGTAGAAAATATTGTCATTTAAACTCACAAGCATACTTAAACATTCCGTTTTTTGTCTTGTCGAGAGAGAGAGAGACAAAGCGCTGTATCTCTGCTCTTTTTTCCAAGACCTGCTGATTCTGTTCTTTGGATTTCTGGATTTATGAGTTGAGGTTTGATTACCTGTTCTGAGCACACACACGTCCACCAGTTAGATCACCTACTGTAAGCACACAGAGGCGCTGCGGGTTGTGTGATCATGCAGCTGATTCACCGGCTGATTCACTCTGGATGCACGCACTCAGTTTTTGGAATTGTACAGTAGCACCATGTTGTACAGACTTGCATGCAGTAGCGCCATGTTGTGCAGACCTGCTTCAAAACAGTGTGCTTTCTGCGTCCAGCGCTCTACACAGAAAAAATTAAACAGGTTTAATCGTCCACATTTCACAAAGAAAAAAAAGGTCTTTGTTTTGTTTTGTAGATCTCATGGTGATGCACAGAATATCAGCAGAACTTGCTCATTTGAATTATTGCTGATCTTATAAGCATTATGCTACACTATATCACCCTCCACTGGATGCACAGTGCATCTGGAAAGTATTCACAGCACTGCACTTTTTCCCACATTTTTTAATGTTACAGCCTTATTCAAAATTAATTAAATTCATTTCCCCCCCCAAAATTCTACACACAATACCCCTTATTGACAAAGTGAAAAAAGTTTTTTTTTGTAATTTTTCCAAATTTATTAAAAAAGAAAAACACTACAAAATCACATGTACATAAGTATTCACAGCCTTTGCCATGAAGCTCAGAATTCAAATCAAATCAGTTTTATTTATATAGTGCCAAATCACAACAAACGGTTGCCCCAAGGCACTTTATATTGTAAGGCAAAAGCCATACAATAATTACAGAAAAACCCCAACGGTCAAAACGACCCCCTATGAGCAAGCACTTGGCGACAGTGGGAAGGAAAAACTCCCTTTTAACAGGAAGAAACCTCCAGCAGAACCAGGCTCAGGGAGGGGCAGTCTTCTGCTGGGACTGGTTGGGGCTGAGGGGAGAGAGAGTCAGGAAAAAGACATGCTGTGGAAGAGAGCAGAGATCAATCACTAATGATTAAATGCAGAGTGGTGCATACAGAGCAAAAAGAGAAAGAAACACTCAGTGCATCATGGGAAACCCCCAGCAGTCTAAGTCTATAGCAGCATAACTAAGGGATGGTTCAGGGTCACCTGATCCAACCCTAACTATAAGCTTTAGCTATAGGTCTTGAGCTCAGGTGTATCCTGTTTCCACTGATTATCATTGAGATGTTTCTACAGCTTAACTGGAGTTCACCTGGGCTAAATTTAGTTGTTTGGATATGATTTGGAAACAAAATTATCTGGTCTGATAAGACAAAAACTGAACTCTTTGGTGTGAATGCCAGGCGTCATGTTTGGAGGAAACCAGGCACCATCCCTACATTGAAGCATGGTGGCGGCAGCATCATGCTGTGGGGATGTTTATCAGCAGCAGGAACTGCGAGACGAGTCAGGATTGAGGTAAAGATGAATGCAGCAATGTACAGAGACATCCTGGATGAAAACCTGCTCCAGATCACTCTTGACCTCAGACTGGGGTGACAGTTCATCTTTCAGCAGGACAATGACCCTAAACACACAGCCAAGATATCAAAGGAGTGGCTTCAGGACAACTCTGTGAATGTCCTTGAGTGGCCCAGCCAGAGCCCACACCTGAATCCGACTGAACATCTCAGGAGAGATCTGAAAATGGCTCTGCACTGATGCTCCCCACCCAACCTTAATGGAGCTTGAGAGGTGCTGCAAAGAGGAATGGGCAAAACTGCCCAAACACAGTTGTGCCAAGCTATGTACTCGTACATGTGATTTTTTAGATTTTTTTAAAATACATTTGCAAAAAAAAAAAAAACTTTGTTCATGTTGTCATTATCGTGTGTTGTGAGTAGAATTTTGAGGGAAAAATTAATTTACTCCATTTTGGAAAAAGGCTGTGACATACCAAAATGTGGAAAAAGTGAAGCGCTATGAATACTTTCTGCATGCACTGGCTAATGAGCTGCAGTAAACTGCATTCGCTGTTTTGTAGTTGTGAATCTTGCACCGTCTGGCGGTCCATAACTCACGTGAGAGGTCAGTTTCAGCAGAGTTCAGGTTTATGGCACAATATAAACACACAGCGTCAAGTACAGACAACAAGAACCCACCCCAAAGGGAACATTTGCAATAACATTTGGAATTGTTACCACATAATTGTTACAACATATTTCTTGCTTTCTCATTCCTTTAATATCAGCTGCTTAATTCATGTTTGCAGTGAGGCATGATATTATAATTATCCAGGGTAAAACATGTACATTGTACACAATATATTTGTAACACCTGCATACAATCATTTCTGTATGTAAAATGCAACATACTCATTCTGGTAAAAATAAAAAAATAAATAAAAAAGCATCAGTGATCATTGTGTATAATTTCCTGTAATCACATTATACATTCATGTATTGCCAATTAAGTTAACAAATTTCTAGCATAAGTGTATGGTTCCTTCGTGGTTAAAGGTAAAGCCAGAGCAGGTTTATCAGCTCAGAGAAATGCTGTCTCACAAAACTACTGTAATAATTGGGCCAGAACGTCTGAAACACTATAGTGCTTTATTTTAAAACATGTTTGACCAACATTATCAGAGGATACAATTCAAATTAATTAATTTTATTTCAAGTAGTTTTTGTACATAGATCTATTTACTATTAAATTATTTTAACAATATGCTTGCTGCTTCACAGTTGCTTGCAGTGCTGCTCACGAACCAGTTGGTGGCAGTAGTGCACCGAGGTGGGTTAAAACCCGCTGTTTAACAGCGCAGAAGAAGAAGACTTAGCTGAGTTACAGCACTCCGTTCTGTTTTAGCAAATAGAAGTTTGTGTTCCACAGGTTAATTTGCTTGTTCAGTCTCTATACTGTGAGTAAGAGACCACTGAGAGCAGAAGAGGAGACTAACGCTGGATGCTCGTCGACTCACAAAGAACCACCACATAGCTACCATGAGGTAGCAGCTAGCTTCAAATGGCTGTGACTATCAAAAGAAGGTAACGGAACCTGATGTGAGCACAACTTCATTTTAGCCAGAAATAACAAAACTTCCTTGAAGCTTGATTATGCCAGCCATAGATTAATGGGAACCAAACGAACACATTTTTGACTAGCATGGAGCTAACGTTAGCCACAGAGGCACAGGCCTAATTAATATTTTGACTAAAACATGACTAAAATATATACTCTCTTTTAATAGGTGTTGACGCATTTGAAGTTTAAGTCATGTCAGTGCCCAGAAAGAGACTTTATGAAGATAAGCTTGTGATAATATTTTTGGATGCTTGTTTTCCCCCGACAGCAACCATGCCGGCTGCCATAAGAGTTGTTGAATCGGTGAATCCTCCATCTGATCAGTGGGTTGAGCGTCTGCCTGCAGTTGATTCACATCAGCCCGATTATGCAGAGGTTTGTACTATAATGGTTAAATAAGATTGTATAGTGTCTTGTGCCAGTAGATTCTAAAATTCATGTTCAGCAAGCAAAATATTCAAACATTTCTGGCAAGAAATACTTTGTTCTGTTTGGGATATAATTTGAAAATAGAGTAAAATCTGGCAGTAATGAAGTTGTATATGCTAACTTTCCTTCCTTAAAGAAATAATTTACAGGCCCTGTTACTCAATAAACATATTTATTTATTGCTAATATGTTTCATTTGCATAGTGTGTGCATACTGTCTGTGGTACCATACACTTGAAACATAAGGACTTCTATGCTGTACTACTGAGGTTTCCACCTTATCTGGGGTGGAAAAACTGACCTGTGCCAAAAAAAAAAAAAAATTTTGGAGATTCTTTTGGAATAGACCTGAGTAAGCAGCAGAATGCATTTGAGATTTCACATTTTTCTGGGGGACAACCACCAGACCCCGCCAGGGCCTTGTCAAGATCTTTCAAGTTTTTTTTTTTGTTTTTTTTTCCCTCATAGCTCACGTTCATCACTCGGTTCATTCACAGATTTGTTCGTGCTCATGATGAAAGGTCAACAGCATTGGCTTAATCATTTGTGAAGCATAGGATTTAATAAAAAAAAGTGGGAACTTCTGTATTAAGGTTGTAACATGTGGATCTATATACATTTTGTGTTCCAGGAGAGGCAGAATGACATCATTCACAGTATCGAACAGCTGAATGACAAAGTTGATGCACTACATCCTTGGACCATCCCTGAAAGTGTTGGTTCCCAGACATACCAGGAGAGAGAACAATGTGGACGCTGCTGACATGATTATCCGAAGGTTGGCCAGCTAAACCAGAAGTGTGAGCTTGAACCAATTACAAGCAGTGCCTGGAAGTAGTGGGTCTTCCAGTAAAGTCACTCAAAGAAGTGAGTTAATGTGTTTTCTGTTTGTTAGGTCCTCTTCACTTCAATAAAGTTTTGCCTTTTTTTTTTAAACACAGTGTATTATAGACATGCTGTATTTATGGAAACTAGCAACTAAAGGGCCTTTCACATTGCATGCTTTATATGCGTCAGGCAACAACTCCCAGTGTGTCATCAGTCACGTTGTGTCAACGCCTCCCTACGCCCTGACGCGACGCATGCAGCAGGGGGGCTGAGATTTTCACTCTTGGTTTTTGTTTTTTTTTTGTGTTTTTTTTTTGTGTTTTTTTTCCCCCCCCAGAGGAAAGCTGAATGATCGCCATGTTGTATATGTGTCGATGAACCAAGAAAAAGCTTTAATATAGCAATTTGATTTCACAATCTAATTTTGGGGTTAAACATTTGCAAGGATTTTTCTTCAGAAAACTGCTCTGTATAAATGAGCAGTCCTATGACACGTTTCTGTTTTGTAGAGATCAGTGGTTTCTGCCAGGAGTCTAACATGTTTGGACCCAACACGTTTCTATTGGACAGTGCGAAGCTTTGTCACAGTTCAGAGCGCCAAAAGTTGGATTGGGTTGAACTTTGAATGTCATTCTGTTGACCAGCAGGAATGCGCACACTCCTGGTAGAAGCATCTGTTTAGCTCAGCTTTTGACGCGACACTTCTACCGCCTGTAAAAAGCTACGTGTTTCATTGAAAATAATGCTTTTTAGACCGACTTGTGATGCCTCTGACACTTCCAAAGCATGCGATGTGAAACGCCCTTTACACAAATAGCGTTGGGTACAGAGGATTAATCATTTTTGTCTGATCTGCTTTCACCTGTGTGGTATACCTCGCTGATAGCTAACCTGAGAAAAATTCTATTAGATAAGAAACCGACACTTTTTTTTTTAACTATATGGATTTGAATGACGTGCGATTACACCAATCATGCTTGAACCCTCGTGCGCATGCGTGAGTTTTTTCACGCGTCGGTGACGTCATTTCCCTGTGGGCAGGCCTTGAGTGAGATGTGGTTCAGCCCTCTCTGCTGAATTCACTGCTCGAGACGGCGCGCGTTGCTTTATCAAAATTTTTTCTGGACCTGTGAGGAATATCCCAGTGGACACTATTCGAGAAATTTAGCTGGTTTTCGGTGAAAAGTTTAACGGCTGATGAGAGATTATGGGGTGTTTCTGTCACTGTAAGGACTTCCCACGGAGCGGGACGTCGCGTAGCGCTTCCAGGCGCCGTCGTCTAATTTAAGGCTTAATTCACCCAGGACGTTGTGAGAGAACAGAGAAGATTCAGAAGAGGCCGGCATGAGGACTTTATGCGGACATTCCACTGTTTAAGGACGTTTTATAATGAAAGACGTGCGCGCAGATTTGCTGAGTCGTTTCCGTGACGACTCGGCGAATCTGTGTGCGCCGCGACAGGAAAAACACCTCCGTGTTGAAAACCATTTGTAAAATTCAGGCGGCTTTTGATGGCTTTCAACAAGTAACTGAGAAATTAACAGCTTGGGTATGTTCCAACTTGCCCGTTAAGGTTTCCAACGGAGGTGTTTTTCCTGTCGCGACCCCCCCGCGGTCGGGTCCGGCCCGACATGCGACTCTGCCCGCACGTTCTTTCATTACAAAATGTCCGTTAACAATGGAATGTCCGAATAAACTCCTCATGCCGACTTCTTCTGAAAGTTCTCTGTTCTCTGACGACTTACTGGGTCAACAGAGCCTGAAATGTGGAAGTTTTCAACTTGAAATGGCAAGACGCTGCCGCCTCGAAGCGCAGATCGCCGTCAGGCGCCGTGGGCCGTCCTTAAAGTGACACTACCAGACCAAAATCTCTCATCAGCCGTTAAAATTTTTACCGAAAACCAGCTGAATTTATCGAATGGTGTCCACTCAGTTGTGCCTTGCAGTTTTGAAAAATTTTTGATCAAACAAAGCAGCAGTCTCTGAGCCATTCCTAAACAATGAAAAAATCGACGAGAGGGTGGGCGACTCCTCACTCAAAGACTGCCCACAGGCGAATGACGTAACCGACAGGTGTGAAAAAACTCTCGCATGCCCACGAGGGTTCAAGCATGTCTGATGTAATCACACGTGATTCAAATCCATATGGTTTTTGAAAAAAATAAATAAGGTCGGATACTTTTCTAATAGATCTCGTAAACAGCTTGTTAAAAATAGGCTCTGTCCAATAAGGAGTTGAGTTGAATACCAGTTATGACCATGCTGCTCAAATTATACAGTATCTGAACAGGAAAGTATATATTTGATATAATTGCTTATGACTAACAATGGAATTGTTCAACTTGCAGCTCAAGAGTGCTAATGACAGACTTGATGGCGAGGACAAGGGAACCAGGCACCAGAGGAATGCCCTAATCAATGCCTTGACTGCATACACCCCTGGAATGGAACAAGGGAAGAATATGGTAACAAGCATTGTCAGGGGCTGCTTGTACGCTATGGCTCCTGTTTATCTTTGGCAGTGCTTCAGCAGTCAGGGCAAGTCAGGAACTGTCAACGGCAGCCTTGCCAGGGACGTGCCACAAATTTAGAGTTGTTATGGAGGCTGCAATAAATATCACATCAATCATCATTTCTACAGTTGTGCCATAATCCGAAGATGTCCTATCCAAGCAGAAGTATAGACTGGACCATCCCGAACTTCTTCCTGACCCAGATTACAGGTTTGAGAAACTAACAATCTTGCAAATCTGTCTTTGGGGGGTGGGGGGGTGCCACACAGTCACAGTAGAGAGGCACCGTGACGTCTGGTCTCTCTCTGGCTGCTAATGCAACATGGCAGAATCTGCTACGAAACAAATTAATTTCCGTGTTAATCTAACATGTATATCATATATTATGTAAAGCTACTGAAAAACACTTTGAAAACGGAAAACGCTGTTTTCACAACCTGATAACACAAGACATCTCGCAGACATCAGTGTGCACACATCCTGCAGTCGATGGTAACGTCCACATTTTTCAGAAGCTCATGCATGTGCACACGCATGATCTCCTTTGGATGCCGTTAAAATGTCATTGCGTTTATCCTGCAGCACCAATATAAACATACAGAGGCGAATATATTAGAGATACACAGATAACACAATAAAGGGCGTGTGTGTGTGTATATATATATATGTATATGTGTGTATATATATATGTATATGTGTATATACACACACACTTTGCACTGCAATACCAATTAAGTAATTATTAAGAAGACAATCCTCATACGGCTGAGGGTATTTTAGCATTGTGTTTATATTTCATAATATCAAAGCTTATGAGTAGATTAGCAGCAGCATTTAATTTGCCTTGTACATGGAATCTTTTTGATAAAATTTAATTTTACTTCCGGAGAAACTTTTTCTCTGGTGATCAAACATTAATTTAAATAATTTTTTATTTTTGTATATTTTTTATTATGAATTTCCTCAGGAAATTTTATTGTAATGTGTTTGTGTTAAAACTGTTCAATTTTGCTTTAAAAATTGTGTTCAATTATATTGTTGTATCTGACTGTACTTCTATGTGATAAAAACTTAGTGTTTTGTCATGTGAATTTCCTCAGGAAATTTATTGATTGTAATGTGTTTGTGTTAAACTGTTCAGTTTCGCTCTTAAAAATGTGTGTTCAGCAAGTTGCATTGTCGTATCTGACTGTCATACTGAGTCTTCAAATCTGTGATTAAAAACTATATTATTTTTCATAAGAATTTTCTCAGGGAATTTGAGAGTAATGTTTGTTTTAAAACTGTCCACAGTTTTGCTCTTAAATATAAAGTATTAACTGTATGTAGATGTAAGCTGAATTTATTTTTGCTCCTAAAATGTGTAGTTGGTTGTAGATCAATAGATTAATTTTTTTTTTTAGGTTTCATTATTATTTCTCAAAGATTTATTCTTTTGTCTGAACATCTTTTGGAGTAGTGTTGGTATGCCATGTAAAAAATCTTATGTAAAGTTGAAAATTTTTCATTTTATGTGCTTTATTTTTGAGCATGATGTTTGATTCTGTAAAGATGAATTCCATCATTAAATCTGTAAGTGATTTCAAAAGTTTCTGCATTATTAATTTTATATGTGAATTCCATGAATACATTGCAAGTTACTATTGAATAAAAGCTGTTGAATTTTAAAACATTTATAAAGTTTGTTTTACGTCATTTTTAGTTCTCAATAGGAAAAATCACAAAATTGTACATATATTGAGCAGGAACATTGTACGAACATCATATGAACAAAGAATGAGGACAGGTAATGTTTGCATGCAAACATTCTACAAATGTTCATTTAATCTTCTGGTTCAACTGTTCATATGTTTGTGAACATTTGTGAAAGTTTGTATAATGTTCATTGAATGTTTGCATGCAAACATTACCTGTCCTCATTCTTTGTTCATATGATGTTCATACCATGTTTGCAAACGTTAATGAACATTCAAAGAATGTTCAGTTTCCGGGTGGGAAAACATTGGGACACAGCAGAAGTTCATCACAGGTGCTCTTCTAGATAACCCTCTCAACTTGAGAGAACGTATCATTATCATAATCGCTAGTGAACTAGCTGAATTGACACCGTTCACATCCTCGCTAGCCATTGTTTACATGGCTTTGACATGCCGGAACTCTGCTGGCACTATGGTGCATTCTGGGAAGGGCAGGAGGATTATGGAAAACAAAGTGATAAATTTTAGAAGTCCTGCAGTTTTTTTGGTGAAAGTAAAGGTACCTTGACACTTGCACAAATTTGATCCTCACACTGGCACACAATCTGCTGTGCCAGAGAGTAAACTCGTAAACTGCGTGCAAGTGCACAAAGAAAATTTTGAAATGTTCAAAATCTCTGGCACGCATTAATTTTGTGAACTACACGTGAACATTGTGCAATCTATTCAAAAACACTACGAGTCATTGCATAATTGCATCACAGTGCAGCTCGTGAACAATTATGACAAGATGTTAAATCTGCGTATAATAAACAATTTTACAGATACTCATAAGAAGTAATGATAATGCAACTGTTTTACGAATCCATTACAGTATAAATATTATAAATAATTATCTTTGAGACGATTCCTAATGCCTACTTCACGCCATGAAGCGCATGAGAGAAGCTGCAGCTCTGATTCCAGGAGCAATTAGAGGTGGTTTCATCAGCCAAGTTCTGAGAGCAAATAATTAATACGCCTCGAAATTATTATTTTATGTAACACAGCATCCAGCGGCACAAAACGCAGCATGCAGCGGAGTCACATTGGCACGACAAATTGCACGGCAGTGCGGGGGTTAAATGCTTAAAAGTGTCAAGTTGCCTTAACTCAAAAGGAGTCATGTAACGCATTACAAGTCAGAGAGAGAAATATTATAATGTAAGTAATTACTTTGAAATAACAGTAACCAGTAATCTATAATGTATTACATTTAGGAAGTAACTTGCACACCAGTGTCTACATTACTGCTTTACATCAAAAAGTAATACATTACTGTAATCGCATTACTTTTGTAATGTGTTGCCCCCAACACTGCTTATTAGTCTAATTAGTTACTTGGCCATTCATTACACAAACATTTAAAAAGTCATTCAAACTGTTCACATATGCACACACGCACACAGATTTAAAGACTAGATTTCTAACTGTACAATTTGGTCAATATGAATAATTTGTTCCAAACATGTCAGTCTGTAGTTGTACAGCTCCAGGTGCAGGAAACAGTGCCACCTGGTGTTGACACAGAGTGCCTTCTGAGGACTTGTCCCAACATGTCTGTTGAGATTATGTCCAGACATATTCCAGTGATTCACAGGTCAATGAGTCATTTCTCTGGACCTTAGAAATTGACACCACTCCCAGATGTTTTGCTGGGTACAATGAGGAAACAAAAACTGCCTTTAACCACGTGAAGGCAGATTTGTCTTCTTTTAAATTAAGACAGGAAAGGTAAGTGGAACTGAGACATTTTTTTTAAATTAATACATTTGTTAAAATTCCCTTCAATGCATGCATCATGAAATAAGACAATTAAGAAATAAGAAAATTATACAAATGTAACACTGAAATATGCTGAGATATGATTTAACATCTGATGGTTCAGTTTGATTGATGTTATGATGCTGCATTTAGCTTTACAGCCATGTGCCTTTTACTAAGGAGTGGCTTCCGTTTGGTCACTCTACTATACAGGCCTGATTGGTGGATTGCTGCAGAGATGGTTGTCCTTCTGGAAGGTTCTCCTTTCTCCACAGAGGAATGCTGGAACTCTGACAGAGTGACCACTGGGTTCTTGGTCACCTCCCCGACTAAGACCCTTCTCCCCTGATTGCTCAGTTAAGATGTGTGGCCAACTCTAGGAAGAGTCCTGGTTGGTGGATCTGAACATCTTCTATTTAGTTGTCACTGTGATTTTAAAGGGCATTATTTTAGAAATTTTAATAGAACCCTGAATAATTTTATTTAAATTTGAAGTTGTGACAAAATTCAGACATGTAAAAGCTCAAGGGTTCATATACCATGGAGTACCACTGCACATATATGTAGAGGGAAATCACTAAACCCTGTCTAACACGTTATTGTACGACTTGGTGTCAGTGTGTGTGTATGTGGTGATTTGCATAGTTGTGTAGTGTTGTTTGGTTACATGCTGCTGTTCTGTGACATGGGAATGTGGTGGGTGGTTCTGGAGAAAAGGACAAGCTATTTATAGTCTCTGCAGTCCTGAGCTGTGGTGTGTTACAGCAGGAGTGACTCTGAGACTGGGGTTGGTGTGAAGAAGTCATCATGGTGAGGTATTTACATCATTTACTTTTACAGTATCAGCAATACCCCAGTATAACTACAAGGTTATACAAGGTATTATGGCTACAGTCAGTACTGCATCTATATTATAACATTTCTAAGACTGTGCCCTCAGGGTCAAAATAATCAAATGCATAAGTGTGTGCAGCTTGTACAATAACACAAGTAAATCATCAGTTTTTAACCTAGTTGCCTTTAATGAGGTCAAAAGGAGATGGATACATGAACATTTCCAAGTCACTGAATATGTATTGTACCTTATTTATATCAATCACTAAGAAACACTTTGGTGCTGTATGGTCAGTATGGAGTAGGCAGCTCTCAAAAACAGAATGATCACGCAAAAATGAGACGTGCAACTCACCAAGATTCCACTGGAGAAATCTTTCTCTGTTTCACTCCACATTGACAGTTTCTGACATCACAACCCAAGAAGTGTATAACTACTGAAGCGTTGTGATAGGTTTCTTGGTGGTTTCCCTCACTAGTCCACTTCTTGCACAGCTATTCAGTTTGTGTGCCATACTGTGTGTCCAAAACAGACACATTGATTTGGAAGTATTCATGTATCTGTCCCCTCACTTGAAGCGAATTGGCTGTTAAAGTCCTGGAAGAAATTCTTGTGGCATCATATTTTTTTATTTTTAAGAAATTTGAAAAAAAAAAAAACTTTTTCATGTTGTCATTATGGGGTGTTGTGGGTAGAATTTTGAGGGGAAAATATTTTACTTCACTATGGAATAAGGCTGTAACATAACAAAATGTGGAAAAAGTGAGGTGCTGTGAATACTTTCTGGATGGACAGGAGTTTGTTTGTTTTTTTTTTTGCCCACTCAGGAGCCATGATTCCCCTCAAAAATGAGGAAGAGCCCCAAAAGAATCTTTTATAGACGCGTGTGCACTCACGGGAAGTCACAGCTTCCTGTTGGGTATCAATATTTGGCAAACATGAAGCTTAGACTTTTAAACCGAATGAGCAAAAAGTTATTGTGAGCTGTCACAAAGCAAAGGAGTTCTTTGTAATGAAAGCAGCAGTATTCAGTGGGAATGGGTGAGCATTTGTGCTGTCTGCACAATGCAGCTGCAAAGGTAAATTAAAGCAATTAATCAGACACAGTGCCTTCATTTTCATGTGCCCTGTGGTTGCAGTTGTATTGTTTCCCTCCCCAAAGCAATTTAAAGTGTTACTGTCGTTTAGCTGTTTGTGTTTTTCAGTGTGTGTATGATGGATGAGTACTCTCTGAGCCATTAGTGTATTTAGCAGCTTATTTGTGGGTGCTTCTAAAATTGGGTATTTGAGAGAATCACAGGAGTCCAAATAATAGAAAGATGAGGAAAACCTGTTTGGGTTTCAATTTTACATACTATGGCAATTTTTCCCCTATTTTTCAAAGAATTTGAATGATAACACAAAAACGTCTCTTTCACTCGGTTAGTAGTTGTGTGAAGCCATTTATTGTCAAACAACTGTTTACTCTTTGTAAATCATTAAAAAAATTAAATCATAATGATAGCAGAAACTAACCAAATGACCTTGATCAAACGTTTACATAACCTGGTGATTTTGGCCTGATAACAAGCACCCATTTTACACAAACGGGTTTAAATGGCTACAAAAGGTAACCATCCTGACCTGTGATTTATTTGCTTGTAATCAGTGTGTGTGTGTATAAAAGGTCAGTGCATTTTTGGGCTTCTGACAGACCTTGCATCTTTCATCCAGTGCTGCACTGACGTTTCTGGTTTCTGAATTATAGGGAAAGCAAAAGAATTGTCAAAGAAAATGTAATTGAACTGTATAAAACAGGAAAGGGATATAAAAATATATCCAGGAGACTGAGAATGCCAATCAGCAGTGTTCAAACTCTAATTAAGAAGTAGAAAATTAAGGATTCTGTTGGAACCAAACCACAGTCAGGTAGACCAACAAAAATCTCAGCAGCAACTGCCAGGACAATTGTTTGGGTTGCAAAGACAAACCCACAAAAAACCTCAGCTGAAATACAGGACTGAAAGTAGTGTGTCGGTTTCAAGATGCACAATAAGGAGGCATTTGAAGAAAAATGGGCTGTATGGTTGAGTTGCCAGAAGAAAGCCATTACTACGCAAATTCCAAAAAGTATAAATTTTTCAATTTCAATCTATTTTCATTTATATAGTGCCAAATCACAACAGAATTGCCTCAAGGCGCTTCACACAAGTAAGGTCTAACCTTACTAACCCCCAGAGCAGCAATGGTAAGGAAAAACTCCCTCTGAGGAAGAAACCTCAAGCAGACCATACTCAAAGGGGTGACCCTCTGCTTGGGCCATGCGACAGACAATTTACAGAACAATTCACAAAATAAATATACAGGAAATGCTGTTGGTGCACAGGACAGGAGGGTCTCCAGCACAAATACCACCCCCATCTGTGGATGGAGCTGCACCTTAAACAGAGAGAAAAAACAGAATCAGGCATCAGAAAGACAAGAAATACAGTATAATTTGCCAGCATTAAACAACAAGAAAAACAGGAAATACTAAGGTGATAGCCGGGCACTACCCCTAAGCTTCAGTAAAAGACCCAGAATGTAGGTAAAGTTGAGGCCGCGGCACGCTCCATTTCCTAATAAAATGAATTAAAAGGGTAAAAAGCGTAGAACTATACTATGCCAGTATGCTAGCCCTATGAAAGGGAAAATACAGTAAGTGTGTCTTAAGTCTGGACTTGAAAGTCTCCACAGAATCTGACTGTTTTATTGATGCAGGGAGATCATTCCACAGAACAGGGGCATGATAAGAGAAAGCTCTGTGACCCACAGACTTCTTATTTACATTAGGGACACAAAGTAGTCCTGCACCCTGAGAACGTACAGCCGAGCCGGTACGTAAGGTTTAAATAGGTCAGCTAGGTAGGGAGGTGCCAGTCCATGAACAATTTTATAGAATAGTAGGCGAACCTTAAAATCTGATCTCACTGGGACAGGAAGCCAGTGAAGGGATGCCAAAATGAGTGTAATGCGGTCTAATTTTCTGCTTCATGTCAAAAGTCTGGCTGCAGCAGTTTGAACTAACTGGAGAGCCCTAAGTATCCTGATTACAATACACCAAACAGCACAGAAAATGGTCATTTGGCATGACGAGACCAAACTTGAACGTTTTGACCACAATCATAAACGTTACATTTTGAGAGCAGTCAACAAGGCCTAATGACCTTTGCTACACCATTGCTACTGTGAAGCACAGAGGTGGATGGCTGATGTTTTGGGGATGTGTGAGCTACAAAGGCACAGGAAACTTGATGGATGTATGCAGTATGATATCAGAAAATACTAGAGGTAGATTTCTACTCATCAGCCTGGAAGCTGCGCATGAAACGTACCTGGATGTTCCAACATGACAACGATCCAAAACACAAGGCCAAGTCGACCTGTCATTGGGTACAGCAGAATAAAGTGAAGGTTCTGGAGTGGCTATCTCAGTCTCCTGGCCTCAATATCATTGAGCCACTCTGGGGAGATTTCAAATGTGCAGTTCATGCAAGACAGCCCAGGAATTTACAAGAATTGGAGGCTTTTTGCCAAGAGGAATGAGCAGCTTTACCATTTGAGAAAATAAAGAGCTTCATCCACAACTATCACAAAAGACTCCAAGCTGTCATTGATGTTAAAGGAGGTAATACACAGTATGAAGAACTGGAATGTAACCTTTTGATCAGGGTCATATGGGCAGTTTCTGTTGTCATTATGATTTTAAAAAGAGTAGATATAGTTGTTTGACAATAAATGGCTTCACACAACCACTGACCATGAGTGAAAAAAAGAGTTTTTGTGCTATCTGTTGTGTGGGCCGCTGAAGAGGAGGTACTGCTGGCCCACCACCACTAGAGGGTGCCCTGCCTGGAGTGCGGGCTCCAGGCACCGGAGGGCGCTGCCGCCTTACGGGAGCAGCCAGGACGACAGCTGTCATCCATCACTGGAGACAGCTGATCCCAATCAATACGGAGGTATATCAGCAGGACGGCATCTCCACCTCATTTGCCGAGATATCGCCTGACCAAAGAGGTAACAATCTCTGCCCATACATATAACTAACCATTGTTGTATTTCTTGTGGAGTATTTGTAGGACAGCTGACTACTGAACAACTTTTGGATAAGTACTCACCTTCCTACACTCCTGTATCGTTGTTAACGAGAGGTGGAGGTGGACTCTCCACCCTCCGTGTTACTGGGTGCAGCCGCATCCACACCTGACTGTTTTTGTTCCTTGCCAGCAGTACCGGATCCGACGAGCGGAGGCAGTGGCCACCTGGGGATTCGGGACTTGGCGGCTCCAGTATTCCCGGGGTTCGGTGGCAGAGGAAATCGGGTTGGTTCCGGTTCGACTTGGACAGACGTCTCCTATCGTCGAGCCTGCCCACACGACACCGTTGTTATTGGACTCAGTCTCAATATTGTAATCGGCTGTGTTGTTGTGCCTGTTTTTCACAACAGTAAAAACAGTGTTATTTGATTCCTCCATTGTCCGTTCATTTGCGCCCCCTGTTGTGGGTCCGTGTTCCTACACTTACACAACAGGATATCTCGGCCAGCGTCATGGATCCCGAGGGGCGTCAACCGGCTGTTGAACGGCCAATGGAAGAACAGGACGCGCAGGCCTCCTCGGGAGGGGTGATCGGTGAGTTGCAGCGGATCCTCACCGCTTTCACGACTCGGATGGATTTAATGACCGAGCAGAACGTCCTCCTGAACCGCAGGGTGGAGGCTCTCGCCGCACAAGTGGAAGCGCGCCCCCCGGGCGCCGCTGCGGCTCTCCCTCCCGTCGACCCTGTGCGTAACAGCGATGTTCCACTGGTCGTTCAACGACCCCACCCACCTTCCCCTGAAGCTTACATAAGCCCCCCAGAACCGTACGGAGGCTGTGTGGAGACGTGCGCAGATTTTCTTATGCAGTGCTCGCTCGTCTTCGCACAGCGTCCCGTCATGTACGCGACTGATGCTAGCAAAGTAGCTTATGTAATAAACCTGCTTCGCGGTGAGGCACGCGCTTGGGCTACAGCGCTCTGGGAGCAGAATTCACGGCTCCTTCTGACATATGATGGGTTTGTAAGGGAGCTCAGAACCGTGTTCGATCACCCTAATAGAGGAGAAACCGCTTCAACCGTGCTACTGTCAATGAGACAGGGGCGTCGGAGCGCAGCTGCCTATGCAGTCGACTTCCGCATTGCGGCTGCGAGGTCCGGCTGGAATAGCACTGCCCTCCGCGCCGCCTTTGTAAACGGACTGTCTTTGGTTCTTAAGGAGCACCTGGTGGCTAAGGACGAACCGCGGGATTTAGATGAGCTCATCAATCTTGTCATACGGTTAGACAACCGGTTAGAAGAACGTCGGCGGGAACGCGACGAAGGGCGTGGCCGGGCACGCGCCATCCCTCTCCCTTCCGGTTCCGACCGCGCTCCGCCTTCCCCACGCTCCACGGCCCCTGCGCTCCGTGGGGCCACAGCTCCCCCTGCTGACGAAGCTATGGACACGAGTAGGGCAACATTTAGGGCACCAGATGCACAGAGGAGACGGCCCCACGGAGCTTGTTTTGTTTGTGGTGCAATAGAGCACCATATGAGAGACTGCCCCGAGCGGTTAAACTCCAACGCCCGCCCCCTAGAAACTGGGCTAGGGGTGGGCCGAGACATTCACGTGGGACACACCCACATTGCCACATGACTCCCAGTTACGATCCTTTATGAGGACTCAACCCTGAAGGCCCCAGCACTGGTGGACACGGGCTCTGAGGGGAATCTGTTGGACAGCAGATGGGCCAGGGAGATAGGGCTCCCTCTGGTGGCGCTTACCTCGCCTGTACAGGTTCGGGCACTAGATGGCTCCCTACTCCCTCCGATCACGCATAAGACACCACCTGTAACTCTGGTGGTGTCAGGAAATCACCGGGAGGTGATCGAGTTTTTTGTGACTCAGGCCACCTCCCGTGTGGTTTTAGGATTTCCCTGGATGTTGAAGCACAATCCCCGGATCGATTGGCCGTCCGGGGTAGTGGTTCAGTGGAGCGAGACCTGCCATCGGGTGTGTCTAGGTTCCTCGGTTCCTCCCGGCTCCCAAGCTAAGGAGGAGGTCAGAGTCCCGCCCAATCTGGGGACGGTGCCGGTGGAGTACCACGACCTTGTCGACGTGTTCAGCAAGGATCTGGCTCTCACACTTCCCCCCCACCGTCCGTATGATTGTGCCATTGATTTGGTTCCGGGCAGTGAGTTCCCGTCCAGTAGGCTGTACAACCTCTCACGGCCTGAGCGCGAATCAATGGAGACCTACATCCGGGACTCATTAGCTGCCGGGTTGATCCGGAATTCCACCTCCCCGATGGGCGCAGGTTTCTTTTTTGTGGGTAAAAAAGACGGCGGACTTCGTCCATGCATTGATTACAGGGGGCTGAACGAAATCACGGTTCGCAACCGATACCCGTTGCCCCTGTTGGATTCGGTGTTCACACCCCTGCATGGAGCCCAAATCTTCACCAAGCTCGATCTTAGAAATGCGTATCATCTGGTTCGGATCCGGAAGGGAGACGAGTGGAAAACGGCATTTAACACCCCCTTAGGTCACTTTGAGTACCTGGTCATGCCGTTCGGCCTCACAAACGCCCCCGCGACGTTCCAAGCATTAGTTAATGATGTCTTGCGGGATTTCCTGCACCGGTTCGTCTTCGTATATCTAGACGATATACTCATCTTTTCTCCGGATCCTGAGACTCATGTCCGGCATGTACGTCAGGTCCTGCAGCGGTTGTTGGAGAACCGGCTGTTTGTGAAGGGCGAGAAGTGTAAGTTCCACCGCACGTCTTTGTCCTTCCTGGGGTTCATCATCTCCTCCAACTCCGTCGCTCCTGATCCGGCCAAGGTTGCGGCGGTGAGAGACTGGCCCCAACCCACAAGCCGTAGGAAGTTGCAACAGTTCCTAGGCTTTGCTAATTTCTACAGGAGGTTCATTAAGGGCTACAGTCAGGTAGTTAGCCCCCTGACAGCCCTGACCTCACCAAAAGTCCCCTTCACCTGGTCGGATCGGTGCGATGCCGCATTCAAGGAGTTGAAACGGCGCTTCTCGTCTGCACCTGTTCTGGTGCAGCCCGATCCTAGTCGCCAGTTAGTGGTTGAAGTGGACGCCTCGGACTCAGGGATAGGAGCCGTGCTGTCCCAGAACGGGAAGACCGATAAGGTCCTTCACCCGTGTGCCTATTTTTCCCGCAGGTTGACCCCAGCCGAACGGAACTATGACGTCGGCAATCGAGAGCTCCTTGCGGTGAAAGAGGCTCTTGAGGAGTGGAGACATCTGTTGGAGGGAACGTCTGTGCCATTCACGGTTTTCACTGACCACCGGAACCTGGAGTATATCAGGACCGCCAAGCGGCTGAATCCCAGGCAAGCCCGCTGGTCACTGTTCTTCGGCCGTTTTGACTTCCGGAACACCTACCGTCCCGGGACCAAAAACCAAAGATCGGATGCTTTGTCCCGGGTACATGAAGATGAGGTCAAAACGGAGTCGTCGGATCCCCCGGATTCCATCATCCCGGAGTCCGCTATCGTGGCCGCCCTCACCTGGGACGTGGAGAAGACCGTCCGGGAGGCCCTGACACGAGACCCGGACCCCGGAACCGGACCGAAGAACAAACTCCACATCCCACCAGAAGCCAGGGCTGCAGTTCTGGACTTCTGTCACGGTTCTAAGCTCTCCTGTCATCCTGGGGTGCAAAGAACCGTGGCAGTCGTCCGGCAGCGCTTCTGGTGGGCGTCCCTGGAGGCCGACGTCCGGGGTTACATCCAGGCCTGTACCACCTGCGCCAGGGGCAAGGCCGACCACCGCAAGACATCGGGATTGCTACAGCCGCTGCCCGTGCCTCATCGCCCCTGGTCTCACATCGGCCTGGATTTTGTCATGGGTCTCCCGCCGTCCCAGGGAAACACCGTCATTCTCACGATAGTGGACCGATTCTCCAAGGTGGCCCACTTCGTGGCCCTCCCGAAGCTACCAACGGCCCAGGAGACAGCGGACCTCCTAGTCCACCACGTCGTCCGTCTGCATGGGATACCATCAGACATCGTCTCCGATCGCGGTCCCCAGTTCTCCTCGCATGTTTGGAGGAGCTTTTGCCGGGAACTGGGGGCCACGGTCAGTCTCTCGTCCGGGTATCACCCCCAGACCAACGGACAAGCAGAACGGGCCAACCAGGAGATGGAGCAGACCCTACGCTGTGTGACAGCCGCGCACCCGACGGCCTGGAGTACCCACCTGGCCTGGATCGAGTACGCCCACAACAGTCAAGTGTCGTCAGCCACCGGCCTCTCCCCTTTCGAGGTGTGCTTGGGGTATCAACCCCCGTTGTTTCCGGTGGTTGAAGGGGAGGTCGGTGTGCCCTCGGTCCAGGCCCACCTACGGAAGTGCCGTTGGGTGTGGCGTGCCGCCCGTTCTGCTTTGTTAAAGGCCCGGTCGAGGGCGAAGAACCATGCAGACCGGCGGCGGGCCCCGGCTCCCACGTATCGTCCTGGGCAGGAAGTGTGGTTGTCCACCAAGGACATTCCCCTTCAAGTGGACTCCCCAAAACTGCAAGAACGATACATCGGCCCTTACAAGATACTCAAGGTCATCAATCCCGCCACAGTGAGGCTCCAGCTTCCGGCCTCACTGCGGATTCATCCAGTATTCCACGTCTCCAGGATTAAACCCCATCACACCTCACCCCTCTGCACTCCGGGTCCGGCGCCACCTCCTGCCCGGATCATCGACGGAGAGCCGGCTTGGACCGTGCGCCGGCTCCTTGACGTCCGACGAATGGGCCGGGGTTTTCAGTATCTGGTGGACTGGGAGGGGTACGGCCCTGAAGAACGCTCCTGGGTGAAGAAGGGCTTCATCCTGGACCCGGCCCTCCTGGCCGACTTCTACCGTCGCCACCCTGACAAACCCGGTCGTGCGCCAGGAGGCGCCCGTTGAGGGGGGGGTCCTGTTGTGTGGGCCGCTGAAGAGGAGGTACTGCTGGCCCACCACCACTAGAGGGCGCCCTGCCTGGAGTGCGGGCTCCAGGCACCGGAGGGCGCTGCCGCCTTACGGGAGCAGCCAGGACGACAGCTGTCATCCATCACTGGAGACAGCTGATCCCAATCAATACGGAGTTATATCAGCAGGACGGCATCTCCACCTCATTTGCCGAGATATCGCCTGACCAAAGAGGTAACAATCTCTGCCCATACATATAACTAACCATTGTTGTATTTCTTGTGGAGCATTTGTAGGACAGCTGACTACTGAACAACTTTTGGATAAGTACTCACCTTCCTACACTCCTGTATCGTTGTTAACGAGAGGTGGAGGTGGACTCTCCACCCTCCGTGTTACCGGGTGCAGCCGCATCCACACCTGACTGTTTTTGTTCCTTGCCAGCAGTACCGGATCCGACGAGCGGAGGCAGTGGCCACCTGGGGATTCGGGACTTGGCGGCTCCAGTATTCCCGGGGTTCGGTGGCAGAGGAAATCGGGTTGGTTCCGGTTCGACTTGGACAGACGTCTCCTATCGTCGAGCCTGCCCACACGACACCGTTGTTATTGGACTCAGTCTCAATATTGTAATCGGCTGTGTTGTTGTGCCTGTTTTTCACAACAGTAAAAACAGTGTTATTTGATTCCTCCATTGTCCGTTCATTTGCACCCCCTGTTGTGGGTCCGTGTTCCTACACTTACACAACACTATCATTCATATTCTATGAAAAATGGCCCAAAAAAAATTCAAAATTCTGCCAGGGTATGTAAACTTTTGAGCACAACTGTATGTCAATGCTTCCATCATTTTTCAGTGGACTCACAGCAACAGACTAGGTGTTGATGATGTTTCCATTATGCACCTGGCATGAAACTGGATGAACACAAACATCCAGATGTGAAGAAAAATTACTATTTCTGCAAAGAAGCCAAAAAAAAAAAAAAAAAAACAGTCTAAAGGGAGAGACAATAAGATTCGAGAACTTGTGTTGGTTAGGGCCACAATTCTTAATGATTTATAGTTCAGGGTTCTGTCTGAAATTTAAATTGGGTTTAAAATTTAGGTTGAGGCTTTGGCTTAGAATTTGACAATGGTCAAACTGATAAAGCCCCATTATTTTAGTTTGTTGGGTTGTTCCCTGAACTGTATGAAATTCTTCTGTGAATTTAATGAATTCAATTCAGATTTGTTTGTGGAGGCTCTTAAAGTAATGCTTGTCATGGATTTATTTACTTATTTATTTATTTATTAGTTTTACTGCTGAGTGTTAAACATTTATAACATTTGTTTTCTTGACCTGATGTCTGCTAGGCTTGTTAAAGATCTCTTAACACTCACAACACCTTTATGTTGAATATTGGTAATCTTGTGCTTATCACTGAAAGTGTTCTTGCTGTATTTAAGAAACCTAGTTTATTTAGATTTGAGTTTGCTGGTAAACCATAGACTTAAATATCGCAAATATACGTTTTACTGGCTCCGCTAACGTGTTGCTGGTAAAACTGAATTTGCAACCGTAAAATCCAGCATTAACGTCCGCAAATCATCAGACACAACAGGGTTATTCCCCAATTAAGTGCAACCTTTAATACAGCTAACCACTGTACTTTATCAGAGTACCTCATGGTTCTGTTGTAATTCCACTGTTAGTACCCTCTATGTAGTACCTCTTGGTCAGATTCTATATTGCCATGGGATCGTTCACTGTTATGCTGATTATACCCTTATTCCACAGAACGCTGTTCCTTTCTGTTTCATCCCAAATACCAAACTAGGGTGCATTTTAAAGGATCATAGTTAGGGATGGGTATCTATAAGATTTTATTGATATTGATGCCATTATCGATTCCGCTTATCGATCCGATTCCTTATTGATTCCCTTATCGATACCTCTTGTGAATTTTCTGTGTACTAAAAATAGGCTTGACATGTTTTCTATGTCAAGAACATTTTATTGAGTCTTAAAGTAAATAAATATGAAACTGGTCACTGGATCCTTGATCTCTGGACATAAATAAAATCTACATGGTGGATCATTGAACTCTGGACATCAATAGAAATAAACAAAATCTGTAGGTTTGTCAAAAGCATTTCCTTTCAGACATTAATAGTATGAATATCACTCCATACCTCTGAGCTGAGCTCAGCTGGCTGCACATCAGCATCAATGTAATTCATAAAGAACGCAGGACCAGGGCCAGTGCTAGCCATTTGGGTGCCCTAAGAACAAATTCTTTGTGGTGCCCCCAGCCGAAATGAACAATAGTTCAGAATTTGTCAGTGCGCTTCTCTTTATTTCCAAAATAACTTCTCAATACTCAATATTAAATTAATATTGAGTTATTATTTTTAATAATAATATTATTATTTTAATAATTTTAATAAATATTTTAATAATTTATTAAATAATAATTTATTATTTAATAATAATTTATGAAAACAGTTGCAAATAAATAATTTTGCATTAACAATTGCACCAAACATGACAAGAAATAACTAGAAATTTTAAAATAAATAAATAAATACCACCACCATTATTAAAAAAAATTGATTTGTGCAACCACATTAGACTGAACATTGCACTGAAATTTGTAAACACAAAGTATTCATGTATTTAGCCTTATAAACATACATGTAAGTGATCATGTGCAAATTTCTTCAGGAAGCATTATACATTATGTATATTACTTCCTGAAGAAATTTCCACTTATTAATCTCAACCTCACACATCTGTCCAGAACGTGGTGGAGAGTCCAGCAAGCATGGTGTTGGCGGCGGAGCAAAGGGGAGAAGTCAGTGTTTTTAAGTGCTGGGCGTGCACAACAGGGAGAGGAACAGGTGACAGCACGCCCACGCTTAAGAGACGAGCAACTCCAGGCCACCTTGTTGACCCCCAGCGAGATACCTGGCCGCGTGGACAGATGCATAATCTTGTGCGGAAAATCTCCAAAATGAATTCTTATGAGGAAAAGATCAGGGTTGCGGGTCTGTCCTCGTGCAGACAGGAGCAGGAGTCAGATTTAGTCCCCGTGGGGCAGGGTCAGGTCAGCTCTGTTGGAGGTGAGCTCGCTGCACTGGCTGATGGATGAAACTGCGAGCTGGAGACGGGGGCGCGGGCACAGCGCAACACAAGGCAGTGTGTGCTAAGAAAGGAGATGATGGAAGGTAGTTAGGGGGGAGGATGATGGGAACAGCCGTGACTGGCTGGCGAACTCAGCCACCCATGACAGCTGCACTTTGCACCTGATTTTCCGGACTTCCCCTCGATCCTCATCCGCTGGTTACCGCCTGGCTACAAGAGAGGGCAGGTGCAGGAACATTCAGAAATTGGATTCAGATGGTCAGAGGAGCCACAAATGGAATTTCTGTGTCTCTCTGCCTAACCCAAACCATGGCAGCCTTATCAGCTACCGAAGGTCAAAACGCCCCACTTGTTTTCCTCCAGAAGGATTTCAATGGCCTTGGTGAAGCATTCGGCTTCCCTCTTATCTGCCCTCCCTTACAGCCTGCTGTTGTCAAGGCAACTCCAGACTTTATGCATACGCCGATAGAGACTACACACATAACGGACACCTCCTCCCCACCCCTACCACCCTCCACCCCGTTTCTGTCCCTACCCCCCACCCCACCCCGGCCTCCGCTCTGCCACTCACGGGAGTCCACACGGCACAAGCTGCAGCGCCCCCACCCCCCCCAAGCCTGGATCGGCCGCGCGGCAAAAACGCTGCTGCAGCCCCAACACTGTCATTGTCTCAGTTTGGATGACGAACTGTTTCAAAGCTTAGCGTACATAAACAAATCAAATGTATATGTGCGGTTGTTTTAATTTTGAATTAGTAATAATTGTGGAATAATTACTGTATTTTTGTTTGAGGTAATTGGGTGTGAAGATAAATTCCCCTTTTAGGGATCAATAAGATTGTTTGAATCTTGAGTTTTCCATGTGCCCTCCAAACACAGTGCGATGACATCACCTCCAAAATGTTTGAAGGGGGGAAAAATGCAATCCGATCTTCTTATTTAATATGTATATGTCACGGATATAACAAGCGAAGCTCTTCAGCATCTCACCATGTCATTTAGGTCCTTCAGACTTTATTTTGAGTAAATGCTTCAGTGGAGCATGAGCATGGCAAAAACCTTTCAGCTTCTGGGGGAGCTCAGCCCCCCCCCCCCCCCCCCCGGTCTTTTAATTAATTAATTAATTAATTTGCCCTTTGCCTTTTTAATAATTTTTCTTTTTTTGCCTACAATACGGCCAAATTATCATATTGCAATATTGTCATATCAATATGATATACGTTATGACTGATTTCACACAAAGTGTGGCAACAATTAAAATGAAACATTGTGGCTTTTTCCCCACTGCGGAGATTTTTTGTGCCATTTCCAGTTTGTGCCTTCGTCTACCATACAGCGAGCCTCGTATTATTAAGATTAAGAGGGGAAAATACGATAGTCTCTTCGGTTTGTGCAAAAAAAAAAGAGAGAGAGGGAAATAAGTCTGAGGTAGAAGAGGCGCAGAGATCACCACTTTATGAAGAATAACAGTTAAACAGGTGCACTGGAAAACGTGTTTACCCCAAATCACACCTACAGATCAAGTTCAGATTCCAAAAAGACCCTCTGCTGCTTCTCTGTTTCATTAACAGGAGAGAACAGAGACAGGTGTGCGTTTTGCCAACACAGGCAATTGGTGCACTACGTGCAGTGCCTGATGAGTGCATGCACTGCACAGGACGTTTCATTTTGGGAGGAAAAAAAGGTTTTGGTCGATTCTAGTTTATTGTTTGTATTTCATCGTTTGGAAAGAGGTGTCATTTGATTTAAAACAGTGATATGCTTTGAAGTTATTAATTCTGACCGGACTTGACTCAGCAGAGAGCGTGTGTGTGAACGAAACGGAGGACGATTTTTTGCCTGCAACAAAACAAGAGTCCCAGTTAGTGACTTTAAGCCACACAAAAGTAACTCATGATTGACATTTTTAAATGGCTTTGAGAGGGGTTAAGAAGAATCAGAGAACCAATGAAGCAGCGGATCGGAGCGCTGCTTCATTGGTTCGAGATTCAAAGCAGAGCTGTGCTGCAGAAGCAGTTGATTACAGATCCACTGCAGAGTCTGCAATCAACGTAGAGAAATTATCGTTTTCCTGACAAACAGGACCGATAAGGGAATCATTAAGCAAAACGACTATTGATGTCGGTGGATCGAATCATTTCTTAACGATTCTCTAAAAGAAATGGTTCTCAATACCCAACTTTAGTCACAGTACCTTCTTGATCCATCTTTTGTCAAGCTTGAACAAACTTGGTATGCGTAGTAGTTACAGCCATTATCAGCTTTTTAAAGGTCAAAGTCTTGCTAGATGTGGCTTTTGTAAGTTAAATTACATGTGATCAAATGTCAGGAGTATGTATTTAGTTCATTCACTTGAACCAAAGCTTTTTTGTGGTGTTATCAGGGATTTTTTTTCATCTTTTTCAGTTTCTGAATTCTTTTTCAGATCATTTTCACAGAACATTAGTTATCTCTGCTATGCACAATTTGTCATTGCTTTTTGGCACTTGGTTTCTGACTGATAACTGGAGGATAAACAAATGGAACATCCATCCAAATTTGGTGGCATAGGTAAATCCACAGCAGGAAAATGACAGTGACTGAGGCACTTTTGATTGAGATATAATTCAAAATGTACAAGCAGTGGGCTTTTAAATTCAAATGTCCACAAAATCCACAATCTGGATTAATATATAATGTAAAATATACATTAAATAGGGTTTTCAGTGTTAAATTTAAATGGCCACAAAATCTGTAATCTGGAATAGATCCAGATCAAACTTTGTCAGTTGATAAAGGATAACATCCTACATAACACTCTCAAATATGAAAGAAGTTTGATATGAATTTTAGAAAATTCATTTGTTAAAGATAGGAATTTTTCCTGACTTGCCCTTTGACATATGACCTCAAAAATTTAATCACTTCTTGTCTATCAGAATCTTCAGTTAAAATTTCATAATGATATATGAAAAATTGTGGGCTCCAGACTGTTCACAAACAGATAAACAAACGGGCAAAAACATAACCTCCTCTAACTTCTAACTAGTTCCGGAAAAAGTAAAAACAATGGTGTGGAATAAGTGCTGCAAGAAAAAGGCTGTCCTGTTGGTAACTGAGTGCGGCAACAGGCAGCACGAGTTCACAAAAACCAAGACACACGTAGTTATCTGTCTGTGGAAAATCTGCACTTGGGCAGAGTGCAATAATATCGTTACACATGCAGACAGACCTACTGCTGTATTTTCCATAGAAATAACATTTTAAATGCACGCTGAACTCTTCAAATGCGCCTGGCACCAGTAAAAATGACATTCAGCCACTTGAATTATAGTTTTTAATAAAAAGGCAATATGACCCACTGCACACATAACCATCTATAAAATGTGACATATATAAAATTCTAGACATCATGGTGGGTTGTTTTTCCTCACTGTGGTCCATTTTCCACATCAAAATCAACCCTTACACACGTTTAGTGATCCAGACAGTCCTGTCCCACATTTGTATTTGCAAAAAGCAGACATCAGCATGTACGTACACACAGCCCGGTCAATGAACTGTGGACAGGAGGGGCGAGCAGACAGACTGGAGGGGCGAGCAGAAAGACAGGAGGGGTGAGCAGACAGACTGGAGGGGCGAGCAGACAGACAGGAGGGGTGAGCAGACAGACTGGAGGGGCGAGCAGACAGACAGGAGGGGTGAGCAGACAGACAGGAGGTGCGAGCAGACAGACAGGTGTGAGTAGACAGACAGGAGGGGCGAGCAGACAGACTGGAGGGGCGAGCAGACAGACTGGAGGTGCGAGCAGACAGACAGGTGTGAGTAGACAGACAGGAGGGGTGAGCAGACAGACAGGAGGTGCGAGCAGACAGACAGGTGTGAGTAGACAGACAGGAGGGGTGAGCAGACAGACAGGAGGTGCGAGCAGACAGACAGGTGTGAGTAGACAGACAGGAGGGGTGAGCAGACAGACTGGAGGGGCGAGCAGACAGACAGGTGTGAGTAGACAGACAAGAGGGGCGAGCAGACAGACTGGAGGGGCGAGTAGACAGACAGGAGGGGCGAGTAGACAGACTGGAGGGGCGAGCAGACAGACAGGAGGTGCGAGCAGGCAGACAGGTGTGAGTAGACAGACAAGAGGGGCAAGTAGACAGACAGGAGGGGTGAGCAGACAGACTGGAGGGGCGAGCAGACAGACAGGTGTGAGTAGACAGACAGGAGGGGTGAGCAGACAGACAGGAGGTGCGAGCAGACAGACAGGTGTGAGTAGACAGACAGGAGGGGTGAGCAGACAGACAGGAGGTGCGAGCAGACAGACATGTGTGAGTAGACAGACAAGAGGGGCGAGTAGACAGACTGGAGGGGCGAGTAGACAGACAGGAGGGGCGAGTAGACAGACTGGAGGTGCGAGCAGACAGACAGGTGTGAGTAGACAGACAAGAGGGGCGAGCAGACAGACAGGAGGTGCGAGCAGACAGACAGGTGTGAGTAGACAGACAAGAGGGGTGAGTAGACAGACAGGAGGGGCGAGCAGACAGACTGGAGGGGCGAGTAGACAGATGGGGGAGGCAGAAACACAGGAGGGGCAAGCAGACAGACTCCTCTGCCTTTGACCACAGACAGTGTTACTGGTTGCTAGGAGACCTGGCCCAATGCAAATACAGCACCATCTGCTTCAGTCAGATTGGGAGCGGGAAAGCCAAGTCGAACATGCACAGAGAAACAAGACTGGCGAGCTCTGCCCCGAGAATGACAAGGCAAAGGAAAGGAGACCAAGGTAGAAGAAAAGGTGGGAAGACCCACAAGGATGGACTGAGGAGGGAACTGAGAAGAGGGAAGTGGGAAGAGAAAATATGAGCAAAGCTCAAGAAAAAAGGGGTGTGACTTTAAACCCCGGCCACTCACACATTCTCATATGCACCATCTTCAAATCCATCCCACTTGAGAAGGAAGCAGCGTGAGTCCTGTGCATCATCACAACGTGGATTTCTGTTCTGAAGTGCAACGATATAAATAGTCTGAGCTCTGGTACAGGAGAGCGCCCCCCCACAACCACCACCTCCACCCAAGTCCACCAATAGTAACAGGTGCTCATGTTGCCATGGGGACAACAAAATGTCACCAACAGACATCACGGTTCAGTTGCAGCAGCCGTTGGCACCTGGTCAACTAACACAAACATGCGCCTGATAATTATGTGACTCATCGTCAGTTATTAACACGGCCAGGGAGCAAATGTTTTCATCTGCATCTGGTTGTTCAACTGTCAGTGGAATTACTCACAAACTAATGACCTGACGCTCACAACACCTGGTGGAAAGGTCGTTCTGCCAAAGTTTGTATTCCATCCAAATAAAAGAATAAAGAAAAAATAAATAAATAAATGGTGATGGTCTAGTGGTTAAGCGTTGGGCTTGAGACCAGAGGATCCTTTGTTCAAATCCCAGCCTGACCGGAAAATCATTAAGGGTCCTTGGGCAAGGTCCATAATCCCCCAGTTGCTCCCGGTGTGTTGTGAGCACCTTGTATGGCAGCACCCTGACATCGGGGTGAATGTGAGGCATTATTGTAAAGCGCTTTGAGCATCTGGTGCAGATGGACAAGCGCTATATAAATGCAGTCTATTTACCAAATTACTGGTGTGTTTTACTTGAGGATGTTGCTTGTGAGCTGAACTCAACTGAAATCAAACCACTTCAAAGGAAAAGTCATTAGAAATTATATCACAGCTGAGTGGATCCTTATCATTTGATTGGTGGTTTGTATGTCACGTGACATGGATTATTTGTACTATATGCTGTTGTGTTTCTTTGACCGTGCAATAGTTCTTTTTAACATGAAATTTTGGTGCTATATGAAATGTGCTATTGCACGCCCCAGCCACCGCGCATGCTCACATTACCAGGGGTGGTGTTTAGGGAAACACTGCAGAGTTTGTTTTGCTGGTCAGGCCCAGATCCAGACCGGTTTGGACCGATGCAGTTGCATCGGTCAAATTGTTTTACGCATCATTCGTCATCGGTAAAAAAAAAAAGTTGAATAATCCCTGAATAGTGCCGAATGTGTCCCCACGGTAACACAGCTTTTCGGTGGTTTTCATGTCAACCTATAGTCCATAAATTATACAGATTTTTCAGAGTTTCAGAGTCATACGGATATACAAATAGTCAGATATTCAGGGTTTGTTCTGCAGCGGCTCTGTAATCAACCGTTTCTGCAGCGCGACTCCACTTTGAAGCCATGAACCATTGAAGCAATGCTTCGATCCACTAGCTCGTTGGTTCGATTCGCTTCTCTTCAGAAATGGCAAGTCCACTTCTTAACCCCTGTCAAAGCCATTAAAATACCGTGAGTCACTTTTGTCACTTTTGCGTGGCTCTCTGCTGAGACAGAGTCCGCTCAGAATTAATAACTGCAAAACGAATTGCCGCTTTAAATAAAATGACACCTCTTATAAACATTGTAATACAGACAATAAACTACAATCGACTAAAACGTTTTTTCCTCCCAAAATGAAACGTGCTGTATTTCTTTACAAATTATATCCTGAAGTGAAGCACAGCAGCTGTAAGAGCTCAGCTCAGATATATGGAAAGACATTTATGCCAATAATGTCTGAAAGGAAATGCTTTTGACAAAAACTACAGATTTTGTTTATTCCTATTTATGTCCAGAGATCAAGGATCCACCATGTAGAGTTTATTATGTCCAAAGTTTAAGGATCCAGTGACCAATTTCATATTATTTACTTTAAGACTCAATAAAATGTTCAATTTCAATTCAATTTCAATTTAATTGGCTTATAAAGTGCCAAATCACAACAAAATCTAATTATACTAAAAGAAATACATCACAATTGTACACATATCACAATTGTGATGTATTTGTTTTAGTATATTTAGTCATGGACATGATGAATATTGTTACCTGCTGGACTGTTTCTAATTTTGATTGGTATCAATGGAAAATGTCTTCTGTGAACTGTCTGTATCTCAATATATTATTATTAAGAATATATGCAGTCATATTTTTATTGATTTTATCAAATGAAAAAAAATCATATATAGATTCAGGTGTAAATGAAAGATTTTGGCAATAAATCTGATCCTGTTTACAGTCAATTTTTGTTATAGTGCTGTTTTTTAGAACATCATATTTATACAAATAAGTGTTCACTTTGGTCCATGAGGTATAATAAATATATTTTAAAAAGTGTGACAGTGTATGTTGCACACGAATAAAAGAATGAAGAGTATTGAATAATGCATACGATTTTTATTTTATCATTGGGCAAAAATGCATCTGTCAGATTTTCACTCTGGATCCAGCCCTGCTGGTGGTTGACGATTTGAAGGAGCTAACTGATGTTGCTAATTCTTCTAACACAAAAAATAAAATCCACCACACCTTAAGTGGTCTGGAGGCATGAAGAGCTGTTAGGATGAAAAGATGAACAAATTTCTGACGCGATTTTTCTCTGGATTGAGGAAAGCAGATGACAGTCTGTACACAAAGTCAGTGGACGGCATCACGCACTACTAAGAACAATTTTGGACTCCTATTCAAATTTCGTGTTGGACTGTTGAACACCAGTGGAACACCAAAATGTAAGTCCCTTTTCTGGTGTTTATACAGTAAATTAATAAAATATCAAATGACAAGGATGTATTTTAACCGTTATATAAAACAAATAATGAATGTTTTTACATTCTTTCAATGGAACAAATATTTAATTTGGTGAAAGCTGGAATGTTTCATCTGTCATTATTTGTATATTAATAAATAACTGCACAGAATAACTCGAGCAATATTATGACAAAACTAATTTTAAAATAATTATTTTGAAATTCATTAACATTCTTACGTCTGCCAATGATGTAATAAAATCATCGTTTATTTATTTATTTGTCTGTTAGCAGGATTACGTCTAAACTAAATCAAATCAAATCAATTTTATTTATATAGCGCCAAATCACAACAAACTGTTGCCCCAAGGCGCTTTATATTGTAAGGCAAAAGCCATACAATAATTACAGAAAAACCCCAACGGTCAAAACGACCCCCTATGAGCAAGCACTTGGCGACAGTGGGAAGGAAACTACTGCACAGATTTGGACTAAATTTTCACCACAGATAGATATTAGGCCATGGAAAACTCCATTAAATGTTGGAGGTGATCTGGATCTGGATTCTGGATTAACATTTCACTTTACATAGGATTTGAAGGATTACATCAAAAATACTTCACAGATTCTCACCAAATTTGCACCACAGATAGATATTAGGGAAGACTCCACAGAATTTTGGAGGTGATCCAGATCCGGATCGGTGGATGTCAGAAATCTCTGATTGCTCTTGTTATGAAATGTTATGTTATCTTCCTTTGTTTCATGCATATGGTGGTGAACAGACATTGTAAAGGGGTCACTCAGAAATATAAACATGGTGCTGACTTACATTTGCTTACTTACAATTTACCATTATGTTACATTTTCACTCTGCAAGCCATGTGCTGTTTCTAGCACACAGCATAAATGTAGATGAGCGGGTGAGTGAGTTAGTTCTTCCCAACCTATGTGTGTAGATAATAATTCAAAGTAATCAATTCCAAAATCTTGTAGCTCACAAGACTAAAAGACCACATAATGAGGATGAAGTGATTAGGTTGTGGTTAAATTAGTTTCTCCAGATCAGGGGTGGCCAAGTTCGGTCCTCGAGAGCCACCTTCCTGACACTCTTAGTTGTCTCCCTGCTCCAACACACCTGAATCCAATGAAAGACTCGTTAGGAGACGTTTAATGAGCCTAAGGACCGAACTTGGCCACCCCTGCTCCAGATCAATCAAAAAAGTAACTTTGTTTGAGGACCTAAAATACCATAGACCTGCCTGTCAGCTGGGCTTAGTGATTACCACTGTTGCTTCACAGCAAGAAGATCTGAGGTTCATTTCTGACCTGGTGCTTCCTGTGGGGAGTGTTTTCATGTTAACATAGGGTCCCTCTGGGTGCCCCGGCTTCGTCTCACTCACAAAAACATGCAGGTTAGGTGAATTGGTGGCTCTAAATTGACTGTGTGAGAGTGTGAATGCGTTTGTTCGTCTACACGTGTCAGCCCTGCAATAGACGAGTGGCCCTTTCAATTTGTACCCCACCTCTTGCCCACTGACTGCTGGGACAGGCTCCAGCTCCCCTGTCACCCATAAGCAGGTTCATAAAATGAATGAATGCCTGTCAACTGTTGAACACTAGGGGTGGGGGGATCTATACTCATGATACTGCAATTTTATTGCTATTAATTTTTAAATGAAATTTAAAAAGTTGAGAATCAATACAATTCACACTCAACTGCTTATGGATGTTGCGTATGGAACGTTGAGCCGTATCATATCATGGATGTCTGATTTAAAGGCGACAACAAAAGCTTTGAGTTTGTATTAAAAAAAAACAGCTACATTCCATACAGATATTTTATTAGATGAAGATCCAATGAGATATAGTCAATATCAGCATCCTCCTTTACAAAAAACATTAAGGTTGAAACATTTCCAGTAAAAAAGTAGTATCGTACAGTCACTGTGGGATACCGGAGAGAAAGCATGACATGACCTAAATCATATTCATTCATCATCATGTGGATAAAACACAACGACTCTATTTACAATGTATCACACGGAGGTTAACATGAACAGTAATCCTCATAGCGATTACAGCAAATAGATTCATATATATATTAAGATCTTTTCTTTACAAAATCATTTTATAACACAGAGAAAGGCTATCCACAACCTCAACTTCCAGCTGTACACACCTCATAGTTTTGTAACTTTTTTTTACTCCCCAATCAAAATGAGATCTTTTGTTTGGTCAGTTTATTGTGGATGGGCAGGTTCTTTGGTTGCGTGGCATCCAACTATCTCAGTTGGCTGCTCAATGTTTTACTCTGTTTACATTTTGTTGGACATGGCTACTTTTGAAAACAGATTTTTATGCATTTTTATGCACCACCGTGTGTCATGAAGTGGAAGTTCCAAGAGCTTTTGGAAAGTAGGATTTATCCTGTGATGCGAACCAATGTCAGCAGATGCACTCAACGATAGATTTCTTTGCAAATAAAGACACAAATCTCACAAAAACAACACAGAGATGTGCAGGAAAAAGACTGAAAATGCAGTTTTAGTGCATGCATGTGTCACTTTTGCATTTTAATGGGAACTGCATTGGCATCTCCCATTTGAAATGATGACTGTTCTTTTAGAGAACAACACATTCAGCACATTAAATAGGCCTCAGTGTGAGAACACACAGGCTTAAGCTCCACATGAAATATTACCGCCCAGGTAATGAGCTTTCCCATGATGCACGTGGAGTATTCATTAAGCAAATCAAATGGTACAAAAAAGAACTCAAACTGGGGCAAAATGAGAGCACGTAAAATAAGAAATTCTTTTGTTCGCCTTTAAAGGGTAGTTTAGTGAAGAACACTAACCACTTAAACTGTAGCCATCCCAGACTGATAGAGAGCCTAAGAACGATAGCTTTTAGCGTTTACCCCACTGTGGTCATGCGACATCTTCAGTAAATGACATAATTAATCTATATTTTGTTTTTGGTTTCACCATGTGTTCAGTAGTTGCTGTTGTTTTTTTCACACCAGTCTGCTTGGATCCGAGAGCGGGTGTTGTGCTTTACGGCCGCTGCTCCAATCCTGCAGATCCTCACCCTCACTTACTGACCTGTAACAGCAGACAGGTAACAATACCTTTGGGAATACCAGCCAAAGTTTTTCACCACAGACTCACTTATTTTGTGTAATTCCATCTCGCCACATAACAAAGGTGAACACAGAGATCAGTGATATGCGGACTGGACCGGTAGATCACATTACACGACTCACTGTATCGAAGAATGGGTACAACCCAGGGGACCTACTTTGTTGGTGTGAGAGCAAATTCCTCAGAGGTTTTTGGACAAGCTGGGTGCTTCTCTGTTTCACTCCCAGCTATCACTCCACCTGCCCTGAGCTGTATAACAAAATCATGAATTGGATCCCATCTTTGAGCAGTCTAGAGTAGGACAATTGCCTTGAAAAGAACCGCACTCCATAACCCTGTTGCCCATGTGCTCAGGCCTCCATGCCAAGCTGCAGTACCAGGCCTCATCACTGGCCTAGCTGGCATGGCCCTCATCAACTAGATTTGCTATAATCATCTCAGGTCACCTCATTTGCACTGAAGACAGACTGAATCCTTGTTAACCTTGGCTATGGCCAATAAACCCTGACAGCCCGGGCCAACCGGCCTCCTACTTGCTGAATGACTCGTTAACTGGTTTTAACTTGAAACAATGTTGGACATGGTAGCATTCTCCAAACAACAAAGGTGCCTTCCAACAATTTTTTCAAATGAAAGAGCACAGAAAATAACAATGACCATAGCTGGCCAGTCACCTAGTCCTGCTAGCTGCTCATTAGCCTGCCTAGTCTGTCTCTCTGTCAAGCCGGGATGTCTGAAAACTGTCAGTGTGGACATCAAGAGACGTGAAGGGAGGGATGGCCAAGAGAGTTACGGAGGTTAATGGTAAATCAGCCAAACCAAAGCCATACACTCACCCACCACAGAAGACTGCCCTGAACCCAAACACGCCCCTCATGTCTAGATAAGTCCATCCAGCTACCCAACCTCCCCCAGTGCGGTCACGTTCCAGCGGTGTCCTTCAGTCCCAGCCATTGTCCTTTATCATGTGGGCCAGCTCGATGATGAATTTGCCCTCTTTGTATTTCTGACTGCTTTCAAAGGCATGTTCCTGGAGAGAGAGAGAGAGAGAGAGAGAGAGAGAGAGGGAGAGGCAGCTTTAAACTCACGTGACTAAAAGACAGACACTGTACATACAGCCAGAGGAAGAGTCGAAGAAACACAGATGTTGAGATGTTTTCTTTTCAGTTGTTTGAATCCTGGCTGTTCTGTAGCTATTGAATCTGATGATGCAACAGAATCAAAACTGTGACTGTGCTCTTGTTCCATTCTTCATAATGGCACGAATCTTTCAGTAGCTCCATTGTTAGGCAAACCCAATCATCAGCAAGGCAGCATGCTTTACTTTCACAGGCAGTAACATGAATTTGGTGTGTAACCAAAATGCCTCTGGAAACTACAAAGACAGGCATTAGCACACATGCTTCCACTCATACATCATCTCTCAATGTAAAAAAATGACTGCTACATGCCCAAGACCTGCGTTTTTATTCAGACTGGCTTACAGTGTTTAACGTTTTCCATTCCAGGGCAGAGTACACATTTGCACTGGTTCCTCTTCTACATTATGCCCACACTAATATGTTGAATTTACTTGAAAAAAGTTGGAAAGATGATTACCTCACTTATAGTTGTGCTCAAACGTTTACATACTCTGGCAGAATTTTACATTTTTTTGGCCATTTCTCAGAGAATATGAATGATAACACAAAAACTTCTCTTTCACTCAATGTTGGTGGTCATGTGAAGCCATTTATTGTCAAAAAACTGTGCTTGCTCTTTTTAAATCATAATGACAACAGAAACTAACCTAATGACCTTGATCAAATGTTTACATACCTTGGTGATTTTGGCCTGATAACATGCACAAAAGTTGACACAAATGGGTTTGAATAGCTACAAAAGGTAACCACCCTCACCTGTGATCTGTTTGCTTGTAATCAGTGTGTATATAAAAGGTCAGTTCAGGGCTCCTGACAGATCTTTCATCCAGTGCTCCACTGACATTTCTGGTTTCTGAGTCATACGGGAAGCAAAATAATCATCAAAGAAAAGGTAATTGAACTGTATTAAACAGGAAATGGATATAAAAACATATCCAAGAGACTGAGAATGCCAATCAGCAGTGTTCAAACTCTAATTAAGAAGTGGAAAATGAGGGATTCTGTTGGAACCAAACCATGGTCAGGTCGACCAACAAAAATTTCAGCAACAACTTCCAGGAAAATTGTTTGGGATGCAAAGACAAACCCACAAATAACTTCAGCTGAAATACAGGACTCTCTGACAAACGTGGTGTGGCTGTTTCAAGATGCACAATATGGAAGTACTTGAAGAAAAATGGGCTGCCATTACGACACAAATGACACAAAGTATCCCACTTGTAATACATCAAACAGCACATAGAACAAAGTAATTTGGAGTGATGAGACCAAAATTGAACTTTTTGGCCACAACCATAAACACTACATTTGGAGAGGAGTCAACCAGGCCTATGATGAAAAGGTACAACATCGCTACTGTGAAGCACAGAGGTGGATGGCTGATGTTTTGAGGATGTGTGAGCTACAAAGGCACAGGAAACTTGGTCAAAAGTGATGGTAAGATGAATGCACCATGTTATCAGAAAATATTGGAGGTAAATTTACATCAGCCTGGAAGCTGCGCATGGGCCATACTTGGACATTCCAACATGACAATGATCCAAAACACAAGGCCATATTGACCTGTCATTGGCTACAGTAGAATAAAGTGAAGGCTCTGGAGTGGCCATCTCAGTCTCCTGACCTCAGTATCATTGAACAGGAACTGGAGGCTTTTTGCCAAGAGGAATGAGTAGCTTTATCATCAGAAAAAATAGAACGTTGTCCACAACTACAACCCCTGGCAAAAATGATGGAATCACCGGCCTCGGAGGATGTTCATTCAGTTGTTTAATTTTGTAGAAAAAAAGCAGATCACAGACATGACACAAAACTAAAGTCATTTCAAATGGCAACTTTCTGGCTTTAAGAAACACTATAAGAAATCAGGAAAAAAAATTGTGGCAGTCAGTAACGGTTACTTTTTTAGACCAAGCAGAGGGAAAAAAAATATGGAATCACTCAATTCTGAGGAAAAAATTATGGAATCATGAAAAACAAAAGAACGCTCCAACACATCACTTTTGTTGCACCACCTCTGGCTTTTATAACAGCTTGCAGTCTCTGAGGCATGGACTTAATGAGTGACAAACAGTACTCTTCATCAATCTGGCTCCAACTTTCTCTGATTGCTGTTGCCAGATCAGCTTTGCAGGTTGGAGCCTTGTCATGGACCATTTTCTTCAACTTCCACCAAAGATTTTCAATTGGATTAAGATCCGGACTATTTGCAGGCCATGACATTGACCCTATGTGTCTTTTTGCAAGGAATGTTTTCACAGTTTTTGCTCTATGGCAAGATGCATTATCATCTTGAAAAATGATTTCATCATCACCAAACATTCTTTCAACTGATGGGATAAGAAAAGTGTCCAAAATATCAACGTAAACTTGTGCATTTATTGATGATGTAATGACAGCCATCTCCCCAGTGCCTTTACCTGACATGCAGCCCCATATCATCAATGGCTGTGGAAATTTACATGTTCTCTTCAGGCAGTCATCTTTATAAGGAAAGGCACCAAACAAAAGTTCCAGCATCATCACCTTGCCCAATGCAGATTCGAGATTCATCACTGAATATGACTTTCATCCAGTCATCCATTCTCCACGATTGCTTTTCCTTAGCCCATTGTAACCTTGTTTTTTTCTGTTTAGGTGTTAATGATGGCTTTCGTTTAGCTTGTCTGTATGTAAATCCCATTTCCTTTAGGCGGTTTCTTACAGTTCGGTCACAGACGTTGACTCCAGTTTCCTCCCATTCGTTCCTCATTTGTTTTGTTGTGCATTTTCGATTTTTGAGACATATTGCTTTAAGTTTTCTGTCTTGACGCTTTGGTGTCTTCCTTGGTCTACCAGTATGTTTGCCTTTAACAACCTTCCAGAGTTTAGACACAGCTGACTGTGAACAACCAACATCTTTTGCAACATTGCGTGATGATTTACCCTCTTTTAAGAGTTTGATAATCCTTTGTTTCAATTGACATCTCTCGTGTTGGAGCCATGATTCATGTCAGTCCACTTGGTGTAACAGCTCTCCAAGGTGTGATCACTCCTTTTTAGATGCAGACTAACGAGCAGATCTGATTTGATGCAGGTGTTAGTTTTGGGGATGAAAATTTACAGGGTGATTCCAAAATTTGTTCCTCAGAATTGATTGAGTCCATATTTTTTTCCCTCTGCTTGGTCTAAAAAAGTAACCGTTACTGACTGCCACAATTTTTTTTCTTGATTTCTTATAGTGTTTCTTAAAGCCAGAAAATTGCCATTTGAAATGACTTTAGTTTTGTGTCACGTCTGTGATCTGCTTTTTTTCTACAAAATTAAACAACTGAATGAACATCCTCCGAGGCCGGTGATTCCATAATTTTTGCCAGGGGTTGTACTACAAAAGACTCCATGCTGTCATTGATGTTAAAAGGGGGAGGGGGGGGGGGGATACACAGTATTAAAAACTGTGCTATGTAAACTTTTGATCAGGGTCATTTGGGTAGTTTCTGTTGTCATTAATATTTAAAAAGAGTAAACACAGTTTGACAGTAAAAGACTACACAGTCACTAACGATGAGTAAAAAAAAAAAGTTTCTGTGTTATCATTCATATTCTCTGAAAAATGGCCAGAAAAATCTAAAATCTGGTATGTAAAGGTTTCAGCACAGCTATATCCTCGGGTCAACTCTGAAATTAAACCCAAATTATTTCACCACTGGTTTACTAATGACACCAGTTGCTGGTTTTTGACACCTCATTGTGTACATTTTTGGCACAAAAAACAAGTGGATACCCAGTTAGGGCATGAACATGTGTGTAATATGTGGTATTATATAATGGCTGAGGAGATCCTTGTCATTTGATTGGTGCTTTAAATGTCACATGACATGGATTATTCATCCCATTTGTTTAGGGTACATTTTGAGTGCGATTTGGTTCCATTTACAGTACAAATTTGGTTACATACTCGTACATTTGATACCACTGCACTCTGCACACACACGCACGCACGCACACACACACACACACACACAAAAATCCACACCGCTGTAAACCATGTGAATGCATGAAAAGCTGACGTGATTTTTGGCTGGACTGAGGAACTACACAAAGTCGTTTTTTTAATGGAAGTCCGAAGTCAGTGCACAGCATCACTGGACGACATGTCACAATTTGGACTTTAGCAGCAGTGGAACAACAAAATGTAAGTCCCTTTTGTTTATAAATTAATAAAATATCAAATGACAAGGATCTATTTTAGCCATTACATAAAACAAATAATGAATGTTTTTACATTCTTTCAATGGAACAAATATTTAATTTGGTGAAAGCTGGAACAAACCATTCAACGAGGCCTCCTTGAATGGTTTGTTCCAGCTTTCACTTCATGAAATATTCGTATCATTGAACTCATAAACCTTCATTATTTGTATAACAGTAGCATTGCTGAACTCACTAAACTTACCCCTGATCCAGCTACATGCTGGATCAGGGGTAAACAGAAGAGGGGCAAGCACGGAGGTATCCGAGCTAGGCTAGCAGCTAAACCAACTCGCCCAGCCATACCATTGTTCCTCTTGGCAAATGTATGATCGTTGGACAACAAAATGGATCACATACTGAAGTTTGCGAATCATACAGTGAGTAACTGCTGTCTTCTTGTTTTCACTGAAACATGGCTAAATGATAACATCCCCAACTCTGCTGTGCAACTCTAGCAGCTAGCATGCTATCGAGCTGATCGGACCCTCGTAAACGGAGGAAAGACTCGCGGCGGGAGTCTGTGCGTCTACATTCGGAATAAGTGGTGCTGGGATGCTGTGGTTGTGTGCAAACACTGCATATCACTAGCGGAGTTTATGATCATTAAGTGCCGTTCCTTCTATCTGCCCAGGGAGTTTACTGTGATTTTGCTGGTCGCAGTCTACATCCCACCCACCAACAGCAGCAGTGATAGAAATGCAGCACTCAGTGAACAACAAACTGCACACCCAGATGGTTTTATCGTCCTCAATGGAGATTTTAATCATGCTGATCTCAAAACTGTCCTTCCAAAATTTCACTAGTATGTTGATTTCCCAACAAGGGGAAAAAAATACCTTGGACTTGGCTTACACCACACACAAAGGAGCATACAAAGCCACCCCCTCCCCCACATCGGACTATCTGACCACATACATCATTATTATGCCCATGCCAGCATACAGACAAACTGTGAAAGTCATCAAATCTGTTAAGAAGCAGGTAAGAGTGTGGCCAGAGGGGGCCACCCCTGCTCCCCAGGACTGCTTTGACACAACGGATTGGGAAATGTTCAAACACGCAGCAACCTACAACAACAACACTGACATTGAGGAGTACACAGACACTGTGACCTCCTATATCACAAAGTGCATTGATAATGTGACCCACACAAAAACCATCATCACCCGGGCCAACCGGAACCCATGGCTGACAGGTGATGTCCACAAGCTGCTGAGAGCCAGAGACAAAGCCTTCAGAGCCGGGGATGAATCTGGCTTGAGAACAGCAAGAGCCAACCTGTCCCGTGGCATCAGGAAGGCAAAAAAGGACTACACACAAAAGATAACATCCAACTTCAGAGACAGCAAGGACGCACAGAGCCATTGAGGTGAGGCATTCAGGCCATCACTGACTACAAGCCAGCACCACAGAGCTGTGAGAGCAACACCTCTCTGCTCAACAACCTGAACCGCTGCTTTGCACACTTTGAAGCACTGAACACCACACAGCCACAGAAGACCCCACCCCCTCCCCACGACCAGACCCTGTGCCTCTCTGTTGCCAGCGTGAAGAAGACACTGGTGGCCATCAACACCCGCAAAGCAACAGGTCCGGACAACATGCCTGGTCGCGTGCTGAAGGACTGCGCAGAGGAGCTTAAGGATGTCTTCACAGACATCTTTAACACTTCCCTGAAGCAAGTCGTTGTTCCATCATGCTTCAAAGCTGCCACCATCATACCTGTGCCAAAACAATCAGCTCCATCCTACTTCAATGACTACCGTCTGGTGCTCTTCCCATTACTGACACATGACTGCACAACAACCCACAGCACAAACCATATAGTGAAGTTTGCGGATGACACAACTCTGGTGGGGCTCATCACCAAGGGCGACGAGAGTCACTACAGGGAAGAGGTCAACCTTCTGACCACATGGTGCAGAAACAACAACCTCCTGCTGAATGTCAGCAAGACCAAAGAGATTGTTATTGACTTCCGGAAAGGTCAAACCCAACACCTGCCACTGACCATCGAGGGTGCTGCTGTGGAGAGAGTGAGCAGCACCAAATTCCTGGGGGTGCACATCAGTGAGGACCTGTCCTGGACCACCAACAATGCATCACTGGCAAAGTAGGCTCAGCGGCGTCTCTACTTCCTGCGCAGACTCAAGCGGGCAAGTGCTCCACCAACCATCATGAGCACTTTCTACCGTGGCACCATTGAGAGCATCCTCTCCAGCTGCCTCACTGTGTGGGGCGGAAACTGCACTGACTACAACAGGAAAGCCCTGCAGTGCATAGTGAATACAGCTGGAAGGATCATTGGTGCCCCACTCCCCTCTCTGCAAGACACATACGCCACCCACCTCACCCGCAAAGCGACCACAATTGTGGGCGATGCAAGTAGGGCTGAAACGATTAGTCGAGTAACTCGAATAATTCGATTACAAAAAATGTTTGAGGCAAATTCTGTGCCTTGAAGCTTTGTTTAACATTGCAGTATATATGCCAGGCCTGTGTGTGGCGCTGTAACGTCCCCAGAAAAACAAACAGAAGTAGAGCAAGCACTAATCAAATTAGCACAAAAGCTACAGCTTTACAACGCAACAAACAGAATGAAATAAAGCCTTTTAGGAAAAAGACGGTCCACGCTGATCATCTGAAATAGCTTACTGTGCATTTAAAGCAAAGCAGTGTGTTTGTTTGTTTAAAAAAAAAAAAAAACACAATTTCATCCGCTGGCCGCTCTATGCGCGGCGGCCGGCTGCTGCCTCTCTCTGCCGGTGTGAGCGGCTCAGCCGGACCCGGCGCCACAAGGGGGCGTTTGGGGGCGACGCCCCCTCACGTCATCAACTTCGCTCCCTCGGATGTGAGAGTTATCAAAAATAAAAAGAAAAAAGAAAGAAAAAGAAATACTGGAATACTTTTTTTTTTTTTTTTACAGCGCATTGTGCTCTGCGTCCTCATCAAGCAGGCCGGTGTTCTGTTGAGATGACGGGACACCTGTTGCGGCACCGCAAAGGGAGAGTATGTGCATTATGTTCTGCGTGTCTGTTTATAAGAATCTTCTCGCCCAGAAGAAAAAAGAGCGCCAACAACTACCCATAACTGTGTTCTGCACTCGGAAAAAGACACCTGCAGCGAGGTGTGAGTGGAAAAAGGCGCAACTGTTGTGTGTTGGGGGGTTTAGCTGGACAAGGTTGGGTTGTTTTGTGTTTGTTTTCCTTCCCAGGTGATTTGGGGCTGTTCTCTGAGGAAAATGTGCTGCAGAAGAGTCTCTCTCCTCTGTTACGATGATTGGCTGCACCTGTTGCATTCTCGTGCGGCTCCCTATCAGGACAATCCACGACACCTGTGATGTTCACGTGCAGATCTGAGGACTTCCAGCTGGTACCAATGTAGTGATGAAGAACTACATTTAAACCAGCAGTGAGTTGGATAAGATTGCCGGAGAAAACGACCTTGTGACGACCGTGTGGGGACGCTGAGGGCCGTTTCAGAGTCTGACATCGCGCCTGTGAAGGAAGACGAGGGTGAGAGGCAAATGTTGTCAGCACACGACAGAGGTGAATATTCTGAAAAGTTTATCCATGAATGTAAATTGGCGTTTATACGCAGCTATAAGTAATTATTGGTGGAAATTGTTTGGCGTGCTCCTCACGGCAGTGGCGTGCGGATTAATGATCCTCCACTAGCTGTGAGCAGCAGCCTCTTTGAATTAAGTTTTGAAACCAGACCTAAATGTGTAGCTGATAAGTTTGCCTCTAAACAATATTTCGTAGTAATAAGTGTTGAATAATCTCATCTCTGTTCCTCCTTCACAGAGTACAGTCTGGGAAAGTCACCTGGGGGGGGGGGTGTTGGCAGAACTCCTGAGTCCTGAACGTTCGGACTCCGACTGTTGAGATGCTGAGAGAGTGCGCCGCCTTTTCACCTCACCAGAACTCTAATTATTTAGTATTTCATGTATAGCACAAAGGGAGAAAAATAAATGTGTTTTCTTTTTGGAACTGCTTCTGATTATTTCATGCTGGGTTCAGTCAGATAATGGACCGCTCCTCAATCCGCGTCTTATCCATAACAGAATTCTCCGGCCAAACCAATATGGACCCAGCGGCAGAAGCAGTTCCATTTCAGGAGAAAGTCCAGAAGCACCTGGAGATGATTCGGGAGCAATAAATCATCACTGCTAGAATCCTTTGATGAATTTTCCCGTGAACTTCGTTTGGTTTTTGATCATCCGATGAAAACAAATATCGTGGTTCAACGATTGCTGAACCTCTGACAGGGGCGACGAAGCGCAGCTGATTATTCTGTGGATTTTCGAGTCTTTTCCGCTCAGTCTGGTTGGAATGCTGTTGCTTTGAGGGGGGTGTTTGTAGACAGGTTGAATGACTCCCTGAAAGACGAGCTAGCCGTCCGTGACGAACCGAATGATTTAGATGAGTTAATATCCTTGGTTATTCGTCTAGACGATCGGCTTAGGGAGCGTGGACGAGAGAGAGGGCGAGTGTCCGAGCGGGGTGTTTTGTCTCACAAGTCCGGACCGCCTCTTCTTCGTTCCTCTGAGACTCCTCCGACGGGACCTCTAGCTCCTCTAGTGGATGAGCCAATGCAACTTGGAAGGGTCAGAACAGCCATATTGCCCCGGTCAAACGAGCGTTAGGAGACAGCATCATAACATGGCTCCAGGTGTTTTATGGACATTTTTGTGGGATATAAATGGGAGTTTTTGTAAACCAGGTTTTGTGTATAGCACTTGAGGTAGTTCTGGTGGGGTGAACAGGCTGGCTGGTCGGAGTTCGTTTGGACTCAGGTAAGCGTGTGTTTTTTTTTTTTATTGTTTATAGTTATTTAATTTTTGTTAGCAGAATGGGTCGTTTTATTTTGTTGGTTTTTATTTCCCTGTCCCCTAACCCCAGCCTCACACACTTCTGGCCGTTCGTCTTTGGTGTTGTGGGGTGGTGCAGGTTGGTTGCTGGGCATTCCCATGAGGACCTCTGCACCTGGGGGGGGAGGAGGTCCAGGGCTCTTTTCTTAGATTTAGTTGTTTCCCGGTTCCTCTCCAGCCTCAGCGTGCCTCTGACCATTTGCCATTGGTATTGCTGAGGTGTCGGGCAGTGTGGATATACTCCAGTCGGAGCGGTGGGGCCGATCAGTGCCGTACGCCTTTTCCGCTGCCCACCCCTCCCGGTAGGCTGGAGTATAGTCGGGGGGTGGGCACCGGCCATCTTGCTGGTTTTCCCCTGCCCTTAGGTTTGGAGCTGGGTTGCGTTTTTCCTATTGGCTTCTCCGGCTTAGTAGTCCTGTGCCGATTGCCACGACGTGTTTCCTGATGGACCTGGAGGGTCTTTCGGGGTGCTGGGGAGGTCAATGGGGCTTTCTGTAGTTTTTGTTTGCTCCTGGAGTGGTTTTTGGAAATCCCTGGGGGTTTGGGGGTTTGGGGTTTTTGTTTCCTCCTGTTTCCCCCCGGGGTTTGATGGGACGGTCCTCTGGGGGGGAGGCTGACTGTGGGGGAGGCTGACTGTGGGGCCGACCGGCCGTGTTGGGCTGGGGTGGGGTTCCTGGGTTGTGGGGGTGTCTCCTGGGGTTTGATGGGACGGTCCTCTGGGGGACATTAAGGCTCCCGTGTATGCCTGGGGATTCCTGGATGGCTCCTGCCGTGGTCGTTGCTCCTGGGGTTGATGACGATGTCCCCTGGGGGAAGTCGGGCTCCACATGTTGGGGGAGGGTGTTGTTTGTTTTTTCCTTTGACCTGTGTTCTACTGTGTTGGGGGACGGTCCTCTGGGGGGGGGGGGGGGGGGGGGTGTTGGGTTGGGTATTGTGTTTTTCTTTTGTGTTTACCCCGGTGTGCTTCCCTGGGGTATGTTTGTGGTGCTCTCTGGGGGGGATGCTGGGGGCCTTTTTTTTGTGTTTTGTTTTTGTGTTTGGGGTTGTTTCGGGATGTTTTTTTTTGTTTTGATGCTGGCCAGCCTTTCTACCGCATCTCCCGGCTCTGCTGCCTGCTGTGATCTCTGCCCTCCTCCTGCTTTGGCCTTTGATGTGTGGGGTTGTTTTTGGGTCTGGTTTGTACGGTCGCCGGGAGGCTTCCCATTGACGGGGGGGTACTGTTGTGTGTTGGGGGGGTTTGGCTGGACAAGGTTGGGTTGTTTTGTGTTTGTTTTCCTTCCCAGGTGATTTGGGGCTGTTCTCTGAGGAAAATGTGCTGCAGAAGAGTCTCTCTCCTCTGTTACGATGATTGGCTGCACCTGTTGCATTCTCGTGCGGCTCCCTATCAGGACAATCCACGACACCTGTGATGTTCACGTGCAGATCTGAGGACTTCCAGCTGGTACCAATGTAGTGATGAAGAACTACATTTAAACCAGCAGTGAGTTGGATAAGATTGCCGGAGAAAACGACCTTGTGACGACCGTGTGGGGACGCTGAGGGCCGTTTCAGAGTCTGACATCGCGCCTGTGAAGGAAGACGAGGGTGAGAGGCAAATGTCAGCACACGACAGAGGTGAATATTCTGAAACGTTTATCCATGAATGTAAATTGGCGTTTATACGCAGCTATAAGTAATTATTGGTGGAAATTGTTTGGCGTGCTCCTCACGGCAGTGGCGTGCGGATTAATGATCCTCCACTAGCTGTGAGCAGCAGCCTCTTTGAACTAAGTTTTGAAACCAGACCTAAACGTGTAGCTGATAAGTTTGCCTCTAAACAATATTTCGTAGTAATAAGTGTTGAATAATCTCATCTCTGTTCCTCCTTCGCAGAGTACAGTCTGGGAAAGTCACCTGGGGGGGGTGTTGGCGGAACTCCTGAGTCCTGAACGTTCGGACTCCGACTGTTGAGACGCTGAGAGAGCGCGCCGCCTTTTCACCTCACCAGAACTCTAATTATTTAGTATTTCATGTATAGCACAAAGGGAGAAAAATAAATGTGTTTTCTTTTTGGAACTGCTTCTGATTATTTCATGCTGGGTTCAGTCAGACACTGAACCGCTCCTCAATCCGTGTCTTATCCATAACAGCGACAGTGGCGCGGTGCCAGGACGAAGAGGCGTGATCAGAGGAACTGTGAAATACTGGACAGTCACTATTAATAATTTCTTATGTGTCCCTAACCCTCGTAGGTTGATCATTAAAATTAAATTCATTAGTTCTAAAAGCCATCATAATTATTTATAGGAAAACATTCTATTTTTATTTCTCAAACAAATGTTTGGGCCTGAAAACAGGTTGGTCTTATTTTTCTACTAAGGTTTGAACTTTGAGAGTGTTTACACACGAGAGAAAAGTGAGAAAATGTTAATGCCTGTTTGAGAAACGTGTATAAAGTGTGTCGTGAGGGGTTTTACAGCCTTAAAACGTCTATAATAATTGTAAAAAATAACGCTGTCTACTTCGCGGATTTCGCCTATTGCGGGCTATTTTTAGAACGTAACTCCCGCGATAAACGAGGGACCACTGTATATCTACGTGAAAGGTTTATCTTTGACCCGTTGTGTGACTGTCATGCCCAATTGTGCTGTGTTTGCGCTTTTGATGGAGGGCTGTATGTGGGGTTAATCTACTGTCTCGTGTCGTTTCTCAGATCAGTTTGTTTGGTTTTGTTGTATGCAGGAGATCACTTGACCGAGGGTCTATACTATGTTCAAATAATAATTAAAAAAATACTGTCATCACTCTTACTCAGTCAGTCTCTTACAACGGTGTAGCCTAAATACACAAGCTTTTTAGGAGCGCACCCAATTCATTACACATGCTCAGAGGCAGGTACCCTCCGGTGCACACTTTTTTTGGGGGGGGGGGGGGGGGGGGAGGGGATAAACTCATCGCCCCCTTAATATTTTTTTTCTGGCGCTGGGCCTGGGCTCGGCACTGCGCTCACACAGCTCCGTCCCGGCCACAGACAGTCTCTGGAAGAAGTACACTCTTTCTTCTGTGGTTTGCTTAGACTCGCAATGAGTTTTAATTTTCGATTTTTTGGGCAACACACAATGCATCACAAACACGGGAACTCAAATAAATAATAAGAATAAAAAACCAGTGACTGCGAGGCTGCATGTTCAACCTCCAGCTGAAAATGAAATGCATTGGCTGAATTGCAGAGAGTGTGTTAAAAATAAATTCATGCAGGGACCCAGTCCAGCACCTTAATAAATAAATAAATACATAAATAAATATGGTTAAATTTTACAAGTTGGGGAAAACAAAAAACAGAAAGCCACAACCCATCGCCATTTCAGCAAAATGTCAAGACTTTGGCTGAGTTCCTGACACCAGGAAAGATCCAAAACTTGGAAAGATGTGAAAAAATAAATAATTACCCAGGAAAACAGAAAGGGACACACTATATTTGACAATCTCCGTGATGACGCAGTGACATTGTGCCATTACTTAGGGAGAGCCCTGGACTGTTAATGTTTTAAAATGCAAAAGTACTTTTTATCCGATTACTCGATTAATCGCTAGAATAATCGAGAGAATACTCGATTACTAAAATAATCGATACCTGCAGCCCTAGATGCAAGCCATCCCGCACATAACCTGTTTAGCACTCTGCTCTCCGGGAAGAGGTACAGGAGCCTCCGGTCCAGCACCACCAGACTCAAATCTAAAAAAAATTTAAAATAAATAAAATTTGTTGCCTATGACCAATGTCCTGCACTGTTTCACTTTATCACCACCACACCACTTGCACAGTGTCTTAACAAAAATCTGCTGCTGCTACAAATACTGAATGGTTTGCACTACTGCACTTTTACTATTACTTCAAATGCTACACTATAAATACTGGTGCACTTTACTGTCCTTATTGTCGAAATGTCTTGTCCTGTCATCACCGAGGGAAGGTGAGAAACAAAATTTCGATTCCTTGTATGTGTTGTACATGTGAAGAATTGACAATAAAGCCGACTTTGACTTTGATGCTAACTAGCTGGCTTAGTAAGTCATTTTAGTAAGTTGCCTTGGTTACCTAGCTAGCTGTGTAATAACACAAATTCACCATCAAAGCATCAAGGAGAATCTGTATGTTAAAATTCACCAATGTTTAACTTAACTCAAACTATCCATGCAGATTAGTCAAGCAACCCTGTGAATCGCTGCAAATTATATTTAAATTCACTGAACCTCTCTGCTAAATTTCCAGCTTGTAATATGCTATAATTTTATTTTTTTTAAATATGTCTTGACTCTGGTCTTCATGCAGCTCTCTACTTCACAATGTATAGCCTAAGGTTTCTTGTCTTAGACAGACCCAGCCTTTGTGACAAATACTGGGGAAACTGGTACATTAATTTTCGAACAAATGTATCGATAAACCAAACACACTAGACATGTAGTAAGGAATCCCAGAAATCTAACTGAAGCCTATCTCAGACACTCACAATATAAATTAGAGTAATATTCATCACATTAGCTAAGTTAATCACTGAGTGCATCAAATTACAGCATGTAACATGAAAGTTCATGCCTTCATATACTGTGTTGACTTGTTTGCCAAATCCATATCCCAGCTACTTGGAAAGCATGACTGTGGTCTGTGGTCATAAATAGCCTTTTTAAAACTCAATTTGCGACCGTAAAATCCAGCATTAATGTTCGCAAATCATCAGACACAATAGGCTTTTTCCCTAATTTTACTGTTGGGGCATATGCAGAACACAGCAGGGTACAGTGCAGTGCATGAAGATAAAGGGAAATGGACTGCATTTATAAAGCAATCTCCCTCTTATCCAGATGCTCAAAGTGCTTTACAATAATGCCTCACATTTACCCATTCTCTCTCTCTCTCACACACACACACACACACACACAAACAAACAAATGTGCACAAAGCCTTTGTATGAATAAGGTGGTGGTCAGAAGGGCCATAGAATGCCAGCCATGCTTCCATCAGTTTGCCCCAGAGCAGCTGTGGCTACACTAGTAGCTTACCATCACCAATGTGTGTGAATGTGCGAGTGAATGAATAATGCAACTTGTAAAACATTTTGGGTGTCTTAAAAATTGCTCTATAAATCCAAGTCATTATTATTATTATTATTATTAAAAGTGCTGCTATGCAATGTGCTCAAGGGCACACTGTAAGCACCTTGGGGAATAAGGACTTTGTTTAAACATGCCTCAGTGATTTTCTTGTCTAACGTAGGGATCAAAATGAGAATTCTCCATTCACAAACCTGCCACTGTGACTTCAAGACAATCACCTTCCTGTGATTTATTCTGTTGATTTAAATTGCGCCTTTTCATGATGTTATAACCAGACAGGCTGACACTGCAAATATGACTGTGATGCTATTAATTCTGCTGCCCGAGCAGGTAGCAACAAACAGGAAACCACTGAAACAAAAACAGAAAAAAATCTAAACAGTTACACTTTGTGACAATATAATTGATGTCAAATAGAAAGTACAATGCCAAACATGAAAGTTAGTGTCGAACTGCAACAAGACACAACGTTTGGAAACAGTACTTAACACAAATTTCAATTTATTTTCATTTATATAGCGCCAAATCACAACAAAGTTGCCTCGAGGCACTTCATGCAAGTAAGTCTAACCTTACCAACCCCTAGAGCAAGTACACAGACAACAGTGGTAAAGAAAAATTCCCTCTGATGATTTGGAAGAAACCTCAAGCAGACCAGACTCAAAAGGGGTGACCCTCTGCTTGGGCCATGCTACCAACACAAATGACAAAACAGGAAATTATACTGGAAATTTTGAGAGATTTTGGGAGACCATGCTGGTGCACAGGACGGAACGCCTGTAGAAGACACCACACCCATCTGTGGATGGAGCCGCACCTTAAACAGAAAGAAAAAACAGAATCAGGTGGCAGAAAGACAACAAATACAGTATGATTTATCAGCATTTCGCGAGAAGAAAAACAGAAAAAAATACTAAGGTGATTGCCGGCCACTAGCCTTAAACTTCACTAAAAGACCCAGAATTTAGATAAAGTTGAGGCCACGGCCCACTCCATTTCCTAATAAAATTAATTTAAAAGGGTAGAAAGCATAGTAACATACTATGCCAGTGTGCTAGCCATATGAAAGGGAAAATAAGTGCTTCTTATGTCTGGACTTGAAATCCTCCACAGAATCTGACTGTTTTATTGATGCAGACAGATCATTCCACAAAGCAGGTGCATGATAAGAGAAAGCTCTGTGACCTGCAGACTTTTTATTCACCCTAGGGATACAAAGTAGTCCTGCACCCTGAGAACGCAGAGCCTGGGCCGGTACATAGGGCTTAAGTTGGTCAGCTAAGTAGGGAGGTGCCAGTCCATGAACAATTTCATAGGTTAGTAGTAGAACCTTAAAATCTGATCTCACAGGGACAGGAAGTCAGTGAAGAGATGCCAAAATGGGTGTAATGTAGTCAAACTTTCTGCTTCCGGTCAAAAGTCTAGCAGCAGCATTTTGAACCAAATGGAAACCCCTAATGCTGGACTGCGGTAAACCAGAAAATAGAACATTGCAATAGTCCAATCTAGAAGAGACAAACGCATGAATCATGGTGTCAGCATCAGCCATAGACAAGAAGGGACGAATCTTCACTATATTTTGCAGACGGAAGAAAGCAGTCCTCATAATATTTGTGGAGGTCAAAGGGCAACGTAGGATCAAAAATTACCCCAAGGTTCCTGACTTTGTCAGTGTGATGTATGACACACGAGCCTAGGCTAAGCATTATCTGGTGAAATTGATCCCGATGTCTCACTGGACCATTCCATGTGGTTTGTAGGTAGCAAACACAAAATATTTGATATTGCTGGAACAGCCAAAGGGCCATCCTCAATTTCAACGTCATCCAATGTAGTAATGGGTATTAAGTTTGCAAAGCATATCCCTGTATGATTTTTATGGACATGTCTGCAGAGACAGGCCACAATCTCAACTGGATGAATTTCCCTCCCTACCGCATAAACTGTACTATCACCATAGTGGATTTTGCACTAATTTCCCAGCTAAGCTAATGGATTCCACACCAACATTCGTCATAAGCCTTGCTCTCTAATCACCTGCTCTGTGGCCTGCTGTAAAGTCATAATGTTACCCTCCCTGTAGAGTTCTATCTACTTTCACAGACAAGATGGCGACACCTTCCCCAGTAGGGTGATGCTCTCTGGCATTAGCAGGCCATGGCAGCCCCAAAACGAAGACCAGTTCTCAATAAAGCTAAAGCTTTGCTGTCTACAAAATTGCACTAGCCACCTATTTAATGATGTCAGCCTGCTAAATGCCTCATCATTATCCTGGGAGGGGAGGGGACCAGAGACTATTAATAGATGCCAACACATCTTTCTAGCAAGGTCACAAGTTCTCTCTATGTCAATTTTTGTGACCTTGGAATGCTTCATCCTGAAGGTGGCGCCGACATGAATAACTATGTGGCTGTATCTCGTGTCATGTTCCTTTGTCTGTCTACCCTTCTGCAGTATCAGCACCCTGAGATGAGAGGCAATGTTGGGAGCTCTGGCCCCAGGAATATATTTAACATCAGCCAGCGTCTGTAACCTGACTCTGCGAATGATGGAATCCCCTATGACTAACACTTGGCATTTCGGCCTGGAGATAGGAGTGAAAGTCACCCATGGGCTCAAAGGAATAACAGGCACATCCAAGGTAAAAAAAAAATGGTTCACAGTTCACAGTGGCGAGGGGTACCGCAACCGGGCACCAAGCCCTACGTGACTTCTTCCGCCTAACCACGGTCCGAATGCCGTCATCCACAGCCGGTGATTCTCGGCTAATGCTAATAGGCACGCTAGCAGGCCCAACACTAACCTCACCTGGAGTGCCCGTAACATCTAACTCCAGTGAACTAAAGATAAAGATGAGATAAAGAAAAACTTTATTGATCTCACAGAGGAGAAATTCACATGTTACGTCAGCTCTTAAATAACACACAAGGTGGGTTCCCCTACAAGACTAAGAAGCTGTTCTAGCTTACAGACATGGCTCTCTAAACAAGCCACCCTCTCTGCTAGCATCGCGCAGGATTAATGTAAAGTGTAATGCCGCGTTCACACCGGATGCGAACAGACGGCACAAATTTGCATGGGTCGCATGGCGATGGACGTGCCACCATCGCCCGGTGTGTCGCTCTGCTTTCGCTGTGAAAATTCACCCCAGTAGTCATCAAATAGGAGGAGCTTCCATTCCACTCGCCGGCTCCAGATGTCAGTCAAGTTAACATGACGGACCTTGATCACATGGAGCCAGTTGTTGTGGAAAGCTGACAAACGTCATGAGACGTTCCCAATTCGGGGAGTATCATCATTTGCTGCAGGAGCTGCGTCTGGATGACGGCCGGTTTCAGCGGTCCTTCCGCCTCTGCAGGACAGGACCCAGTTTGAGGATCTCCCGTCTCGTTCACGCACGCACATTTAAACAATTAAAAAATAAAAAAAAAACTCCGCTCCCCCTGCTGCGGGGCTGCTGCTCGCTCCAAAAACTGTCGTTATTGTGTTTAGAAACCAGTCACCATTTGCTTTATTATACATCTGTGTCATTAATAAGTAAAATAATCCCCACGGATGATTCGCTCGCGCGCGCACGTAAGAGTAAAAAAATAGAAACTCCGCTCCCCCTGCTGTGGTGCTGCTGCTCGCTCTTCCCTCAAAAACTCTGTCATAATTGTGTTCATAAACCAGTCACCATTTGTTTTATTATACATCTGTGTAGTTAATAAGTAAAATAATCTTCATGAAAGATTCGCTCGCGCGCGCACATACATGAACAGAAAAGAAACTCCACTCCCCTGCTGTGCGGCTGCTGCTCACTCTTCCCTCAAAAACTCTGTCATAATTGTGTTTAGAAACCATTCACCATTTGTTTTATTATACATCTGTGTAGTTAATAAATAAAATAATCTTCGGATGATACGCTTGCATGTGAAAAGAAGAAAAAAATTCAAGAGTGCAGCCAATCTAGCACAAGCTAACCGCTAACAAAAATGCTAACCACTCCTAAGATTCACACAGGAATAGAATAATGAACTACAATTCACAGCAGTTACACTGAAAAACTAACAGAAGTATTAGACTGGTAGTAACAGTAATAAAAGAAACAACAACAAAAAACAAAGCCAGCTTAGCTAGCACAAGCTCACTGCTAGCGAAATGCTAACCACTCCTAAGAATCACACAGGAGCAAAATAATGAGCAACAATTCATAGAGGTTACACTAAAAAACTAACAGAAGTATGTGCTGGTAACAGCAATAAAAGAAATGATGACCAAAAAACTGTGTAGCTGAGCTAGCGCAAGCTAACCGCTAGCAAAACGCTAACCGCTAGCAAAACACTAACCTCCTAAGATTCACAACAGGAGAAATTTAGTTAAATAAGATTCACCATAGATGCATGTAAAAACTAAAAGAAATGTTAAACAGCATGTAGTCTGTTGGAAGCAAGTTGCTAGATCTACGAGGGCTGTCAATAAAGTAACGGTCCTTTTTATTTTTTTCAAAAACTATATGGATTTCATTCATATGTTTTTACGTCAGACATGCTTGAAGCCTCGTGCGCATGCGTGAGTTTTTCCACGCCTGTCGGTGACGTCATTCGCCTGTGAGCACTCCTTGTGGGAGGAGTCATCCAGCCCCTCATCGGAATTCCTTTGTCTGAGAAGTTGCTGAGAGACTGGCGCGTTGTTTGATCAAAATTGGGACGCAGCCGACGCGGTGCGGTGGCACAGGAAAAACACCTCCGTGTTGATAACCATTTGTAAATCCAGGCGGCTTTTGATGGCTTTCAGTGGAGTGAGTATATGAGAAATTGTTTAACAGGCAGGACATGTTCCAACTTGTCCTTAAGGCTTTCAACAGAGGTGTTTTTCCTGTGGTGGAGCGTCGCGGCGGCTGCGTCCCGACGTGCGGACCCGTCCGCACGTCTTTCATTAAAAAAATCTCCTTTAACAGTGGAATATCCGGATAAAATGCTGAAACCGACTTCTTCTGAAACTTCTCTGTTCTCTCACGACGTCCTGGATCAATAGAACCTGAAATGTGGAGGTTTTCAGCTTGAACAGGCTGACGACGGCAGCTGAGAGCGCTGCACGACGTCTCGCACCGTGGGAAGTCCTTAAAGCGACAGAATCACCTCAAAATCTCTCATCAGCCGTTAAAATTTTCACTGAAAACCAGCTTAATTTTTCGAACCGTGTCCACTTCGATGTGTCTCACAGGTTTAGAACAAATTTTGATCAAACAAAGCGCCAGTCTCTCAGCAACTTCTCAGACAAAGGAATTCCGACGAGGGGCTGGACGACTCCTCCCACAAGGCGTGCTCACAGGCGAATGACGTCACCGACAGGCGTGGAAAAACTCACGCATGCGCACGAGGGTTCAAGCATGTCTGACGTAAAAACATATGAATGAAATCCATATAGTTTTTGAAAAAAATAAAAAGGACCGTTACTTTATTGACAGCCCACGTATGAACCAGCATCAGCAAAACAGCTTCACACAATTCCACTAGATCTGGTGGAACATCATATGGTCTCATAACTGACAAAGATGCAGAAAATGCAGAAAACCCACATCCAAACATGGAAAAAAATTTCACTGTTCTGATAACCATTTACCTCCCAAGGCAAACAGGTCCTAGGTGATGGGTCAGACTAAGGGCAGTTCAGAACCTCCATGACCAGTAAAAGATCAAGGACCGAGATGTCGCCTGGTATGGCGGAGCTGGGGTCCCACCCTGGAGCCAGGCCTGGGGTTGGGGCTCGCGCGTCCATGGCCTTAGCCCATGGGGCCCGGCCGGGCTCAGTCCGAAAGAGTGACGTGGCCCGCCCTCCTGTGGGTTCACCACCTGCAGAGGGGGCCATGGGGGTCGGGTGCAGAGAGGATTGGGTAGCGGTCGAGGGCGGGTGGCCCGGCGGCCCGGTCCATGCTCACAACCCTTGGCTGTTGGGACGTGGAATGTCACCTCGCTAGGGGGGAAGGAGCCTGAGCTTGTGCGGGAGGTTGAGAGATACTGACTAGAGATAGTCGGGCTCACCTCCACGCACAGCTTGGGCTCTGGTACCCAACTCCTGGAGAGGGGCTGGACGCTTCATTTTTCTGACGTCGCCCACGGGGAGAGGCGGAGAGCTGGGGTCGCATTGCTTATTGCTCCCCAGCTCAGTCGCCAAGTGTTGGAGTTCACTCCGGTGAACGAGATGGTCGCGTCCCTACGCCTTCGGGTCGGGGACAGGTCTCTCACCGTTATCTCGGCCTACGGGCCGAGCAGCAGTGCAGAGTACCCGACCTTCCTGGAGTCCCTGGGAGGGGTACTAGATAGCGCTCCGACTAGGGACTCCATTGGTCTCCTGGGGGATTTCAACGCCCACGTGGGCGGCGACAGTGAAACCTGGAGTGGGGTGATCGGGAAGCACGGCCTCCCCGATCTGAACCCGAGTGGTGTTCAGTTGTTGGACTTTTGTGCTAGTCACAATTTGTCCATCACGAACACCATGTTTGAGCACAAGGGTGTCCATAAGTGCACGTGGCACCAGGACACCCTGAGCCGGAGGTCGATGATAGACTTTGTAGTCGTATCATCTGACCTTCGGCCATGTGTCTCGGACACTCGAGTGAAGAGAGGGGCAGAGCTGTCGACTGATCATGACCTGGTGGTGAGTTGGATCTGCTGGGAGGGTAGGAAGCCGGTCAGACCTGGCAGGCCCAAACGTATCGTGAGGGTCTGCTGGGAAGCGAGGTCTTCAACTCCCACCTCCGGGAGAGCTTCTCCCAGATCCCGGGGGAGGTTGGAGACATGGAGTCCGAGTGGACCATGTTCTCCACCTCCATTGTCGATGCGGCTGCTCATAGCTGTGGTTGCAAGGTCTCTGGTGCCTGTCACGGCGGCAATCCCTGAACCCGGTGGTGGACACCGGAAGTAAGGGATGCCGTCAAGCTGAAGAAGGAGTCCTACTTATCTTTGTTGGTAGGTGGGACCCCAGAGGCAGCTGACAGGTACTGGCAGGCCAAGCGTGCCGCAGCCCATGCGGTCGCAGAGGCAAAAACTTGGGTCTGGGAGGAGTTCAGGGAGGCTATGGAGAAGGACTTTCGGTCGGCCTCGAAGAGATTCTGGCAAACCGTCCGACGCCTCAGGAGGCAGAAGCAGCTCTCCACGAGCACAGTTTACGGTGTGGATGGGGAGCTGTTGACCCTGACTGGGGATGTTGTCGGGCGGTGGAAGGAGTACTTCGAGGATCTCCTCAATCCCATCGTCACGTCTTCCAAAGAGGAAGCAGAGACTGGGGACTCAGAGGCGGACTCATCCATTACCCAGGCCGAAGTCACCAAGGTGGTTAGAAAGCTCCTCGGTGGCAAGGCTCCTGGGGTGGATGAAATCTGTCCTGAGTACCTTAGGTCTCTGGATGTTGTGGGGCTGTCTTGGCTGACACGCCTCTGCAACATCGCGTGGCGATCGGGGACAGTGCCTCTGGATTGGCAGAACGGGGTGGTGGTCCCTCTGTTTAAGAAGGGGGACCGGAGGGTGTGTTCCAACTATAGGGGGATCACACTCCTCAGCCTCCCTGGTAAGGTCTATTCCAGAGTACTGGAGAGGAGAATTCGACCGATGGTCGAACCTCAGATTCAGGAGGAGCAGTGTGGTTTTCGTCCTGGTCGCGGCACACTGGATCAGCTCTACACGCTCCATCGGGTGCTCAAGGGTTCACGGGAGTTCGCCCAACCAGTCCACATGTGTGTTGTGGATCTGGAGAAGGCGTTCGACTGTGTCCCTCGGGGCACCCTGTGGGGAGTGCTCCGGGAGTACGGGGTCCGGGTTCCTTTGCTAAGGGCTATCCGGTCCCTCTACGACCACAGCAGGAGCGTGGTTCGCATTGCTGGTAGTAAGTCAAACCTGTTTCCAGTGCACGTTGGCCTCTGCCAGGGCTGCCCTTTGTCACTGGTTCTGTTCATTATTTTTATGGACAGAATTTCTAGGTGCAGCCAGGGTGTAGAGGGGGTCTGGTTTGGGAACCACAGAATCTCGTCTCTGCTGTTTGCGGACGATGTGGTTCTGTTGGTTTCGTCAAATCAGGACCTTCAGCGTGCACTGGGGCGGTTTGTAGCCGAGTGTGAAGCGTCCGGGATGAAAAGCAGCACCTCCAAATCCGAGGCCATGGTTCTCGACCGGAAAAAGGTGCTTTGCCCTCTTCAAAGCAGGTCGGTGGAGTATCCTTGCCTCAAGTGGAGGAGTTTAAGTATCTTGGGGTCTTGTTCACGAGTGAGGGATGGATGGAGCGTGAGATCAATAGATGGATTGGTGCAGCATCTGCAGTGATGCGGTCACTGTATCGGACCGTCGTGGTGAAGAGAGAGCTGAGTAGGGGGGCAAAGCTCTCAATTTACTGATCGATCTACATTCCGATCCTCACCTATGGTCATGAGATTTGGCTCATGACCGAAAGAACGAGATCGCGAGTACAAGCGGCCGAGATGGGTTTCCTCCGCAGGGTGGCTGGGCGCTCCCTTAGAGATAGGGTGAGGAGCTCGGTCACTCGGGAGGAGCTCGGAGTCGAGCCGCTGCTCCTCCACGTCGAAAGGAGTCAGTTGAGGTGGCTCGGGCATCTTTTCCAGATGCCCCCTGGACGCCTCGCTGGAGAGGTGTTCCGGGCACGTCCCACTGGGAGGAGGCCCCGGGGAAGACCCAGGACACGCTGGAGAGACTACATCTCTCGGTTGGCTTGGGAACGACTTGGGGTTCCCCCGGAGGAGCTGGGGGAGGTGTGTGTAGATCGGGAGGTCTGGGCGGCTTTGCTTGAGCTGCTGCCCCCGCGACCTGACTCCGGATAAAGCGGAACAAAATGGATGGATGGACGATAACCATTTAGGTATGCTTCATAATACACCACTTACAAAAAAAGGAAGGGGGTGAACAGTGCATGTGTTATCTGCATTTCTTCAACACAGACTCTCTTTTGTGATTTTTCTTTCAGCCATAATTATGGTTTGGTTTTAAAATTACACATTAAACCAGAATCAGAATGAATGAACATTCTGATTCTGTTCATTATTTTTATGGACAGAATTTCTAGGCGCAGCCAGGGTGTAGGGGGGGTCTGGTTTGGGAACCACAGAATCTCGTCTCTGCTGTTTGCGGACGATGTGGTTCTGTTGGCTTCGTCAAATCAGGACCTTCAGCGTGCACTGGGGCTGTTTGCAGCCGAGTGTGAAGCGTCCGGGATGATAATCAGCACCTCCAAATCCGAGGCCATGGTTCTCGACCGGAAAAAGGTGCTTTGCCCTCTTCAGGTTGGTGGAGTGTCCTTGCCTCAAGTGGAGGAGTTTAAGTATCTCGGGGTCTTGTTCACGAGTGAGGGACGGATGGAGCGTGAGATCGAGAGACGGATCGGTGCAGCATCTGCAGTGATGCGGTCGCTGTATCGGACCGTCGTGGTGAAGAGAGAGCTGAGCAGGGGGGCAAAACTCTCGATTTAGCGATCGATCTACGTTCCGATCCTCACCTATGGTCATGAGATTTGGCTCAAGACCGAAAGAACGAGATCGCGAGTACAAGCGGCCGAGATGAGTTTCCTCTGCAGGGTGGCTGGGCGCTCCCTTAGAGATAGGGTGAGGAGCTCGGTCACTCGGGAGGAGCTCAGAGTCGAGCCGCTGCTCCTCCATGTCGAAAGGAGTCAGTTGAGGTGGCTCGGGCATCTTTTCTGGATGCCCCCTGGACGCCTCGCTGGAGAGGTGTTCCGGGCACGTCCCACTGGGAGGAGGCCCTGGGGAAGACCCAGGACACGCTGGAGGGACTACATCTCTCGGCTGGCTTGGGAATGCCTTGGGGTTCCCCCGGAAGAGCTGGAGGAGGTGTGTGTGGATCGGGAGGTCTGGGCGGCTTTGCTTGAGCTGCTGCCCCCGCGACCCGACTCCGGATAAAGCGGAAGAAAATGGATGGATGGATGGACCAGAATCAGAATAGAAATTATTGCCAAGTAAGTTCTCACATACAAGCAATTTGATCTGGTGTCATTGGTGCATAAACAACAATAAACAGAAAAAGACAAAAAATACTTCTGTAAGAAGTATATTTTTGGCAGAACTGTGAAATGGTAGAACTGTGAATCAATAAAGCACAAAAACAACAGTAAATGACTTTTGTTTACTGTTCCACTCATGGTCTATGTGTCCTTATGTGTCCTCTATGTGTCTATGTGTCCTCGTATTTATAACCTACAGTCTAGTTTTATTGTAAGGCCCTCCAGCAGTGTCAGTGTACAAGCTTTGGTTTACTGTGAGACGGCTGTGCTCTGTATGTCTGTGGCTATTTTGGTTCAGTGCTGCAGCAGCAGGCGTGTTCTCAGATTTCCCAACGTAGAAGTGCAGTAGGTCAGAACTTTGATGACTAGAAAAAAGACCTGTAACTAACCTAACTGTCCTATCTGACCTTTGTTTTATGTCACTAACTACTCAAAAAAGGATGCATTTGTGAAGCTGGCTTTCAAGGTGAAAGATTGTGGTCCTGGTCAATGCAAACAAAAAAAAATAAATAAAATAAAATAAATAACACAAAGCCATGAAAGAAGCAGCCATTGGCCTCTTAACGTCTACTGTCATTTCTGCTGACACATGCAAACCTCTGCAGCTTATTTATTCCTCTCCAGACTCAAACATGTTGACAAAGTTTAATACAGATCTGTAGATTAATTAAAATGGGTAATGTCACAACATTTAAAGAGTAATTCACTTATACTTATGCAACCCATCATCTTGGCTTTTATATTTTTAATTAATTAATTCTGCTGCTTTGAAGGTCCCAATGAGCACAGTAGCCTCCATCATCATTAAATGGATGAAGTTCAGATCCACCAGGACTCGTCCTCGAGCTGGCCGCCCGTCTAAACTGAGCGAATGGGGGAGAAGGACCTCAGTCAGGGAGGTGACCGAGAACCTGATGGTCATTCTGTCAGAGTTTGTAGCATTCCTCTGTGAGGAGTGGAGAACCTTCCAGAAGGACAACCATTTCTGCAGTAATCCACCAATCAGGCCTGTATGGTAGAGTGGCCAGATGGAAGCCACTCCTTAGTAAAAGGCACATGGCAGCCCACCTGGAGCTTGCCAAAAAGCACCTGAAGGACTCTCAGACCATAAGAAACAAAATTCTCTGGTCTGATGAGACTAAGATTGAACTCTCTGGTGTGAATGCCAGGCATCATGTTTGGAGGAAACCAGGTACCATCCCTACAGTGAAGAATGGTGGTGGCAGCATCATGCTGTGGGGATGTTTTTCAGTGGCAGGAACTGGGAGACTAGTCAGGATTGACGGAAACATGAATGTAGCAATGTACAGAGACATCCTGGATGAAAACCTGCTCCAGAACGCTCTTGACCTCAGACTGGGACGGTGGTTCTTTTGGTCTAGTGGTTAAGCACTGGGCTTGAGACCAGAGGATCCTCGTTTCAAACCCCAGCCTGATCAGGAAATCACTAAGGGCCCCTGGGCATGGTCCTTAATCCCCACGTTGATCCTGGTGTGCCGTGAATACCTTGCACGGCAGCACCCTAACATCGGTGTGTGTGAGTGTGTCTGTGTGAATTTGAGGCATAATTGTAAGCTGGCTATGAAGCTACGTGACAAAAAACACTGGCTCCTCACTCCGCCTCGCAAAAGAAGCAAGAGGAATCACAAACGTTTCAGTGAATGGAGTTTAAATGACTAACCAAACAATAATGCCTTAATCAGGCTGATTCTTATCAGATTCAATCCGTTTTGATCTGTAAGTCAGCAGGCTGAACAGTGGATTTATCAAAGTGGCTTTTGAAGAACTCAAAAGGGAGAAGCTGAAAGAGCTTTTATGACCCATCATGTTGCGTTGATTATTAGTAGGTTATATTTAGCTTCTGGCTTGCATGAGAAATTAAAAATCTAAATGTTTTTCACTGTCCCAAAGCTCCATTAGCTGCACAAACCTCATCTTCTTGACCGTCTCTCTTGTGAGAGGTCTAATAACACTGTAAAACTGCCTTCAGCCTGAGTAGAGGAGGTCCAAATGTAATTAGCGTGCAAATCAAATCTGAGTGCACAGTAATAACAGCCTCCCAGTTTATCATCCTCTAAGCTTGGATGTGGTTTGTGTGTCGTGCACAACATCAGTCAGGGACACTCACATATTTCCAGCCCAGGGTGGTCTTGCAGTTCTCACAGTAGATATCTGCAACAGCATGCAGACCCGTGAGCAGAACTCTCTCCTCCGCGGGGCCACACCCGACGTTCACCCTGACAGAGGAACGATGGGACAGGATGACAGGACCAAGTAGAAAAGTTAATATTGCAAAAATACAGAAGCACAAAAATATCAGCGTGCGAGTGAGTAGAAGCTAAACCTGTCTGGATTATGTGATCAGCTGAGTGAGTCATTGCCTCACACACACTCACACACGCTTACACACACTCATATTGATGTCAAACAAAGATTCAGCATAATTTTCACAATCAACACAAACAATGATGACAGCAGTCTGAGGCACACTGCAGCTTTACAGACACTATAACCACAACACAGAACAACAGGAAAATATAACCACTAAACAAAACATCAGGAAAATATAACCACTACACAGAACAACCGGAAAATCTAATCACTACAAAGAACAATGGGAAAATATAATCACTAAACAAAACATCAGGAAAATATAACCACTACACAGAACAACATGAAAATATAACCACTACACAGAAAAATAGGAAAATATAACCACTACACAGAACAACATGAAAATATAACCACTACACAGAACAAGAGGAAAATATAACCACTAAACAAAACATCGGGAAAATATAACCATTACACAGAACAACGAGAAAATATAACCACTAAACAAAATATCAGGAAAATATAACCACTACACAGAACAATGGGAAAATGTAACCACTACACAGAACAATGGGAAAATATAACCAATAAACAAAACATCAGGAAAATATAACCACTACACAGAACAACAGCAAAATATAACCACTAAACAAAACATCAGGAAAATATAACCACTACAAAGAACAACAGGAAAATATAATCACTACACAGAACAACGGGAAAATATAACCACTAAACAAAAAATCAGGAAAATATAACTACTACACAAACCAATGGGAAAATATAACCACTAAACAAAAAATCAGGAAAATATAACTACTACACAAACCAATGGGAAAATATAACCACTACACAGAATAACGGGAAAATATAACCACTGCACAGACCATCAGGAAAATACAGCCACTACACAGAACAACAGGGAAAAATATAACCACTACACAAAACAACAGGAAAATATAACCATTACACAGAACATCAGGAAAAATATAACCACTACACAACAGGAAAATATAACCATTACACAGAACAGCAGGAAAATATAGCCACTACACAAAACAGCAGGAAAACATAACCACGATGCAGAACAACAAGACAATATAACCACTACACAAAACAACAGGAAAATATAACCACTATGCAGAACAACATGAAAATATAACCACTACACAGAACAACATGAAAATATAACCACTACACAGAACAACAGGAAAATATAACCACTACACAGAAAAATACAAAAATATAACCACTACACAGAACAGAAAAATATAACCACTACACAGAACAACAGGAAAATATAACCAATACACATAGCAACAGGAAAATACAACCAATACACAGAACAATATGAACATATAACCACTACACAGAAAAATGGGAACATATAACTGCTACAGAGAACAGCAGGAAAATATAACCAATATACAGAACAACATGAAAATATAACCACTACACAGAACAACAGGAAACTTTAACCAATACACATAACACCAGGAAAAAACAACCACTACACAGAACAGCAGGAAAATATAACCACTAAACAAAACATCAGGAAAATATAACCACCACACAGAACAATGGGAAAATCTAATCACTACAAAGAACGGGAAAATATAATCACTAAACAAAACATCAGGAAAATATAACCACTACACAGAACAACATGAAAATATAACCACTACACAGAAAAATAGAAAAATATAACCACTACACAGAACAACATGAAAATATAACCACTACACACAACAAGAGAAAAATATAACCAATAAACAAAACATCAGGAAAATATAACCACTACACAGAACAACGGGAAAATCTAATCACTACAAACAACGGGAAATATAACCACTAAACAAAACATCAGGAAAATATAACCACTACACAGAACAACATGAAACTATAACCACTACACAGAAAAATAGGAAAATATAACCACTACACAGAAAAATAGGAAAATATAATCACTACACAGAACAACAGGAAAATATAACCACTAAACAAAACATCGGGAAAATATAACCACTAAACAAAACATCAGGAAAATATAACCACTACACAGAACGGGAAAATATAATCACTACACAGAACAAAGGAAAAATATAACCACTAAACAAAACATCAGGAAAATATAACCACTACACAGAACAACATGAAAATATAACCACTACACAGAAAAATAGAAAAATATAACCACTACACAGAACAACATGAAAATATAACCACTACACACAACAAGAGAAAAATATAACCAATAAACAAAACATCAGGAAAATATAACCACTACACAGAACAACGGGAAAATCTAATCACTACAAACAACGGGAAAATATAACCACTAAACAAAACATCAGGAAAATATAACCACTACACAGAACAACATGAAACTATAACCACTACACAGAAAATAGGAAAATATAACCACTACACAGAAAAATAGGAAAATATAATCACTACACAGAACAACAGGAAAATATAACCACTAAACAAAACATCGGGAAAATATAACCACTAAACAAAACATCAGGAAAATATAACCACTACACAGAACAACGGGAAAATATAACCACTACACAGAACAACATGAAAATATAACCACTACACTGAACAAGAGGAAAATATAACTAATAAACAAAACATCAGGAAAATATAACCACTACACAGAACAACGGGAAAATGTAATCACTACAAAGAACAACGGGAAAATATAACCACTAAACAAAACATCAGGAAAATATAACCACTACACAGAACATGAAAATATAACCACTACACAGAACAACATGAAAATATACCCACTACACAGAAAAATAGGAAAATATAACCACTACACAGAACAACATGAAAATATAACCACTACACAGAAAAATAGGAAAATATAACCACTACACAGAACAACATGAAAATATAAGCACTACACAGAACAATAGGATAATATAACCACTACACAGAACAACATGAAAATAAAATCACTACACAGAACAACATGAAAATAAAATCACTACACAGAACGGGAAAATATAACCACTAAACAAAACATCAGGAAAATATAACCACTACACAGAACAATGGGAAAATATAATCACCACACAGAACAACGGGAAATATAACCACTAAACAAAACATCAGGAAAATATAACCACTACACAGAACAACGGGAAAATATAACCACTAAACAAAACATCGGGAAAATATAACCATTACACAGAACAACGAGAAAATATAGCCACTAAACAAAATATCAGGAAAATATAACCACTACACAGAACAATGGGAAAATGTAACCACTACACAGAACAATGGGAAAATATAACCAATAAACAAAACATCAGGAAAATATAACCACTACACAGAACAACGGCAAAATATAACCACTAAACAAAACATCAGGAAAATATAACCACTACAAAGAACAACAGGAAAATATAATCACTACACAGAAAAACCAGAAAATATAACCACTACACAAAACAACAGGAAAATATAACCACTACACAGAACAACGGGAAAATATAACCACTAAACAAAAAATCAGGAAAATATAACTACTACACAAACCAATGGGAAAATATAACCACTACACAGAATAACGGGAAAATATAACCACTGCACAGACCATCAGGAAAATACAGCCACTACACAGAACAACAGGGAAAAATATAACCACTACACAAAACAACAGGAAAATATAACCATTACACAGAACATCAGGAAAAATATAACCACTACACAACAGGAAAATATAACCATTACACAGAACAGCAGGAAAATATAGCCACTACACAAAACAGCAGGAAAACATAACCACGATGCAGAACAACAAGACAATATAACCACTACACAAAACAACAGGAAAATATAACCACTATGCAGAACAACATGAAAATATAACCACTACACAGAACAACATGAAATATAACCACTACACAGAACAACAGGAAAATATAACCACTACACAGAAAAATACAAAAATATAACCACTACACAGAACAGAAAAATATAACCACTACACAGAACAACAGGAAAATATAACCAATACACATAGCAACAGGAAAATACAACCAATACACAGAACAATATGAACATATAACCACTACACAGAAAAATGGGAACATATAACTGCTACAGAGAACAGCAGGAAAATATAACCAATATACAGAACAACATGAAAATATAACCACTACACAGAACAACAGGAAACTTTAACCAATACACATAACACCAGGAAAATACAACCACTACACAGAACAGCAGGAAAATATAACCACTAAACAAAACATCAGGAAAATATAACCACCACACAGAACAATGGGAAAATCTAATCACTACAAAGAACAACGGGAAAATATAATCACTAAACAAAACATCAGGAAAATATAACCACTACACAGAACAACATGAAAATATAACCACTACACAGAAAAATAGAAAAATATAACCACTACACAGAACAACATGAAAATATAACCACTACACACAACAAGAGAAAAATATAACCAATAAACAAAACATCAGGAAAATATAACCACTACACAGAACAACGGGAAAATCTAATCACTACAAACAACGGGAAAATATAACCACTAAACAAAACATCAGGAAAATATAACCACTACACAGAACAACATGAAACTATAACCACTACACAGAAAAATAGGAAAATATAACCACTACACAGAAAAATAGGAAAATATAATCACTACACAGAACAACAGGAAAATATAACCACTAAACAAAACATCGGGAAAATATAACCACTAAACAAAACATCAGGAAAATATAACCACTACACAGAACGGGAAAATATAATCACTACACAGAACAAAGGAAAAATATAACCACTAAACAAAACATCAGGAAAATATAACCACTACACAGAACAACATGAAAATATAACCACTACACAGAAAAATAGAAAAATATAACCACTACACAGAACAACATGAAAATATAACCACTACACACAACAAGAGAAAAATATAACCAATAAACAAAACATCAGGAAAATATAACCACTACACAGAACAACGGGAAAATCTAATCACTACAAACAACGGGAAAATATAACCACTAAACAAAACATCAGGAAAATATAACCACTACACAGAACAACATGAAACTATAACCACTACACAGAAAATAGGAAAATATAACCACTACACAGAAAAATAGGAAAATATAATCACTACACAGAACAACAGGAAAATATAACCACTAAACAAAACATCGGGAAAATATAACCACTAAACAAAACATCAGGAAAATATAACCACTACACAGAACAATGGGAAAATATAATCACTACACAGAACAATGGAAAAATATAACCACTAAACAAAACATCAGGAAAATATAACCACTACACAGAACAATGGGAAAATATAACCACTAAACAAAACACCGGGAAAATATAACCACTACACAGAACAACCACTACACAGAACAACAGGAAAATATAACCACTAAACAAAACATCATGAAAATATAACCACTACACAGAACAACGGGAAAATATAACCACGAAACAAAACATCATGAAAATATAATCACTACACAGAACAACAGGAAAATATAACCACTACACAAACCAACAGGAAAATATAACCACTACACAGAACAACATGAAAATATAACCACTACACAGAAAAATAGGAAAATATAACCACTACACAGAACAACATGAAAATATAACCACTACACAGAACAAGAGGAAAATATAACTAATAAACAAAACATCAGGAAAATATAACCACTACACAGAACAACGGGAAAATGTAATCACTACAAAGAACAACGGGAAAATATAACCACTAAACAAAACATCAGGAAAATATAACCACTACACAGAACATGAAAATATAACCACTACACAGAACAACATGAAAATATACCCACTACACAGAAAAATAGGAAAATATAACCACTACACAGAACAACATGAAAATATAACCACTACACAGAAAAATAGGAAAATATAACCACTACACAGAACAACATGAAAATATAAGCACTACACAGAACAATAGGATAATATAACCACTACACAGAACAACATGAAAATAAAATCACTACACAGAACAACGGGAAAATATAACCACTAAACAAAACATCAGGAAAATATAACCACTACACAGAACAATGGGAAAATATAATCACCACACAGAACAACGGGAAATATAACCACTAAACAAAACATCAGGAAAATATAACCACTACACAGAACAACGGGAAAATATAACCACTAAACAAAACATCGGGAAAATATAACCATTACACAGAACAACGAGAAAATATAACCACTAAACAAAATATCAGGAAAATATAACCACTACACAGAACAATGGGAAAATGTAACCACTACACAGAACAATGGGAAAATATAACCAATAAACAAAACATCAGGAAAATATAACCACTACACAGAACAACGGCAAAATATAACCACTAAACAAAACATCAGGAAAATATAACCACTACAAAGAACAACAGGAAAATATAATCACTACACAGAAAAACCGGAAAATATAACCACTACACAAAACAACAGGAAAATATAACCACTACACAGAACAACGGGAAAATATGACCACTAAACAAAAAATCAGGAAAATATAACTACTACACAAACCAATGGGAAAATATAACCACTACACAGAATAACGGGAAAATATAACCACTGCACAGACCATCAGGAAAATACAGCCACTACACAGAACAACAGGGAAAAATATAACCACTACACAAAACAACAGGAAAATATAACCATTACACAGAACATCAGGAAAAATATAACCACTACACAACAGGAAAATATAACCATTACACAGAACAGCAGGAAAATATAGCCACTACACAAAACAGCAGGAAAACATAACCACGATGCAGAACAACAAGACAATATAACCACTACACAAAACAACAGGAAAATATAACCACTATGCAGAACAACATGAAAATATAACCACTACACAGAACAACAGGAAAATATAACCACTACACAGAACAACAGGAAAATATAACCACTACACAGAAAAATACAAAAATATAACCACTACACAGAACAGAAAAATATAACCACTACACAGAACAACAGGAAAATATAACCAATACACATAGCAACAGGAAAATACAACCAATACACAGAACAATATGAACATATAACCACTACACAGAAAAATGGGAACATATAACTGCTACAGAGAACAGCAGGAAAATATAACCAATATACAGAACAACATGAAAATATAACCACTACACAGAACAACAGGAAACTTTAACCAATACACATAACACCAGGAAAATACAACCACTACACAGAACAGCAGGAAAATATAACCACTAAACAAAACATCAGGAAAATATAACCACCACACAGAACAATGGGAAAATCTAATCACTACAAAGAACAACGGGAAAATATAATCACTAAACAAAACATCAGGAAAATATGACCACTACACAGAACAACATGAAAATATAACCACTACACAGAAAAATAGAAAAATATAACCACTACACAGAACAACATGAAAATATAACCACTACACACAACAAGAGAAAAATATAACCAATAAACAAAACATCAGGAAAATATAACCACTACACAGAACAACGGGAAAATCTAATCACTACAAACAACGGGAAAATATAACCACTAAACAAAACATCAGGAAAATATAACCACTACACAGAACAACATGAAACTATAACCACTACACAGAAAAATAGGAAAATATAACCACTACACAGAAAAATAGGAAAATATAATCACTACACAGAACAACAGGAAAATATAACCACTAAACAAAACATCGGGAAAATATAACCACTAAACAAAACATCAGGAAAATATAACCACTACACAGAACAACGGGAAAATATAATCACTACACAGAACAATGGAAAAATATAACCACTAAACAAAACATCAGGAAAATATAACCACTACACAGAACATGAAAATATAACCACTACACAGAAAAATAGAAAAATATAACCACTACACAGAACAACATGAAAATATAACCACTACACACAACAAGAGAAAAATATAACCAATAAACAAAACATCAGGAAAATATAACCACTACACAGAACAACGGGAAAATCTAATCACTACAAACAACGGGAAAATATAACCACTAAACAAAACATCAGGAAAATATAACCACTACACAGAACAACGAGAAACTATAACCACTACACAGAACAACATGAAAATATAAGCACTACACAGAACAATAGGATAATATAACCACTACACAGAACAACATGAAAATAAAATCACTACACAGAACAACGGGAAAATATAACCACTAAACAAAACATCAGGAAAATATAACCACTACACAGAACAATGGGAAAATATAATCACCACACAGAACAACGGGAAATATAACCACTAAACAAAACATCAGGAAAATATAACCACTACACAGAACAACGGGAAAATATAACCACTAAACAAAACATCGGGAAAATATAACCATTACACAGAACAACGAGAAAATATAACCACTAAACAAAATATCAGGAAAATATAACCACTACACAGAACAATGGGAAAATGTAACCACTACACAGAACAATGGGAAAATATAACCAATAAACAAAACATCAGGAAAATATAACCACTACACAGAACAACGGCAAAATATAACCACTAAACAAAACATCAGGAAAATATAACCACTACAAAGAACAACAGGAAAATATAATCACTACACAGAAAAACCGGAAAATATAACCACTACACAAAACAACAGGAAAATATAACCACTACACAGAACAACGGGAAAATATGACCACTAAACAAAAAATCAGGAAAATATAACTACTACACAAACCAATGGGAAAATATAACCACTACACAGAATAACGGGAAAATATAACCACTGCACAGACCATCAGGAAAATACAGCCACTACACAGAACAACAGGGAAAAATATAACCACTACACAAAACAACAGGAAAATATAACCATTACACAGAACATCAGGAAAAATATAACCACTACACAACAGGAAAATATAACCATTACACAGAACAGCAGGAAAATATAGCCACTACACAAAACAGCAGGAAAATATAACCACTATGCAGAACAACATGAAAATATAACCACTACACAGAACAACAGGAAAATATAACCACTACACAGAACAACAGGAAAATATAACCACTACACAGAAAAATACAAAAATATAACCACTACACAGAACAGAAAAATATAACCACTACACAGAACAACAGGAAAATATAACCAATACACATAGCAACAGGAAAATACAACCAATACACAGAACAATATGAACATATAACCACTACACAGAAAAATGGGAAACATATAACTGCTACAGAGAACAGCAGGAAAATATAACCAATATACAGAACAACATGAAAATATAACCACTACACAGAACAACAGGAAACTTTAACCAATACACATAACACCAGGAAAATACAACCACTACACAGAACAGCAGGAAAATATAACCACTAAACAAAACATCAGGAAAATATAACCACCACACAGAACAATGGGAAAATCTAATCACTACAAAGAACAACGGGAAAATATAATCACTAAACAAAACATCAGGAAAATATGACCACTACACAGAACAACATGAAAATATAACCACTACACAGAAAAATAGAAAAATATAACCACTACACAGAACAACATGAAAATATAACCACTACACACAACAAGAGAAAAATATAACCAATAAACAAAACATCAGGAAAATATAACCACTACACAGAACAACGGGAAAATCTAATCACTACAAACAACGGGAAAATATAACCACTAAACAAAACATCAGGAAAATATAACCACTACACAGAACAACATGAAACTATAACCACTACACAGAAAAATAGGAAAATATAACCACTACACAGAAAAATAGGAAAATATAATCACTACACAGAACAACAGGAAAATATAACCACTAAACAAAACATCGGGAAAATATAACCACTAAACAAAACATCAGGAAAATATAACCACTACACAGAACAACGGGAAAATATAATCACTACACAGAACAATGGAAAAATATAACCACTAAACAAAACATCAGGAAAATATAACCACTACACAGAACATGAAAATATAACCACTACACAGAAAAATAGAAAAATATAACCACTACACAGAACAACATGAAAATATAACCACTACACACAACAAGAGAAAAATATAACCAATAAACAAAACATCAGGAAAATATAACCACTACACAGAACAACGGGAAAATCTAATCACTACAAACAACGGGAAAATATAACCACTAAACAAAACATCAGGAAAATATAACCACTACACAGAACAACATGAAACTATAACCACTACACAGAAAATAGGAAAATATAACCACTACACAGAAAAATAGGAAAATATAATCACTACACAGAACATCGGGAAAATATAACCACTAAACAAAACATCAGGAAAATATAACCACTACACAGAACAACGGGAAAATATAATCACTACACAGAACAATGGAAAAATATAACCACTAAACAAAACATCAGGAAAATATAACCACTACACAGAACAATGGGAAAATATAACCACTAAACAAAACACCGGGAAAATATAACCACTACACAGAACAACCACTACACAGAACAACGGGAAAATATAACCACTAAACAAAACATCAGGAAAATATAACCACTACACAGAACAACGGGAAAATATAACCACGAAACAAAACATCATGAAAATATAATCACTACACAGAACAACAGGAAAATATAACCACTACACAAACCAACAGGAAAATATAACCACTACACAGAACAACGGGAAAATATAACCATTACACAGAACAATGGGAAAATATAACCACTAAACAAAAAATCAGGCAAATATAACCACTACACAGAACGGGAAAATATAACCACTGCACAGACCAACATGAAAATATAATCACTACACAGAACAACAGGAAAATATAACCACTAAACAAAACATCATGAAAATATAACCACTACACAGAACAATGAGAAAATATAACCACTAAACAAAACATCAGGAAAATATAACCACTACACAGAACAACAGGAAAATATAACCACTACACAGAACAACGGGAAAATATAACCACTAAACAAAACATCAGGAAATTATAACCACTACACAGAACAATGGGAAAATATAACCACTAAACAAAACATCATATAATCACTACAAAGAACAACAGGAAAATATAATCACTACACAGAACAATGGGAAAATATAACCACTACCCAAAACAACAGGAAAATATAACCACTACACAGAACAACGGGAAAATATAACCACTAAACTCTGGATGGCATTACCCTGACCTCTAGTAATACTGTGAGAAATCTTGGAGTCATTTTTGATCAGGATATGTCATTCAATGCGCATATTAAGCAAATATGTAGGACTGCTTTTTTGCATTTGCGCAATATCTCTAAAATTACAAAGGTCTTGTCTCAGAATGATGCTGAAAAACTAATTCATGCATTTATTTCCTCTAGAATGGACTATTGTAATTCATTATTATCAGGTTGCCCTAAAAGTTCCCTGAAAAGCCTTCAGTTAATTCAAAATGCTGCAGCTAGAGTACTGACAGGGACTAGAAGGAGAGAGCATATCTCACCCATATTGGCCTCTCTTCATTGGCTTCCTGTTAATTCTAAAATAGAATTTAAAATTCTTCTTCTTACTTATAAGGTTTTGAATAATCAGGTCCCATCTTATCTTAGGGACCTCATAGTACCATATCACCCCAATAGAGTGCTTCGCTCTCAGACTGCAGGCTTACTTGTAGTTCCTAGGGTTTGTAAGGGTAGAATGGGAGGCAGAGCCTTCAGCTTTCAGGCTCCTCTCCTCTGGAACCAGCTCCCAATTCAGATCAGGGAGACAGACACCCTCTCTACTCAGAAGACTGCCCCTCCCTGAGCCTGGTTCTGCTGGAGGTTTCTTCCTGTTAAAAGGGAGTTTCTCCTTCCCACTGTCGCCAAGTGCTTGCTCACAGGGGGTCGTTTTGACCGTTGGGGTTTTTCCGTAATTATTGTATGGCCTTGCCTTACAATATAAAGCGCCTTGGGGCAGCTGTTTGTTGTGATTTGGCGCTATATAAATAAAATTGATTTGATTTGATTTAAACAAAAAAATCAGGAAAATATAACCACTACACAAACCAATGGGAAAATATAACCACTACACAGAACAACAGGAAAATATAACCACTGCACAGACCAACAGGAAAATACAGCCACTACACAGAACAACAGGAAAAAATATAACCACAACACAAAACAACAGGAAAATATAACCATTACACAGAACATCAGGAAAAAATATAACTACTACACAAAACAACAGGAAAATATAACCATCACACAGAACAGCAGGAAAATATAACCGCTACACAAAACACCAGGAAAACATAACCACGATGCAGAACAACAAGAAAATATAACCACTACACAGAACAACATGAAAATATAACCACTACACAGAAAAATAGGAAAATATAACCGCTACACAGAACAACAGAAAAATATAACCACTACACAGAACAACAGGAAAATATAACCAGTACACATAACAACACGAAAATACAACCAATACACAGAACAATATGAAAATATAACCACTACACAGAACAGCAGGAAAATATAACCAATACACAGAACAATGGGAAAATATAACCACTAAACAAAACATCAGGAAACTATAACCACTACACAGAACAACGGGAAAATATAACCACTAAACAAAACACCGGGAAAATATAACCACTACACAGAACAACGGGAAACTATAACCACTAAACAAAACATCAGGAAAATATAACCACTACACAGAACAACGGGAAAATATAACCACGAAACAAAACATCATGAAAATATAATCACTACAAAGAACAACAGGAAAATATAATCACTACACAGAACAACGGGAAAATATAACCATTACACAAAAAATCAGGCAAATATAACCACTACACAGAACGGGAAAATATAACCACTGCGCAGACCAACATGAAAATATAATCACTACACAGAACAACAGGAAAATATAACCACTAAACAAAACATCAGGAAAATATAACCACTACACAGAACAACTGGAAAATATAACCACTACACAGAACAACGGGAAAATATAACCAGTACACATAACAATGGGAAAATATAACCACTAAACAAAACATCATATAATCACTACAAAGAACAACAGGAAAATATAATCACTAAACAAAAAAATCAGGAAAATATAACCACTACACAAACCAATGGGAAAATATAACCACTACACAAAACACCAAGAAAACATAACCACGATGCAGAACAACAAGAAAATATAACCACTACACAGAACAACATGAAAATATAACCACTACACAGAACAAGAGGAAAATATAACCACTACACAGAAAAATACGAAAATATAACCGCTACACAGCACAACAGAAAATATAACCACTACACAGAACAACAGGAAAATATAACCAGTACACATAACAACAGGAAAATACAACCAATACACAGAACAATATGAAAATATAACCACTACACAGAACAACATGAAAATATAACCACTACACAGAACAACAGGAAAATATAACAAATACACATAACAACAGGAAAATACAACCACTACACAGAACAGCAGGAAAATATAACCAATACACAGAACAACATGAAAATATAACCACTACACAGAAAAAAAAGGAAAATATAACTAGGGATGAGCGAGTACACCACTATCTGTATCTGTATCTGTTCAACCATCTAAATTATATGTATCTGTATCTGTAGTCGGAGGGGCGTGGCCTAAACCAGAAGTGGGCGTGGTTTAACTGAAAAGTTGCAGGGCTTAAATTGGTACATTATTTTAAGTGTGAAATTGATATGGATTGATCAGAAGTGATAAATATGTTTTTGATCACAATAGTAAAGGAACTATTTACAGAACAATTTTTTTTATCAACTCAGAACATTAATATGTTTTTGATAACAATAGTTAAGGAACTATTTACAGAACAAGTTTTTTTATAAACTCAGAACTTGAATATGTTTTGATCACAATAGTTAGGGAACTATTTACAGAACAAGTTTTTTTATAAACTCAGAAAATGAATATGTTTTTGATCACAATAGTTAAGGAACTAGTTACAGAACAAGTTTTTTTTATAAACTCAGAACATGAATATGTTTTTGATCATAATAGTTAAGGAACTATTTACAGAACAAGTTTTTTTTATAAACTCAGAACATGAATATGTTTTTGATAACAATAGTAAGGAACTATTTACAGAACAAGTTTTGTTTTATAAACTCAGAACATGAATATATTTTTGATCACAATAGTTAAGGAACTATTCACAGAACAAGTTTTTTATGAACTCAGAAAATGAATATGTTTTTGATCACAATAGTTACGGAACTATTTACAGAACAAGTTTTTTTTTAATAAACTCAGAACATGAATATGTTTTTGATCATAACAGTTAAGGAGCTATTTACAGAACAAGGTTTTTTATAAACTCACAACATGAAAATGTTTTTGATCATAATAGTTAAGGAACTATTTACAGAACAGTTTTTTTTATCAACTCAGAACATGAATATGTTTTTGATAACAATAGTAGGTGAACTATTTACAGAACAATTTTTTTTATAAACTCAGAACATGAATATATTTTTGATCACACTAGTTATGAAACTATTTACAGAACAAGTTTTATAAACTCAGAAAATGAATATGTTTTTGATAACAATAGTAAAGGAACTATTTACAGAACAAGTTTTTTATGAACATCCATCCATCCATTTTCTTCCGCTTTATCCGGAGTCGGGTCGTGGGGGCAGCAGCTCAAGCAAAGCCGCCCAGACCTCCCGATCCACACACACCTCCCCCAGCTCCTCCGGGGGAACCCCAAGGTGTTCCCAAGCCAGCCGAGAGATGTAGTCCCTCCAGCGTGTCCTGGGTCTTCCCCGGGGCCTCCTCCCAGTGGAACGTGCCCGGAACACCTCTCCAGCAAGGCGTCCAGGGGGCATCCGGAAAAGATGCCCAAGCCACCTCAACTGACTCCTTTCGACGTGGAGGAGCAGCGGCTTGACTCCGAGCTCCTCCCGAGTGACCGAGCTCCTCACCCTATCTCTAAGGGAGTGCCCAGCCACCCTGCGGAGGAAACTCATCTCGGCCGCTTGTACTCGCGATCTTGTTCTTTCGGTCACGAGCCAAATCTCATGACCATAGGTGAGGATCGGAACGTAGATCAATCGGTAAATCGAGAGCTTTGCCCCCCTACTCAGCTCTCTCTTCACCACGACGGTCCGATACAGCGACCGCATCACTGCAGATGCTGCACCAATCCGTCTATCGATCTCACGCTCCATCCGTCCCTCACTCGTGAACAAGACCCCGAGATACTTAACCTCCTCCACTTGAGGCAAGGACACTCCACCGACCTGAAGAGGGCAAAGCACCTTTTTCCGGTCGAGAACCATGGCCTCGGATTTGGAGGTGCTGATTTTCATCCCGGACGCTTCACACTCAGCTGCAAACCGCCCCAGTGCACGCTGAAGGTCCTGATTTGCGAACCACATCGTCCGCAAACAGCAGAGACGAGATTCTGTGGTTCCCAAACCAGACTCTTCTACACCCTGGCTGCGCCTAGAAATTCTGTCCATAAAAATAATGAACAGAACCGGTGACAAAGGGCAGCCCTGGCGGAGGCCAACGTGCACTGGAAACAGGTTTGACTTACTACTGGCAATATGATCCAAGCTCCTGCTGCGGTCGTACAGGGACCAAATAGCCCTTAGCAAAGGACCCCGGACCCCGTACTCCTGGAGCACCCCCACAGGGTGCCCCGAGGGACACGGTCGAACGCCTTCTCCAGATCCACAAAACACATGTGGACTGGTTGGGCGAACTCCCATGAACCCTTGAGCACCCAATGGAGCGTGTAGAGCTGATCCAGTGTGCCGCGACCAGGACAAAAACCACACTGCTCCTCCTGAATCCGAGGTTCGACCATCGGTCGAATTCTCCTCTCCAGTACTCTGGAATAGACCTTACCGGGGAGGCTGAGGAGTGTGATCCCCCTATAGCTGGAACACACCCTCCGGTCCCCCTTCTTAAACAGAGGGACCACCACCCCGGTCTGCCAATCCAGAGGCACTGTCCCCGATCACCACGCGATGTTGCAGAGGCGTGTCAGCCAAGACAGCCCCACAACATCCAGAGACTTAAGGTACTCAGGATGGATTTCATCCACCCCAGTGGCCTTGCCACCGAGGAGCTTTCTAACCACCCCGGTGACTTCGGCCTGGGTAACAGATGAGTCCGCCTCTGAGTCCCCGGTCTCTGCTTCTTCTTCGGAAGACGTGACGATGGGATTGAGGAGATCCTCGAAGTACTCCTTCCACCGCCCGACAACATCCCCTGTCAGGGTCAACAGCTCCCCACCTGCACCGTAAACAGTGCTGGTGGAGAGCTGCTTCCGCCTCCTGAGGCGTTGGACGGTTTGCCAGAATCTCTTCAAGGCCGACCGATAGTCCTCCTCCCAGACCCGAGTTTTTGCCTCTGCGACCGCACGGGCTGCGGCACGTTTGGCCTGCCAGTACCTGTCAGCTGCCTCTGGGGTCCCACCTACCAACAAAGATAAGTAGGACTCCTTCTTCAGCTTGACGGCATCCCTTACTTCCGGTGTCCACCACCGGGTTCGGGGATTGCCGACGCGACAGGCACCAGAGACCTTGCGACCACAGCTACAAGCAGCCGCATCGACAATGGAGGTGGAGAACATGGTCCACTCAGACTCCATGTCTCCAACCTCCCCCAGGATCTGGGAGAAGCTCTCCCGGAGGTGGGAGTTGAAGACCTCGCTGACAGAGGGTTCCGCCAGTCGTTCCCAGTCATTCCTCGTTTTTTATGAACTCAGAAAATGAATATGTTTTTTATCACAATAGTTAAGGAACTATTTACAGAACAAGTTTTTTAATAAACTCAGAACATGAAGATGTTTTTGATCATAATAGTTAAGGAACTATTTACAGAACAAGGTTTTTTATAAACTCAGAACATGAATATGTTTTTGATCATAACAGTTAAGGAACTATTTACAGAACAATTTTTGTTTTTATAAACTCAGAACATGAATACATTTTTGATAACAACAGTAAGGGAACTATTTACAGAACAAGTTTTTTTATGAACTCAGAACATGAATATATTTTTGATCACACTAGTTATGAAACTATTTACAGAACAAGTTTTTTTATAAACTCAGAACATGAATATATTTTTGATCACAACAGTTAAGGAAGTATTTACAGAACAAGTTTTTTTTATAAACTCAGAACATGAATATGTTTTTGATCACAATAGTTACGGAACTATTTACAGAACAAGTTTTTTTATCAACTCACAGACTCTTCCCACTCTCTCACTTTTTCTTTCAGGCAGCACAGAATGTTGTTTGCTGTGTGCTCAATGTCCAGCACACCAACATTTAGCAGCCCTGATGATTCACCCACACGTTCACACCAGTGTCCAGTTATACAGAGGTATGCATGGGCATTGTGGTTGTTGGTCCAGAGATCAGCAGTGAGGTTGATGACACCTCCATCAGCTGCCTTGAGTGACTGGACCAGCTCCCCTCTCATTGCCTCATACAGCTCAGGCACTACAGTTCTACTGAAATAGTGCCTTGATGGGATCTTATACTTGGGCTCTAAAAAGGCAAGAAGACACTTGAAACCTCTCCTCTCCACCACAGAGAAAGGCTCAAGATCAATGCAGATCATTTTACCAATCATCTCCCTAATTTTTCTGACCGGGGATGGTTTGCAGAGAATGGCTGTTTTGCTGTAAATGCAGTGAGTATTGGAGAAGAGGTGAAGAAGGTGAGGCCTTAGCAGCACTCAGCTGAACACCATTGTCCTGAGAAGAAATGCTGCCAGGAGAGGTGGAGGAGGAGGTGGTTGATATCCTATATACAGTATATAAAGCTTAATTTGTAATATTTATAATATATTTATTTTTATGATCTGCAGTGAGAAAGTGTCAGATAATGCATGCAGCCATATACAATAAAAATATTATCAGTTATCAAGTTGTTCACCAATGAATATGGCTTTATACACCCTGAAGAAAACCATACACCCTGAGGCTGAAGGCCGAAGGGTGTATGGTTTTCTGAAGGGTTTATCATATCAATCAATCAATCAACTTTTTTCTTGTATAGCGCCAAATCACAACAAACAGTTGCCCCAAGGCGCTCCACATTGCAAGGCAAGGCCATACAATAATTATGAAACACAGTCTACGTCTAAAGCAACATAACCAAGGGATGGTCCAGGGTCACCCGATCCAGCCCTAACTATAAGCCTTAGCGAAAAGGAAAGTTTTAAGCCTAATCTTAAAAGTAGAGAGGGTATCTGTCTCCCTGATCTGAATTGGGAGCTGGTTCCACAGGAGAGGAGCCTGAAAGCTGAAGGCTCTGCCTCCCATTCTACTCTTACAAACCCTAGGAACTACAAGTAAGCCCGCAGTCTGAGAGCGAAGCGCTCTAATGGGGTAATATGGTACTATGAGGTCCCTAAGATAAGATGGGACCTGATTATTCAAAACCTTATAAGTAAGAAGAAGAATTTTAAATTCTATTCTAGCATTAACAGGAAGCCAATGAAGGGAGGCCAACACGGGTGAGATATGCTCTCTCCTGCTAGTCCCCGTCAGTACTCTAGCTGCAGCATTCTGAACCAACTGAAGGCTTTTTAGGGAACTTTTAGGACAACCTGATAATAATGAATTACAATAGTCCAGCCTAGAGGAAACAAATGCATGAATTAGTTTTTCAGCATCACTCTGAGACAAGACCTTTCTGATTTTAGAGATATTGCGTAAATGCAAAAAGGCAGTCCTACATATTTGTTTAATATGCGCTTTGAATGACATATCCTGATCAAAAATAACTCCAAGATTTCTCACAGTATTACTAGAGATCAGGGAAATGCCATCCAGAGTAACGATCTGGTTAGACACCATGCTTCTAAGATTTGTGGGGCCAAGTACAATAACTTCAGTTTTATCTGAGTTTAAAAGCAGGAAATTAGAGGTCATCCATGTCTTTATGTCTGTAAGACAATCCTGCAGTTTAGCTAACTGGTGCGTATCCTCTGGCTTCATGGATAGATAAAGCTGGGTATCATCTGCGTAACAATGAAAATTTAAGCAATACTGTCTAATAATACTGCCCAAGGGAAGCATGTATAAAGTGAATAAAATTGGTCCTAGCACAGAACCTTGTGGAACTCCATAATTAACTTTAGTCTGTGAAGAAGATTCCCCATTTACATGAACAAACTGTAATCTATTAGACAAATATGATTCAAACCACCGCAGCGCAATGCCTTTAATACCTATGACATGCTCTAATCTCTGTAATAAAATTTTATGGTCAACAGTATCAAAAGCAGCACTGAGGTCCAACAGAACAAGCACAGAGATAAGTCCACTGTCCGAAGCCATAAGAAGATCATTTGTAACCTTCACTAATGCTGTTTCTGTACTATGATGAATTCTAAAACCTGACTGAAACTCTTCAAATAGACCATTCCTCTGCAGGTGATCAGTTAGCTGTTTTACAACTACCCTCTCAAGAATCTTTGAGAGAAAAGGAAGGTTGGAGATTGGCCTATAATTAGCTAAGATAGCTGGGTCAAGTGATGGCTTTTTAAGTAATGGTTTAATTACTGCCACCTTAAAGGCCTGTGGTACATAACCAACTAACAAAGATAGATTGATCATATTTAAGATTGAAGCATTAAATAATGGTAGGACTTCCTTGAGCAGCCTGGCAGGAATGGGGTCTAATAAGCATGTTGATGGTTTGGATGAAGTAACTAATGAAAATAACTCAGACAGAACAATCGGAGAGAAAGAGTCTAACCAAATACCGGCATCACTGAAAGCAGCCAAAGATAACGATACATCTTTGGGATGGTTATGAGTAATTTTTTCTCTAATAGTCAAAATTTTGTTAGCAAAGACCTATAAATACCTATAAATGATAAATGATTATCATATACCTATAATGATTATCATATACCTATAAATGCTAAATGTTGTATGGTTTTCTGAAGGGTTTAAAAGCCATATTCATTGGTAAAACAACTTGATAACGATTTTATCATATACCTATAAATGATAAATGTTGTATGGTTTTCTGAAGGGTTTAAAAGCCATATTCATTGATAAAACAACTTGATAACAATTTTATCATATACCTATAAATGCTAAATGTTGTATGGTTTTCTGAAGGGTTTAAAAGCCATATTCATTGGTAAAACAACTTGATAACGATTTTATCATATACCTATAAATGATAAATGTTGTATGGTTTTCTGAAGGGTTTAAAAGCCATATTCATTGATAAAACAACTTGATAACAATTTTATCATATACCTATAAATGCTAAATGTTGTATGGTTTTCTGAAGGGTTTAAAAGCCATATTCATTGGTAAAACAACTTGATAACGATTTTATCATATACCTATAAATGATAAATGTTGTATGGTTTTCTGAAGGGTTTAAAAGCCATATTCATTGATAAAACAACTTGATAACAATTTTATCATATACCTATAAATGATAAATGTTGTATGGTTTTCTGAAGGGTTTAAAAGCCATATTCATTGGTAAAACAACTTGATAACGATTTTATCATATGCAGTGGTCCCTCGTTTATCACGGGAAAAATAACCCGCGATAGGCGAAATCCGCGAAGTAGTCTGCGTTATTTTTTACAATTATTATAGATGTTTTAAGGCTGTAAAACCCCTCACTACACACTTTATACACTTTTCTCAAACAGGCATGAACAGTTTCTCACTTTTCTCTCCTGTGTAAACACTCAAAGTTCAAACTTTCCTAGAAAAAAATAGAATGTTTTCCTATAAATAATTATGATGGCTTTTAGAACTAACGAATTTAATTTTAACGATCAACCTACAAGGTTGGACACGTAAGAAATTATTAATAGTGACTCACCAGTATTTCACAGTTCCTCTGACCGCGTCTCTTCGTTGTGGCGCCGCTCCACTGTCCGGATTGGCTGATTACTCGGGTGGTATGAAAAATATTACCTGTCTGCGAAAAGGGTGTATTGCCATTTATTCTTTAGTGTTTTATCCAATCATATTGGCGTATCATTTATAGGTATATGATAATAATATAGACTACTTTGTGTGTTCAGCTATATGTGTAAGACTGTTTATTTTTTAATGATCTGTGTGAACTTTGTGATTCATGCAAATATCCAGTGATGGCAAACAGGGAAATAATACTGCATTCTTCTCAAAAGCACCACAAGCAAAGTTTTCCAACTGAACTGACTTTATATCACCAGCCAAACAAGCATATGGTATTAAGAAAAACAAAAAACAAACAAACAAAAAGAGACAACGACCTGGCTGGAGGCAGTGGTGGACGCGACACAAGCCGTTTTCAGCTCTGTCTTGTCAACTGCACCGCGTATGTTCTGAAACAAGTTCACCAAGTAACTTTAAATAAATATCATGCCAAAATAGAGATGAGCTGAAAAAAACCTAAGGAGTACTGAAGAGAGCAGCAACGTGAGCTGAAGTCAAGCCAAGCACAGAGAGACAGATCAGTTCCTGTCTGTGTGTGTATCTCTGCCAAAGTGAGAGACAGGTTGGAGCGGCTGCAGAGACTGTGTAGGGAGGGGCGGGTGCTGTGTGTAACTGGCCAATCACAGAGCGTGAAGACAGTCAGTTAGCCAATAAGAATTTTCCTTCAGCACGAGCACAGATATTGATGAGTTTTATTCGGATCATATTTGTGCTCGTCAAAAATGCTTTATCCATACCGGATACTCGTCTGAAACAAATAACCCTAAATATAACCAATACACAGAACAACATGAAAATATAACCACTACACAGAAAAATAGGAAAATATAACCACTACACAGAAAAATAGGAAAATATAACCACTACATAGAACAACATGAAAATATAACCACTACACAGAAAAATAGTAAAATATAACCACTAAACAGAAAAATAGGAAAATATAACCACTACATAGAACATGAAAATATAACCACTACACAGAAAAATAGGAAAATATAACCACTACACAGAACAATATTAAAATATAACCACTACACAGAAAAATAGGAAAATATAACCACTACATAGAACAACATGAAAATATAACTACTACACAGAAAAATAGGAAAATATAACCACTACACAGAACAGGAAAATATAACCACTACACAGAAAAATAGGAAAATATAACCACTACATAGAACAACATGAAAATATATCCACTACACAGAAAAAATAGGAAAATATAACCACTACATAGAACAACATGAAAATATAACCACTACACAGAAAAATAGGAAAATATAACCACTGCACAGAACAACAGGAAAATATAACCACTACACAGAAAAATAGGAAAATATAACCACTACACAGAACAACAGGAAAATATAACCACTACACAGAACAGGAGTCATTAACAATGTTTTCAGACATGCCTGAGCATGACATGCTGATCTGTCTCTACCAAAAAAAAAAAACAAAAAAAAAAACATATATATATATATATATATTTTTTTTAAGAAGAGTCTGAATTCAGTGGTAGAATGTGACAGTTTTTTCTTACACATAAAGTGAAGTGCAGAGGCCTGATGTCACCACATGAATACTCACACTGAGTTGAACAGGTAGGCTCTGCCCTGACTGCCCTGGAACGACTGCAGAGAAGATCAAAAGCAAAATCTATATCTTCCACATGGTTTAACTATTCTATATGTTATAAACATGATTGTTACCTTCAGGCAAACCAGAGCATGTTTACAACCACCACCAAGGAAGTAATGTTTTGACCTTTTAGCAGGACAACTCAACAAGTAACAGATTTCAGTGAAATTTGGTGAGCAAACAGATAATGTTCCAAGAAATAAGTGATTTGGTTTTGAATGTGATCCGGAATATATTGTGGAACTGAGATCAAGAATAACGTTTGGCACAGAGCAACGTTTAACTCAAAAAGTTGTGAAAGCATGTTGATGACATTTGGTGAGCAGATGGATAATGTCTGAGAAAATTAGAGATTTTATTTTGAAATTGATCTGGAATAGTTGTTCTGAAACATGTGTGGCCTTGGCAGAAGTATGCACTCTCTGAGATGCCTTCTGGTTTAACATTTTAATTTCTGGATATCCCCCCCCCCCCCTTTTTTTTTTTTTTTTGCAATGAGAAAAAAAAAGCCAAAAATATTTGGTGGGACTACCAAAGGTGCTGTGTACGTGGATGGTCAGGTGTTTGTGGCCGTCACCACCATCAGTTTTGGGTGTCCTCAAGAGGATCAAGACTCTGGTGTCCTAGAATAGGGTATGGATGCTCACTAAATAGACAGCACACTGTTGCTGTCACTGCTTGTTCATGTGTGGCTGTTTGTCCTGGTATGTTGTATTGTTGGGGTTCACCACACGCACACCACGTTCACTCACATGCTACATGAAATCTGTGTAGCAAGAACAAATTGAATATATGTGTATATATGTATATAAATGATTCTGCCAGTTTAGCCTTTACCATCATTACATATGCAGACAAGGGAAGAAAACCAAAAAAACCAAAGGTGTTGTACATTTGACTGAACAGTCTTACACAAACGTCGTAAAACTGTAATGTTTATGTGTAAATGTGTGTGTGCGTGCGTGTGTGTGTGGGGAGGGGTGGTGTTAATTAGTTTTTCAGTAAAAGACCAAAATTGAAACTTCCAAATGCTTATTTATTTTCAAGAGAAAAAGAGAGGGTTATGTCAATTTTATAAGAGTATAAAGAAGGTAGCAGCTCTCTCTTTAGTGAAATTTTCACATGAAAGAGCGCTCCCTTAGAGATAGGGTGAGGAGCTCGGTCACTCGGGAGGAGCTCAGAGTCGAGCCGCTGCTCCTCCACGTCGAAAGGAGTCAGTTGAGGTGGCTCGGGCATCTTTTCCGGATGCCCCCTGGACGCCTCTCTGGAGAGGTGTTCCGGGCACGTCCCACTGGGAGGAGGCCCCGGGGAAGACCCAGGACACGCTGGAGGGACTACATCTCTCGGCTGGCTTGGGAACGCCTTGGGGTTCCCCCGGAGGAGCTGGGGACCTGTCATATAGGTCCTTCAGACTTTATTTTGAGAGCATTAGCATATCTAAAAGTCTTCAGTGTTGTGTGGGCCGCCAGAAGAGGAGGTACTGCTGGCCCACCACCAGAGGGCGCCCTGCCTGAAGTGCGGGCTTCAGGCACAAGAGGGCGCTGCCTCCACGGACACAGCCGGGGGTGACAGCTGTCACTCATTATCTCATGACAGCTGTCACCCATCTACACTTCATCATACTACTCCATAAAACCCGGACGTCATCTCCACCTCATTGCCGAGATATCATCTACCTGTGAAGGTAATATTCTCTGCCGTACTAAGTAATTATAACTTACGTGTGCTCTGTTAGCAGCTGTTGTCCTGTGTTGCCTTGTCAGCTGGGTTGGCGGTTTGTGAGAGTGCAGACGTCTTCGCCTCTCACTCCTTCCAGATAAGTGCTTTAACAGGAGCTGCATGAGTGTGTGATTAGAGGTGGAGGTGACTTTCCACCTTCTGACTGTTTTTGTTACTGGGTGTGCACACACCCACATCTCACTGTTTGTGCTCCTTGCCAGCAGTACCAGATCCGACAGTCGGGGACGGTGATCACCTGGGAATTCGGGACTTGGCGGCTCCAGTATTCACCGGGTTCTGTGGCGGTGGAAATCGTGTGGTTCCGGCTCTTCTCAGGACAGACGTCTTCTATCCTCGAGCCTGCCCACACGTCACCTTTGTGGATTGACTGTAATCAGATTCTGAGATTGTCTGTATATTCGTTGTGCACATTCACAACATTAAATTGTTACCTTTTGGCTCATCTATTGACCGTTCATTTGCGCCCCCTGTTGTGGGTCCGTGTCACTACACTTTCCCCAACAGGATATCTCGGCCATCGTCATGGATCCCGAGGGGCGTCAACCATCTGTTGGACAGCCAATGGAAGAGTAGGGTGCACAGGTGTCGGCTGGAGGCGTGAGTGGTGGGTTGCAGCACATCCTCACCGCCTTTACCGCTCGGATGGACCTGATGACCGAGCAACACATCATCCTTAATCGCAGGATGGAGGCTCTCACCGCACAGGTGGAAGCGTGCGCTCAGGGCGCTGCTGCAGCTCCTCCTCCTGCCGACCCGGTGCCGAATACAGACATTCCACTGGTCATTCAACGACCCCCCCCACCATCCCCTGAAGCATACATAAGCCCCCCAGAGAGTTACGGAGGTTGTGTGGAGACGTGCGCGGACTTTCTTATGCAGTGTTCGCTCGTCTTTGCACAGCATCCCGTGATGTACGCGTCTGATGCCAGCAAGGTGGCTTACGTGATTAATTTGTTTCGAGGTGAGGCACGCGCTTGGGCTACAGCGCTTTGGGAACAAACTTCACGGCTCCTTGCCTGTTATACTGGGTTTGTGAGGGAGCTCAGAACTGTTTTTGATCACCCTAACAGAGGCGAAACCGCGTCTACCGTGCTGCTGTCAATGAGACAAGGGCGCCGAAGCGCAGCCGAATATGCAGTCGACTTCCGCATCACGGCTGCGAGATCCGGCTGGAATATGACTGCGCTCCGCGCCGCCTTCATAAACGGACTGTCGTCGGTCCTGAAGGAGCACCTGCTGGCTAAGGAGGAACCGCGGGATTTGGCTGAGCTTATCGATTTGGTTATACGTTTGGACAATCGGTTAGAAGAACACCGACAGGAGCGAGGCGAAGGGTGCGGTCAGGCACAAGCCGTCCCTCTTCCTCCCAGGTCCGAAAGGGAGCCGTCTTCCCCACGCTCCACAGCCACAGCGCTCCGTGTGGCTTCAGCTCCCCCTGCTGACGTTGTTAGGGAAACGAGCAGGGCCAAAATTAGATCAGATGACAGATTGAGGAGGCTGGTCCGTGGGGAGTGCTTTCTGTGCGGCTCGAGTGAGCATCAGCAGAGAGACTGCCCCAAACGGCCAAAACACAAACGTCCGCCCTTAGAAACTGGGCTGAGGGGGGGTCAAAACATTCACGTGGGTCATACTCATCTTTCAACACGACTCCCAGTTACAATCCTGAGTGGGGATTTAACCCTTCAAGCCCCAGCACTGGTGGACACGGGGTCAGAAGGGAATCTGCTGGATAGCAGATGGGCAAGGGAGGTAGGGCTCCCTCTAGTGGCGCTTTCTTCCCCAGTGAAGGTGCGAGCACTAGATGGCACTCTTCTCCCTTTTATCACACACAAGACACTACCTGTAACCCTGGTAGTGTCTGGGAATCACCGGGAGGAGATTGAGTTTTTTGTAACTCCTTCTACCTCCCGCGTGATTTTGGGCTTCCCATGGATGATTAAACACAATCCCCGGATTGATTGGCCGTCTGGGGTTGTGACTCAGTGGAGCGAAACCTGCCACCGGAATTGTTTAGGATCCTCGGTTCCTCCCGGTGTAAATGCTAATGAGGAGGTTAAAGTCCCTCCCAATCTGACGGCGGTGCCGGTTGAGTACCACGACCTTGCTGACGTCTTCAGCAAGGATTTGGCGCTCACCCTTCCCCCGCACCGTCCGTACGATTGTGCCATTGATTTGGTCCCGGGCGCTGAGTACCCGTCCAGCAGGCTGTACAACCTCTCACGTCCTGAGTGCGAATCAATGGAGACCTACATTCAGGACTCATTAGCTGCTGGGCTGATCCGGAATTCCACCTCCCCGATGGGTGCAGGTTTCTTTTTTGTGGGCAAGAAAGACGGCGGACTCCGTCCATGCATTGATTACAGGGGGCTGAACGACATAACAGTTCGCAATCGATACCCTTTACCCCTGTTGGATTCAGTGTTCACGCCCCTGCATGGAGCCCAAATTTTCACCAAACTGGACCTTAGGAATGCGTATCACCTGGTTCTTATCCGGAAGGGAGACGAATGGAAGACGGCATTTAACACCCCATTAGGTCATTTTGAGTACCTGGTCATGCCGTTCGGCCTCTTCAACGCCCCCGCGACGTTCCAAGCTTTGGTAAATGACGTCTTGCGGGACTTCCTACACTGATTCGTCTTCGTATATCTGGATGACATACTCATCTTTTCCCCGGACCCTGAGACTCATGTCCAGCATGTACGTCAGGTCCTGCAGCGGTTGTTGGAGAACCGGCTGTTTGTGAAGGGCGAGAAGTGTGAGTTTCACTGCGCCTCTTTGTCCTTCCTGGGGTTCATCATCTCCTCCAACTCCGTCGCCCCTGATCCGGCTAAGGTTTCGGCGGTGAGAGATTGGCCCCAACCAACAAGCCGTAGGAAGCTGCAACAGTTCCTCGGCTTTGCAAATTTCTACAGGAGGTTCATTAAGGGCTACAGTCAGGTAGTTAGCCCCCTGACAGCCCTGACCTCTCCAAAAGTCCCCTTCACCTGGTCGGTGAGGATCGGTGCGAAGCCGCGTTCAAGGAGTTGAAATGCCGGTTCTCGTCTGCACCAGTTCTGGTGCAGCCCGACCCTAGCCGCCAGTTTGTGGTTGAAGTGGACGCCTCTGACTCAGGGATAGGAGCCGTGCTATCCCAGAGCGGAGAGACAGATAAGGTTCTTCACCCGTGTGCCTACTTTTCTCGCAGGTTGACCCCCGCTGAACGGAACTATGACGTCGGCAATCGAGAACTCCTTGCGGTGAAAGAGGCTCTTGAGGAGTGGAGACACCTGTTGGAGGGAGCGTCTGTGCCGTTCACGGTTTTCACTGACCATCGGAACCTGGAGTATATCAGGACCGCCAAGCGGCTGAACCCCAGGCAAGCCCGCTGGTCACTGTTCTTCGGACGTTTTGACTTCCGGATCACCTATCGCCCCGGGACCAAGAACCAGAGATTGGATGCCTTGTCCCGGGTACACAAAGACAAAGTCAAAACTGTGCTGTCGGATCCACTGGAGCCCATCATTCCGGAGTCCACTATCGTGGCCACCCTCACCTGGGACGTGGAGAAGACCGTCCGGGAGGCCCTGGCACGGAGCCCGGACCCCGGAACTGGTCCGAAGAATCGTATGTACGTCCCACCAGAAGCCAGAGCTGCAGTCTTGGATTTCTGTCACGGTTCCAAGCTCTCCTGTCATCCAGGGGTGCGAAGGACCGTGGCAGTTGTCCGGCAGCGCTTCTGGTGGGCGTCTATGGAGGCCGACGTCCGAAATCCCATGAGATCTCATATACTGTCAATGCAGGAAGTGTTCATCATTTCACATTTCCTGTTTCACTGTGGGCACTTCCTGTTTGGGACTCTGTGTACCATGAGCGAGCTTTGTGACGCTACCCGGTGCTTCGCTTGTTTAATAATTTCTGAAAAAAAGGCCAAGAAGAAGATCATGAGCTGTTAAACTGCACAGAGGATTTTTTTTGTGTATTTTATTGGGGGTGGACACACTGACGGAACCCTGCCAATTCAATGTTTACATTAAATACTAACTAACTAACTAAACAAATAAAATAAATAAATAAATTGTGATGAATTCCTGAGCGGTAGCACTGTGGATTAGTGGTTAGCACTGTTGCCTCATAGCAAGAACGTCATGGGATCAATTCTCACTTGTGGGCTTTCGGTGTGGAGTTTGCATATTCTCCCCGTGTTTGTGTGGGTTCCCTCTGGGTGGTCCGACTTCCTCCCACATTCAAAGACATGCAGATTAGGTGGATTGGAAACTTTAAATTGTCTATGCGTGCAAGTGTGACTGTGTTTGTTTGTCTATATGCAGCCCTGTGACAGACTGGCGTCCTATCCAGGGTGTACCCCACCTCACACTCTATGACTGCTGGGATAGGCTCCAGCCCCCTGTGACCCTTAATTGCAGTAAGCGGTTGAAGATGAGTGAGTGAGTGAGTGAATTCCTGAGCTTCTTCTACACTATGCCTCCTGGCACTGTAATACAATGCTGCCCCCAGTGGGCAGTGGCCAACTAAAAAGATGTGCAGACACCATGGGCAGTGCCAGGGGGGCACTAGAGCTCCCACTGGCACTCCCAAGATTCCTCATTGATTATGTTAATTTAATTTCAAAAACAGTAAAACACAGTATTAGAAGTTACAGTTTATCTTGGTATTATATAAAAGTAAGTCCCTTCGGCTGCTCCCTTGTTTGCACTCGGGGTCGCCACAGCAAATCCAAGGTGGATCTGCATGTTGAATTGGCACAGGTTTACGCCGGATGCCCTTCCTGACGCAACTCCACATTACATGGAGAAATGTGGCAGGGGTGGGATTTGAACCCGGAACAATTCAATTTCAATTTCAATTTATTAATTTATATAGCGCCAACTCATGACAAAGTCGCCCCAAGGCACTTCACATAATTCACAACAACACAAATTAATCTAAAATCAAAATTAAAAGCAAGAAATGCACAGTAAAAAGATAAAACACAGTAGAATAAAAAGAAATTACAAAGCAAACACAAACAGATTAAAAAATTAATGATAAGACAGTCTAAAAAAGTGGGTCTTCAGTCTTGATTTAAAAATCTCCACTGTGTCAGACTGCCGAATAACAGCAGGTAGATTGTTCCAAAGAGCCGGGCCACGGTAGGAGAAGGCTCTATACCCCACAGACTTTTTGTTCATCCTCGGAACACACAGAAGCCCTGTGCCCTGCGAACGCAAGGGCCTCGCAGGTACGTAGGGCTTAACCAAGTCCGCCAGGTAGGAAGGTGCCAGTCCATGAACAGTTTTATAAACCAACAATAAAACTTTAAAATCCGATCTGGCAGAAACTGGTAGCCAATGAAGGGATGCCAGAATGGGAGTAATGTGGTCAAACCTTCTACTTTGTGTCAAAAGTCTGGCAGCAGCATTCTGTACCAATTGAAGTCCTCGAATGCTAGACTGCAGCAGGCCAGAAAATAAAGCATTACAATAATCCAATCTAGAAGAGACAAACGCATGAATCAGAATCTCAGCATCAGCCATAGTCCATGAACAAGAAATTCCACCGTATCAAACAAGAACTTTGAGTTATGCTTGTTTTTGTTGATCAATTCAGAATAATATGCCTGCTTCGTAGCCAATAAAGCATGCTTATAATCTAAAATAGCTTCACGACACGCAAGGTGAAACACCTCTAGTTTGGAACTACGTCATTTCCGTTCCAACCCTCTAGCCTTCTGCCTAAGGTCACGCAAATAACTGCTGAACCAAGGTGTCTGTGCTTTGGGAAGGCGTGGCTTTAATAGAGGAGGCGCAATCTTATCAAGTGTGGTTTTTAGCACTAAATTCAGGCTATCCGCAAGACTGTCTACCGACTGAAATTTCATAAATCTTGAAGTTAGGATTTCAGGTAGTCTCGCTTCAGTCAAAGTTGAAAGTTTAATTTGTCGCCGCAATGATAGGCAAGGTTGTTGCTCCACTAAACGCGGCAGCATAATTGTAAACCTAATAAGCGAGTGGTCAGAGACCGCTGATGCAAGAGGCAGGATGTCGATATTTGTAACAGCAAGGCCACGTGCAAGAACCAAATCCAGAGTATTACCACTGATATGCGTTGAACCATGAATGAACTGCCGAAATCCTAGTGCATCCATGATTTCCATAAATGATTTACTGAGGGGATCAGAGGGCTTATTTATATGAATGTTAAAGTCACCAATAATCAAAATGTTGTCTACACTAGTTGAAAGACTAGAGATGAACGCGCCAAATTCATCTAAAAAATCAGAATATGGGCCAGGAGGCCTATAGACAGTGACAATATAACATAACTGATTTCCAGTTTTATGACCTTGAGAGTACTTAGCATCATGGGCATATCGGAGAATCAGATGCTCAAAAGAATTATATTTATGACCCCCCCACAGTTAATAAAGTAAACCTGGATTTATAAATAAAAGCAACACCCCCGCCTTTCCTCACATCACGTGAAACGTGACTAAAAGTGTACTCCGGTGGGCAGGCCTCATTCAGAGGAAGGACAGCTGTGGATTTAAGCCAGGTTTCACATAATCCAAGCATATCCAGACGATGATCCACAATTAAGTCATTCACCAGCAATGACTTCAGAGACAATGACCTGATGTTAATGAGACCCAAACTAAGGATCTCGGTGGGATCAGCAGATTTTAATGAAGTCATGCGGAAGTTCTGCTCCTCAGCAGCCAGTGACGCAGCATGTTTCAGCGGCCGGAGGAGCTCAGGTGAAACACCGCGTCTGCGAGCCTGCAGACAACAGCACTGGCATAAAAACTCCGCAGTTCGGCAAGAGGCAGCAGCAGGAAGCTGCGGCACAAACGGGCACAGCTTTAGCGGAACCGGTCCGGTCATCGGAGAGGACAGTCCAGGAACAACAGGACGAATCCAGCAGCCTCTCATGCGCAGCGCGCGCTCCCATGCCCAAAAATATCGTCCATCCCACAGGAGGCGAGGATCAGACCCTCTAGTGAAGGCTGCCAGGTAAAACTTAAATTTCACTGATGCATTGCTCCGCTTTCCGCGCCTTCTAAAGCGCCTCCTCCGGAGAGGAGCGCAAGGAAAACGGAGCAGGTGGAGCGGGACGTCCGCGAGCACAGGTGGCAGAGCAGGGCGGGGCCCTCCCAGCCCGGACCCAGACGACAGCAGCGGCACATAAAGAGCATTAATGTCCAAGAGAGACTGGCGATTATACACAAGCAAGGCAGAGGTGTCCCAGCAGAACACACAGAGCAAAAACACAGCAACAAATAACAAAAATCTCGACAAGCGGTAGAGACAGGGCTGACGGCACGCCAAACACACAGGCCATCTTGGAACCTTCTGCACTGAAACCAAGCGCATTAACCACTTGGCCACCACCCCTGCTTATCTTGGTATTATATAGACAAACTAAAAAGCTTCTGCTTTTTTTCCACACGTTTTGAACCCTGCGGCTTAAACAACTGAAATACGTCCATTAATGCACTGACTGGCAGAGTAAAAGACACAAAAGTAAATTTAAATTCTTACCTGTTAGTTTCATCTGAAGAAATAAACTGTCCTTTTTTAAAAATCCAAAACAATGTCTAAATGATGAAGAAATATCCCTCTGTACACACAGTTGTGCCGTGAGAGCATCTCTCCCCCACCATGTCTTGGAGATTAAATTATCCCGTCAGCCACAAAGAAATAAAATTGAATTATGTTAAAATTAGTCTGTTTTGTTTGTGTCGAGCGGACGGTAACAGTGTAACATCCAAAGTGAACCTGAGCTACACTACCCACAATGCTCCCTGCGTCGACTGGCCAATCACGTCTTGTGCTTAATGATGACGTCATCAGCAAGCGACAGGCAGCCAGTCTGCTACAAACACACAACAAACGGACTAAAATTTTTGACTTTAGGGTTTACAAGTGTTTTTGACTGTGAAACTTTGCTCACTTTACCAGCAAAAAAAATGTTATAGGACTGAAAGAACTTTCTATTCTTTTACACATTTTACACCCTTTTCAAACATTTTAATTGTGTTTTTAAAGAACTTTCTGTTCTTCTATTTTTATCTTTTGTCATATTTTAAACATTTTTTTTAAACATTTAAACATCTCTGTGTGTTTTTAACCAACTTTTGCATAACTAACACATTTTAACATAAATATAAGGGATGGGTATTGATAACATTTATCGATATTGATGCCATTATCGATTCCACTTATCGATCCGATTCCTCATCGATTCCCTTATCGATACCTCCTGTGAATTTTCTGTGTACTAAAAGTAGGCTTTACAGATTTTCTATGTCAACATTTTGAGTCTTAAAGTAAATAAATAGGAAGTTGGTCACTGGATTCTTGATCTCTGGACATAAATAAAAATAAACAAAATCTTTAGTTTTTCTCAAAAGCATTTCCTTTCAGACATTAATGGCATGGATCTAACTCCATACAGCTGAGCTGAACACTTACAGCCATCAATGTAATTCATAAAGAACACAGTACGTCTCATTCTGGGAGGAAAGAAAACATTTTAGTCTGTTGTAGTTTGTTGTCTGTGTTACAACAACTGGAAAGGGGTGTCATTTAACTTAAATGGTGATTCGCTTTGAAGTTATTAATTCCAACCAGACTCTGTCTCGGCAGAGAGCAGTGCAGCGATTGGAGCTGTGCGAACGGAACAGAGGACAATTCTCCTTTCTTGCCTGCAACAAAAGTCCCAGTTAGTGACTTTAATACGCACAAAAGTGACTCATGATTGACATTTTTAAAGGGCTTTGAGTGGGATTAAGAAGTGGACTTGACGCTTCTGAGAAGCAGCAAAGCAATGAACGAACGAAGCAGCAGATCGGAGCACTGCTTCGTTGTTTCAAGCTTCAAAGTGGAGCCGTTACAGAAGTGGTTGATTACAGACCCGCTGCAGGGTCTGTAATCATCATTATTATATGGTATGTGATTTTGCCAACTTCTGATTGGCCCATTCGCCACTTTCTGAGCTGTACCACATGCCGAGTTGACCGCTGATGGAGCCGAGTACACCTCGTGTGCAGTGTAGCGCTATCCAATCGAGCGACGCCTTCTATCGATAACGACCAATCAGATAACGTGATACAACGCCTACTTTGGCTGTTAGTTTGTTGACAAGATTCTACATGATGCCTGTGCATTATTTCACAAAGACTATTCCTTATTAAGCACCTTTCACACGGGCCGCTTCAAGTTCCATCGTGCGTTGTCATGACAGCGTCGTGTACACAATGCAGTAAAAACTAAGAGCACAGAAAAAAACACTGCAGCAGCTCCTCGGTCTTCTCTCACAAATGTATTTAACTACAGTCCATAAAAGTCCTGCTCACAGACTGTTTGCCAGAGACAGGACATGTCCACATCAAGTATAACTCCAGACATCTCCATTTACTCAAAGTAGAAAAGATAAACTATAACAGAACTCGGAGTGCAGACCTGCAGCTCAGCACAAGAACAAATATAAAGTAGAAGATAAATCAGAGTGCACAGTCTGTCTGCAGCGCATACCTGACGCAGACATTCCTGTGGTGTCGTGACGACACAGGAAGCTCGAGGCAGCCCCGGTGTGAAAGGGGCTTTAGAGTTTCTGCTCATGAAGTATTTTGGACCTGTTGGTGCAGTATGACAGTAATAATAAAGAGTTGAAACTTGAGATTGATTTTTCAATTTTAGTATGTTTGACAAACTCCCAATTTTCTTGTTTACCATATAATAAAACAGTTATAGACTTTTGATTTCAGTGTACCCATGATTATGCGGACCTGTAGGATGAGGTTCACCTCGGCCAAGACCTCGTGAACCCCATCCTGACCAGGTCCGCATAATTATGGGTACACCTCATCAAAAGTCTATAATTGTATGTAAAGAAATGATCATTTTCCCGATAAAACACCCTCAAAAACAACGGTCGCTCAGAAGGACCAATAAAGGCCTCATTAAGCAAAAAGGCTATTGATGTCGGGGGATCGAATAATTTCTTAATGATTCTCGAAAAGAGCCGGGTCATGATGCCCATCTCTCACGCTCCCGCTGAAGAACTCTGGCGCCACCCGTGGGCGGGGGAGGGGGGTGGGGAGCAAGCTTCACAGTTTGAAAACCACTTGTTTAGATAAATATTTCACTCATAAAAAAATAAACATTCATCACAGAACTGATTGTTTTACACAAAATGAATGTAACGTGACAGACATCATGTTCAACAATGTCATGATAATAATAATAATAATAATAATAAATTTCATTTATAATGTACCTTTCATTAATAAAAATCTCAAAGTGCTACAGGAAAAAATAAAATACAACCAAGTGTAAACAAGAGAATAAAACCAGAAAATCTTAAGATAAAAACAGTCACCAGAATAGAATAAAACCAAAATAAAATCAGAAAATAGAATAAAAAGACCAAGATGCAACAGATTCAAATTATTGAGACCTGTGATAGGCCTGTTTAAATAGGTATGTCTTGAGGCTTTTTTAAAAGCTTCCAGAGTCTGTGGAGCCCTCAGATGGTCAGGGAGGGAGTTCCATATATGAGGGGCAACTGAACAGAAGGCCCTGTCTCCCGTGGTGTGACATTTGGTGTGAGGGGGACGAAGGAGATTAGTGTTGTATGAACAGGAGGACGTGTGGGGAGTGAGGAGGTCTTTGAGGTATGTGGGGCATTGCCATGGATGCACTGTTGGGTGATGAGAGCAATCTTAAAATGGATTCTGTAGGTGATGGAGATCCAGTGATGGTTATGGAGAATAGGTGTAAAGTGTTTACGTACTTTCATCAGAATTCTAGTCGCAATGTTTGAAGGTTTTTTCCAGAGATCCCAAAGAGCAGGGAGTTACAGTAGTCAAGCCTAGAGGAGACAAAGGCGTGGACAGGTTTTTCAGCATCATGATGACGTTGTACTGCAGTGAGTGTAGTTTCAAGATGCTGAAATGGTTTGGTTTTTGCTGCACAATAATCATGAGTGGAACTTGAAAGAAGTGAAGTCTGTGTCGCCTAAAGAACGACCCAAGGAACAGCAGTAGGCACAGACAAACCAGTGAGCTGGTGTCACTCTTGGCAATTATCCCTCAGAGAACACAGCCTCTGGACAGGAACCAAATCATTCTTGCTATTGCTCTTAACTACAACAACAGGCGCATTTGTACAGTTATGAAGACATCAAAGGTAGGTGAAAGATTTTCTCTCTGCCTGCTGTTAGCATTTTTCCTCCTGAGGCTATAGGCTACATTTGGAGGTCTGTGAATATTTATATTGAACGTAGCCTAGGTTTGTAGGTTTGTGTGTGTGATTTTGGTCACTCTGTATGTCATTAGTGAGTCACAGATCAGAATGTGGCTATGTGTACACACGCCCGTGAATGTGGTAGCGGTGGTAGCAGAGCGAGCTGTCGTGACACACAAGCCCATAGCACCTCATAAAAATGCCAAGCTCCCCCATAGCACCTGCAGAAAAAATTCTCTGGCAACACCACTGGCAGACACACACACAGATGTGCTGCAATACAGAGGTTGTTGTGTGGGCCGCCAGAAGAGGAGGTACTGCTGGCCCACCACCAGAGGGCGCCCTGCCTGAAGTGCGGGCTTCAGGCACGAGAGGGCGCTGCCCGCCACGGACACAGCCGGGGGTGACAGCTGTCACTCATCAACTCATGACAGCTGTCACCCATCTCCACTTCATCAATCCACTCCATAAAAGCCGGACGTCATCTCCACCTCGCTGCCGAGATATCATCTACCTGTCAATCAATTCAATCAATCGATTTTATTTATATAGCGCCAAATCACAACAAACAGTTGCCCCAAGGTGCTTTATATTGTAAGGCAAGGCCATACAATAATTACGTAAAATGCCAACGGTCAAACGACCCCCTGTGAGCAAGCACTTGGAACTTCTTTGCAGCCGTATTCCTGTGGTGTTTCCTTATCTGTGGGATTGGTGTAAAGTGTGATCAGCGACGGCTTCGCTTCACACTCCAGCCCAGATAAGTAATTTAACAGGAGCTGCACGAGTGTGTGATTAGAGGTGGAGGTGACTTTCCACCTTCTGACTGTTTTTGTTACTGGGTGTGCACACACCCACATCTCACTGTTTGTGCTCCTTGCCAGCAGTACCAGATCCCGACAGTCGGGGACGGTGATCACCTGGGAATTCGGGACTTGGCGGCTCCAGTATTCACCAGGTTCGGTGGCGGTGGAAATCGTGTGGTTCCGGCTCTTCTCAGGACAGACGTCTTCTATCCTCGAGCCTGCCCACACGTCACCTTTGTGTATTGACTGCTATCAGATTCTGTGATTGTCTGTATAATCGTTGTGCACATTCACAACATAATTGTTACCTTTGGCTCATCTATTGACCGTTCATTTGCGCCCCCTGTTGTGGGTCCGTGTCACTACACTTCCCCAACAGGATATCTCGGCCAATGTCATGGATCCCGAGGGGCGTCAACCATCTGTTGAACAGCCAATGGAAGAGCAGGGTGCACAGGCGTCGGCTGGAGGCGTGATTGGTGAGTTGCAGTACATCCTCATCGCCTTTACCGCTCGGATGGACCTGATGACCGAGCAAAACGTCATCCTTAATCGCAGGATGGAGGCTCTCACCACGCAGGTGGAAGCGCGCGCTCAGGGCGCTGCTGCAGCTCCTCCTCCTGCCGACCCAGTGCCGAATACAGACATTCCACTGGTCATTCAACAACCCCCCCCCCCCCCCCCCCACCATCCCCTGAAGCATACATAAGCCCCCCAGAGCCGTACGGAGGTTGTGTGGAGACGTGCGCGGACTTTCTTATGCAGTGTTCGCTCGTCTTTGCACAGTGTCCCGTGATGTACGCGTCTGACGCCAGTAAGGTGGCTTACGTGATTAATTTGCTTCAAGGTGAGGCACGCGCTTGGGCTACAGCGCTTTGGGAGCAAAGTTCACAGCTCCTTGCCTCTTATACTGGGTTTGTGAGGGAGCTCAGAACTGTTTTTGATCACCCTAACAGAGGCGAAACCGCGTCTACCGTGCTGCTGTCAATGAGACAGGGGCGCCGGAGATCCGGCTGGAATATGACTGCGCTCCGCGCCGCCTTCATAAACGGACTGTCGTTGGTCCTGAAGGAGCACCTGGTGGCTAAGGAGGAACCGCGGGATTTGGCTGAGCTTATCGATTTGGTTATACGATTGGACAATCGGTTAGAAGAACGCCGACGGGAGCGAGGCGAAGGGCGTGGTCAGGCACAAGCCGTCCCTTTTCCTCCCGGGTCCGAAAGGGAGCCGTCTTCCCCACGCTCCACAGCCACAGAGCTCCGTGTGGCTACAGCTCCCCCTGCTGACGATGCTAGGGACACGAGCAGGGCCACATTCAGACAGAGGAGGCTGGTCCGCGGGAAGTGCTTTGTCTGCGGCTCGAGTGAGCATCAGCAGAGAGACTGCCTCAAACGGTCAAAACACAAACGCACGCCCTTAGAGACTGCGCTGAGGGGGGGTCAAAACATTCACGTGGGTCATACACATCTTTCAACACGACTCCCAGTTACAATTCTGTGCGGGGAATTAACTCTTCAAGCCCCAGCACTGGTGGACACGGGGTCAGAAGGGAATCTGCTGGACAGCAGATGGGCAAGGGAGGTAGGGCTCCCTACTGGTGGTGCTTTCTTCGCCAGTGAAGGTGCGAGCACTAGATGGCACTCTTCTCCCTTTATCACACACAAGACGCTACCTGTAACCCTGGTAGTGTCTGGGAATCACCAGGAGGAGATTGAGGTTTTTGTGACTCCTTCTACCTCCAGCATGATTTGGGCTTCCCATGGATGATTAAACACAATCCCCGGATTGATTGGCCGTCTGGGGTTGTGGCTCAGTGGAGCGAAACCTGCCACCGGAATTGTTTAGGATCCTCGGTTCCTCCCGGTGTAAATGCTAATGAGGGGGTTAAAGTCCCTCCCAATCTGACGGCGGTGCCGGTTGAGTACCACGATCTTGCTGACGTCTTCAGCAAGGATCTGGCGCTCACCCTTCCCCCGCACCGGCCGTATGATTGTGCCATTGATTTGATTCCGGGCGTTGAGTTCCTGTCCAGCAGGCTGTACAATCTCTCACGTCCTGAGTGCGAATCAATGGAGACCTACATCCGGGACTCATTAGCTGCCGGGCTGATCCGGAATTCCACCTCCCCGATGGGTGCAGGTTCTTTTTTTGTGGGCAAGAAAGATGGCGGACTCCGTCCATGCATTGATTACAGGGGGCTGAACGACATAACGGTTCGCAATCGATACCCTTTACCCCTGTTGGATTCAGTGTTCACGCCCTTGCATGGAAGCCCAATTTTCACCAAACTGGACCTTAGGAATGCGTATCACCTGGTTCGGATCCGGAAGGGAGACGAATGGAAGACAGCATTTAACACCCCATTAGGTCATTTTGAGTACCTGGTCATGCCGTTCGGCCTCACTAACGCCCCCGCGACGTTCCAAAGCTTGGTAAACGACGTCTTGCGGGACTTCCTGCACCGATTCGTCTTCGTATATCTGGATGACAATACTCATCTTTCCTCGGACCCTGAGACTCATGTCCAGCATGTACGTCAGGTCCTGCAGCGGTTGTTGGAGAACCGGCTGTTTGTGAAGGGCGAGAAGTGTGTTTCACCACACCTCTCTGTCCTTCCTGGGGTTTATCATCTCCTCCAACTCCGTCGCCCCTGATCCGGCCAAGGTTGCGGCGGTGAGAGATTGGCCCCAACCAACAAGCCGTAGGAAGCTGCAACAGTTCCTCTGCTTTGCAAATTTCTACAGGAGGTTCATTAAGGGCAACAGTCAGGTAGTTAGCCCCCTGACAGCCCTGACCTCTCCAAAAGTCCCCTTCACCTGGTCGGATCGGTGCGAAGCCGCGTTCAAGGAGTTGAAATGCCGGTTCTCGTCTGCACCAGTTCTGGTGCAGCCCGACCCTAGCCGCCAGTTTGTGGTTGAAGTGGACGCCTCTGACTCAGGGATAGGAGCCGTGCTATCCCAGAGCGGAGAGACCGATAAGGTTCTTCACCCGTGTACCTACTTTTCTCGCAGGTTGACCCCAGCTGAACAGAACTATGATGTCGGCAATCGAGAACTCCTTGCGGTGAAAGAGGCTCTTGAGGAGTGGAGACACCTGTTGGAGGGAGCGTCTGTGCCGTTCACGGTTTTCACTGACCATCGGAACCTGGAGTATATCAGGACCGCCAAGCGGCTGAACCCCAGGCAAGCCCGCTGGTCACTGTTCTTCGGGCGTTTTGACTTCCGGATCACCTATCGCCCCAGGACCAAGAACCAGAGATCGGATGCCTTGTCCCGGGTACACGAAGATGAAGTCAAGACGAAGCTGTTGGATCCACCGGAGTCCATCATTCCTGAGTCCACTATCGTGGCCACCCTCACCTGGGACGTGGAGAAGACCATCCGGGAGGCCCTGGCACGGAGCCTGGACCCAGGAACCGGTCCGAAGAACCGTTTATACGTCCCACCAGAGGCCAGAGCTGCAGTCTTGGACTTCTGTCACGGTTCCAAGCTCTCCTGTCATCCGGGGGTGCGAAGGACCGTGGCAGTTGTCCGGCAGCGCTTCTGGTGGGCGTCTATGGAGGCCGACGTCCAGGAGTATGTCCAGGCCTGTACCACCTGTGCCAGGGGCAAGGCAGACCACACGAAGACACGAGGACTTCTGCAGCCTCTACCGGTGCCTCGTCGCCCCTGGTCCCACATTGGCCTGGACTTTGTCACGGGTCTCCCACCGTCCCAGGGCATGACGACCATCTTCACGATAGTGGACCGATTCTCCAAGGCGGCCCACTTCATGGCCCTCCCGAAGCTCCCAACGGCCCAGGAGACAGCAGACCTCCTGGTCCGCCACGTCGTGCGTCTGCATGGGATACCAGCGGACATCGTCTCGGACCGTGGTCCTCAGTTCTCCTCACAGGTGTGGAGGAGTTTCTGCAGGGAACAAGCCTGGTCGGGCACCAGGTGGCGCCCGTTGAGGGGGGGGTCCTGTTGTGTGGGCCGCCAGAAGAGGAGGTACTGCTGGCCCACCACCAGAGGGCGCCCTGCCTCAAGTGCGGGCTTCAGGCACGAGAGGGCGCTGCCGCCACGGACACAGCCGGGGGTGACAGCTGTCACTCATCAACTCATGACAGCTGTCACCCATCTCCACTTCATCAATCCACTCCATAAAAGCCGGACGTCATCTCCACCTCGCTGCCGAGATATCATCTACCTGTGAAGGTAATTGTCTCTGCTGACTTAAACATTGAGTAATAATCTGAACTTCTTTGCAGCCGTATTCCTGTGGCGTTTCCTTATCTGTGGGATTGGTGTAAAGTGTGATCAGCGACGGCTTCGCTTCACACTCCAGCCAGATAAGTGATTTAACAGGAGCTGCACGAGTGTGTGATTAGAGGTGGAGGTGACTTTCCACCTTCTGACTGTTTTTGTTACTGGGTGTGCACACACCCACATCTCACTGTTTGTGCTCCTTGCCAGCAGTACCAGATCCGACAATCGGGGACAGTGATCACCTGAGAATTCGGGACTTGGCGGCTCCAGTATTCACCAGGTTCGGTGGCAGTGGAAATCGTGTGGTTCCGGCTCTTCTCAGGACAGACGTCTTCTATCCTCGAGCCTGCCCACACGTCACCTTTGTGTATTGACTGCTATCAGATTCTGTGATTGTCTGTATAATCGTTGTGCACATTCACAACATTAAATTGTTACCTTTTGGCTCATCTATTGACCGTTCATTTGCACCCCCTGTTGTGGGTCTGTGTCACTACACTTTCCCCAACAGAGGTCATGATGTGGCTACAGGTACAAAATATGTATGTGGTAGTGGCTACAGGTACAAGACATTTCAACGCATGCCAGTGAGAATACTAAGTGCATGACGCTCTGACACTTTGAGTGGCTATGACACAACGCAGTGGTTTTGATTTATTTACCCTTTCCAGCACATTGAGTATTAAAGATGTTTAAGAATAACTCACCACAGCAACCAATTCAAAACTGACATCATAGAACAACAGAAGAAAAGGTTGTTTTTGTTATTGGGTTTTCTTTTGTTTTTTGTTTATTTTGTGTGTGTTTGTGTGTGTGTGGGGGGGGGGGAGGGGGTCTTTTTTTTTTTTTTTTTTTACAGATGACAGGTTTTAGTTGTGACAAAATTCATCATTTTACCTGACATAAAATATGTAGAGCATATGGTAGTGGTAATTAAAAAGTGGCTGCCAAAACTGCTCCAGTGCAGCTTTGGTAATTAAGTACGTAAGTATTACAGTATATTGTTATTTTATTTATTTATTAAGCTTTAGTCACAGACTGAACAAGATACAACACAAATAAATAAAAGGCAACAATAAAAGGCAATGAAAATAAATAACACCAAGATAATAAAACAACAGATAAAAATTTGATATACAACCCCAATTCCAACGAAGTTGGGACGTTGTGTAAAATGTAAATATAAACAGAATACAATGATTTGCAGATCCTCTTCAACCTATATTCAACTGAATAACCACAACATTTACATAATATTTGACAAAGAGGTTAAGTTTACACACAAACAAAACTTGTTTTGCAGCTAGCTAGACCAGCCTGTGATGTCACCACGCTAACTTCCGTGAAATATCTTGCAAATCACTTCAGGGTTCAAAAAGCCACAAATCATTGAGAAAAGGTGGACAAAAAGTCATGCACCTTTCCCATCACTGAAATGCCTGTGAATCAAGAGCAAAAAAAAAAAAAAAAAAAATGAACAAAACAAAACCGAAACTAACGAAAGAAAGATGAAGCAAATGTCAACCTCAATGCTTTAAACAAAATCAAAATTAAACATTCAGGATGGCGAGACCGAAAGCGGGTATAAAACTGAGCGCAGCCAGCATTGTCCTCATGTCCACAGTATTTGCAGGTGCGGGATTTTGTTTGTCTTCACAACAATGTATGTGCACACACAGGCCAGCCACAAATGTTTAGAGTTAGGGTTGGAATGTGCATACATAGTTAAAGTAATTGATAAAATGTTCTTAATGCTATTGTTTCTGTGTGAAAACATTGCTTTCCCATCTCAAACGTGGTTGATTCATTAGTGATACAAGGATGTTACGCTCAGCTCATCGAAGCTTTAGTCATTAATCCGTATATATCGTCAGCCTTCGTTCAATACATCTGACTTGGGAGGTTGAACGAAGTTAGTGACAGTCAAACAAAACACTGACATTACAAAAATTAAGCAAACGATAGGAAACCATCAAGACAGAAAGCAAAAGGAAAAATATGAATGTTCCCTGTGAATTTGAAAACTATGACAGTACGGACGGACGGACAGCACAGATGGACAGACAGTCTTTGCAATACCCAATGGCCATATTTGATGGCCACGGGTAAAAATCAGGCTTCATCTGGAACAGAAACAATAAAATGTTGATCTTCAAAAAAGGAGGTTGGAGCCAAACAAATCTCGTCAGGCTTTGCTAAAATAGTGGCGATAATCGATCAAAAGAGTTCCATTTGGGTACCAGCTGTATTTCAAATTAATGTGTCGCTATTATCATCATTTCACGCAAAGCTTCAATGCAACTGAGGGATATTTTCTGACAGAAACAAAGCTGATGTAGAAACAGATTTATTCGGTGCTGCTACGTTTAGACTATAGAAGCTGTGGACATGTGAGGAGACGTGAGTTTGTGTTTTCGTGATCACGTGGAAAAAGTGAGAATGCATTCAAATTCCAATTCACTAACCCATTTATTACATCATCCATACAGAGGCACTCATGTCACGGCTTAATCATCAATGTTTGTCCATTAACTGTGTTTAATCTGTGAAAAGTCTGTATTTAAAATCTAAACAAACAAATGTCTACACAGTATATGCATTGCTTTGAAACCAATTAAAGGAATTCCTTTAATTATTTACATACAGCAAACGTGAAGATGCCATCTTAATGGTTACTGATAATGGTAACCACGCAGGTTACTGTTACCTTGGAGATTAGCTCATCATGGTTGGCCAGGTGAGCTCTGCAGTGGATGCAGCTGTAGGTCCTGTGGCAGCTCGGCAGGTAGGCCTGGAAGGTCTTGGAGCGCGTCATTCTGACCATGGGCGGAGTTGGCGGGCGGTGCAAGAAGGGACTGCCAGCCCAGGTCGGCTCACAGGGGAAGCACCGCAACACACAGGTGAGGGCCGTGGTGGGCGGTGGGTTGGGAGGCACACACCTGAGGACAGGCAGGATAACGATGAGTAATGAGTACATACTGTAGCGCTCTGCAGACCTCTTCCGAAAATCCACCGTTTCATTTTCTCGCTTCAGTTGTCGCATTACATTCATCAACTCTCTGGTTCTCTTACTGCAGGCCATAACATCGCCCCCCCCCCATCCCCAAAAGTCCTGACTTGATGTGTAGTTCTCCATTATTAATGAAAGACTAAAATTCACATTTAGCTTTTAGGACTCCAGCATACAGAGAAGCACTCAAACAAATGGTCTCAGTAGGCAAAAGGATCACGTCCACACCAGTCATCCTGGTCTCTGAAACAAAAATATACAAATACCAATGTTATGTTACTGGTCACCAATAACATTTAAAAGAAACCTTTGAGAGAACCTTTTGTGGTCTAGCCTGGGTGCCATTGTCTTCAGTTATTTCTGGAACATAGGTTTGTTTGTTTGTTACATCCACCAAGGATGTAATAAAATCTTCCGCGTTTATTTATTTATTGTCTGTCTGTCTGTTAGCAAGATTACATCAAAACTACTGCACAGATTTTTATGACATTTTCACCACATATCGATATTGGACCAAGGAAGACTCCATTAAATTTTGGAGGTGATCTGGATTCTGGATCAAGTTTCACTTTGTAAGCTTTGAAGGTTTATCTCAAAACTACTTCACGGATTCTCACCAAATTTGGTGATCCGGATCCGGATTGCAGGATGTCCGAAATCTCTGATTGCTTTTGTACCTCGTGTTATTCTTTCCACTGTGTCTCCTGTTCTCCCCTGATTGTGGATGTGATGTTCTTCAATTCCTCTAGGATGTTCCTCTTTTCCTCCAGGATGGTCACCAATCTGTTTGCACACCTGTCATTGACCTACTTATCAGTCTTGCAGTAAATCTATCCAGGTTCTTCCGCCATTCATTGCCATAGTTGGTTTTTCGCAACTTATGAATGCTCACTGTTTTTTGTAACTGTTGTTTATTTGTGTTAGTAATTATTTCTCCGTATGGACAGGCTTAGTACTCAATTGTCTTCCTGCTTTACCCACCACCCACCATGCTTCACTTCAAGAGTTTCACGGTCACACTAAGCTCTCCCCTGCTGTCTGACCAGCTGGAAACTCAGCCACCCTCCCTGCTTCACTCAGTGACTGGTTTCAGTTGAAACCTTTATCTCCCTGTACCAACCTCATCAAATATGTTCCAATAGCTCTATACTTTGTTTATGTTAAACTGGAGTCTGTGTCTTTTAGTTGACCTGTAACCACAAGAGAGCAAGCATGAGAAGACCAAGAAGAACCAGACAAAGAAAGAACTGGAGTGGATGTGGAAGGTAAAGTCTAAAGTCGTCCGAGTGGTAACAGGAGCATTAAGTGCTGTCACACCCAAATTAGGAAAGCATCTTCAGCAGATTCCAGGAACATGTCCTAGTCTCTGTCCAGAAGAGTGCAAGTCCTATTAACAGCTGACATTCACTGTAAGCAGAACCCTCAAATTCCCAGGCCTCTGGTCAAGACCTCAAGCTTGAGGAAGGCACACAGTACCCACAGTGGTAATGATTATTTTTTAAAATATGTATTTACTATGCAGAAACAACCACCAGAAACTTGAAATTATACATAAATGATTCATGAGAACGGGAGAAAAGGCTGGATGATGTGGAGAGAGTAAATCAGGAAGTACAAGGGATAAGTAATGATGAATTGACGGCTGAAGGATGAAGAGTGGAAAGGCAGTTGGTTAAGATGACATTCCAGTAGAGGCATGGAAATGTCTTGGAGAGATGGCAGTGGCATATCTAACCAGATTGTTTCATAAAATCTTGGAAAGTGAGAGGATACCTGAGGAGTGGAGATACGTCTGCTGGTTCCTATCTTAAAGAACAAGGTGATGTGCAGAGCTACAGTAACTAGAGACACAAAATTTGATAATTGCAAATTAAAATTTGGAAATCCTTTTTAGCCTACAGTATATTCATTTCAATACACCACAAAGACAAGATATTTAATGTTCAAGCTGATAAACTTTATTGTTTTTGTGCAAATATTTGCTCATTTTGAAATGGATGCCTGCAACATGTTTCAAAAAAGCTGGGACTGTTGTGTGTTGGGGGGTTTGGCTGGACATTTTGGTGTTGTTTTCTTTCCTTTGCTCTCCAGGTGGTATGCAAACTGGTTTTTGTCTGTGGAGAATAATGGATCAACATATTGATTTATTCTGCCTTACAGAAACCTGGTTACAGCAGGATGAATATGTTAGTTTAAATGAGTCAACACCCCCGAGTCACACTAACTGCCAGAATGCTCGTAGCACGGGCCGAGGCGGAGGATTAGCAGCAATCTTCCACTCCAGCTTATTAATTAATCAAAAACCCAGACAGAGCTTTAATTCATTTGAAAGCTTGTCTCTTAGTCTTGTCCATCCAAATTGGAAGTCCCAAAAAACAGTTTTATTTGTTGTTATCTATCATCCTCCTGGTCGTTACTGTGAGTTTATCTGTGAATTTTCGGACCTTTTGTCTGACTTAGTGTTTAGCTCAGATAAGATAATTATAGTGGGCGATTTTAACATCCACACAGATGCTGAGAATGACAGCCTCAACACTGCATTTAATCTATTGTTAGACTCGACTGGCTTTGCTCAAAATGTAAATGAGTCCACCCACCACTTTAATCATACCTTAGATCTTGTCCTGACTTATGGTATGGAAATTGAAGACTTAACAGTATTCCCTGAAAACCCCCTTCTGTCTGATCATTTCTTAATAACATTTACATTTACTTTAATGGTCTACCCAGTATTGGGGAATAAGTTTCATTACAGTAGAAGTCTTTCAGAAAGCGCTGTAACTAGGTTTAAGGATATGATTCCTTCTTTATGTTCTCCAATGCCATATACCAACACAGGGCAGAGTAGCTACCTAAACTCTGTGAGTGAGATAGATTATCTCGTCAATAGTTTTATATCCTCATTGAGGACAACTTTGGATGCTGTAGCTCCTCTGAAAAAGAGAGCCTTAAATCAGAAGTGCCTGACTCCGTGGTATAACTCACAAACTCGCAGCTTAAAGCAGATAACCCGTAAGTTGGAGAGGAAATGGCGTCTCACTAATTTAGAAGCTCTTCACTTAGCCTGGAAAAAGAGTCTGTTGCTCTATAAAAAAGCCCTCCGTAAAGCTAGGACATCTTACTACTCATCAATCTGTCTTTATTAGTTGGCTATGTACCACAGACTTTTAAGGTGGCAGTAATTAAACCATTACTTAAAAAGCCATCACTTGACCCAGCTATCTTAGCTAATTATAGGCCAATCTCCAACCTTCCTTTTCTCTCACAAATTCTTGAAAGGGTAGTTGTAAAACAGCTAACTGATCACCTGCAGAGGAATGGTCTATTTGAAGAGTTTCAGTCAGGGTTTAGAATTCATCATAGTACAGAAACAGCATTAGTGAAGGTTACAAATGATCTTCTTATGGCCTCAGACAGTGGACTCATCTCTGTGCTTGTTCTGTTAGACCTCAGTGCTGCTTTTGATACTGTTGACCATAAAATTTTATTACAGAGATTAGAGCATGCCATAGGTATTAAAGGCACTGCGCTGTGGTGGTTTGAATCATATTTATCTAATAGATTACAATTTGTTCATGTAAATGGGGAATCTTCTTCACAGACTAAGGTTAATTATGGAGTTCCACAAGGTTCTGTGCTAAGACCAATTTTATTCACTTTATACATGCTTCCCTTAGGCAGTATTATTAGACAGCATTGCTTAAATTTTCATTGTTACGCAGATGATACTCAGCTTTATCTATCCATGAAGCCAGAGGACACACACCAATTAGCTAAACTGCAGGATTGTCTTACAGACATAAAGACATGGATGACCTCTAATTTCCTGCTTTTAAACTCAGATAAAACTGAAGTTATTGTACTTGCCCCACAAATCTTAGAAACATGGTGTCTAACCAGATCCTTACTCTGGATGGCATTACCCTGACCTCTAGTAATACTGTGAGAAATCTTGGAGTCATTTTTGATCAGGATATGTCATTCAATGCGCATATTAAACAAATATGTAGGACTGCTTTTTTGCATTTGCGCAATATCTCTAAAATTAGAAAGGTCTTGTCTCAGAGTGATGCTGAAAAACTAATTCATGCATTTATTTCCTCTAGGCTGGACTATTGTAATTCATTATTATCAGGTTGTCCTAAAAGTTCCCTGAAAAGCCTTCAGTTAATTCAAAATGCTGCAGCTAGAGTACTGACAGGGACTAGAAGGAGAGAGCATATCTCACCCATATTGGCCTCCATTGGCTTCCTGTTAATTCTAGAATAGAATTTAAAATTTTTTTTCTTACTTATAAGGTTTTGAATAATAAGGTCCCATCTTATCTTAGGGACCTCATAGTACCATATCACCCCAATAGAGCACTTCGCTCTCAAGACTGCAGGCTTACTTGTAGTTCCTAGGGTTTGTAAGAGTAGAATAGGAGGCAGAGCCTTCAGCTTTCAGGCTCCTCTCCTCTGGAACCAGCTCCCAATTCGGATCAGGGAGACAGACACCCTCTCTACTTTTAAGATTAGGCTTAAAACTTTCCTTTTTGCTAAAGCTTATAGTTAGGGCTGGATCAGGTGACCCTGAACCATCCCTTAGTTATGCTGCTATAGACTTAGACTGCTGGGGGGTTCCCATGATACACTGAGTGTTTCTTTCTCTTTTTGCTCTGTATGCACCACTCTGCATTTAATCATTAGTGATTGATCTCTGCTCCCCTCCACAGCATGTCTTTTTCCTGGTTCTCTCCCTCAGCCCCAACCAGTCCCAGCAGAAGACTGCCCCTCCCTGAGCCTGGTTCTGCTGGAGGTTTCTTCCTGTTAAAAGGGAGTTTTTCCTTCCCACTGTCGCCAAGTGCTTGCTCACAGGGGGTCGTTTTGACAGTTGGGGTTTTTCTGTAATTATTGTAGGGCTTTGCCTTGCAATATGAAGCTCCTTGGGGCAACTGTTTGTTGTGATTTGGCGCTATATAAATGAAATTGATTTGATTTGATTTAGATGCCTACAGCAACTATCTCAACCACTGACAACATATTACGGCAAGAGTCCACAAAAGACCTTTTTAAAGACCTGACTAAAGTTTAGTATGTGATCTTTAAAATCACATTTTCATGAAAAAAGACACAAATGTGCAGTTAACTACACATTTTATTTTTCCTTGTGTAAAAACACAGCTTAGAGTGGTTTGACTGAAACAAATTGTCATTAAACTTAAATAAAACAGGGGTGAAGTGGAGGTTTAAGACTTACTATGTGTTCACAGGAAACAGTTATTATTATTATTATTATTATTTATTTCTATATTTATTTATTTATGTTCACTGTTGGTTGGATTTATCTTTTCTGTTGTGTTTAATCAGGTTTTTTGTTTCCTTCTCTAAAATTGTATTGTAGCATTACTTGTTATTATTACTATTATTGTTGTTGCTATTATTGCTAATATATAAATAAAAATACATTAAAATATTACAATTTGTAATACATTTGACTCTTTTAGCACACAAATGTGCTGACAGCTGCAACAGTTTAATGCTAACTTTAACAATGAAAACGACATAGACATGTTAACGTATTAGCATCGGTCCCGTTTTAAAGTTATAAAATACATATATCAACTGTTTCAGAAGACCATAACAGGTCAGATTAACATAAAAATGTAAATATTACTCACAGACATATACTCTTTGGGTTTTAGTGGGGAAAAATTAAGATAAAGTGAAATTAAAAAAAGGAATGAATAAACAAAATAGCAGATCGAAGCACTGCTTCGATTGGTTCAGGGTTCAAAGCAAAGCCGCGCTGCAGAAACGGTTGATTTATATAAAAGAAACAAAACATTTGCGGTAAAACAAAGTTATTTAACAACTAATCAATGACTAAATTAGTTGACAACTTTTAATAATCGATTAAATCGATTAGTTGTTTCAGCTCTACGAAACACCTCCTCTTTCTGTCAGATCCCGTTTGGGGTGTGGGTGTGTATGTGTGGCAGTGTGCTGCATGTGCACCTGGACTAAACCATTTGACAGCTGTGCAGGGGTGGGAAGGGCCCTCAGAGATCTTTCAATATTATTGTTAGAGCAGAACTGTTTCGCAACATTTATACGAGGTCTGTTAGAAAAGTATCCGACCTTTTTATTTTTTGCAAAAACCATATGGATTTGAATCACATGTGATTGCATCAGCCAAGCTTGAACCTTCTTGCGTATGCGTGAGTTTTTTCACACCTGTCAGTTACGTCATTCACCTGTGAGCAGGCTTTGTGTGAGCAGTGGTCCACCCCTCTCGTCGGATTTTTATTGCGAATAAATGTCTGAATGATTTGGAGCTTTGCTGCATCAAATTTTTCCAGAAACTGTGAGAGACCTCCAGGTGGACACCATTCGGAAAATTCAGATGGCTTTCAGGGATGATTTTATGGGATTACACAGATTAAGGAGTGTGGCGCAAAGCAACGCCGTGATGAAGCCTCACAGGACATGTTCTGGCATGTCCAGCTCATGCACAATTTCTCGGATAGTCACACGACTGAAAAGCCACCGAAAGCCGTCTGAAAGCCATCTGAAAGCCGTCCTGTGAGACCAACACGGAGGTGCTTTTGTCCCGTGTCATGAGCGGCACGGTGGCGCATCCCTCCGCTTCTCTTTCCATGAAAAAAACTCCTGTAACAGTGGAATGTGCCGAAAAAGTCTTGATGTCCACATCTTCTGCCATTTTTGTGGAAGTCAGACGATGTCCCGGATCAACAAAGCCTTCACATTGGAAATGATCTGGTTGTTTCAGCGGGGTGTCAGGCTGTCGATCGGCGCTCGGAGTGCGCCGTGCTCTCAGACGCTGTGAGCGGTCTTTAAACCGGCTGGAGCACTCCTTAATCTGTGTAATCCCCATAAAATCATTCCTGAAAGCCATCTGAATTTTCCGAATGGTGTCCACCTGGAGGTCTCTCACAGTTTCTGGAAAAATTTGATACAGCAAAGCTCCAAATCGTTCAGACATTTATTCGCAATAAAATCCGACGAGAGGGGTGGACCACTGCTCACACAAAGCCTGCTCACAGGCGAATGACGCAACCGACAGGCGTGAAAAAAACTCACGCATGCACACGAAGGTTCAAGCTTGGCTGATGCAATCACACGTGATTCAAATCCATATGGTTTTTGCAAAAAATAAAAAGGTCGGATACTTTCCTAACAGACCTCGTACATTCATTCTAATTATATTATTTTACAACATGAATTGTATGAACATTAATGACATGCAACACAAAAATGTATTTAATGCCAGATTTCTGTGGGGCCCCCTATGCTCTGGGCCCTGGGTACATAATACCCTTTACCCCCCCAGTCCGACGCCCCTGCATGTGAAGCAATGTACCAGGAGCAGTTCTCCACTTTCCACAAGTTGGATCGACATCTGGATATAATTAAATTAAATTGAATGAGTGCATGTCAAGCACACATCGATGTAGTGTGAACCCGGCCAAGGACAGAATCCCACAGTTCATTTGTAATGGTAAGATTGAGATCTTGTTCCCATTTAGATTTAATAACAGCTGCAGAGAGACACTGAAGGTCTGAGATATAATTGTACAAAGATGAGATTACACCACTAGAAGCTGGCTTGAACATTAACAGATCATCAATGGGATTGTCTGGAGGTTTTTGAGGAAATTGTGCAGTCATTTCTGCTTGGGACTCCGGCAAGGGCGGTCGCATTCCTTCCCTCTTCTCTCCTCCTTTTTCTGTTATCTATCTCTGTTCTGACCTTCAAAGTCCCAGCTTCACCAGACTGAATTCCTCAAATTAGGATTTGGATTAACCATGGAATTGATCTGCTGGTCTCGCAATGCCATTGACACCATTTTTTTTTTTTTGACAAGGAAATCAGGGTTGGGGGACCCTACGTGCCCTGATGGAACTCCCCAGCAGGCTATGCTCTTGATGCCGAAGAGACTGAGTGTGACATGCTTGGCTCCACTCTCTGTGGAAGACTTTGAAGATTTATTTTTTATTCGCTTTATGGTGGGAGTTTGGTGCTGAATTGGTTGTGTGCTGCCCTGACCCACAGGAATATTAGCAAGACGGCTGCTTCCACAATCTCGTCCCCTCATCAGTCCGTCATCATTAATGAGTTGGGCAATGCTGTGTAATCTCAGACTGTGTGAACTCTTGAACTCAAACGCAAAATGGATTCCATCTTGGAGCATATACGCTGCATTGCAAAGGAATGTGCTGCTGAGGACAGGAGAATATTCTTCATAAATTTGGATTCTAGACGGTCAGGTGTTCAGTAAATGGAATTCTGTATCTCTCTGCCTAACATCAACATGGCAGCCTTATCGGCTCCTGAAGGCCAAATACCCTGTTCTTTCCCCAGAAGGATCTCTGGCCTTGGTGAAGGAATTTGGCTCCCCCTTCTCATCTATCTACTCCCCCCCCCAGCCTGCTGTTGCCTAGCAATGTCAGACTTTACACACACACGGACAGAAACTTAACTCAACTGCACAACGCATGTCACCCTCCCTCCATCCCTATTACCCCCGCTATGTATCTCCACTCCCCTCACCCTGGCTTCCTCCCTGCCACCTTGAAGGCAACGCTGTTTTTACTGCTGCAGCCTTCAACCCCCCAAGCTGGGCAGCGCAGGCCCCTCCTGCTGCAGCTTTCACCCACTTTGCCTCAATTCGGATGACAGACTGCCTCAAGGTTAGTGCACATAAACAATGTCAAAACAAATATATATGTGTTGTCTTTAATTCTGATGTGTGCCATTATTATGGTGAACAAGTAATAATTGTGGATTAACTGCTGTATCTTGTCTGAGGTAATTGGAGTGTAAATGTAATTTCGTTGTTGTTGCACTCCTGTAATAACAATGACAATAAATCTCATATCATATCATATCATAGTTTGCATATATTGTGTGACCTGTAAAAACGAAAGAAATGAGTAGAGGAAATACCAAATTTATAGACAGTTGAGAAAAGCTTGCAAATTGTCTAAATATCTAAATATAAATCAGCAAAACAGTTTAAACCTTTTCTGTGCCAAATGTGAAAAGCATTATCTGTTGTTGAAAGAACAAATAAGGGATTCGCAGCAACTGGACTTTGAAATGAAAAAGACCAGAGACCAAAACTTTCCCTAAACTGAAACCAAATTTTAAGATCCCTGTCACACATAGCACGAATGAGCCGAATGGCATCCAAATGACAAATTCGGCCCCACATCCGAAAAGTTTGAGGTGCAGTTCTGAAAATGTCGGACAGCAGAATCAGAGCAGTCTACATGGGCGGGCCCATTCATGCGGCTTGCTTACTTATGGTGTCTTTTTTCAAGGTTGAAATGCAGATATGAATGAATGAATCTACCAGACTTAAAAATGCACACATTACTTTTCATGCTATTCTGTCTAAAAATAAATGTCCAAGGTTCCCAGAAAACAACAACAACAGCAGATACGTATGGTGTTAATTTACAGATGAACAAATATTTCTAAAGAATCTTTTTTTTTTTTTTTAACTTATAACTATTTCAATTACAAGTTTTAATAATGTAAGAAATGTATTTTAAACTTGAAAAATGTACAGGATCAGAAAATATTGAGGTAAAAAACATTTGTAAAGGATTTTCTTCAGAAAAACTGCTGTGTATAAATTTGCAGTTCTGTGACACATTTCTGCACTCTGACCTCTTCTGTGTTTTGACTTGATGCCTCATTTCTATTAGACAGCGTGAAGCTACGTCAGAGCGCTGAGTGGTGAAAGTTGGATTGGACTGAACTTTGACCACGGCAACCTCAAGACAAGCGGCAATGCATGCTCCCGATAGAGCGTTGTGCCAGCTCGCAGCATGACGCATCAAAAATGCGACACTTCTGTGAGAATGCGGCGTGGTATTCACAAGCAAATCCTTGCAGCTGCAAGGCTTTATGAGTGACACTCGACATTTATTAGAGTCCTGCGTGGCACTTGCGCATTATGTATACAGACAACTCACAACTTTTGGCCCTATTTTCGCCACCCCCATGCAACATTCAGCCCACATTCTGGTAAGATGCACTAATGTGTCATGAGTACCAATTCAGTGAGACTCCACATCAAAAACTGTCACAATTTTATGTCTCTAACTATTCTCCAACAGTCGCAGCACAGTGAGATACTACTCTTACTGACTGACCGACTGGTGGGTTCCTTGCACACAGTGACATCTAAACCCACTGGCTGTGCTGTGGGAGAAACAGAATAAAACTACAATTGAACCTGTATTTGAGCAAATGCACTTACGAGATCTGTTAGAAAAGTATCGGACCTTTTTATTTTTTGCAATAACCTTATGGATTTGAATCACGTGTGATTGCATCAGCCAAGCTTGAACCTTCGTGCGCATGCGTGAGTTTTTTCACGCCTGTCGGTTGCATCATTTGCCTGTGAACAGGCTTTGAGTGAGCACTGGTCCTCCCCTCGTCGGATTTTCATTGTGAGGAAAATGTCTGAACGGCTGGAGCAGCGCTGCATCAAATTTTTCCAGAAAGTGTGAGAGACAGCCAGGTGGACACCATTCGGAAAATTCAGATGGCTTTCAGGGACGATTTTATGGGCATCACACAGATTAAGGAGTGGTACAGCCAGTTTAAAGACGGCGCACAATGGCGGAGGGCGCGCCGTGCTCCGAGTGGCGATCGACAGCCTGAAACGACCAGATCATTTCCAAACTGAATGCTGTGTTGATCCGGGACGTCATCTGACTACCAGAGAAATGGCAGAAAAGGTGGACATAGCACTTTTCTGGCACATTCCACTGTTAAAGGAGATTTTGTCATGAAAACAGCAGCGGAGGAATTCGCCACGGAGCCGCTAATGGCGTGGAACGAAAGCACCTCCGTGTTGGTCTCACAGGACATGTTGTGACATGCTCAGCACTTCGACAATTTCTCGGATACTCACTCGACTGAAAAGCCACCCAAAGCCGTCAGAATCTTCCGAATGGTGAAAGAGCTGGGCATGTCCCGTGAGACTTCCAACACAGAGGTGGTTTTTGTTCTGCGCCATTAGCGTCTCCGTCCTGACGCGCGAATTCCGCCACACGTCTTTCATTACAAAATCTCCTGTAACAGTGTAATGTGTCGAAAAAGTGCTATGTCCACCTCTCTTGCCATTTCTCTGGTAGTCAGACGACGTCCCGGATCAACACAGCCTTCACTTTGGAAATGATCTGGTCGTTTCAGCCTGTCGATGGCCGCTCGAAGCGCGGCGCGCCCTCAGCCGCTGTGGGCTGTCTTTAATCCGGTTGTAATGCTCCTTAATCTGCGTGATGCCCATAAGATCTTCACCGAAAGCCATCTGAAGTTTCCGAATGGTTTCCACCTGGCTGTCTCTCACAGTTTCTGAAAAAATTTTGATGCAGCAAAGCAGCAGTCGCTCAGCCATTTTCCTGACAATGAAAATCCGCCGAGGGGGCTGGACCATTCCTCCCACAAAGCGTGCTCACAGGCGAATGACGCAACCGACAGGCGTGAAAAAACTCACGCATGCGCACGAAGGTTCAAGCTTGGTTGATGCAATCACATATGATTCAAATCCATAAGGTTATTGCAAAAAATAAAAAGGTCCAATACTTTTCTAACAGACCTCGTATCTACTTGGCACAGATTGTAATGCAGTGTTCTTTGCTGGCCTTCACTTACTGTGTTTCAGTGCATTCTATGTTTAAGTCTATGAGGCTGCAGAGATAATCTGCTTAGTTGAACACAGCTGTGAGGATGGTGCCACGCTCACTCCATGATATCCACATGGAACAAGCCCTTAAAATACTTTGGCTACTGTGACCTGCTGACTGAGAAGATTAGTGGAGCCGTTCTGGGAGTCGACCAAAAGGCCCAGAGCCTTTTGGAGGACTGTGTTGACTGACTGCAGAAGAGACAAAAAAGTTCAGGGACTGATGAGTGCTACCTGACTGAACCACACACTTTATTACTTTATGATTTGCAGGGGTGCTGAAAAAGGGAGAATAAGGAGAAGGACTCTAGGGGCCCATGATTGACAGGGGCTCAGAGAAGCCCCTAATACAATTACACTCAACAAAAATATAAACACAACACTTTTGGTTTTGCTCCCATTTTGTATGAGATGAACTCAAAGATCTAAAACTTTTTCCACATACACAATATCACCATTTCCCTCAAATATTGTTCACAAACCAGTCTAAATCTGTGATAGTGAGCACTTCTCCTTTGCTGAGATAATCCAATGGGTGACATGTCCAGTGAGTATGCCGGCCATGCAAGAACTGGGACATTTTCAGTTCCAAGAATTGTGTACAGATCCTTGCAACATGGGGCCGTGCATTATCCTGCTGCAACATGAGGTGATGTTCTTGGATGTATGGCACAACAATGGGCCTCAGGATCTCGTCACGGTATCTCTGTGCATTCAAAATGCCATCAATAAAATGCACCTGTGTTCTTCGTCCATAACAGATGCCTGCCCATACCATAACCCCACCGCCACCATGGGCCACTCGATCCACAACACTGACATCAGAAAACCGCTCACCCACACGACACCACACACTCTGTCTGCCATCTGCCCTGAACAGTGTGAACCGGGATTCATCCGTGAAGAGAACACCTCTCCAACGTGCCAAACACCAGCGAATGTGAGCATTTGCCCACTCAAGTCGGTTACGACGACGAACTGGAGTCAGGTCGAGACCCAGATGAGGACGACGAGCATGCAGATGAGCTTCCCTGAGACGGTTTCTGACAGTTTGTGCAGAAATTCTTTGGTTATGCAAACCGATTGTTTCAGCAGCTGTCCGAGTGGCTGGTCTCAGACGATCTTGGAGGTGAACATGCTGGATGTGGAGGTCCTGGGCTGGTGTGGTTACACGCGGTCTGTGGTTGTGAGGCTGGTTGGATGTACTGCCAAATTCTCTGAAACGCCTTGGAGACGGCTTATGGTAGAGAAATGAACATTCAATACACGAGCAACAGCTCTGGTTGACATTCCTGCTGTCAGCATGCCAATTGCACGCTCCCTCAAATCTTGCAACATCTGTGGCATTGTGCTGTGTGATACAACTGCACCTTTCAGAGTGGCCTTTTATTGTGGACAGTCTAAGGCACACCTGTGCACTAATCATGGTGTCTAATCAGCATCTTGATATGGCACACCTGTGAGGTGGGATGGATTATCTCAGCAAAGGAGAAGTGCTCACTATCACAGATTTAGACTGGTTTGTGAACAATATTTGAGGGAAATGGTGATATTGTGTATGTGGAAAAAGTTTTAGATCTTTGAGTTCATCTCATACAAAATGGGAGCAAAACCAAAAGTGTTGCGTTTATATTTTTGTTGAGTGTATAATACTGACAAAATAATATGACACTCAGTCATAAACTTACAAACACATATATTTATTTACAATGTACTGGTAACACAATGTTTATTTGTTTTGGAAACATTTCTCAATGCCCCCCCCCCCCCCCCAATTTAAATAAAATGGTAAAATGGTTCAGTTCACCTGCTCCGTCAGACAGCTGCAGAGCCTAACTCTTCACAGACAGCAAGTGAAGGCAGAGACGGTACGATGCCTCAGAAGTCAGAGAGCAAAAATAGAAAAGAAAAAATTTCAGACAGGAGAAAGAAGTGACAATATGTCACCCAGTTCTTTCATAGGCAAAGTGGGTCTGTTAGTGGTTCATGTGATAGAAAGTTCTGGAACATTAGCCTGTTGTCTGTTCCTGACTTTGTCCATAGTTTCTAAGCTAGCTCATGTTTCTCCCCATATTAGCTCATACTTCTGAAGAAAACTCTGGATTTATACATTTCACTGTTGTTTTAGCCAAATAATCAATGCAGGCAAACGTTTAGCAAGGTGCTCTGCTCAACAAATGACGCGTGTGCCACACAGACACGTCAAGAGCAGCAGTAGTCTGTCAGTCCCCCCGACCCCACCTGAACAAGCCGAAGTACTCCCTGAGGAAGGAGGTGAGCAGCTGTGTGTTGAATTAATCAATTATTATGGAGAAAAACATTAAAGAATAAAAACTGTTCTGAAATTTTTTAAAAAAGGACTATAGTCTGTATTTATTTCAGAATGATTTTAATGGTTTAAAACCCATCCACTATCACTGAAAAATAATGTTTGGTCAGTAGTTTGGGACTCCGTTTCTCAGCAGAAACAGAGAACATTATTACTGTTTGCTTGTTGCATCTTGTCCTATTTAATTTTAATTTAACCTTTATTTAACCAGGTTAGTCCCATTGAGATCAAGATCTCTTTTTTCATTAGTGTGTAGACTATGTAAGTTGTTTGATTCACTTCACAAAATGCAGTCCCTTTATGTCTCTCTCATCGTGTCTTTCTTTAGTGAACCATCTGGAAAAAGCTAATGAGATGCTGGATGGGAGCAGGAGGCCTCGATGAGTTGATGACAAACAGTAAATATGAAGCTCCTCTGCAGTGTGATGTTTTAGTGTCAGATGGAGGTGGACTAAGGCTGCAGTGCTGCTGGGACGGGGACATAAATAAATAAGGCGGTGTGAGACGTGCCCTTGTTTTCTCTCCTCTGCCTCAGTGCCAGCGGCGTGGGATCAGGGCACAAAGACGCACTCAATACACTTTTCAGAGTCGACCTCTGACGCTCACAGACACACGCAGACTCCTAATATTTCAGTCAAAGCATCTTTTATCCTCTCAAGTTGGGGTCAAACACTGAGAATAATAATAAAAGAAAATCTATTTTGTATCCAGTTCTATAACATTTCCTCAAACTCTGGAAAGAATTACTAGCAACCCTATATACAGTGGTCCCTCCTTTATCGCGTGAGTTACGTTCTAAAAATAACCCACAATAGGCGAAATCCGCAAAGTAGTCAGAGTTATTTTTTTACAATTATTATAGATGTTTTAAGGCTGTAAAACCCCTCACTACACACTTTATACACTTTTCTCAAACAGGCATTAACATTTTCCCACTTTTCTCTCCTGTGTAAACACTCTCTTTTTTCTTCTGGGCAAGAAGATTATAAACAGACACACACAGCACACAATGCGTGTGCTCTCCCTTCGCTCACTGCCTCCGGGGGTATGGATGCGGGATCCGCAAAGAATCCAAGTCATGGACACGGAGCTCTGCGGCTGCGGTTACTGAGACCATGTGGCGGGCGCTGCAGATTTTTCCGCAAGAAGTCTATCCTTGCGGGCTGCCGGAGCGCTCCGCATCAAAACAGCAAGCGTAGTCTCTGGACCTGTTGCCAGAGTTGTCCGCAGCTCCACACAGCAGAGGGGGGGCGAGGTGAGTGGCCCGCTGCAGCGTTTACCGAGCCCGCAGACTCAGTAAGCGCATCGGAGGCAGTGAGAGCAATTGCGGTAATTCCGACCGGTGCCACAACCGGCCCACCTGATAAGGATGCAGAACACAATGCGCTGTAAAAAAAAAAAAAAAGCATGCAAAATTGCACTAAAAAAATCCACGAAACTGCGAGGCCGCGAAAGGTGAACCGCGTTATAGCGAGGGACCACTGTACACAAAAAATAAATAAATAAATAAACTACAGAATGTAAAATATGTACTGACATAATTGCAAATGTACCAAATTCATATGAGAACAGATAGTAAAATACAGATAGTAAAATACCCAAGCTTCATAGCGGAATCAACAGAGAGGAATCTCTGTAAAAAGAAATTTCAGCTGCATGTTGCCATGTGTGCAAAGAAAATTTTGAAATGTTCATAATCTCTGACGTGCATTAATTTTGTGAACTACACGTGAACATTGCGCAAACAACGCAAAAACACTGTGTGTCACTGCGAGTAACTGCATCAGCGCAGCGCATCACAGCACAGCTCATCTGGACGATTATGTAAAATTATGTTTATGATAGATTAAATCTATCATAAATATAATTTTACAGATACTCATAAGAAGGAATGAAAATGCAACTGTTACCAAGCCCATCCATCCATCCATTTTCTTCCGCTTTATCCAGAGTCGGGTTGCGGGGGCAGCAGCTCAAGCAAAGCCGCCCAGACCTCCCGATCCACACACACCTCCCCCAGCTCCTCTGGGGGAACCCCAAGGCGTTCCCAAGCCAGCCGAGACATGTAGTCCCTCCAGCGTGTCCTGGGTCTTCCCCGGGGCCTCCTCCCAATGGGACATGCCCGGAACACCTCTCCAGCGAGGCGTCCAGGGGGCATCCGGAAAAGATATAATAAAGGTACAAAAGACCATCAGAATTCTTGAATTCTTCATCTGTACCTTTACTACGCGGCCTGCCTTTCTGTGTACCGGACCCTGGACTGTCTCCCGAGGTGTCAGCGCACATCCACCGGCGCGGCTCCACCTGAAGCCCGAGGCGTCAGCGCAGTTCCACCGGCGCGGCTTTACCGAGGCCCGAGGCGCCAGCGCGGAGTTATCTGACCATGGGTCCGAAGAAGGCACTGACGGCGGAGGAGGGAGACGATATCAAGAAGTCCCTGGACTTTTTGTCTGAGGAAATCTCTGTGGTTAAAATGCAGCAGAAATCCATTATGGAGCTGGTGGAAGAAGTGAAGGCTCTCCGGATCCAGAATGCCGAGAAAGACCGGCGTCTGGTGTACCTGGAGAACCGTGTTGCGGAGTTGGAACAGTACACAAGGATGAACGACATTATTACAGGAATTCATATTAAACCTCGATCCTACGCACGGGCAGTGTCAGAAGACAGTGGAGGGGAGGCCAACGAGCAGGAGGCCAGCTCAGTGGAACAACAGGTGGCTGACTTCCTGCAATCTAAAGGTATTCAAATGGACTGTAATAACATTGAAGCGTGCCACCCCCTGCCCAGGAGAGAGGATGGAGACAAGCGAGCAGTTATAATGAGGTTTGTCAACAGAAAACATAAAATGGCATTGTTAAAACAGGGACGGAAACTCAAAGGAACAAACGTATTCATCAATGAACATCTGACCAAAAGAAACGCAGACATCGCCAGGAAAGCTCATTTCTTAAAAAAGCAGGGAAAAATTCAACAGACATGGACATCCAACTGCAAAACATTTATCAAATTGAATGGAACACCAGAACAAGCGAAGGTTATGGTAATCAGGAACATCGAGGATCTGGACAAATATGACCAATAAGGTATGAGGACACAAACACATCACAACACCATGACACAGACCAGAGGAACCTATTCATCTACTACCTATTCATCTACATTTGGAGACAAGATGTTGGGAAAGTGTAGTGACACGGACCCACAACAGGGGGCGCAAATGAACGGACAATGGAGGAAGTCAAATAACAACACTTTACTGTTGTGAATAAGCACAACAAACACAGCAGATTACAATAATAGTCAATGAAGTCAATTCACAAAAATGTGTCGCGTGGGCAGGCTCGAAGATAAGAGATGTCTGTCCAAAGCAGAACCGGAACCACACGATTTCCTCCGCCACCGAACCCCGGGAATACTGGAGCCGCCAAGTCCCGAACTCCCAGGTGGCCATTGCCTCCGCTTGTCGGATCTGGTACTGCTGGCGAGGAACAAAAACAGTTAGATGTGGGTGCGTCTGCACCCAGCAACACGTATGGTGGAAAACCACCTCCACCTCTCGTCGGAAAAAAGGAAACAAAATATCTGCTATCCAACACACAAAGTAACAGGTATTCCTGTCAGGAAGACAACAAAGTCGGCTGAGTACGTTACCTCCTCGGTAGAGCGATATCTCGGCAAAGAGGTGGAGATGTCGTCTTGCTGATATACCACTGCTGATCAGATGATTGGTGACAGCTGTCGTAGGCGATAAGTGACAGCTGTCACCCCGGCTGCTCCTGTGAGGCGGCAGCGCCCTCTGGTGCCTGGAGCCCGCACTCCAGACAGGGCGCCCTCTGGTGGTGGTGGGCCAGCAGTACCTCCTCTTCAGCGGCCCACACAAGAAGGATATAACTCAAAGGATTGCTGATCATGGAAAAGTAGAACTGAGAACATTTAAATACACAGACCACAATGTACTGGACTTGGAGCACGATATAGACCCGGACAATAATTTCTTCTCAAATATCAATGACAGTTGTTGCTATTATACAGATGAACAGTTTAATCGGATCATTAGAACGGATAACAAATTATCAATAATCCATTTCAACAGCAGAAGTCTATATGCAAACTTTAACAACATTAAAGAATATTTAAGTCAGTTTAAAAAAATATTTAACATAATTGCTGTATCAGAAACATGGATCAATGAAGATAAAGGAATGGATATGAATTTAATTGTGTAAACAGAAAGAATAAGAGTGGAGGAGTGGCTGTGTATGTGGATAAGAACATGGATTATAAAATAGTAGACAATATGACAACTGTGATTGATAACTTATTAGAATGTATAACTATTGAAATATGTGAAGAAAAAAGCAAAAATGTATTAGTCAGCTGTATATATAGAGCACCAGGATCTTGTATTGAAACATTCACTGACTGTATGGGAAAAATGTTCTCAAAAACGAATAAAAAAACTGTGTTCATTTGTGGTGACTTAAATATTGATCTGCTCAATCCAAATAAGCATAAAATAACAGATGAATTTATCAGTATAATGTACAGTATGAGTTTATATCCAAAAATCACCAGGCCAAGCAGAATTACATCCCATAGTGCTACCTTAATTGATAATATATTCAGCAATGATATTGAGAATAACACTGTGAGTGGATTATTAATCAATGACATTAGTGATCATCTACCAGTTTTCATCGTTTATAATAGAAACCATCGGCGGAATCAGCCAGAGGAGAAAATAAAATACAGGCGAGTGCGGACAGAGGAAAACATGAACACACTAAAGAAGGATTTACAGGAGCAAAACTGGGAAAAGGTATACAGTGAAAGTGATGTTGATAGTGCATATGAAACTTTTTTACAAATATTTACATCATTATATAATAAAATTGTCCAATTAAACAAGACTACAGAAAACAAAAAATCCAAGCTCGACCATGGATGACGAAAGGGTTACGAAATGCATGTAATAAGAAAAATACACTGTATAGAGAATTCATAAAACTAAAGACTAAAGAGGCAGAAAATAGATATAAGAAATACAAAAATAGATTAACTAATATTATACGGGTATGTAGGAAGGAATATTATAGTAACATATTATATAATAACAAAAACAATATTAAAGGAATATGGGATATATTAAATAGCTATCAAAAATGGTAATAAAAAACAGAGTTACCCTCAGTATTTCATTGATAATAATGTCAAGAAGGAAAATAAGGATGAGGTAGTCAACGGTTTTAATAATTTTTTTGTAAATATTGGACCAAGCTTGGCAGAAAAAATTCCCGATTCCCAACCTGAGGATTGGGATAATAATCTCATAGAAAGAAATCCCTGTTCAATGTTCCTCACAGCAGTGGATGGAAATGAAATTATAGACATTGTGAATAATTGTAAATATAAAACATCTACCGATTTAAATGAAATTGATATGGTGGTGGTAAAACAGGTCATTGAATGGATTGTAGAACCATTAACATACATCTGTAACTTATCATTTCAAACTGGTAAATTTCCCAATCAAATGAAAATAGCTAAGGTTGTGCCGCTGTATAAGACTGGGGATAGACACCACTTCACAAATTATAGACCTGTTTCTTTGCTTCCACAATTTTCCAAATTATTAGAAAAGTTATTCAATAATAGATTAGACAAATTCATAAATAAACATAAATTACTTACTGATAGTCAATATGGATTCAGAGCACATAGTTCAACATCACTTGCATTAATAGAATCAGTTGAGGAGATTACAAACGCCATAGACCACAAATTACATTCAGTTGGAATATTTATAGACCTTAAAAAGGCTTTTGATACAATCAATCATGACATATTAATCAATAAACTTGAACAGTATGGGATTAGGGGGTTGGTGTTGCACTGGGTGAGAAGCTACTTAAGTAACAGAAAACAGTTTGTGAAGTTGGGGGAATATACATCATCATGCTTGGACAATGCTTGTGGCGTCCCACAGGGGTCAGTATTGGGTCCAAAACTGTTTCTAATTTATATAAATGATATTGTCAATGTTTCCAAAATATTAAAATTAGTATTATTTGCAGATGACACAAGCATTTTTTGTTCAGGGGGGGATTTGCAGGAGTTACTGAGGAGGATCAGTATAGAAATGGGAAAATTGAAAATATGGTTTGACAGAAACAAATTATCATTAAACTTAAGTAAAACAAAATACATGTTATTTGGCTATTGTAATACAGACATACAGGTTCAGTTACAAGTCGAGGGGGTAGATATTGAAAGGGTACATGAAAATAAGTTTCTGGGGGTGATAATAGATGATAAGATAAACTGGAAGACTCATATAAAACATATACAAAGTAAACTGTCAAGAAGCATTTCAGTTCTAAACAAAGCGAAACATATTCTGGACCACAACTCACTCCGCATTCTTTACTGCTCACTGGTTTTACCATATTTACAGTACTGTTATATTATTATTGTGGACAGTCTAAGGCACACCTGTGCACTAATCATGGTGTCTAATCAGCATCTTGGTATGGCACACCTGTGAGGTGGGATGGATTATCTCAGCAAAGGAGAAGTGCTCACTATCACAGATTTAGACTGGTTTGTGAACAATATTTGAGGGAAATGGTGATATTGTGTATGTGGAAAAAGTTTTAGATCTTTGAGTTCATCTCATACAAAATGGGAGCAAAACCAAAAGTGTTGCGTTTATATTTTTGTTGAGTGTATATATATTACAAATAACTACCTTTAGATAATTCCAAATGCGTTCTCCACCTCATGAAGTGCACGAGACAGAGAATAAAAGCTGCAGGTGGTTTCATCAGCCAAACTCTGCGAGCAAATGATTAATCTGCTACGAAATTATTATTTTATATGACGCAGCATCCAGTGACTCAAAGCGCAGCATCCAGTGGAACACAGTGGGTCGCACTGACACAAGGAATTGCGTGGCAGTGTGGGGAATAAATGCGTGCAAGTGACAAGGTGCCTTTTGCCTCTCTTTGGGAAGTAAATTCTGTCTCCCTCCTCTAGGGTCCATCAGTGTGACATAATGGAAGCAGCGGTTACCTCGGGGATGCGCCATATTTGCTACAAACAAATGTACATGTGGTACCTGTAAATTACATTTTATGCTTGTCTACTGCTATATAATTACACATGGATTGTATCAGCGCCTTCAGAATATCGTAATTTACATGAGATGTCAATCATACTCAGTGGTGGCTCCTGACAAATTTCTCAGGGGGACCACGCTGCGTTCCATATACTGGAGGCAACTGAAGCCCTCAGTCATTGAAGTGAGTTGCTGACTAAGGTGCCGTTAGCCTGCTGGTCACTTTTGAATGGCTTGAATTTGTCTTGAGCCTGATTGAATTTGGACGCATGTGTAGGGTAAACCAGATTAGAAAAACAGGTCTGAATGCTATCCAGCTAGAAAGTAATCTGGATTGAATCCAGCTCAAACCAAATTGCCAACCTCAGTCTGAACAGGGTCTTTGTTAGACCCCCGTCACACACAGGCTGACTGAGGCAGAACTGTGTCAGAATGACACATCCATTCACAGTCGGGAAGTGTTGAGGTGCGGTCTGAAGACGGACGGACAGCAGTCTCAGAACAGTCTACATATTTGGTCCCATTCGCTGTCTGTCCCGATTGTGTTGCACAGTTCAAAACTCTCTTGGCGCTGTCGAGATGGGACACCTATCTAGTCTATGTGCAGTTTGTGTGCCCTCTGATCACAATCTACATATTCTGACAACGTCATAGCAGCATTTGAAATGATCTGATCGCAGCTGATTGAGCTCTGAGATGGATTGATCACGGCAAAGCCTGCCAGCATGTCCTGCTTGTGTCACATATGTCCACCCTCACTGGACCACTGGAAGGCAAAGAAAATGTTGATATGTAATAACATGTATGTGGCAGTCATTCATCATGTGCAGTGGATGCGAACAGCGCACGATCAAACTGAAAGCACCGTGTGCCACTGCAGGTCAATGCATCGCACAGCGTACGCTGCCACAGATCTGAACGGGCTGTTAGAGCCATAACAGACCTTACAGTACAGATACATTTCCATTCCTTCCCATGGGTGACATAAATAATGTGAAATAATGTGCCCATCACATCGGTGACACCACTGGCAGGTGCGCCCCACTGCTGTTTTATGTGCATTAATGTGTCACTAAACACGTCAGAGGCTCGCAACTGAACGGATCTCACCGCTGTAATATACATACGTATTATTACTGTTATATGTCGACGCGGATTGAGGAGCGAACCTGCGTCAGACAGGACCCAGCGCTAAAAATAACCAGAAAGCGGTTCCAAACAAAAACTATTTATTATACACCTGTGTTTAAAAGTGTAAAAACATAAAAAACAACGTCCCTCTGGTGGAGTGATCCGCGGCTCGCTCTCCAGCGCCCGCAAGGATTAAAGCCGGCGCTCCTGGACTTCCTACCACCACCAAACACCCCCCAGGTGGACACGACAAACTGATTCTCTGTGAAGCAAAGAGACGGTGAGGTAAGTCAACAGATACAACTATATCTTCCAATAAACACACGCTGCCAGCAACACACTCAGGTCAGTGTCCTTTTTTTTACTTTATGCAAATGAGCAGCTTCTCACAACAAGTGGAGGATCACTTATCCTTCACGCCACAGCAGTGAGAAGCAAACTGCGCAATTCTCTTTACAATTCCAGTATACTGTGTAACAAAACACCAAGTTACTATCAACAAGTACCTAAACACTTAATTACCTTTCGTGTGTGCTGACAGCATGTGTCCTCACCCCTCCCTGCTTCACGGGCTCGATGTGTCAAACCCAGGCGCGGTCCTCAGCGTCTCACAAACGAACGTCACAAGGTCGATTTCCCGGCAGTTCTGCTTGAATCACACATGACTTAAATGCAGAACGCCATCCAATTATCTGCTTCAGCTGCAAGTCGTCCAGGTTGCACGTGAGCACCGATCACAGGTGCTTTCCATGATGTTGATGAGGGTGAAGACTCTTCAGCCAGCACCTTCTTCACAGACAAATCAGCCCTCATGCCACCTGGAGAGCAAAGAAAAGAAAAGAACACCAAAACATCCAGCCACGCCCCCCCCAACACACAACAATTACATGATCACCATCTAACTCTGTAGGAGGTATGACGTGGAACTATTTCGCCAGTCCATGACAACATCATTAAACATGACTCTAACCTCGGGCACGGCCCCAGGAGTGTTTCACAGCGCAGGGCGGACAGAAGCCAGGGACCACAGCCTGTGGTGAAAACCCTCTCACCCAGCTGTACTGTATGTGTGCTGGAAACAACCATGGCATAAATAAATCCCATGTGACATGCTGTGCACCGATAATCCAACCGGACATCGTGATGTACAGAGTTGCATTGTGCTGCTTATGCTGGAGTGGGCAATAACAAATAAATAAATAAATAGCTGCGTCTGAGGACTGTTATGCGCATGGGCAAGCTTGGCCCCCTGGCAGCAAAATTTATCAGCAAAAGGTGTCCAGTGGCTAACAGCGGACGTGCGCTGCATGCGTAGCGGTTTGTCAGCCATTATGAACACACACACACACGTGCGGTACTCTGCTGTGGGGTCAGTGAGCGCTGGGAAAGAGAGGACAAGCGAAGATGTGATTTCATGGGAATGAGTGGGTGACAGCACCAATGCCAGCTTTGACACATATGGCGTGAGTCTGGTCCATATGTTGGTTGTACTCCGATGTCCAGTACCGGCCGGGCCTGTGCAAAGGGAGGACACAGCGCTGGCTCCCACTCTGGTCCCGTGTTTTCCATCCAGACGTTTGGACATCGGGCAGTCTTCAGCGTTTTTTATGGCTGTCTGACAGCAGTCTGTGTCATATACCTGTTGTCTACCTGTTACAGGTGTGAATGAGGCAGTCTGGACGGGATCCACCCACAGTCTACACGCCTCTTTCCCTCCCGACCACCATTTTTGCCGTGTCAGCCTGGTTCCTGCACATTCTTACTATGTGTGATGGGGATCTTCGAATGACACAAGCCAGACAAGAGTTGGAAGAACAAATCATATTGATTCTGAATCGTGTGACTAGCCGCTCGCTGCCAGGCTAATTCCCTCATTCGGGTTAAGTGAACATGATAGCAGCTGTAATAGAGACTCCATGGAGAGCCCGCTGTTTGCAAAAAAAAACAAACAAAAAAACAACAACAACAAAAGGTTTTACACAAAGTGTGTTGGAGCCGATCATTCAGCAAGTCTGAAGTCGTCCTCAAGGGGCGGTATTTCATGAAGCACAACTTCACACTGATTGTACGATGATTCTGTAGCAGGACAAACTGGCCCAAAGTGTGAGAAAATGTGACAGAAATATTTCCCCTTTTTCTCTGGTGGTGTGTGGCATGATTGCCCATATGGACAAGCCGCCACACTGATCGTACTTTGTGATAATCACGATTAACCAAACCGGTGACGCTTGTAGTTGAGCTTACAGTGTCTCTATGTCCCAGTGGCAGTCTACTGAATCCATATGACCCAACTTCACTGCATTTTCTCCTTGTTTGATTACTGTAAGCAATGAATGATGCGATTCCATAGGCTGTATCCCAGTTCAAGGTCTGCACCCTACTAAAGCCTGGGTCCCACCGAATAATAAGCGATGAATAATGAGCCACGCATGGGTGTGTCAGCGAATATTCGAAGAATGACCCACGTTTTAATCTATCACGTAGCCGCTATGAAGGTGCCTCTATGTGCCTCTCTGTACCCCGCAATGTGCCATGTAGCAGCCTCTAGTGAGCCACAACCTACCCGTCATTAGAGCCTCAAATGGCTCGCATCAGCCACACTAAGCCATGTAGTGCCGTGATAGTGCCATTATAACGCAATGTTGGTGCACATTTAGGCATGGCTTTGGTCCAAACCTCCAGCCCTCCCACACCTGGTCCCTTTAAAGTGTTGGGTTTTCAATTCACAGATTCACAGCAGCACTTAAAGATGTCACATTTTTTTAAACGCAGTCCAAAAATAGATGCTCCAGTACAGACCCGCGGTTGTGCACTGTGCGCCAGGCTGCTGTCCATCTGTAATGCACCAGACCAGCTAGACCACGGGTTCCTGTGTTCATCCGTTTATTTCTGCAAAATCACTCTTTTGCGTGCGGTGCCGTTCTGCATACAGAATGAGGTGGCCACTTTAATTATATACACCTGTGGATCACTTTCAAATATATATATATATATATATATATATATATATATATATATATATATATATATATATATATATATATATATATATATTTTTTTTTTTCTTTGGTAGCTTACAAGTTACCGTGATACAACTTTTAAATTTGTGTTACGAGGGCTGTCAATAACGTATAGGTCCTTTTTATTTTTTTCAAAAACTATATGGATTTCATTCATATATTTTTACGTCAGACATGCTTGAACCCTCGTGCGCATGCGTGAGTTTTTCCACGCCTGTCGGTGACGTCATTTGCCTGTGAGCACTCCTTGTGGGAGAAGTGTCCAGCCCCTCGTCGGAATTCCTTTGTCTGAGAAGTTGCTGAGAGACTGGCGCTTTGTTTGATCAAAATTTTTTCTAAACCTGTGAGACACATCGAAGTGGACACGGTTCGAAAAATTAAGCTGGTTTTCTGTGAAAATTTTAACGGCTGATGAGAGATTTTGAGGTGATACTGTCGCTTTAAGGACTTCCCACGGAGCGAGACGTCACGCAGCGGTCCCAGGCGCCGTCGTCAGCCTGTTTCAAGCTGAAAACCTCCACATTTCAGGTTCTATTGATCCAGGACGTCGTGAGAGAACAGAGAAGTTTCAGAAGAAGTTGGTTTCAGCATTTTATCCGGATATTCCACTGTTAAAGGAGATTTTTTTAAAGAAAGACGTGTGGGCGGATTGCAGCGTCGGCTCGCAGCCGTCGCGACGCTCCGCCACAGGAAAAACACCTCTGTTGGAAGCCTTAAGGACAAGTTGGAACATGTCCAGCTGTTAAACAATTTCTCATATACTCACTCCAGTGAAAGCCATCAAAAGCTGCCTGGATTTTGCAAAAGGTTATCAACATGGAGGTGTTTTTTCCTGTGCCGCCGCACCGCGCGGCTTGCATCCCGACGCGCGGACCCGTCCGCACGTCTTTCATTAAAAAAATATCCTTTAACAGTGCGAATATCCGGATATAAAAGCTGAAACCAACTTCTTCTGAAACTCTCTGTTCTCTCACGACGTCCTGGGATCAATAGAGCCTGAAATGTGGAGTTTTCAGCTGAAACAGGCTGACGACGGCGTGCTGACGATGGCGGCTGGGACCGCTGCGGACGTCTCGCTCCGTGGGAAGTACTTTAAAGCGACAGTTATCACCTCAAAATCTCTCATCAGCCGTTAAACTTTTCATGGAAAAACAGCTTAATTTTCGAACCGTGTCCACTTCGATGTGTCTCACAGGTTTAGAAAAATTTTGATCAAGAAAGCGCCAGTCTCTCAGCAACTTCTCAGACAAAGGAATTCGACGAGGGGATGGACGACTCCTCCCACAAGGACGTGCTCACAGGCGATATGACGTCACCGACAGGCGTGGAAAAACTCACGCATGCGCACGAGGGTTCAAGCATGTCTGACGTAAAAACATATGAATGAAATCCATATAGTTTTTGAAAAAATAAAAAAGACCTATACTTTATTGACAGACCTCGTATGTCTACAAAATTCCTCTTTTGCGCGATCTCCTTGTGTGGCTGCACAGCTTCTCCTCTGCTTTTAGCGGCTTCACAGGAGTTATTTATTCTGCGGCTTTAAACACACATCCACTTTCACGCAGTCATCCAAATTTTAACTTTGTGTTCGTCCATTACTGACTGAAAAATCACTCTTTCATGACCTGCCGTTCTGCCTAAATGTTCCTTTGGAGCGTGATGAGTCACTGCCTCAGTGCGCACACACAATGGAGCTCATGTGATCCATTAACAAGATATTAAATCAACCATAGACATACCTTAACAGCTAGGAACTGTTTTATCAAGCTATAAAAACATTAAAAATAGTTACCTTAAGATGTTCAAAATACATTCCACATGGAGCAGGAAAGAGAGGAAAAAAAGTGTCCAGATGAAACAGTCCTCTGTGATTCCAGAAGCGATTAGAGGTGTTTTCAGCATCCAAGGTTTGGCAGAAAATGATTAATATGCTACAAAATAATTATTTTATATAGAGCCCAGCGCACAGAGCAGGTGGAATTGTGTGCGCAAGAGGAGAGCCGCTCCAAAAATAGCCTCTCAGGTCCTGCGTAGCTTCCAGGCACACAAATAATGGGCTTTTAGAAGCCTTGTAAGCACCACGCAAATGCCTCTAAAACCTCATACACAAACTGCCCCACGTTGTTGTTGCTAAATTTTGAACATCTTGAAATTAGCACCACGCTCAGAGAGGAGCCTTGTTAACTGAAGATAATGCCTCTAAGAGACACTCAGAGCCACCATTCTCTCACGATAGTTGAAGAAACCCTCTCGTAGCAAAGAAAACATGCTGCGTGGCTCCTTCTTCATCCTTCATTATTCAGTGGGACCCAGGCTTAAGGGCTTTATCTCATGAAACTTTTTAGGCTTCAGCCCTTCAGACACAGCCGCAGCCAGAACAAACTGTTCTGAAATGAGACACCCATGAAACACTTTGCTGTTGTAACAATACGTTTCCCTCCCCTACCTTCTATTGCTTAGCAACCTTGACAGCTGCCCATGACAAGCTAGCATAGTGGGTGTAAGCCATAATTTAGTAATTATTTTTCAATACTTATGTATGCTTTACCTATAAATATGAGTTGTTTAAAATTGTACATACAGAGCCTAACTAGTGTCCTTTTGTGTTTTATCTTTTTTCTAATTTACCAACCGTTTTGTCTTTGGTGAAAAAAAAAATCAAGCAATGACTCATGGGATTGTTTGGGCCACAAAGGATAGAGCTGTTGTATCCTTTGATTTCAGAGAAGAGTACGAAGAGCTGAATTGAGACACAGCTATAGAAGATAACAGGCGCCATCTTGTCAAATTTGTTTGTAGCCCACCAAGGCCTGTTGCTAACACATGAGATGATGTCAGAGCGGAAATAACGTAGGGCCTGATGACCCCCATGCCCTTCATGCTAGCTTCTGAAAGTAGCAGGGTCAGTGATATCCAAAGAATAACGATATGTGTTGTTGATCAATGGAGGTCAGTTGAGTTCAGGTGTGAGTTGCCATTGTTCTTCATTTCATAAGAGGGGTGAGAACAATCTTAGAGTCTCTGTGGCACTGATGAGACGATAGAATTACAATTGGGAGAGAAGTGGTATGTCAGCCCCGCTCCCCTGTTTACAGATGATTTCCTTGATGGCTTTTTTAAACCAACCATCTTCCCTGTCGAAAATGAAATTAAACAAAATGAACAAAATCTGTTTTCAGTGGTGCACACAACAGGTCAGCCTACTGCCAGAGGAACTCAGTGATATATTGTGGAATAATAATTCATTCTTAATATCTAAAGCTTTGTAGAAGGGGTTACAGTATGGACATAACTGTGGAGGGATACATTTTAAAATTTTATTAATTAATTTGCACAGGGCAGGACATGGCTAAAAATGAGCCAAGAACATAAAAACATTTTCAAAAATACTGTGCAATAACTGTCTCAAAATGTTCAACTGATTAAGAATGTTTAAATGTAAAAATAAAAATATCTGACTATAACACATGCGTTAACTAAATACATTTCTAATCATAGTTTTCACCAAAATTCTTCAGTGACACTATTCTAACTCTATGACATTGCTTCTTTACGTAATGACATTGTGTAACAATGCCATATTATTTTGCAACTTTTACTAATAAGTCAAGATTCGTGTGGCATCTGGAAGGTTAATTTGAACTATTTTGTTAAACTAATTTCTGAGCAATATGTGTTCATCGGCTAAAGTTACACTATTACCTAGTCTGTAAATTTATTAAAAAGTTTCACTAGTTTCACTAGGGCTGCACAGTGGGTTAGTGGTTGTGGGATCACTTCCCCCCCTTCCTGTGTGCAGTTTGCATGTTCTCCCTGTGTCTGTTACCTCCCACAGTCAAAAACATGCTTATTTAGGGTCTGCTCCTTTCTCTGCCCCTGACCAAGGCAGCGTCTCTACATCTGGAGTTGGTCAACGGTGCCAGACTGTGGCTGCTCACTGCTCCTAGTGGTTGGATTGTGTCTAACTGTAATTAGGATGGGTTAAAAACAGAGGACACATTTAATTATATGTATGTATGAAATGGATGCCTGCAACATGTTTCAAAAAAGCTGGGACAGTGGTATGTTTACCACTGTGTTACATCACCTTTCCTTCCAATAACACTCAATAAGCATTTGGGAACTGAAGACACTAATTGTTGAAACTTTGTAGGTGGAATTCTTTCCCATTCTTGCTTGATGTACGACTTCAGTTGTTCAACAGTCCGGGGTCTCCATTGTTGTGTTTTGCACTTCATAATGCGCCACACATTTTCAATGGGTGACAAGTCTGGACTGCAGGCAGGCCAGTCTAGTACCTGCACTTTTTTACTACAAAGCCACACTGTTGTCTAATTCATGAACTAATTCATGCATTTATTTCCTCTAGGCTGGACTATTGTAATTCATTATTATCAGGTTGTCCTAAAAGTTCCCTAAAAAGCCTTCAGTTAATTCAAAATGCTGCAGCTAGAGTGCTGACGGGGACTAGAAGGAGAGAGCATATCTCACCCATATTGGCCTCTCTTCATTGGCTTCCTGTTAATTCTAGAATAGAATTTAAAATTCTTCTTCTTACTTATAAGGTTTTGAATAATCAGGTCCCATCTTATCTTAGGGACCTCGTAGTACCATATCACCCCAATAGAGCGCTTCGCTCTCAGACTGCAGGCTTACTTGTAGTTCCTAGGGTTTGTAAGAGTAGAATGGGAGGCAGAGCCTTCAGCTTTCAGGCTCCTCTCCTGTGGAACCAGCTCCCAATTCAGATCAGGGAGACAGACACCCTCTCTACTTTTAAGATTAGGCTTAAAACTTTCCTTTTTGCTAAAGCTTATAGTTAGGGCTGGATCAGGTGACCCTGAACCATCCCTTAGTTATGCTGCTATAGACGTAGACTGCTGGGGGGTTCCCATGATGCACTGTTTCTTTCTCTTTTTGCTCTGTATGCACCACTCTGCATTTAATCATTAGTGATCGATCTCTGCTCCCCTCCACAGCATGTCTTTTTCCTGGTTCTCTCCCTCAGCCCCAACCAGTCCCAGCAGAAGACTGCCCCTCCCTGAGCCTGGTTCTGCTGGAGGTTTCTTCCTGTTAAAAGGGAGTTTTTCCTTCCCACTGTAGCCAAGTGCTTGCTCACAGGGGGTCGTTTTGACCGTTGGGGTTTTACATCATTATTGTATGGCCTTGCCTTACAATATAAAGCGCCTTGGGGCAACTGTTTGTTGTGATTTGGCGCTATATAAAAAAAAAATTGATTGAATTGATTGATTGTCACACATATGTCATTCAAAGTGCATATTAAACAAATATGTAGGACTGCTTTTTTGCATTTACGCAATATCTCTAAAATTAGAAAGGTCTTGTCTCAGAGTGATGCTGAAAAACTAATTCATGCATTTATTTCCTCTAGGCTGGACTATTGTAATTCATTATTATCAGGTTGTCCTCAAAGTTCCCTAAAAAGCCTTCAGTTAATTCAAAATGCTGCAGCTAGAGTACTGACGGGGACTGGAAGGAGAGAGCATATCTCACCCATATTGGCCTCTCTTCATTGGCTTCCTGTTAATTCTAGAATAGAATTTAAAATTCTTCTTCTTACTTATAAGGTTTTGAATAATCAGGTCCCATCTTATCTTAGGGACCTCGTAGTACCATATCACCCCCAATAGAGCGCTTCGCTCTCAGACTGCAGGCTTACTTGTAGTTCCTAGGGTTTGTAAGAGTAGAATGGGAGGCAGAGCCTTCAGCTTTCAGGCTCCTCTCCTGTGGAACCAGCTCCCAATTCAGATCAGGGAGACAGACACCCTCTCTACTTTTAAGATTAGGCTTAAAACTTTCCTTTTTGCTAAAGCTTATAGTTAGGGCTGGATCAGGTGACCCTGAACCATCCCTTAGTTATGCTGCTATAGACGTAGACTGCTGGGGGGTTCCCATGATGCACTGTTTCTTTCTCTTTTTGCTCTGTATGCACCACTCTGCATTTAATCATTAGTGATCGATCTCTGCTCCCCTCCACAGCATGTCTTTTTCCTGGTTCTCTCCCTCAGCCCCAACCAGTCCCAGCAGAAGACTGCCCCTCCCTGAGCCTGGTTCTGCTGGAGGTTTCTTCCTGTTAAAAGGGAGTTTTTCCTTCCCACTGTAGCCAAGTGCTTGCTCACAGGGGGTCGTTTTGACCGTTGGGGTTTTACATAATTATTGTATGGCCTTGCCTTACAATATAAAGCGCCTTGGGGCAACTGTTTGTTGTGATTTGGCGCTATATAAAAAAATTGATTGATTGATTGATTGATTGTAACACGTGCAGAATGTGGCTTGGTATTGTCTTGCTGAAATAAGCAGGGACGTCCCTGAAAAAGATGTTGCTTGGATGGCAGCATGTGTTGCTCCAAAACCTGAATGTACCTTTCAGCATTGATAGCGCCATCACAGATGTGTAAGTTGCCCATGCCATGGGCACTAACACACCCCCATACCATCACAGATGCTGGCTTTTGAACTCTGCACTGGTAACAATCTGGATGGTCTTTTATATGTCATTCAATGCGCATATTAAACAAATATGTTATATGTTAAACAAAAATATATGTAGGACTGATTTCCACTGCAGTGGAGTTTTGTGAACGGGATGTTCCATGCCTGCAGGTTGGGAAGCTGATCAGTAATCAAGCCAGGAAGTGTTTGCTGTTTGTACACCTTTAAGTGTTCTGTGTGTAGAGTGTGGACTCACATAATGGTTCCTTCTTTCACAGACTCGGTTGTTGCGGCCACCTGGGGGGTGTCGGCGGGGTCCTTGGGTCCGAAACAGCTTCTGGCTCCGGACCGTTAGCGCTGCTGGGAGCGCACCACGCCAGGCCGCACCTTTTTTGTTATTATATTATCACTGTTATGTATTACATTCAGTTAGCCTTTGTACCGTGCTCTGCTTATTTCATACTGGGTCTTTCAAACGCTGGTCGGTTCTCCGAGCTGCGTCCGACACATAACAGTAGTCTCTGGCCAAACATCACGGACCCAGCGGTAGCAGAGACGGTAACGCGCCGGGAAGGTGGCAGCAGACGTTCAGTGGTTATCCGGATCAGTTGCGGGGCTCTCCGCCCGGAAGGTGCGTGTTTGAGAACCCATTACTGGATACTGATTTGTGCTCTCTTGCAGCCGTGTTCCTGTGTTGTGCCTTATCCGTGGGTCGTGGTGGAGTGTGACTGGCGACGGCGTCGCGTCACGCTCCGACCGGATAAGAGGTGTAAACGGGAGCTGCAAGAGTGCGTTTGTAATGGGTTCACGCGCACGGCGGAGCTCTGTTAGCACGGGTCGCTGGGCTTCCTGTGTTACAGTCGTAGCCCCGTTTCCCCGGATAAAGGTAACTACTGCGTCTGTTGTTTCAGCTCCGGCGTTATTTAGTTGAGCACAGTTTGGTTGTGTGTTGCACTGCTGCGCACATACAAGCAGCTCATTTGTTTTTTCTGTCGCCAAAGGGGTTTTTTCATTTTTAGCACTCTGGCTCCCCCTTGTGGTGACTGAATCACGTTACCGTCAAGCTCTTGAGTAGGAACAGGTGTGTTCCATTTGGTTGAGCTTGACGGTATGACTCACTGATTTGTTTTGTGTTAGTTCATTTTGTGTGGGTGGTTTTTGTGTGGGATTTTATGTTTTTTGTTGTCCACTATTTGTCTGGGGTTGTGACCCTGCAGCCTGTCTGACAACGAACAAAAACAAAACAAAAAAAAAAAGAACAAAAAAAAAGGACCCAACCAACTGTGTGTTGGTCTGTTTGTTTTTTCTTTTATTTCTTTTTGTTTCACATCCCCCGGGGTTAGATGGAACGGTCCCCTGGGGGGTGATGGGTTGTTTTTTCTCTTTGTTTTTTGTTATGCCCTCTCTTCTCCTCTGACTCCAGCCGGGTGTGCCGTAGTGTCGGCATTGCTGGAGGGGTGCAGTTAGGTTGTGCTGGGCGTTTCCCAGGTAGCCTCTGCACCCGGGAGGGGAGGGGGGGGGGGGTTTGGGGTGTCTTTTTGTTTTCCCCCCCCAGTTTCCGCCCTCAGGGTTTGACTGTGGTGTCCTCTGGGGGGGAAAGGGCGTTGGGTCCATCTAGCCGTGGACGGCCGGGGCTGGGTCCATTGGTCATGAGGGGAGGCGTCTCCTGGGGTTGACGAGTGGTCCTCTGGGAGGCGCTGGTAGTCCCCGTGGGTGACGTTGGATCCCAGAGGAACCTCGGCCGTGGTTATTACTCCTGGAGCTGGCGGGTGGCCCTCTGGGGGGTGTTGGTCCCTACGTGTCGTTTGGGGGGAGGAGGGGGGGGGGGTATTTTGGCATTTTTGTTTGTGAGCTCAAGTTTGGGTTTTTCTTTTCTCCCCTTCCCTGGGGTTTGATGGAACGGTCCTCTGGGGGGGGGGGAGGGGGGGTGTTTTGGCATTTTTGTTTGTGAGCTCAGGTTTGGGTTGTTTTTTCCTTTCTCCCCTTCCCTGGGGTTTGATGGGACGGTCCCCTGGGGAGGGGGGGGGGTGTTTTGGTTGTTTTGTTTATGACTAATCACACATGTTTGAATAAAGGCTGACCGCACAGGTGTAAGAACTCCTGGCCACACCTGTGCTAAGAGACTGTCAGAAACAAGGGCAAAGATGCAGCCAGTTCAACCAGTCTGTTGGAGGATGAACGCGGACACGGTTTCCAGCCATGGTCCCTGGAGGGGGGTGTTTCTCCTGGGCCAGGTGTGTGTGGTCGCCGGGAGGCTTCCCGTGAGGGTGGGGTACTGTTATATGGCTGGGGGGGCCTGGCTGCCGGTTTGTTTCTGTTTTTGGTTTTCCTCCCAGGTGGCGTGCGTTTGGGACTGAGTGGCTGTGTTGCTGAGGCTGTCAGGACCTCACCCTGATCACCTGCGACTCGTCAGGACTCACAGCTGTGGTGCATCTGGATGGATTGGAACATGTTGGCATTTAAGACTGGAGTGCACAGTGTGTATTTGCCCAGAGACTCGACCTTGTGACCAGAAGGGTGAGATCGTCGTCTCGGGAGCCATCTCATCAGCAGCGGATGCTTGAGAACGTCCAGGTTTGATGCACAGTCTGTGAAAGAGGAGGGGGGTGAGGTCTCACGCTCGTCAGCACACTTCCTGAGGTACGTTAGATTTTGTGACTAACAGTTTATACAGTCAGTAAATGTGGTGTCCTCACACCTTATTGTATTGAGCTGTTTGTTATTCATGTATCCGCTTCCACTGCAGTGGAGTTTGTGAACGGGAGGTCCATGCCTGCAGGTTGGGAAGCTGATCAGTAATCAAGCCAGGAAGGTTTGCTGTTTGTACACCTTTAAGTGTTCTGTGTGTAGAGTGTGGACTCACATAATGGTTCCTTCTTTCACAGACTCGGTTGTTGCGGCCACCTGGGGGGGTGTCGGCGGGGTCCTTGGGTCCGAAACAGCTTCTGGCTCCGGACCGTTAGCGCTGCTGGGAGCGCACCACGCCAGGCCGCACCTTTTGTTATATTATCACTGTTATGTATTAAATTCAGTTAGCCTTTGAACCGTGCTCTGCTTATTTCATACTGGGTCCTTCAAACGCTGGTCGGTTCTCGAGCTGCGTCCGACACATAACAAGTTCCCTGAAAAGCCTTCAGTTAATTCAAAATGCTGCAGCTAGAGTACTGACAGGGACTAGAAGGAGAGAGGCATATCTCACCCATATTGGCCTCTCTTCATTGGCTTCCTGTTAATTCTAGAATAGAATTTAAAATTCTTCTTCTTACTTATAAGGTTTTGAATAATCAGGTCCCATCTTATCTTAGGGACCTCATAGTACCATATCACCCCAATAGAGCGCTCGCTCTCAGACTGCAGGCTTACTTGTAGTCCTAGGGTTTGTAAGAGTAGAATGGGAGGCAGAGCCTTCAGCTTTCAGGCTCCTCTCCTGTGGAACCAGCTCCCAATTCAGATCAGGGAGACAGACACCCTCTCTACTTTTAAGATTAGGCTTAAAACTTTCCTTTTTGCTAAAGCTTATAGTTAGGGCTGGATCAGGTGACCCTTAACCATCCCTTAGTTATGCTGCTATAGACTTAGACTGCTGGGGGGTTCCCATGATGCACTGAGTGTTTCTTTCTCTTTCTGCTCTGTATGCACCACACTGCATTTAATCATTAGTGATTGATCTCTGCTCCCCTCCACAGCATGTCTTTTTTCTGGTTCTCTCCCTCAGCCCCAACCAGTCCCAGCAGAAGACTGCCCCTCCCTGAGCCTGGTTCTGCTGGAGGTTTCTTCCTGTTAAAAGGGAGTTTTTCCTTCCCACTGTTGCCAAGTGCTTGCTCACAGGGGGTCGTTTTGACCGTTTGGGGTTTTTCCGTAATTACTGTATGGCCTTGCCTTGCAATATAGAGCGCCTTGGGGCAACTGTTTGTTGTGATTTGGCGCTATATAAATAAAATTGATTTGATTTGATTTTTCCTCTTTTTTCCGGAAGACACGACGTCCATGTTTTCGAAAAACAACCTGAAATGTGGACTCATCAGACCACAGCACACTTTTCCACTTTGTGTCTGTCCATTTCAAATGAGCTCAGGCCCAGAGAAGGCAGCGGCATTTCTGGATGCTGTTGATGTATGGCTTTCGCTTTGCATGGTAGAGTTTTAACTTGCACTTGTAGATGTAGCGACGAACTGTGTTAACTGACAATGGTTTTCTGGAGTGTTCCTGAGTCCATGCGGCAAGATCCTTTACACAATGATGTCGGTGTTGTGAAAGTGTCGTGACACGGACCCACAACAGGGGGCGTTAATGAACGGACAATGGATAAGCCAAAAGTAACAATTTAATGTTGTGAATCGCACAACGACGTACAGACAATAACAATATGGTGACTGTCAATCATACACCAGGTGACGTGTGGGCAGGCTCGACGATAGAAGACGCCTGGCGAGAGAAGAGCCGGATCCCACACAGCTTCCACCACCAACGGAGCTGAAGAACACCGGAGCCGCCAAGCCCTGCGCCCCAGGTGGCCGCTGTCTTCAGCAGTCAGACCCGGTACTGCTGGCAGAGAACAGAGACAGTCCTGATGAGTGTGAGTTCGCACACTCAGTAATCCCACAGTCAGTGTTTAGTTAGGAGGGAGCACCTCCACCTCCAATCACACACTCGTGCAGCTCCTGTTTAACCACTTATCTGGTTTGGGGTGTGAGGCGAAGCCGTCGCTGATCACACCAAACGGCAATCCCACAGATAAGGACACACCACAGGAAAACGGCTGCAAAGAAGTTCAGATTGTTACTTTGTAAGTCAGCAGAGAAGTTACCTGAATGGTAGCTGATTTCTCGGCGGGGAGGTGGAGTTGCAGTCCGGCCTTTATGGTAGTGGTAATGAGTAGTGGAAGAGTGACAGCTGGTACGGATGATGAGTGACAGCTGTCACTCCTGGTCGCTCCGACGCCCTCTCGTGCTTGAAGCCCGCACTTCAAGCAGGGCGCCATCTTGTGGTGGTGGGCCAGCAGTACCTCCTCTTCAGCGGCCCACACAACAGTCGGTCTTTAATGCAGTGCCGCCTGAGGGCTCGAAGGTCACGGGCATTCAGTGTTGGTTTTCAGCCTTGCTGCTTATGTGTAGAAAGTTCTTCTGATTATATTATGGACTATAGATGATGGAATCCCTAAATTCTTTGCAACTGAATGCTGAGAAACATTGTTCTTAAACTGTTGGACTATTTTTTCATGCAGTTGTTCACAAAGTGGTGATCCTCGCCCCATCTTTGCTTGTGAACAGCTGAGCCTTTTGGGGATGTTCCTTTTATACCCAATCATGACATTCACAATTAGTGTCCTCAGTTCCCAAACACTTATTGAGTGTTGTTAGAAGGAAAGGTGATATAACACAGTGGTAAACATACCACTGTCCCAGCTTTTTTGAAAGATGTTGCAGGCATCCATTTCAAAATGAGCAAATATTTGCACAAAAACAATAAAGTTTATCAGTTTGAACATTAAATATCTTGTCTTTGTGGTGTATTTAACTGAATATAGGTTGAAGAGGATTTGCAAATCATTGTATTCTGTTTTTATTTACATTTCACACAACGTCCCAACTTCATTGGAAATGGGGTTGTATTTAAATATACATTTAGTGAGGTAAACTTGTGCATGTTTACCTCTGTCGGGATGTTGCCGTGCTACCATGCACTTGAAATGCCATTTTTACCTGCTCACTGGTGACAAGAACCTTTATTACGCCAAGTGTTTTTAGCTAGCTTGTCCCAGACATAATATAGCCGGTTAGCCCATAATGATATTTGCATTCCCAGTCAATATTGCGCCAGTTAAATAAAAATAATAAACTTCCCATTGAATTTGTTAACCAAATTATTTAAGTATGTTTGAATAATTTCTTATGGGGTTTTTCCACAGAGCACCTTTCTTCCCATTTAATCCTGAATAGCAAATCAGGGCGCGTGTTGAAACATCATAGTAACTTCTTCATCCATCTTTCGGCAATCTTGAACAAACTTGGAAAACATAGTAGTTACGGCCATCAATGGCACCAGATTTAAAATCTAGGTCACATTTTTGAACTGTTCAACAATTTATCTCGATTCACCAAATTGTCGCTAGTGCATGGTAACTTCTGAGTGTTCCTAGTCTTAACAGCTTCAGTAATGTTCAAACTTCTTTAAAAACGGAGTACTACTAGTGACTACAGCTAGAAATTTTTTGATCATGCTTCATCGGGGTAAAAATGTGAAGCCGAAGCAGCATTTGTTTTGCGGTTCTGGCCAAAGGCACAACTCCTTACTTTCGTTTTCTGGTAGATTGCCAGGTCTGCACTTTATAAGCCATCCAGTTGCCAGGTCTCCACTTTATAAACCAGCTTATTAGGAGGCAAGCCAGATTAAGACATTTCATCATGTTTTTTGCTTCTTTTATTTTGAGATCGTGGGCAGTCGTAGTAGAACGGCACCCTGTGGAATAGGGGTGTTAGCTATTTTAGTGTAACTCATCCTCCAAGTATGAGCCATTGCTCACTAAATGATCTTACAAATACGTGGTGTGTCCATAAAGTAACGGTCCTTTTTATTTTTTTTTAAAAATTATATGGATTTCATTCATATGTTTTTATGTCAGACATGCTTGAACCCTCGTGCGCATGCGTGAGTTATTCCACGCCTGTCGGTGATGTCATTCGCCTGTGAGCACGCCTTGTGGAAGGAGTGGTCCCGCCCCCTCGTCGGATTTTCATTGTCTGGAAATGGCGGAATGAAAAGGACAGATTTCACTTTTAACAGGAGATTTTTTTCATGGAAAGCCGCGCGGAGGCTTCGCGCGTCACGACCGATTCGCTGATGAAGCGAGACAAAGGAACACCTCCGTTTCGGAGTGTTAGAGGACAAGTCGTGACGCGCGAAGCCTCCGCGCGGCTTTCCATGAAAAAAATCTCTTGTTAAAAGTGAAATCTGCTGGAAAATGGCTGATGTCCAGCTCTTGTGATAACCAGAGAAAGAGCACACGACAGTCTCGTATCCACAGAGCCATCAGCTTAGAAATTATCCAGTGGTTTGTGCCGCGACGTCGCAGCTCAGAGCGTGGCGCGCCGAGCGTCCTTAAAGGTGTCCTTAAAGCTGTCCTTAAAGCTGTAGTTAAAGTCCTTATTCTCTGTGAAGCCCGTAAAATTTTCACAGAAAGACAGATACATTTTTCTAATGGTTTCCAGGTGCCAGTCTCTAACAGCTTCTGAAAAAATTCTGATGGAAAAAAGTCCTTTTCATTCCGCCATTTCCAGACAATGAAAATCCGATGAGGGGGCGGGACCACTCCTTCCACAAGGCATGCTCACAGGTGAATGACATCACCGACAGGCGTGGAAAAACTCACGCATGCGCACGAGGGTTCAAGCATGTCTGACGTAAAAACATATGAATGAAATCCATATAGTTTTTGAAAAAATAAAAAGGACCGTTACTTTATGGACAGACCTCGTACTTCATTATTTTAAAATCTAATTAATATATAATCTGATGAATCTTTAGCATTACATGAGTACTCCTATTATAGCCTTAAAAGCATCAAATTCAACAGCATTACTGCACTTGTGTTAGACATCTTTACATTGTTAGTGCATAAAGCATCTATGGTTGTCTGTCTCTGATCTACAGACAGTCTTTAGTCACTTCATTCTAAAAAGGCTTAAGGTGAAAACTGATACATCCTTCCACTGTGATTAAAAATATATTTCATACAGTCACTAAGCAGGAAGTTTGATTTAGCAGGTGTTAATGACACAGTGGGAAGTAACATGGAAATTGAAACTAGGCAACCGTATATAAACATGTTCTGAAAAAAATAATTAACTGTAAGGATCAGAAGTGCCTGAATGTGGTGGCCAACAGAGGCCACAACACTTCCAAATTAAGACCACACCAACAAATGCAAAAAACATAAATTAAAAAACAAAACAAACAACTGCATCAATTCCACAACAGGCAGTTCCACCAAAAAAAAAAAAAAAAAGTCATGGAAAGTGAGAAAACATATTTCAAACACCCAGAACACCAGTGGTGGGCACAGTTCCGCTGATCCACTAACCACTAATTATCGAAGCTAACATTTTCATTAGCAGATTAGCTTTCCAGATAACATTGGAAACCATCAGCGGGCCAATTAGCTTCCGATAAATTTAGTTCCGATAACTTTTTGACCGCTAACATCTTTTTGCGGGCACAGTGAATAAAGCTTAACAGTTTAAAACATTTATAAAGTCTGAAATCAAAGATTTTAGTGCCCGTCTGTTACATGTTTTGTAGCAGACAGACAGCGATGAATGGTAGAGCTCTATCTTCTGCAGGCAGAGGAAAGCTGGCTAGTGGCTACCACACACTCATCTTCAACCGCCTAGTCCTATCCCAGCAGTCATAGAGCATGAGGCGGGGTACACCCAGGACAGGACGCCAGTCTGTCACAGGGCCACAAACAGACAAACAAACACATTCACACCCACTCGCACACCTATGGACAATTTTAAAGATTCCAGTCCACCTAACCCGCACGTCTTTGGATGTGGGAAGAAACCGGAGCACCCAGAGAAAACCCACGCAAACACGGGGCGAACATGCAAAGTCCACACAGAAAGGCCACAGGTGGGAATTGAACCCATGACCTTCTCACGGTGAGGCAACAGTGCTAACCACTAAGCCACCATGTTGCCCAGCTGGCTACCAGAAAGAAAGAAAAAGCACTAAAAGTGATGAAGGACTTAAACAGAATTTTCAGTTTTCAAATTCCCTTTTTTTTTTACAAATGAAAAAAAAAGACATATTTACAAATACAGATTTATTTGTAAAACCCACAACACATTTCAGTAACTGTGTGTTATACCGATCAGCCAACCACTGAAGTTAGGAAACTAATGTACCCATAATGCAATGTGGCATGTGTGTCTAAATGCTAAAACCTTCACAATTAGTGCATTACTTTTAAACTAAATCATATAGCTGATATTTTCACTTTGTAAAACGGCAGACGTTATGTTAATTTCAATAACTTGCCCGGAATTAGTTTGTTTAAAACTATAACCATAAGTCAAAACTGTCTGACTGTGCAAGACTCCAATGAAGCGACTGGCAGGTCTGTCTGTTGTGAAGAGAAATTATTTTTTTCCCTCTCTTCTTTCTCTCTGGTCACCAGGTCTCTTTTGCTGAGAGAAGGCCGATCTGAGACAGAAGTGCTGACTTGCTGCTGCCAGTGTACTGAAGCCAACACTGAAAGTTATCGGTTTATCTTTTATTGGTAACTCCCCCTAAATTTTTTAGGAATTTATCGGTTTAGCTTTCTAAAAGTTAACTTTTCAGTTAGCAGATTAATGGTTATCAAAACTAACTTTTTGATTAGCTATGCCCACCACTGCAGAACACAAACAGCACAGTGACTTAGTGGTTAGCACTGCTGCCTCACAGCAAGAAGGTCATGGGATCAATTCCCACCTTTGGCCTTTCTGTGCAGAGTTTGAATGTTCTCCCCATGTTTGTGTAGGTTTTTCCAGGTGCTCCAGCTTTCTCCCACATCCAAAAACATTCAGGTTGTCAGAGCGAGCGGCTGCCCGGCAATCATAGCGGCTGGACCCGCAATGCAAATTCCCAGACTAGGCTTAGGTGTTGGAGAAAACATGGTCTTTACTCCAGGCTCTGGTTCTGTACACATGTGGTCAATCAGCGGAGCAGAGGTATAATCAGGCTCAGGCAAAAATGCAGTCATGGTTGAGCAGAGGTCAGGGGCACGAGCAAGCACAGACATCTGGGATGAGACAAGAGGCATGGTCGAGGAATACAGAGTCAAAATACGGCACATGGCAAGGCAAAAATCAGGACAGAAAACGAGAGCTGGAATGTGTGCAAAGATGACAAATGAGCCAGGGTGTGGTGGCTGGGAGGAGATTAAATAAGACAAGAGTTAACAAGGTGCACATAAGGAACAATCTAGAAAGGGGTGTGGCCAGTGAACAAAGATTAAGCGTGGTGCAAGACAGTGAGGGCGTGCAACACAAGGTGGAGTGACGAAAAGTAAAGATACGTGAGCAGGTGCCAGGAGCATGAGTGAATGAAAACACAAAGCAGACAGAAACAAAGTGAAAGACAAAGACATGAGGCAGGTGCAGTGATGTGGAGTGAGAACATAATCGGATGGGTGTGAGGGAAACAGGGAACTATGAACCAAGGAGATAAACAGATGACAGAACAAATAATCAAAGACTAAATAATTAACAGAAAGCAAAACCCGATAATGAAGCATAACTGGTGACAATAATGATAACAACAAAATAACCAAGTGATAACCTAATGAAAACTACATGAGAATGAATAGAGATAAATACTAAAACTAAACAGAAACTAAGAAAACAAGGTGGTAAAACAAACCATAAGAAAAGCAGTGACAAAATGATAACAGAAAACAAAACCTGACATTAAAGCACAACAAATGTTACAAATGAGAGGAACTAGATAACCAAGTGATAAATTAATGAACAATAAATGAAAACACAATTGACTGAAGAAAACTAGAACAGAACTGAATGAAAGGCCAAAGTAAAAAGTAACAAAGAAAACAAAGTGACAAAGCAAATGGAACATAGAATAAACACATAATGTAAACCAGCAACTAATAAATCAAAGCGGGAACAGAAGGTGAGAAAAAGAAAGAGGTAAAAATAGAATCAAAACCCTGATCAGGGCGAAAACGTGACAGGTTAGGTGAATTAGAAACTTAAAACTCTGAAGGTGTGCATGCGGGTGTGAATATGTTTGTTTGTCTCATGGAGCTGTATATAAGAACTAGAGAGCGCAGTCCCATTGCTGCACACTAAACGAAAACGTCCCTTCATGGACAGTGACATGACGTCTCCTAACCGGGCAAAATATTGATGAAGTTCCCGGATGTTAATGCATTTTCAATGGAGATTCGCGACTGAACACACTCAGAAAAATGCTCGCAAAATACGTGTTAAAATGCTATTTTGACCTGGATATTGAGCCAGTAAAATTAAATTACATTAAATTATGTCAGGAAAGTATTAAACTTACTCTGACACACACACATTCCCAAATATTAGTGTTGAAAGTTACACGGATCTGTGCTGTTAAGCTACGCTGCTATAGGCTGAGCTGCTGCTGTGTTCAACGCAGCACGGCTCCTAAAACCATTACAATACATTTATATATGTTATATTTTTACACAATTATCCTTTATTGACCGAGTTTTATTCATGAAGTTAGTGGTGTGTGTACATATATCTCTATGTGTGGGTGTGACTGTGAGCAGCACAGCACGGGTCATTATAATCTCATTATTTTCAGGTGCAAATTTAAAAATAAATCCCCAGTCTTGTCGAACAATTTTAATCACTAACGACAAGTATTTTAACTAGACATTGGTCTAGCAGTGGAAAATATCAACTAGACAAACTGCTGCAAACAGTGTTTTCTGTATGGAGAACCTTTAACCCTCTGGAGTTGAATGACGCGCCAGCGCGTCAAAAGTCTAAGACCTAATTAAGTAGACATAGCATACAATCAGCTCCACTCTGAGTGTCTGATTGAATGTGTATTGAACGTGGAGACTTCAACCTCCACAGCACTTTTTAAACTTTGTTAATAGGCCAAGTGAATTATGATTTAATTATGATGAATAATTTAGTTTTTTGGGGGATAATATTCTCATATTCGCTGCGTGTTTTGCAGACAACTTCAGCAAAACAACTCATTTCCTCCTTTCAGCTGAAACAGCAAGATTGCTGGGAAGAAACAGGACTCCCTCAGCTGCAGCAGTAGAAAGGAGTGTTATCATTAGTGGAAAAATCAGAAACTAACCAATCAAATTCAACAACTCCACGTTGGTTTGATGACAACACAGACAAACGTGGGTCAGTGTGTGTGCGTGTGTGTGTGTGTGTGCGTGCATGCGTGCGTTTTGCGAACAGGACTTTTCTTCCGTGTCTCTCTGTCTGCCACACAAACAAATAAAAAAATGACACAAATTTTTCTTTATCACTGGTGTAAAATATATTACCCAATAAACAATAATCCCCAATCCACATAATTTGGTTGCTGAGAGAAGGGAAACTGTGGTTTCATGTGGAGCAAAAAGGAGAAAGTGATCAGGCGTCTGGAACAGCATGTCAAGTCTCTTTATTTTTTTGAACTGCATGAAGATGATCGAAGCACGGAGCGTGTCATGATGAAGTGGTCTTTATTGTTCTGGTCTGGACAAATGAGAGCAGGTGGATTCATTGATCTGTGCGCACAGATTTGCACTGTGGATTGGACCGCGCACTTCTCTTCCATTGTCTCCAGCGCTGAGTCCTGGAACACAGAACAGGGTGGAGACACACACTGCCCCAGCAGTGAGCAGACTCCAGAGGCGGAGAACACAGAAGTCGGGTAGAGACTTCCCACCCCAAAGTCAAAAACACCTTTTTCTATTGTTTTTTTTTTTTTTTTTGGGGCCACTAACCCAGCCAGGACAGTCTGTACCAATACCAATAAAAATGCTACAAAAACAAGGAATTAGGGAAAAATATACATGGATATTGAGGTGGAATATCTGTACAAATTCCTGGAGTTTCTGTGTGCATTGATTAGGAATTGTTCTGAGTGGCAAAAATATAATTTGTGTGGCCTCTCATTGCATGTAAATAGCTACAAAATACGTCTGAAGCATTTCCTGCATTTTAATAAGAATTGTTGTATATAACTTTGTTTATGCTACATTTTTATATATATTTTTGAAGTTTACAATTTATATTTCCATTCTAAGTTATGAAAATGGTTCAATATAAATATTTCTGGTTTTCACAGTAAAAAAAAAGCTTTTTTCTTATTCAAATTGTATGTTTTGGGGTGAATATTGGGTCACTGTTTTAATGCAGTATGTCAGAATGAAAGAAAAACCATAAAGTCACACAGGTGAGGTTGTGCTGAAAAAAATGACACCAAACAAGACCAGGTAAACAGTTTTTTAAGGTAAATTATGAAGGTAAAACCAAAAGTAGTCAAAATGCTCAAAAATAGCCAAGACTCCAGAGGGTTAATAACGGACAATTCAATGCACTGCAAGTAAAATGCTAAATACACCTATCTTAAGAGTAAAACCATCAAAAATGTAAATAAACAAACTTACTCAGTTAGGTCAACCAGGTAACAAAATATTGTAATGCACTGAAAGGTCTGCCACTAGAAGCCCTCCCAGCAGAAATTATTATTGAACTCCCTGTTGTTTTGCATTGGTCACATTTTGACTCCACTTCTGTTTTACATAATGTTATAGTAACTCTTGAGTTATTCCTGGTATTTTCCCTCTGTGTAATTTTATGATGGTCATCAGTATTGCTTTTATTCTGATGATTCTCCTGTGTTCATTGTTGACCTCAGGGTTCGCATGTCCGTGTACTTTGGGGTTAATTGCACTGCGTTCCTTATGCCATTAGAATGTCTCCTAGTCACCAGATTGTATTAGGTTCCTCCCTGCTCTCTAGTGTTCTATGTTAGTGTTTTGACTCCATGTTACTTACTTTTGCTATTGTTTTGCACTTCTGCTGCCTGTGTTTGACTCCACATCATAGACCTTTGCTACCATTCTAGATTGTGTCTTTTACCTGCTGTTTTGGAATCTGTGGTATGACAATTCCTGGTTATTGAACTCAATCTGTATTTTAAAACATTCTGCTACTTTAACCCCTGAAAGACTGATGCTAGTGATGAACTCTGTTTTTTTTTTTTAACTCTGCCTGGCTCTGGATTATTCTTCTGTGTTTTGCCTCAGAGAAGCTGAGGCTATTTTTGCACTGATCACTCTAGTTACTGATCATTCCTCCTGCCTTTGTGAGCAGCTGTAGCTCAGTTAATTTCTTTTTCTTGGTTTTCTGCATTGGAATCCTTGATAAGATCATTACATGGTTGAATTAATGGTGGGTTTTTTTTGTATTTCCAAGTGCTTTCTGCACTTGCTAGTCTTGTCTTAATTTGCAAGAGCTGTGACATCTCTTGGCCACCGTACCTGACAGAAATAAACACGGAGAGAAAGCAAGCGTAGAAGATATGCACAGAGACTGCAGTATAAGGATGGTGACATTTATAAGAACTTTCCATTCCTTAGGGCAGGACAACAGTGAGAGGACATGCTAGAAAATCTTTTCAAAGCGACACTGTGGAAAAAGGAAGCTGACGTGCTTCAAAACGCTGACGCACAGCGATGATCTGTCTCGCTTTGCAATTTAAAAAAAAGCTCTTTACCAACATAGCAAACTGCATTAGGCATCAGATGACTATAGAAGGAGACCACACAGATCAGAAAGGCACCTACAGCATAAAAATGAATCAAAAGTCACGCATTAGTTCAGAGGCTGAGCCGGCAGAACAAACATGCAAATTTCACTCTCAGCGTTTGTGGTGCTCTGTCAGTTTATCATCCGTCTGCCAGCTTGTGTAAATCCTCCTCTGGGTCTCAGTGTGCATACACATGTTGTTTTTCTGCTGTTTATCAGCTGTGCTGCAGGGCGTTTGAGGTCACCTAGCTGTCCATTCTGGTCATTTCTAGGTGTCATCACAGAAGGCTGAGCGCCACAAGTCTCATCAGCCAAAGAGGGCTTTGTATCCCCACGTAAAAAAAAAAAAACTTCTTTATTATGCAATGTGCTGATGCTGCTGCTGTTTCTCATAATGACTGAGAGCAGGAGGAAGACAGAATAAAAAACAGCAGCAGAGACAAAAGTGTCCACTGTGTGTCCCATTTCTCTTCTTCCTGCAGGTTTTTTAATGACAACATCACACAGAATGATGTCATGAACTAGAGAGAATCACCGCCCTCCCTGCATTCTCATGTCAAATGTGACTGACGAGGTGATGCTCACGTCACAGGTGTGCGTCTTTCTGAATGTCGTTTGTATGAATCTACTGAGAGCAAGGGCGCAATTTAGAACTAGAAATTGTGGGGGGGACAAAGTGCGAGGCCCGCAGGGTCGAAGCCCATAGGCCAGGGGTCTGGGGGTCACTTTAGGCCACCAGAAACCAACGATTTCTAGATGAGCTCAGATGCATTCTGAGCGTCCAGAACAGTAATTTTAATGTTTTGAGAAGACCATAAAGTGGACACCATTTGACTTATGCATTTTGAAACTGTGGATATACTCGTAAGTACTTTATTCTGAGAATAGCCAGCATTGATTTTATCAACATCCTGGTGTAAATAAGGTATCGCCACATGTGTAGAACTCAAAAAGAATTGATAGGATGAGTTCTCATTAAAACAACTGCAATGTGGTAAAATGTATTCATAAATATGAAAGAACAGGCTCTTAATAATTATTAACTATCGCATACTGTATTTTTTTTCTCAAGATTTGTTTTTGCATAAGTTTGAAAAAACAACAGATCATAATGTTTCTGTGTAGGCTCTCAGTTGTCCAGGTGGTTTCCATCAAGCAACCCAGTCCAGTCGATCATAAGTTTAGGATAAATTGCTTACCATGAATTTAATTTTTGAAGTGGCACTAATGACAACACTCATACTGAACATAATTTGGTCACGCCAGAAATTTTGAACATTTCAAAACTTTCTTTGCACACTGACACGCAGCTGCACACAGTTAACAACAGTTTACGACCCGTTTAGTCATTGGCATGCAAGATTACATGCCAGTGCGGGGATTAAATTCCTGCATGTGTCAAGGTGCCTTAAGAGCTGAGCACTTCTTGCGCAAAGGTGTTATTCATGTTCAGTTGTGAGTTCACTTTAGTGAGACACCATTGTCGCTTGTTCGTGTGTTTGTTCGCTAATTCACGTCTCCAACTGCTCTCCAACATTAGCACCCAGTGAGATAGTACCATAAGCGGTCTTACTCTTCAAATAAGAAACAACAATTTTGTTCCTTTGCTTTAATTTCTGGCAAAACCAGCTTAACCTCCTAAACCCTAGAGTCCCCAAATTTGGGGACTTGCCCTGTTTTGGAATATTTCAACACTCATAACTAACCAATGCTGACACCAACATACACTTATTATACATTAAAATGTCAAGCGAAGTCTCCTCTACAAAAGTTTCCACTTCAATCACATATCAACTAACCACAGCTGAAACGCTAAGCAAATAAAGACATAAATCGGAATTCATTTTTTTGGGAAAATAAAACCTAATTTACTCCTACCAAGTATTATTTTTTCAATTTCAACTTTCAATTTTTTTGCATCCACAACATCCCCTAGGACCTGTCTTTTAGCTGATCCAAACTTTTGCATTTTTGACCTTGTACAAGCTGAGAAATAAATCATAATGTATGGGTATATGATTTTGGTGAAATAGGCTCTAGAGCTTAAGGGGTTACCTGTTACACCCTAGCTCAATATTAGCTGCAATATCTTATTAAGACAAAGTTTGATCCATTTTCTTAAAATTAGATTTTTTTTGTGTGTGTAAAAGTTGCTTGTGACAATTATTTTTCATTATAGGGAAAAAAAATAATTTATTCTATTTGTTCTGTTCTATTTATTAATCCTGTTAGCTCAGCAATACCAATTAGATCAAAGTGGGCTTTGGTCTCACAGACTACATGTATTCACTGACTTCCAAACTAATAATCCTACATATTTCTCACTACCAACACAGCAACACTTTTTTGTATTTTTAAGAAGGGTTTATTTTGTGTGAACATATTTCCTAACCTCCTCATCTAGCTTTTCCTATTGAATCCATATTTATTGTTGCTGTGTTCTTTATTATGTGCTGTGATTATTTGCTGTGTAACCAACAAAGTGCAGTCAGATACACCCCAAATGCTCTTGTGCTATGAGCTTTAGACTGCTATAGATGTCAAACTCGGGAGGGCTCCAAGTGTTTTAAAAACAGACATTAAGGTTGGTAGCCAAATATACCCACTGCAGCACGTGCACGCACACACACACACACTGAAGTGGTGCATCCTAAAATAAACCTGTTTTTGGCTCTGTCAAAAAGAACCTATTTCTGTGCCTATCACTTTAAATGGAAAGGAGCTGCAGCTTACCACGCCCCTGGAGAGGGTGTGTCTGTCTCTCTCCCACAGACAGTGTGGAAGCATACCTCCTGTCGCCTGGCAACCTTGACAGCTGCATACCTCAAGCTAGCTTAGCGTGTGTAACCTGTAGTTTTGTAATCATTTTTCAGTACTTATATTTTACTTGTAAAATATAAATACTGAACGTACGTATGTATGGAGGCCAAAAGTGTCCTTTTGTCTTTTGTTACTGTTATTATTATTAATCACAGAATGGCTTATGGGATTGCTTGGGCCATGAAAGATATACCTGATGTATTTTCAGGAGAAAGAAAGCTGCACATCAGCTGCGTCACAAGCAGCCTTTGAAAGTGGACGGCCTAGTCACATCATGTATGACATAAGCGGCTGACAGCCGCAGCCTTCTAAGTGCAGCTGAGTTGGGACACGGTCACAGAATGCCGACTGTTTCATTAGGCATCACTAACAAGAGAAGGCAGGCAGCTTCACTCACCTTCAACCACTTACTCCAGTTAAGAGTCACGGGGGGCTGCAGCCTATCCCGGCAGTCAAGGATATGGCGTAGGCCGGGTACAGGCCACAGGTGAGAATTGATCCCATAACCTTCTTGTTGTGAGGCAACAGTGCTAACCACTAAGCCACCGTGCTGTCAACAGGCATCTTCTGTCACATAAATTAATAACATTAAAACCTTTCTCAAGAATTATTTTACTTATAGCAGGAGATTTTCTTCATATAGAGATACAGAACTGTGCAAGTTCAATGATGTTTAACACAAAATCCCAATTATAGTATATTTTACTGTAAAAGGTTATTAATTTTTTTGTTAAAATTTTTGAAAAATACTGTTCAAAATTTAGAGTTCCATTTTTTTATTTATATTTTTTCACAGCTCGTCTAATGAATATATCATTATTTATTTTCACATAAGATTAAACATTTACTCTGCAACATAAAGTGTAATTTTTACAGTGGCCAAAACAAGCAAATATAAGTGAATGGGAGAGGTCATGTCTGTAAGTGTTAGCCTACACACTTTGACAGAGTAGCTGCGTTCTCTCGTCTGCACAACCGCCTCGACATGTTTGATGTCCGGGTCATAAACAAACCGCAACACACGTCCACTTTCCACTGCATCGTCACTTTTTCTTTGCATTTTCACTTTGTTTGCCGTGTAATTTGCTCAGAAACTCTGCCATGTTTCCGCTGGGGACAGACGAGGGCTGTCCCCGGAAGTAGTACTGCATCATATGTGTCATATTTTACCCCTTTAGCGCCCACCCTCAAATGAGACTACGGTGCCCAATTCGTTGCACCTGCTCAACACAGCTGAGTAAGTTTATTTATTTACATTATTATTTTATGCTGAAGCTAGCTATATTTTCCCATTATTTCATGTGTGATGCACTAAAACCTCTTTTTGTGTTACTCATATTTTAGTTGTGCTTTGACTATTTGCAACACATTTCTTTTTGTTATGCGTTTTGGGAACTTGCAGCAGACACATTGTCATATTAAATTGTTACATGCGCTGTAGGTCATATGTGTGTTATTTGCTTTTCTGCATGTGCCAATGTTTTCTTAATTTAGAAGTTTTTGTAGCCTCTCTGGGCCACTATACATATGAGTTAAATTCAATACCAAATGGTGACCACTCATAAAATAAAATAAAAAAAAAAATGAAATAATAACCTGCAGGATAAAACACACTTCAAGAGCATAATCCCTGCGTGTCACTGTGCACGATGGCTCCCGCACACTGTATTTACTTGCATGGAGCATCTGTGCAGCACATCAACAAACAAACCCACGGAGGCACGAGGAGGTGTGGGCGTGTCGTTGGCGTGAATCAGGTCACAGGCGGTGGCGCACTTTATCTGGGGCAGAACTTCAGCCCCCCCCACACACACACCACAGATGTCGGGGGCTGCCTAAAACTCTGCTGTGCACGCGCGCGCACTTGCAACGCTGACAGATCGATAAAAATCAGGTGATCGCCGTGCACGGGAGGACATGGCGCATGAGCAAAAAAAGTGTATACGTGCCTTAATCATAACAACAGATCCACTGCAGAGTTCGTCACACCTTTCACATGACGTCACTCTTCAAAGTTGAAAACCACGCGTCAGAGAGAGAGAGATGGAAATACAGCACGCAGCAAAATGTTTTACCTTTAAAGGGAAGAAAGATCTGATCTCCACGTAGCCCACACAACGTCGCAGCCTCCTCGTGTTCCTCGTGCCACTTCCACTCCTAAACGCGCTTTGGCATTCCCGTCCACGCCAGCTGAGGTCCGGGCGCTTCTGCAGAGACGCAATGTTTTGACGCGCAGCGTTGCTCAGCACACTTTGGGAAAAGCACACAGAGAGTCGCTGCAGTACAGAGAGAGGACTCACTCATGCCCGGTTTGCACGGCTTCCACCGTTTTGAAGGCGGAGTGACGATGGTGTCGTTTTAATATCGTTGTGTGACGTTCAATGCATGTGACGCCATTCTTAAGGCTGCAGATGTCTTCATTCAATATTCTGAGAACATTTTGTCGTGACACTGTAAAAGTACAGTGGCCATGAAGTGCAAAACAGTGGAGGGAAAACAAAAGCCATTACAAAAAGCAAAACAAAACACTCAACTTTACTGACACAAAGTATTTTACTGGCAGAGTGAGACCAAAAAAAGTACAATTTTAGAAATAAAATCCAAAACAAATTAAGCAGTGCAAAAGGGCAGTATGGTAGATTAGTGGACAGCACTGTTGCCCCACGGGAAGAAGGTTGTGGGATATCGTCCCACCTAGGCCTTTCTGTGTAGACTTTGCATGGTCATGTGCGTATGTATGTGGCTCTGCAACAGACTGCCATCCTGTCCAGTGTGTACCAGAGTGACTGCTGGGATATGCTCCAGTTTCTCCCCCCACCACTTTGACCCTCAATTGGAGTAAGCAGGCATAGAAAATGAACAAAATTATATGCAAATTCTAAACTAGATAAAACCAGAGGTGAACATGCACAATTAAGCTGATATTACAGTGACATTACAATGCATATAATATTAAAACAATCAACAAACAAATAATAATAATAATAATAACAACAATAATAGTAAAAATAAACACCATCAACACGTAAGCAGCCCCACAATGGTTTTTTCTTTGGTACTCCAGATTTGAAGTCCTATTTTTCCAACACTTTATTTCTTGTTCTAGTTCTTTCATTTTCTGCTCCTTACTTGATATGTGGTACTTGCAAGAAGCAGAAGGACCATAAGGGTATGGTTGCTACACTGCTAATCCCCACTTAGTTACACCGCTGTACATCACACTGTGGGAATAGTGCCAATCACCAGGGCCTTTTGCTTGTTGTGTGCACAGGTTTGACTAACAACAAATAAAAGAACAATGCAGTGGTCTAACAATGGGGCACAAGCTCTTATTCTGATGTGACTGAGCGAGTTACAAGTTGGATGGAAATGAATGAGAAGGGTTTCAGGAAGACATTGCTGCTTAATGAGGCAGCTAAGTTTAAAAAGGGTCAAACACTCATTCACTCACTCATCTTCAACCCTGTGCTACAATGAAGGGTCATGAAGGGGGTGCCTATCCCATCAGAGATTTGATTAGATAGAATTTTATTCATCCCTTGAGAAGACTCCGTCAGGGAAACTGAGGTTCCAGCAGCATTGTATAGCAGCACACAGAGTAAGAAGGGCACAGAGAGTTGAGGTGAAAGCGGTAAGGATCAAACAGACAAACAAAACAATAAACTAAATTGGTAAGGGCAAATATTCAGAGGCAAATCCACATGATCAATGATGTACTATGTCTGTAGAACAAAGGTCTTTATGACATCATGAAGGGAGATATTCAAGAATTATTAAAAACTGATATGTTGAGTCAATTCTCTTTCAAAGACAAAATGCACATGGAGCCAGACTGTGCAAAAAAAAAAATATATTTTTTTTTTAGCTTTTATGTCTAGTTCCAGTAGACAGCACCTTATACAACAATTGTGCATTTCTTTTCTGACTATATATATATATATATATATATATATGGACCAAGAAATATTTTTGGACACAGCACAATAGAACTTTATGAATTTTAGGAATGTTGGCATTTTAAGATGGACTTTTAGGAATGTTAAAGAAAGGAATAAATATTTTGATGTAGACATGCATCACCACTCAAGAAATACTTTTGGTTACTATACAACTTTGTGACATCATGATGCAGGCCTTATAACATCATAAATTGGATTTTCAAGAATGTTAAAGAAAGTGGTCAAAGGTCTGAAGCAGACCTGCATCACCAAACAGCAATATGTGTGAGTAGAAATCTTCAGGATGTTAGTGGAATTTTTGTGACATCAAAAAGATTTTCAAACATCTTAAAATAAACTGTAAAAGGAACTATATTGAGCAGATCCAAAATCACCAAATACATTTAATAAACCTTTTCTGACTCAAGGTAATTTTCCTCAACAAAAAAGGGAAAAAAATAATTTGTCTCAAAGTAACTGGAAAACACAGCAACATTTCAATAATGATAACATAGCTGAAAACACAATATCCAAGAAAAAGGTTTACTGAACAAAAAACTATAACAACAGTAAAGAAAGAAGGGGGGGGCGTTTACTACTTTTGTCTGAGAAGCATAAGTGAACAGTCTCACTTTGGGGTATTTGCAGTTTTACTTTAATAATTAAGTTTAAAAAATCACATCGTGTCCTCTTGCTTTTAAAGCTTTGCTCTTTGAGCTGTTTTGATTATTAACAGGATAATACCAATGATTTAAATGAATATTCTCAGTGGATAATACCATCCAGAAACGCAGCAGCTGGTAAACGCATGAGATGGACGTGAACTATTTTGCCTTCGACAAAATGAGTTTCTTTGGCTAAAGTGATTTGACGAATAAATGACAGGGGTGTGAGCCAATCAACAAAGTGATAGGGCATAGCAACAGCGAGGAGCCAATAACGTCTCATTTCACAGAAAAAACGGAGAAGAATTTGTTTGTATTGATTTCCATAAAATAAAACGAGTTTCCAAGTAAATTCTCATATATAACCTCTTTGGGACGTGCAGTCCGCAGTGCCACCTGCCGTCAGTGTGTAGGCGCTTTATATCAATTACAAGACTGACGAAAGCTGGTGCTCTTTTTAATATTTATTGAAAAATCAGTCTGAACGACAGTCAAATCACACAGTGAAATAAGCCATTCTGATTGGCCAAAGCAGCCAACATAATATAAAGTCATAAATACTCACAGGAGCATGCAAAGCAAAAGTGCACACAGCACAGGAATATTTAAGAAACGTATTAAATATTAAGCAACTCATAAGTTCTTATACAATTTTACAGATGTTAGAAAATAGATGGTCTTGACTGGAAAAGCGGTTTCCTAAATAATGTAAAATGCATCACCAAATCAGAAAAATTTGTGACAGTATGGAAAATGCAAATAAAATAAAATAAACACACAGCCTTATATTTACTTTGACTTCTATTTCATTGGAAACAATATGGCCCAAGAGCCTATGCCACAGGGCATGTGGCAAGGTACACCCTGGACAGGATTCCAGTCTGTCACAAGGCCACATATGGTGCCACCAGAAAGTATTTGCAGCACTTTAATTTCCCCCATTTTGTTATATTACAGCCTTATTCCAAACTGGAGTAAATTCATTTTACCCCCTCTAAATTCTGGTCACAACACCCCATAATGACAACATGAAAAAAGTCTTTATGAATTTTTTTAAAACTTATAAAAAAAAAAAAAAAAATAAGAAATCACATATATATAAGTATTCATAGCCTTTGCTCAATACTTTGTTCATGCACCTTTGGCAGCAATTACAGCCTCAAATCTTATTGAATATGATGCCTCAAGCTTGGCGCACCTTACTTTGGGCAGTTTTGCCATTCCTCTTTGCAGCACCTCTCAAGCTCTATCAGGTTGAACGGGGAGCATCGGTGCACAGCCATTTTCAGAACTCTCCAGAGATGTTCTCAGATTCAGGTCTGGGCTCTGGCTGGGCCACTAGAGGACATTCACAGAGTTGTACTGAAGCCACTCCTTTGATATCTTGGTTGTGTGCTTAGGGTCTTTGTCCTGCTAAATGATGTACTGGCAGTCTGATGTCAAGCAGGTTTCCATCCAGGATGTCTCTGTACATTGCATATCTTTTTCTCAGTCCTGATCAGAGTCATTGCCAAGATGCCAAGCTTGGGTGGGCAGGCATCTGTACTTTTTTTGGGGGGGGGGGCAAAAAAAGAACCCCTAATTTGGCATAAAATACAACATGCACAACATTGGGTTTGATACCATGCTGTGTTAAACACTTCTGAATTTGCCCAAACGGCCACTTAAACTGAAACGGGCTGAGATGGGCAATCCATATTTAAGTCCGGAGGAGTGGACATAGCAGAGCCGGGGGCTTGAACATGGGGAGCACAGACGTTTTGAGCCCCCAGCATGGGCGCAGAGGTGCTGGAGCATGGTGCATCTGCTGGTGATTCACAGGCAGTCCTGGACCCTGGCATGGATGCAAAACACTGTTCAGTGGTTGCAGGGCTGCTGGTAGAGCCAACAGTGGGAGCTGCTTGTTTTTTTAATGAGCCACCTATGCATTTCTACTGGCATAATTTGGCAAATGTTCGAAGCCAGTGGTGGCACAGCGCTGAAAGGAACCTGCAGATTGGTGATGTTGTAATGCACACTGAGGACACTTTACCATGAAGCCAATGGACATTTGGGAGAGTTTCAGAAGTTATTAAAGGCAAAGCTGGACTTGTGAGATGAGCCAAACCTGTGCTGGAAGAGAAAGAACTGAACCACAAAGGAAAGCACAGCAGCAAGCCCATTACAGGTTAATTACCTGCTTTAAATTCACATTACCATTTTTCGATATTTGCTTAAATAATTTCTTATTATTTTAATAATTCATGGGTAAAAAGGCCTTATGCCTCCTGCCTTTATATGGAAATAGGGTAAGGGTAACATGAGATTTGTTTATGTTCCACTGCCTGATAGCAGAATTTTTCAGTAAGGCTGCAGCTGTCAGAAATAGTTTCGCATGCATAAAGCATAACAGTTTAACAGTTTATGGACCCATGATGAGACACAAGCTCTTACATTAGTGTTTTACCATGGTTTATTAAAGATGTACTGTGTTAAAAGAAGAAAATAAACGGTAAACTCACCAGCATACACACAGTGGTATGTCAAAGTTTGTGCACCCCTAATGATTTTCCTTTATAAATCATTGGTTGTTTGGATCAGCAATTTCAGTTAAATATATCATATAGCAGACAAACACGGTGATATTTGACAAGTGAAATGAAGCTTATAGGATTTACAGAAAGTGTGCAATAATTCTTTAAACAAAGTTAGGCAGGTGCATAAATTTGGGCACCCCAACAGAAAAAATACATCAATATTTAGTAGATCCTCCTTTTGCAGAAATAACAGCCTCTAAACACTTCCTATAGCTTCCAGTGAGAGTCTGGATTCTGGCTGAAGGTATTTTGGGCCATTCTTCTGTACAAAACATCTCCAGTTCAGTCAGGTTTGTTGGTTTCCGAGCATGGACAGCCCACTTAAAATCACACCACAGATTTTCAATACTATTCAGGTCTGGGGACTGAGATGGCCATTCCAGAACATTGTACTTGTTCCTCTCCATGAATGCCTTAGTAGATTTTGAGCAGTGGCTTAGGGTCACTGTCTTGTTGAAAGAGCTAGCCCCTGTGCAACTTCTGCTTTGTCACTGATTCTTGAACATTGTTGTCAAGAATCTGCTCATATTGACTGGAATCCATGTGACCCTCAACTTTAACAAGATTCCCAGTACCTGCACTGGCCACACAGCATGATGGAACCACCTCCAAATTTTACTGTAGGTAGCAAGGGTTTTTCTTGGAATGCTGTGTTCTTTTTCAGCCATGCATACCGCCCCTTTTTATGTCCAAATAACTCAATTTTAGTTTCATCAGTCCACAGCAACCTGTTCCAAAATGAAGCCGGCTTGTCCAAATGTGCTTTAGCATACCTCAAGCGACTCTGTTTGTGCCGTGTACGCAGAAAAAGCTTCCTCTGCATTACAGCATCATACAGCATCTCTTTGTGCAAAGTGCGCTGTTTAGTTGAACTATACACAGAGACACTATCTGCAGCAAGATCATGTTGTAGGTGTTTGGAGCAGGTGTGTGGGTTGACTATGACTGTTCTCACCATCCTTCGTTTCAGCTTATCTGAGATTTTTCTTGGCCTGCCACTTCTGGCCGTAACTAGCACTGTGTCTGTGGTCTTCCATTTCCTCACTATGTTCCTCACAGTGGAAACTGACAGCTGAAATCTCTGAAATAGCTTTTTGTATCCTTCCCTAAACCATGATGTTGAACAGTCTTTGTTTTCAGGTCATTTTAGAGTTGTTTAGAGGCTCCCATGTTGCCACTCATTAGAAGAGATGCAAAGAGAAGAAACATTTGTAAATGGCCACCATAAATACCCTTTCTCATGATTAGATTCACCTGTGTAAGGAGGTCAAGGGTCAATGAGCTTACCAAAACAATTTTGTTTTCCAGTAATTAGTGCTAAATGTATTCAAATCAATAAAATGACAATTTTGTTTAAATAATTACTGCACACTTTCTGTAAATACTAGAACCTTCATTTCACTTTTCAGTGTGTTCGTCTGCTATAGAATGTTTAACTGAAATTTCTGATCCAGACAACCAATGTTTTATAAAGGGAAATCATGAAAATTATCAGGGGTGCCCAAACTTTTGCATACAACTGTATTACAGGGATCCCTACAGTAAGAGTTTCACCTCTACAGCTAACCTGCTGCACCGAAAACTACAAAGGACAAAAAGGACAATTCATACAGATGAAAAGCACAAGGGCAGTGGTGAGTTGATGACAGTGTGGTGATAAAAGAAGCAAAAAAGACTAAAGGACAAAAGCTAATGTAAAATGGTGAGAGATGATGCTACTTTGTATGAGGAGCAGATCGAAATCCTTCACAAAGATAATTCAGGAATACGAATATGGACTCACTCAATTCTGAGGAATAAATTATTGAATCACCCTGTAAATTTTCATCCCCAAAACTAATACCTGCATCAAATCAGATCTGCTCATTAGTCTGCATCTAAAAAGGAGTGATCACACCTTGGAGAGCTGTTGCACCAAGTGGACTGACATGAATCATGGCTCCAACATGAGAGATGTCAACTGAAACAAAGGAGAGGATTATCAAACTCTTAAAAGAGGGTAAATCATCACGCAATGTTGCAAAAGATGTTGGTTGTTCACAGTCAGCTGTGTCTAAACTCTGGACCAAATACAAACAACATGGGAAGGTTGTTAAAGGCAAACATACTGGTAGACCAAGGAAGACATCAAAGCGTCAAGACAGAAAACTTAAAGCAATATGTCTCAAAAATCGAAAATGCACAACAAAACAAATGAGGAACGAATGGGAGGAAACTGGAGTCAACGTCTGTGACCGAACTGTAACAAACCGCCTAAAGGAAATGGAATTCACATACAGAAAAGCTAAACGAAAGCCATCATTAACACCTAAACAGAAAAAAACAAGGTTACAGTGGGCTAAGGAAAAGCAATCGTGGACTGTGGATGACTGGATGAAAGTCATATTCAGTGATGGATCTCGAATCTGCATTGGGCAAGGTGATGATGCTGGAACTTTTGTTTGGTGCTGTTCCAATGAGATTTATAAAGATGACTGCCTGAAGAGAACATGTAAATTCCACAGTCATTGTTGATATGGGGCTGCATGTCAGGTAAAGGCACTGGGGAGATGGCTGTCATTACATCATCAATAAATGCACAAGTTTACATTGATATTTTGGACACTTTTCTTATCCCATCAATTGAAAGGATGTTTGGGGATGATGAAATCATTTTTCAAGATGATAATGCATCTTGCCATAGAGCAAAAACTGTGAAAACATTCCTTGCAAAAAGACACATAGGGTCAATGTCATGGCCTGCAAATAGTCCGGATCTTAATCCAATTGAAAATCTTTGGTGGAAGTTGAAGAAAATGGTCCATGACAAGGCTCCAACCTGCAAAGCTGATCTGGCAACAGCAATCAGAGAAAGCTGGAGCCAGATTGATGAAGAGTACTGTTTGTCACTCATTAAGTCCATGCCTCAGAGACTGCAAGCTGTTATAAAAGCCAGAGGTGGTGCAACAAAATACTAGTGATGTGTTGGAGCGTTCTTTTGTTTTTCATGATTCCATAATTTTTTCCTCAGAATTGAGTGATTCCATATTTTTTTCCTCTGCTTGGTCTAAAAAAGTAACCGTTACTGACTGCCACAATTTTTTTTCCTGATTTCTTATAGTGTTTCTTAAAGCCAGAAAGTTGCCATTTGAAATGACTTTAGTTTTGTGTCATGTCTGTGATCTGCTTTTTTTCTACAAAATTAAACAACTGAATAAACATCCTCCAAGGCCGGTGATTCCATAATTTTTGCCAGGGGTTGTACAAGTAAATGCTCCAAAAAGGAAGCAGAACAAGGTGCTGTCAGACAAGAACTAAAAGAGACTTTACAAAACAAACACAAATTCTTGCTGAACTGTTAAGTAATATATATAAGGCAATTCGAATTAAAGGAGAAATGCTGCTTTTAACAACCTGGACCTAATTTCTTGCATAAAATACGGTTGTTTACTTACCAATATAACTTTGGTGTCATTAGCAGTCCGTGAGTCAAATATTTTTCTTCAACTACTAAGGTGGATTAGAACTTTTTGTGGTACACAGTGCTCACTATTGTACAGGAGGGGCCTAGCAGTCAATATGTTTTGTAATGTTTCAGATTTAGCCAGAAGCTGCGAATGAGTGCGAGTTCACACTGAAAAAAATGCTGACATACTGTAGAGAAGAACAGAGCAAAAGGACAAAGAGACTTGTTTGCTTTTATGAACAGTGAAAAGCCCAACCTCATAAAACATGCAAAGAACAAACCTCTGAGCTTACAGAAAAGCACATGGCATCCCTTGCGGATGATTTAGGAAAAAGGAAAATGGATATTATGAAAGTGCATGATGATCTGAGAGGGCATGGCACACCTGATACTGAGCTAAGGTGTAAAGTCGATGCTTGTGCTAAGGAGCGACATCGTTAAAATATTGTATAACAGACTGACCAGCATAACTGGCAAATATGATGCAGAACATGAACAGTGGTGCTTGTTTGAGCTACTTCAGCCCGACTATGCCCAGTCCATTTATGGCTGCTCTGCCTCAGAACTGAATGCCAGTCATCGTTCCGTGCACTCCAGTGATGCAACCATGCGAGCAGAAGCGGTGGTAGAGTTGGCTGCTAAGGAGGCTGAATATAAGATGCTACTGGAGGAAGAGAGACAAAAGGAACAAAATCAGAGCTTTAGAGGAGGAACGGAAGTGAATTAGAGAACCACAAGAGTGAATCAGAACACTTGCGAGAAAAGAATCTTAAAGGTTGCACAGGTCAGACTTGAAGCTTACAACAGAGAAGTGAAAGAGGAGTGATGCACAGTTCCTTCATGACCCTATGCCACCAAGCTTCATTCTTCCTGCCACATCGCATAGCCATCACTCCATCTCCTCCTGTTGATGTGTCTTACCTACCACAAGCTGTTCAGGACAGTATTGTTATTGACAGACTTCCAATATCAGAGCCCACTGTTTTAATGGCAATCCGATTGAATTCATAGAGTGGAAAGTTTCATTTATGGCATTCATAGACAGAACATTTCCACCGTTGATAAGCTGCACTACCTCAAAAGATATGCAGGCAGCTCATCCCATAACTGCCTCGAAGGGACCTTCTATCATAGTAACAGCAAAGTTTACAGTGATGCTTGGAACAAGCTCAGTCAGAGGTATGGCCAGCCGTTCATCATCCAAAAGCCCTTTAGAGAAAAGTTATCCAACTGGCCAAAAATAGTCTAAGGATGCGGAAGGACTGAGAAATTTCTCAGATTTCTTAAAAGCTTGTCTGCAGGCCATGTAGGCCATTAAGCATCTTAAATGACTGCAAGGAAAATCAGAAGTTGATGTGGAAACTGCCAGAGTGGTTAGCCTCAAGGAGGAACTGCCAAATGACACTACATCTGAAAGAGAGAAAGGATTCCCCCAGCTTCAAAGTTTGCCAAGTTCATGTTTAAGGAGGCCGAAACCACCTGCAGTGCAGTCACCTCTCTCTTTGCTTTCCATTCAGCTGAATCCTGTCAAGACAAGAAAGGCACAAGGGTAAGCAAAAGAACAAAGCCAGTGTCTTCAACACAATGGTGGAAAATAGTAAGCAGACAATAACAAAAGTAAAAAGTCAAGGCTCCTTGCATGCTATGCCAGGATATCAGTCACCAGCTTTCTAAATGTCTAGATTTCCTGAAAGGAACACTGTAATACAGGAGGACATATGTCAAAGACAACAGACTGTGTTATGGATGTCTAAATCCCGATCATCGTGCAAAGGAGTGCCGGCATTGCCACACGTGTGACTTGTGCAAAGAACAACATCCCGTCTTCATGATTACAGTTACAGAAAAGGTGAAAAAAAGAAAAGGCAAAAAAGGAAAATTTAGTGCAACACAGTGAAACAGTACCAACACCTGCTCTGTCCCTTAGTGTCACCAGCCAATGTCAGAAAACCCCTCCAGGATAGCACCGAGGTAGGTGTCGAATGACAAGAATCCATCCAGAGAAAAACTTGTGTATGCTCTCCTGGATACACAAAGTGACAACATTCATTGAGCAGTAAGTAAATAATGAACTGCAGCAGTCTTCGTACCTAGTTAACTGAAACTCACTACCATGATGGGTGAAAGTATGGTCTTGAAAAGTGAAAGGACATCTGTTCTGCAGGAGAGGATTCTACTGTACATAAACTGCTGGCTGCTTACACAAAAGACAGCATACCTGTGAACAGAAAGAATATACCAATGCACGAAATGGCCAAAAGATGGTGCCATCTCATAGCAACTACAGGCCAAAGACCTCTTCTCCCTAGTTGCAAAGCGGGACTACTGATCAGGTACAATTGTCCAAGAACTCTCATTCTAAGACAGGTCATAACAGGAAAGGATGATGCCATTTTCACAGACTTAGGGTGGAGTATTTTTGGCTGTTCAGCACCTCACTTGGATTCCCAATTGTCAACCAGTTACTGCCACAGAGTAACTGTGAAGGAAATACCTGCAGTGACTCCATTAGTCAGTCACCTGAAAAGGAGGTTCATTGCAAATGAAAGGTACAAGAACGACTACATTAACTACATGAAGGACCTTACTGACGGGTGCGATGCAGAGGAGGTATGTGCTGAAAGTACTTATGCAGAAAAATGGTACATACCTCACCATGGTGTTTATCACCACAAGCCTGAAAAGCAGAGAGTAGCGTTCGACTACTTGGCAAAGTAGAAGGAAAGCAGCCTCAATGAACCCCTTCTATCAGGCCCAGACATGACGAACAGTCTGACAGGTGTATTCATTCGTTTTCAGCAACGTCACATTCCTCTGATGTTTGATACGTTTCATCAGTTTCATGTCTCAGAGAATGACTGTGACTACCTACACATCTCATGGTGGAAGAATGGCAACGCAAGCACACCTTCAAATGAATTCAGGATGAAGGCCCATCTTTTTCAAGCCATATCTTCACCAGGGTGTGCAAACTATAGATTAAAGCACCTTGCCAAAGAACAGTCACACACACCCATTAGGGCCAGTTTGTTGCCAGAGACTTTTATATGGATGACGGTGTCACCAGTGTTGAGTCTGTTGAAAAGACCATTCTACTAGCAAAGAAGGCATGTGAGCTGTGTGCAAAGGGAGGTCTATGCCTTCACAAATTTGTGTCAAACAACCGTGCTATGCTGCAGCACCCCACCCCCCACCCCCCAAAAGAACATGCCACAGATATCAAATCAAAGAATCTTACATTCAGTGACACCTTAGAGAGCATTGCGAGTGTACTGAACCATTGAGAGTGAACCATTGCCTCTACTGGTGGTTGGCTCTCACTGCGGTATTGTATCACTTCCTGTTCCGGAGCACAGCGGTGTTTTGCTGTATCTGTTAGCTGTTTAATCTGCGCAGTTAGATTGATCTAGTTACCTAGATAACGATTTGCTTCACAGTGTAATCTTCACGTGCCTTAACTAAAGTACTCCCTCTGCTGAATCACCTCTAAATTATTTACACGTTATTCACTTTGTGTGTTTTTATGAATCCGCTAGCTTAGCGCAGCTACTAGCTCTTAGCCAGTTTAGCATGGCGGCTTCTCCTGTCTCTCCCGCACTTTTCTGCTCTGGGTGTGAAATGTTTAGTTATTCCTCGGCCTCCTTTAGCAGTAATGGTACTTGTAATAAGTGTAGCTTATTCGTAGCTTTGGAGGCCAGGCTGGGCGAATTGGAGACTCGGCTACGCACCGTGGAAAATTCTACAGCTAGCCAGGCCCCTGTAGTCGGTGCGGACCAAGGTAGCTTAGCCGCCGTTAGTTTCCCTCTGGCAGATCCCGAGCAGCCGGGAAAGCAGGCCAACTGGGTGACTGTGAGGAGGAAGCGTAGTTCTAAACAGAAGCCCCGTGTACACCGCCAACCCGTTCACATTTCTAACCGTTTTTCCCCACTCGGCGACACACCCGCCGAGGATCAAACTCTGGTTATTGGCGACTCTGTTTTGAGAAATGTGAAGTTAGCGACACCAGCAACCATAGTCAATTGTCTTCCGGGGGCCAGAGCAGGCGACATTGAAGGAAATTTGAAACTGCTGGCTAAGGCTAAGCGTAAATTTGGTAAGATTGTAATTCACGTCGGCAGTAATGACACCCGGTTACGCCAATCGGAGGTCACTAAAATTAACATTGAATCGGTGTGTAACTTTGCAAAAACAATGTCGGACTCTGTAGTTTTCTCAGGGCCCCTCCCCAGTCAGACCGGGAGTGACATGTTTAGCCGCATGTTCTCCTTGAATTGCTGGCTGTCTGAGTGGTGTCCAAAAAATGAGGTGGGCTTCATAGATAATTGGCAAAGCTTCTGGGGAAACCCTGGTCTTGTTAGGAGAGACGGCATCCATCCCACCTTGGATGGAGCAGCTCTCATTTCTAGAAATCTGGCCAATTTTCTTAAATCCTCCAAACCGTGACTATCCAGGGTTGGGACCAGGAAGCAGAGTTGTAGTCTTACACACCTCTCTGCAGCTTCTCTCCCCCTACCATCCCCTCATTACCCCATCCCCGTAGAGATGGTGCCTGCTCCCAGACTACCAATAACCAGCAAAAATCTATTTAAGCATAAAAATTCAAAAAGAAAAAATAATATAGCACCTTCAACTGCACCACAGACTAAAACAGTTAAATGTGGTCTATTAAACATTAGGTCTCTCATTAGGTCTCTCTCTTCTAAGTCCCTGTTAGTAAATGATATAATAATTGATCAACATATTGATTTATTCTGCCTTACAGAAACCTGGTTACAGCAGGATGAATATGTTAGTTTAAATGAGTCAACACCCCCGAGTCACACTAACTGCCAGAACGCTCGTAGCACGGGCCGAGGCGGAGGATTAGCAGCAATCTTCCATTCCAGCTTATTAATTAATCAAAAACCCAGACAGAGCTTTAATTCATTTGAAAGCTTGCCAGTCCATCCAAACTGGAAGTCCCAAAAACCAGTTTTATTTGTTGTTATCTATCGTCCTCCTGGTCGTTACTGTGAGTTTCTCTGTGAATTTTCGGACCTTTTGTCTGACTTAGTGCTTAGCTCAGATAAGATAATTATAGTGGGCGATTTTAACATCCACACAGATGCTGAGAATGACAGCCTCAACACTGCATTTAATCTATTATTAGACTCAATTGGCTTTGCTCAAAATGTAAATGAGTCCACACACCACTTTAATCATATCTTAGCTCTTGTTCTGACTTATGGTATGGAAATTGAAGACTTAACAGTATTCCCTGAAAACTCCCTTCTGTCTGATCATTTCTTAATAACATTTACATTTACTCTGATGGACTACCCAGCAGTGGGGAATAAGTTTCATTACACTAGAAGTCTTTCAGAAAGCGCTGTAACTAGGTTTAAGGATATGATTCCTTCTTTATGTTCTCTAATGCCATATACCAACACAGTGCAGAGTAGCTACCTAAACTCTGTAAGTGAGATAGAGTATCTCATCAATAGTTTTACATCCTCATTGAAGACAACTTTGGATGCTGTAGCTCCTCTGAAAAAGAGAGATTTAAATCAGAAGTGCCTGACTCCGTGGTATAACTCACAAACTCGCAGCTTAAAGCAGATAACCCGTAAGTTGGAGAGGAAATGGCGTCTCACTAATTTAGAAGATCTTCACTTAGCCTGGAAAAAGAGTCTGTTGCTCTATAAAAAAGCCCTCCGTAAAGCTAGGACATCTTACTACTCATCACTAATTGAAGAAAATAAGAACAACCCCAGGTTTCTTTTCAGCACTGTAGCCAGGCTGACAAAGAGTCAGAGCTCTGTTGAGCCGAGTATTCCTTTAACTTTAACTAGTAATGACTTCATGACTTTCTTTGCTAATAAAATTTTAACTATTAGAGAAAAAATTACTCATAACCATCCCAAAGACGTATTGTTATCTTTGGCTGCTTTCAGTGATGCCGGTATTTGGTTAGACTCTTTCTCTCAGATTGTTCTGTCTGAGTTATTTTCATTAGTTACTTCCTCCAAACCATCAACATGTCTATTAGACCCCATTCCTACCAGGCTGCTCAAGGAAGCCCTACCATTATTTAATGCTTCAATCTTAAATATGATCAGTCTATCTTTATTAGTTGGCTATGTACCACAAGCTTTTAAGGTGGCAGTAATTAAACCATTACTTAAAAAGCCATCACTTGACCCAGCTATCTTAGCTAATTATAGGCCAATCTCCAACCTTCCTTTTCTCTCAAAAATTCTTGAAAGGGTAGTTGTAAAACAGCTAACTGATCATCTGCAGAGGAATGGTCTATTTGGTCTATTTCTTCTTATGGCCTCAGACTCATCTCTGTGCTTGTTCTGTTAGACCTCAGTGCTGCTTTTGATACTGTTGACCATAAAATTTTATTACAGAGATTAGAGCATGCCATAGGTATTAAAGGCACTGCGCTGCGGTGGTTTGAATAATATTTATCTAATAGATTACAATTTGTTCATGTAAATGGGGAATCTTCTTCACAGACTAAGGTTAATTATGGAGTTCCACAAGGTTCTGTTCTAGGACCAATTTTATTCACTTTATACATGCTTCCCTTAGGCAGTATTATTAGATGGCATTGCTTACATTTTCATTGTTACACAGATGATACCCAACTTTATCTATCCATGAAGCCAGAGGACACACACCAATTAGCTAAACTCCACAAATCTTAGAAACATGGTGTCTAACCAGATCCTTACTCTGGATGGCATTACCCTGACCTCTAGTAATACTGTGAGAAATCTTGGAGTCATTTTTGATCAGGATATGTCATTCAAAGTGCATATTAAACAAATATGTAGGACTGCTTTTTTGCATTTATGCAATATCTCTAAAATTAGAAAGGTCTTGTCTCAGAGTGATGCTGAAAAACTAATTCATGCATTTATTTCCTCTAGGCTGGACTATTGTAATTCATTATTATCAGGTTGTCCTAAAAGTTCCCTGAAAAGCCTTCAGTTAATTCAAAATGCTGCAGCTAGAGTACTAACGGGGACTAGAAGGAGAGAGCATATCTCACCCATATTGGCCTCTCTTCATTGGCTTCCTGTTAATTCTAGAATATAATTTAAAATTCTTCTTCTTACATATAAGGTTTTGAATAATCAGGTCCCATCTTATCTTAGGGACCTCATAGTACCATATCACCCCAATAGAGCGCTTCACTCTCAGACTGCAGGCTTACTTGTAGTTCCTAGGGTTTGTAAGAGTAGAATGGGAGGCAGAGCCTTCAGCTTTCAGGTTCCTCTCCTGTGGAACCAGCTCCCAATTCGGATCAGGGAGACAGACACCCTCTCTACTTTTAAGATTAGGCTTAAAACTTTCCTTTTTGCTAAAGCTTATAGTTAGGGCTGGATCAGGTGACCCTGAACCATCCCGTAGTTATGCTGCTATAGAGTTAGACTGCTGGGGGGTTCCCATGATGCACTGAGTGTTTCTTTCTCTTTTTGCTCTGTATGCACCACACATTTAATCATTAGTGATTGATCTCTGCTCCCCTCCACAGCATGTCTTTTTCCTGGTTCTCTCCCTCAGCCCCAACCAATCCCAGCAGAAGACTGCCCCTCCCTGAGCCTGGTTCTGCTGGAAGTTTCTTCCTGTTAAAAGGGAGTTTTTCCTTCCCACTGTCGCCAAGTGCTTGCTCACAGGGGTCGTTTTGACGGTTGGGGTTTTTACGTAATTATTGTATGGCCTTGCCTTACAATATAAAGCGCCTTGGGGCAACTGTTTGTTGTGATTTGGCGCTATATAAATAAAATTGATTGATTGATTGATCCTGTCATTGGTTGCCTCCATATACGATCCACTAGGCTTCATAGCTCAGTATCTCCTCAATGGAAAGAAAATGCTCTAGGAAATGTGCCATCAACGAACAGGATGGGAATACCCAATTCCAGAGCAATTGAAGCCATGGTGGGAGAAACGGCAAGACGACCTTGTTAAGCTGGATACACATAGCTCACTGTTACCAGCCAGCTGGCTTTGGAAAGATGACTAAAACACTCCAGGTCACAACTATACTCACATTAGAACTTACTGCAGCAGTTGTCTCAGTCTCTGTGAGCAATATGCTTAAAGAAGAATTAGGCTACTCTAATGGACAAGAGTTATTTGGGACAGATTCAAAGGTTGTCTTGGGCTACATTAATAATGATGTTCGCTGCTTTCACCCTTTATTGCAAATAGGGTGCAGAAAATCCATCTTGTCCCAGACCCCAAGCAATGGTTTTACATACCAACTGATGAAAACCCAGCAGACCGTGCCTCAAGGGGGATAACACTAGTTGAGTTGCTTTCATTGGAATGGTTCACTGGCCCGAGCTTTCTACAGAAAAGGAGACAGAAATGCCAACAGAGGTACCGTCAGAGCTACCCACTGGTGACCCAGAAGTTAAAAAGGCTCAGACTTTTCAGACCAAGACCTCAGAACAAGTCAACCTTGTTGTCAGATTGAGTGGGCTTTCATCTTGGTCTCAGGTCATCAAGGCGGTGGCACGTCTCTTGTGGTGTAATAGAAAGGACAAATCAGCTGCCCTCTCGCCGGTTAGTGAAACACAAAGTGCTGAGCGAATCATCATCAAGGCCATAAAGAACCAAGCATACCAAGAAGGGATAAAGTTACTGAACAAAGGATATCAACTACAAAAAAACAACAAGCTGTATCACCTTGATGTTTTCTGGATGCAGAGGGTGTGCTCAAGGTGGGAGCTAGGCTCAGCTGCTCATCTTTCCCTTGCCCATTCAAAGACCCAACAGTCATTCCTCAGGGACATTACATAACCAAACCAAACATCTCATCATTTTGAAAGAACAAAGCATCAGGGCAAAGGTCCAATGGCAATTAGATTTGTGGACTGAGCAGAGTAGTAGCAACCTACAGCTGTCACTGTGTGACTTGCCCAACAAAGAGAACTCACACCAACATTTACATACTCTGGGATGGACTGTTTTGGTCCTTTTTAGACAAGCAAGAGAAAAACCAAGAAAAAGGTATACGTTGCTCTTTAGCAGTTTCTGCTCTTGAGCTGTTTGCATTGAATTGTTAGAAAACTTGCCCATGGACACATTCATTAATGGACTGTGATGCCTGAAGTGGTGCTATGTGACAAACCAAATGTGATCAAGGCACTAACTTCATGGTTGCAAAAAATTAAATTAATGCTCCATTGCAAGACTTGGACACGAAGAGACTGAATACCTTTCTTACAGAGAAGCAGTGTGTATTTGTAATAAATGCACCTCATGACAGGCATGCAGGGGGTGTATGGGAACGGCACATAAGAACTGTGAAAAGCGTCATGAATGTCACTATGCAACTCTCCACGGGCAGCCTTAATGATGCATCAGTGTGCACCTCCTTGTATGTCATGGCTATGGTAAACAGCCGTCCACTGACTGCTGATACCCTGACCAGCCCCAAAAGTTTACTGCCACTTGCTCCTAATCGCCTGATCATAATGAAACCCTCCACAGCCTTGCCCCCCTGGCAAATTTGAAAGGGAAGATCTTTATGGAAGAAAGAGGTAGTGTCAGGTGCACTATTTGACAGAACAATTTTGGAATAGACAGAAAAAGGAGTCTCTCCACAACAAGACTGTGCTGGCACAGCACTGAAAGGAACCTGCAGATCGGTGACATTGTAATGCACACTGAGGACACTTTACCACAAAGTCAATGGGCATTTGGGAGAGTTTGAGAAGTTATTCAAGGCAAAGCTGAACTTGTGAGATGAACCAAACTTGTGCTGGAAGAGGAAGAACTGAACCACAAAGGAAAGCACACCAGCAAGCCCATTACAGGTTAATTACCTGCTTTACATGTCAGATTACCATTTTTTATATTTGCTTAAATGATTGCTTATTATTTTAATAATTTATGGGTAAAAAGGCCTTATGCCACCTACTGCCTTTATATGGAAATAGGGGACTTTTATTTTGATAAGAGTATCATGAGATTTGTTTATGTTCCACTGCATGATAGCAGAATGTTTCAGTAAGCCTACAGCTCTCAGAGATAGTTTCACATGCATATAGCATAGGGGAGGTGATGGTCTAGTGGTTAAGCGTTGGGCTTGAGACCAGAGGATCCTCGGTTCAAATCCCAGCCTGACCAGAAAATCACTAAGGGCCCTTGGGCAAAGTCCTTAAACCCTAGTTGCTCCTGGTGTACAGTGAGCTCCTTGCATGGCAGCAGCCTTACATTGGGGTGAATCTGAGGCATTGATGTGTAAAGCGCTTTGAGCATCTGATGCAGATGGAAAAGCGCTATATAAATGCAGTCCATTTATATCATAACAGTTTAGCAGTTTATGGACCCGTAATGAGACACAAGCTCTTACAGTGGTGTAATAACATGGTTTATTTAAGATGCACTGTATATAAAGATGAAAATAAACAGAAAAGTCACCAGCATTCAAGAAAAAGCTACTACATATTACATGGATCTGTATATATGATATAATAATCATTCATTTTGACTGCAAAATGACCAGAAACCTCAAGTACATTTACGGTCATGTCTACTGTGTGCAACTAACTTGGATTAGAATGCATCAATGACACAATAATCCCAACAACGTCTACTTAAAATGATAAATGGTTGTCCTCAATACATTTCAATTTTAAAATACTTAAAAATAGCAAAAAATCAGTGCTTTGACACATTTACACACAGCAGTTTAAAATAATTTAATCACTGATGAAAAGATAACTCACTGCATAAACAAATATGATGCCACACATTTGTATGGTTATACAATACACTAAAGAAACAAAAAAATGCATCAGTTAAGTGGATGTCTTTTATGTCAAATAGTACACTTGACTGCTTGTGACACACACACACACACAAAAAAATTAATATATATATATATATATATATATATATATATATATATATATATATATATATATATATATATAGAGAGAGAGAGAGAGAGAGAGAGAGAGAGAGAGAGAGAGAGAGAGAGAGAGAGAGAGAGAGAGAGAGAGAGAGAGAGAGAGAGAGAGAGAGAGAGAGAGAGAGAGAGAGCTTAAATAAAATATAGTGCAATGTGTAAAGTGTCATCCTCTAATCCCCCAGTGCCCTGACAAATTACATTATGACTGGTAAGGTAATACTCAGACAGCTGCATCTGCTGGTGAATTTACTGGTCTTGGGAAGATGGTCTCATCCAATATTTCTATATAATGCTGCCCTGTTGATGCAGGAATCTCTTATTTAGTTAAAAGCTTTTAAAAACATCAGTGCTGTCAGTAAATGAGAAAATACCTTACAGCCATTCATTAGTTACTCTGAGATTCAAACCTTGTAAAAGTGTTCAAGTGTGCTAGATTTCAAGACAATTTTGTTCACATTGTAAGTATACAGTACTGTTCAGAATAATAGCAATGCTATGTGACTAAAAAGATTAATCCAGGTTTTGAGTATATTTCTTATTGTTACATAGGAAACAAGGTACCAGTAGATTCTCACAAATCCAACAAGACTAAGCATTCATGATATGCACACTCTTAAGGCTATGAAATTGGGCTATTAGTAAAAAAAAAAGTAGAAAAGGGGGTGTTCACAATAATAGTAGTGTGTCGTTCAGTCAGTGAGTTCGTCAATTTTGTGGAACAAACAGGTGTGAATCAGGTGTCCCCTATTTAAGGATGAAGCCAGCACCTGTTGAACATGCTTTTCTCTTTGAAAGCCTGAGGAAAATAGGACGTTCAAGACACTGTTCAGAAGAACAGCGTAGTTTGATTAAAAAGTTGATTGGTGAGGGGAAAACATGTATGCAGGTGCAAAAAATTATAGGCTGTTCATCTACAATGATCACCAATGCTTTAAAATGGACAAAAAAACAGAGACGCGTGGAAGAAAACGGAAAACAACCATCAAAATGGATAGAATAACCAGAATGGCAAAGGCTCATCCATTGATCAGCTCCAGGATGATCAAAGACAGTCTGGAGTTACCTGTAAGTGCTGTGACAGTTAGAAGACGCCTGTGTGAAGCTAATTTACTTGCAAGAATCCCCCGCAAAGTCTACAGAGGCTACAATTTGCCAAAGAACACATCAACTGGCCTAAAGAGAAATGGAGGAATATTTTGTGGACTGATGAGAATAAAAATTGTTCATTTTGGGTCCAAGACAGTCAGTTTGTGAGATGACCCCCAAACTCTGAATTCAAGCCACAGTTCATAGTGAAGACAGTGAAGCATGGTGGTGCAAGCATCATGATATGGGCATGTTTCTCCTTCTATGGTGTTGGGCCTATATATCGCATACCAGGTATCATGGATCAGTTTGGATATGTGACAATACTTGAAGAGGTCATGTTGCTTATGCTGAAGAGGACATGCCCTTGAAATGGGTGTTTCAACAAGACAATGACCCCAAGCACACTAGTAAACGAGCAAAATCTCGGTTCCAAACCAAAAAAATTAATGCCTCGCAGATGTGAAGAAATCATGAAAAACTGTGGTTATACAACTAAATACTAGTTTAGTGATTCACAGGATTGCTAAAAAAGCAGTTTGAACATAATAGTTTTGAGTTTGTAGTGTCAACAGCAGATGCTACTATTATTGTGAACACCCCCTTTTCTACTTTTTTTTTTTTTTTTTTTTACTAATAGCCCAATTTCATAGCCTTAAGAGTGTGCATATCATGAATGCTTGGTCTTGTTGGATTTGTGAGAATCTACTGGTACCTTGTTTCCCATGTAACAATAAGAAATATACTCAAAACCTGGATTAATCTTTTTAGTCACATAGCACTACTATTATTCTGAACACTACTGTATACTGGATGAACATGTGGTTTTAAATAGACACGTCTCACCTTACAATGCAAATTTTACTCATGTGCAAACATATGCATGACAAAATACACACAATGGACATGCAATACCTTGCACAAGTCAGCACAAACTTTTGAGTTGCCAAAACTTGTTTCTCAAGCCAGTGCAGGCTGCAGAATGTGACAACGATCCATTGGACTACCCCTGTTGGAATGCACACAGTAAATGTGGCTGCCTGTGGAGGTTATTTGGCAGGTCAGTCACATTCAAGGATAGTCACTGGTGTGTGTGTGTGTGTGCGTGTCTGTGTGTTGAATAGACCGCTGTCACAGACTGAGATTACCCCTGTACCAGATGTGTATATTCGCTATCTGCACATGCACAAAAAACAGGGCGTTTGTTCTGTACAGAGTTTAAGCTTTCCATGTGTGGACCAAAGTCAGGTTTACAGGCAGGCTAATTTTCTACATAAATTGAAACCGACTCTTCCTTTCCACACACAGAGATAGGGTTAAAAGATAAACTCAGCACAAAACAAATTTGCTATTTTTTTTTTTTTTAACGAATGCACAGACAGCTCACACATGCGCAGATAGTGAAAGTACAAATCTGGTACGAGTCATTTCAGTCTGTGACACAGTTGTTACATTCTCAATGCGCATGCTCAGTAGTGTATAACTAAATGTGAGCTCGTACCTCTACTGTCTGCATGGGGAGCGTTAAGTGCCTCTTCATCCAAAACGCGTATGATGAATGGCTCTTGCAGCTTATTCCTCGGGGCGCTGTTCTACTACAATCACCCACAATCCAAAAAAGTCCTAAAACAGTATGAAACGGCCCAATCTGGCTTTGGCAACCTGCCCGAAAACTAAAGTAAACTGCGTCCTCGGCCAGAAGTGCCGTGACTTGCAGTGCACGTTATACTGTTTCTAAACGCTTGAAAAAGATGGAGCAGTACACTTGAATGTTTTTGATGAATGAATGGAACGTTGCGTTTTGATAGTACAATGCATTCTGCCAACTGCCTGACAACACTTCCTGATGGAAAAGTCCACTGTTTTTCCGGCTTTTCTCCCCAAACACAGCTATAATTTGTGTGAAGCACATCTGAATCAATAAATGTTATTTAACACAAACTATTTTTACTGTTGTAATAGTGAATGATTTTGATGAATAAAGATGTGACAAAAAATGTACACACATTATGTACAGGATTACAGCTGACAGTGCCAATGTTACCTATTAACTATTGTCATTGTTCTGATTGTCACATCTGGGATACATTTAAGGAACTTTGTCCACGCTCCTTTGGACAAGTTACAGGCATTTGTCAGTGTTATCCAAAGATTCAGTCACGTCTGTGTATTTACACGGAGGATGCCATGCCCACATTAAAAGGCTCTGCTCCCCGTGGTGTTATACAAGTGACTTGTAGAGTACTCAGTCATGCACCAAACAATGTAACAACAGTCTATTCTGGCAGGCCATTAAGATTTAGCAATGGCATTCCTGTCCATGAAGTCTTTAAGCCTGGTGGGAAAATCTGTCATAACTCCTGTGGCTCCCAAGCCAAAAGCCCTTTGGAAATCCTCCTCATCATTCAGCACCCAGATGTACACCTGAAAGCAGACACAGAAAGCAGTTATTTTGCTATTTTAATGAAAACACTGTGTACATTTGTGGTAACATCGGTTCATCAAAAACTGCAAAAAAGCTCCAGATCAAACAGTTTAAATGGGACTCTCTTTCAAAGACATAAAAAGAAAAGTTTCTTCTCTGTGACTGCGCGACATGGAAGCCTAAATAGCTGGTCTTTGGATGCATAATATCAGGTCCAGGCACAAGATCATCATATCAATCAGACAAGATTTGTGTATCTGTGTGAGCAAACCCAAACACTGACTGTGAGAACAGAACAGCCGTAAGGTCTTCTTCCAAAGGAAGCTCTATGATAGGAGTCAAAGCTAAAGGACATGTAGACGTTCAATAAAATGGGTGGTGATTTTTCATACACTTGAATTCAGACAAATTTGGGAGTTTGGGACCTACGGAAAACGTAAGATAGCCACTCACTACGCACTCATGCTATACGAATGCACGCCCTGCCACAATCATGCAGAACTGCAAATCCTAATGCAAGGTGTGCGGAACAACTGCTTCAAAAACTCTATGACCTTTCAAATTTCATAAAACTGAATAGATTTAAGCCAAGTGTCCACATATTCCCGTCAGTTACCACGTGGGCTCCAGATAGAAATCGGGACGCAAACGGCATCCAAAGCCACAAAAAGGGGCAGAGCTGAAGCTGGCACTGACTGTGCCACTGGTGAGCACCTACTCACGTGATAGAATATTTTGCCGCCTGCTTGCTGCGCTGAGCTATAGGATAACAGATCAGGTAGACAAGTACACCAGTATTTCGTACAAATCTAATGGCATCAGCTTGCAACAGGGTTCCTGGGACATTGCAGACAGCCAGTTAAGCTGCCGCAAGTTTGCCGGTGACCCGGTCAGGTTCCCAATGATTTCTAGCAACATCAAAATTTTGTTTCTGATGATCCCGACACTCCAGATGGTGGGTGACATGCTCCAGGATGAGCACGTATGCTTGTAGATTGACTGCGGTGAGATTGGTGATTATCCTGTGAGTTTGCCGTATTGCAATTTCTTTTCTATCGGGAACCCAACTGCAACCTAAAAGGACGCATGTGGAATGGGGGTTTTACTTTCTACTGAAATCCAACCAATACAATGTAGGTTTATGTTTGTAACATGTTGAAAAATTACAGCTCATTTTAATGAAAAGAACATATTTTCTGGGGGGAATCCATGGAGAAAACTCTCTTCCTTCAAACGCCATCGTGCACATGAACAGCAGGAGGAAGCGCATGTGTGGTTTAATCTGACAATGTGTCCCCGACACTTAAATGCATAACAACCATTTATTTATGTCATTATCTGTGTTTTCCCATCCTGTGCACCAGCATGGATGCTCAAAATTTCCTCTATATTTGTATTGTCAATTGTGTCGCTAGCATGGCCTAAGCAGAAGGTCACCCCTTTGAGTCTGGTCTGCTTGAGGTTTCTTCCTCAAATCATCAGAGGGAGTTTTTCCTTACCACTGTCACCTGTGTGCTTGCTCTGGGGGTTGGTAAGGTTAGACCTTACTTGTGTGAAGCACCTTGAGGCAACTTTGTTGTGATTTGGCACTATATAAAAAAAATAAGTTGAAGTGTGTGACAACAGGTATACAGTAGTGTTCAGAATAATAGTAGTGCTATGTGACTAAAAAGATTAATCCAGGTTTTGAATTAATCAAAAAATTAATTAATTAATTAAAATTAAGAAACTATATTTCTTATAGTTACATGGGAAACAAGGTACCAGTAGATTCAGTAGATTCTCACAAATCCAACAAGACCAAGCATTCATGATATGCACACTCTTAAGGCTATGAAATTGGGCTATTAGTAAAAAAAAAAAAAGTAGAAAAGGGGGTGTTCACAATAATAGTTGTGTGGCATTCAGTCAGTGAGTTCATCAATTTTGTGGAACAAACAGGTGTGAATCAGGTGTCCCCTATGTAAGGATGAAGGCAGCACCTGTTGAACATGCTTTTCTCTTTGAAAGCCTGAGGAAAATGGGATGTTCAAGACATTGTTCAGAAGAACAGCGTAGTGTGATTAAAATCAGTGTGATTAGTGTGATGTATTGTGGAACATCTCCATTTGAGACTATGTTTACATTATGTTCCACACCTAAGACCTTTTATTGTGTTTGTGTAAGCACTGCTAGTGTAGAGTGACAGACACTTGAACATTTTAACCACTTTCCTCTATGTACTTCATGATTTTGTGAACATTTAGGAAAGTTTGACATCTCAACAACGGCAAATAACTGCAGAAATATGTCAACATTTATTGCTGTCACATGGTGTAGACAGCCTTTATTTTGGACAATAAGATTAGATTAGATAGGACTTTATTAATCCCTATTAATCCCTTTATTAATCCCTATTAAACTCCCTCAGGGAAATTGAGGTTCCAGCAGCATTGTATAGCAGCACACAGAGTAAGAAGCATACTGAGTATCAAAAGTAGAAGGTAAAAGCAATTTGCAAAATGTAAATACAAATATAAATATTATTATCAATAATAATAATAATAATAATAATAAAGTGTTACAATTTTATGACAATACAGTAGGGAAGTGATGTTACCCTACAACTCTTACCCTAATGTGTATTGACACAGTGGCTTTGTTCTGAATTTTTAATCTGCAGATCCAGTATTTCTTAATCATGACAACTGCTACAATGGGTAAAAGTGCACTATAGTTTTACCTGTATTCCACGAGCAGTTAGATGATGAAACAGTGCTTTCCTCATTAGCAAACTGAAAGAAATATAAAAAGATCAAATGATGCAAATGTACAGTTACCTCTAGCTAACAAATTTTCATCATTAGTCAAAAAGTAAAAGTTTACAAAGTACTCACACAAAAACAACTACAAAGACATGCAAAGAGACACAAAAATAAAATATAAAGAAACATGGTGTGATAATAAGCCATGTTTTTCAGGCTGGTTTAATAGTGCATTAAAAACATCCACAGATTCTATCTTTGTAAAAATTAAACAAGAATGTACACGGCCAATAATCTGTTCCATGACATCCAAATGGTTTAGTGTTGACTCAATCCATTTAGCAGTTAAATTAGGAGACATTCACTGAAGCATGTTTTTTGTGTTTCAATATTTTATTTGAAAATACAAGCAACCAGCTGTGTTGCTGAACCAACCACATTTCCACAATGGGATTTGGGTAAACAGAATATAGGCAATTTTATTTTCAAAATTATATTTATTCATTTTGGTCAATTGGATAGGGTAAAGATATGACAAAAAGCCAGCAGGCATCAGCAAAAATAAATAAATAAAAATCTATGGGTTCTGGGGGATAATAAATTACAATAATCAATACTCCCTTCAGTAACATAGGTGGTCCAGATCATGCTCAAATTCAAACTAATCTAAGATACATTCATTTAGGACATCCAGCTCAAATTTAGTGAAAATAAGATTTTGTTTGTTATCATGGACACAAGAATCAACATGCTTCACTGGACTGCCCACTTTAAAGTGGGTCTTGGTAAAACCCCATCATGTTCAGATTCAAACATAAAAATATTTGAATCTGAACATGATTCAAATGAGCAAATGAGCACTTATTTAGGATGTTCACTTAAAATTAGGTGAACATTTGGTACAGTTTCTTCAAGCTATTGTGGGCACAACAAAGTGACACATGGGTACACATACTGACCAGTGCATTTCTATATCACCCTTCTGACCTTAAGACTAGCGGGGGATAATACAGACAAAAACGTGAAATTCACAATGGTGGGCACAGCTAATCAAAAAGTTAGCTTCGATAACCGCTAATCCGCTAACTGAAAAGTTAACTTTTATAAAGATAAACCGCTAAACTGTTAAAACATTTAGTGGAAGCTGCAAACTTTTAGTATTGAGGTACACCGTCGGCTACTGATAAGCTACATTCATCGCTTTCCTCACTTACACAATATTGAGACATTCTGAGCGCGAAACTGCATTTCAGATTTACAAATATGTTGGTCTATTCACACTCCGATCCAGTAGATGGCAGTGGTCTATGCATTTTGATAGGGGGTGGGGGGGTGATGAGACGAGACTCATTTCCCATGATGCCTTTTAGGCGTGTGTGCTGGTTAATGCTCAAACCTTCAGAATTAGCGCATTACTTTAAAAGATGTGTGCGATATTTTCACTTTGTAAAAATGACAGAGTTGCCATTAATGTTGATAAACTGTCCGGAATGTTTTGCTTATAAATGAAACCATGTGTGAAAAGTGCCTTGCTTTTGATGTCTTCTGCCACTGTCTGTGCTGTGGTATGTGGAAAGTAAACAACACTTTTGTTCTGCAGGAGCAGCCGCCCGGCCCCCTTCTGCTGGGGGAAGGCTGAGCTCCTCACAGTGGCCTGACTGTTACAAAACACACAACAGAGAAGAACTAACATGTATGATTTTAAGGTTTACAACTGTTTTACACTGTTAAACTTTACTCACTTTGCCAGCAAAAAAAAAATGTTAGGAGACTGAAAGTTAGCAGAAATCAATTTCACGGAAGCTAACTGGTCTGCTGATGATTTTCAAAGTTATCTGAAAAGCTAATCCGCTAACACAAAAGTTTTCTTCCCTAATTAGCAGTCAGCAGATTAGCAGAACTGTGCCCACCACTGGAAATTCAGCAGTAACAAGGATTTTCAATATTCCATCTTGCTGATGTACTTACATGTCTGCAATCCAGATGATAAATCGCTCAGTCTTACTTAATGTGTTTGGATCTCTCAATCTGCAAATTCACAAAGAAAAGTTAAAACCAAAACAAGTTTTGCAGATTGAGTTTTGTGCACTTCACTACTAAATTAAGTGCACAAAATAAGGAGGGAATCTATTTCACAAATTAATCAAAGTGCTGTCACAGTTTAATACACGCCATTAAATGACAGGAGGTTTGAGAAGCATGCGCTAATGCACTACATATAGTCCATCACAATACACAATCACCATGGGTCCTCCTGACTGGCATCCGACGAGGGGGCACCCATCTATCACCTGGCAGGAGCAGATATATGGCTACTTTTGGGAGGTGGCAATGGAGCAGATGTCTGCCCGATGCACTGGATCATGCCAAATGGCTGTCATGTCATTGTTCATGTTTCCTCACAATGTAAATAGTATGCATCATCTGAATCTCCCCAAGTAACCATTCATTTGACACAAGTTCAATCCAGTGGTATGCAAATACTGTCCAGAAAACGCTTGTACCAAAGACATCCAGTTGTAAAATTAGGTCACTGATTCTCTCTCTCTCTCTCTCTCTCTCTCTCTCTCTCTCTCTCTCTCTCTCTCTCTCTCTCTCTCTCTCTCTCTCTCTCTCTCTCTCTCTCTATATATATTATATATATATATATATATATATATATATATACACGAGGTCTGTTAGAAAAGTATCCAACCTTTTTATTTTTTCCAAAAACCTGATGGATTTGAATCACGTGTGCTTGCATGACCCAACCTTGAACCTTCGTGCGCATGCGTGAATTTTTTCATGCCTGTCGATTGCGTCATTTGCTTGTAAGCAGCCTTTGTGTGCGGACGGGTGTAGTTTCTCATTGTTTTTTCTTTGCAAGGAAATGGCGGAACAACTGGAGCAGCGGACTGCATCAAATTTTGCCAGAAACTGGGCGACAGCCAGGTGGAAACCATTTGGAAGATTCAGACGGCTTTCGGTGACGATCCTCTGGGCATCACACAGATTAAGGAGCGGTACAACCGGTTTAAAGACGTCCGCACAACAGTGGAGAGTGAGCCACGCTCTGGGCGGCCATCAACATGCTGAAATGACCAGATCATTTCCAAAGTGAACGCTGTGGTGATGCGGGACCGTCGTGTGACTATCCGAGAAATTGTGGAAGAGGTGGACATCAGCACTTTTTCGGCACATTCCACTATGACATAAGATTTGGCCATGAAAAGAGTTGCAGCGAAATTCATCGGCACGAAGCTGATGGCGCAGCAAAAGCGCCTTCGTGTTGAAGCCTCACAGAACATGTTGTGACATGCCCAGCTCTTCCGCAATTTCTCGGATAGTCACACGACGGTCCCGCATCACCACAGCGTTCACTTTGGAAATGATCTGGTCATTTCAGCATGTTGATGGCCGCCCGGAGCGCGGCTCGCTCTCCACCGTTGTGCGGACGTCTTTAAACCAGTTGTACCGCTCCTTAATCTATGTGATGCCCATAGGATCGTCACCGAAAGCCGTCTGAATAATCCGAATGGTTTCCACCTGGCTGTCGCCCAGTTTCTGGCAAAATCTGATACATCGTGCTGCTCCAGTTGTTCTGCCATTTCCTTGCAAAGAAAAAACGACGAGAGACTCCACCCATCGTCACACAAAGGCTTCTTACAAGCAAATGACGCAATCGACAGGCGTGAAAAAATTCACGCATGCGCACGAAGGTTCAAGGTTTGCTCATGCAAGCACGCGTGATTCAAATCCATCAGGTTTTTGAAAAAAATAAAAAGGTCGGATACTTTTCTAACAGACCTCGTATATATCATCTCTCCCCAGGCATCTCTGGATCTTAAAAGCTGAGGCCCCAGAGACACAAATGTCACTGCCAAGCTAAGTGAAGCTCTCACAAGTTCAATGTTTTCACCACATACAGATACAACTGATGAATCTAGGAAATCACTGAAAGCTTGGATGTCAGTCTTGATCCAGGGCAATAATAAACCTAGACACTCAGAAGCCTCAATCAGCTTTTGAAGTGATGCAATCAGGGCATCAATTGATTCTGCAAAGATCAAAGCACAGTATACAAAGTCAGGCTCAATGAAACCTTGTCAATCACCAACGGCATCACTAAAGGTAAATAAATAAATAAATAAATAAAGCATCCACTCAAAACTGAATGCTTCATTTAAAAGGGTAAATTAATTTAATCTGGTCACACACAGCCCACAGTAACTAAAGCTCCTGTTTTCTGGGGAAAAAAAAAAAATCTGAAAATCCTTCAGTATATCAACATCTTGATGTGTGATCATTAGGTCTTTTGCTAGAATATTTGTATCTGATGATTTAAATAGGTTATAATCAATGTAATATCAGGCAGCTGCTGTTGATGAGCAGTTACCGTGTGGCACATTATGTATCAGCATTTGATTTTGTTTATTTCTTCTACATTTTAAACCAAATGCATTTAGCTATTTTGGACCAGATTTCATTAACCTCAGGATAGTTTTGGACCAGGCTTCTAGCTTTAGAATTTAATATATTCACGTCTGATTTTGGGCCCTGCGATCGACTGGCATACTGTTCAGGGTGTGCCCTGCCTCACGCCCTCTGTCTGCTGGGATAGGCTCCAGCACCCCCATGGCCCTTACTTGCAGTAAGCGGGTATGGAAAATGGATGGATTTATGATTTTGGCTACATGTCCCACAGGTTATTTTCAGCTCAACTCTAAAAACTAATTTGTGTTCTTTAGTTAACAGTTGTAATGACATATGTTGCTGAGAAGACAAACCAGTCTTACCTGTCCCTTGTGTAGTTTACGGGCAAAAAGAGTGTCTCGGACACTCGAGTGAAGAGAGGGGCAGAGCTGTCGACCGATCACCACCTGGTGGTGAGTTGGATCCGCTGGGAGGGGGGGGAAGCCGGTCAGACCTGGCAGGCCCAAACGTATCATGAGGGTCTGCTGGGAACGACTGGCGGAACCTTCTGTCAGTGCGGTCTTCAACTCCCACCTCCGGGAGAGCTTCTCCCAGATCCCGGGGGAGGTTGGAGACATGGAGTCCAAGTGGACCATGTTCTCCACCTCTATTGTCGATGCGTCCGCTCGTAGCTGTGGTCGCAAGGTCTCTGGTGCCTGTCGCGGCGGCAATCCCCGAACCCGGTGGTGGACGCCGGAAGTAAGGGATGCCGTCAAGCTGAAGAAGTCGTCCTACTTATCTTTGTTGGTAGGTGGGACCCCGGAGGCAGCTGACAGGTACCAGCAGGCCAAGCGTGCCGCAGCCCGTGCGGTTACAGAGGCAAAAACTCGGGTCTGGGAGGAGTTCGGGGAGGCCATGGAGGAGGACTATCAGTCAGCCTCGAAGAGATTCTGGCAAACCGTCCGACACCTCAGGAGGCGGAGGCAGCTCTCCACCAGCACTGTTTATGGTGCGGGTGGGGAGCTGTTGACCCTGACTGGGGATGTTGTCGGGTGGTGGAAGGAATACTTCGAGGATCTCCTCAATCCCATCGTCATGTCTACCGAAGAGGAAGCAGAGACTGGGGACTCAGAGGCAGACTCATCCATTACCCAGGCTGAAGTCACCGAGGTGGTTAGAAAGCTCCTCGGTGGCAAGGCTCCTGGGGTGAAGTCCGTCCTGAGTACCTTAAGTCTCTGGATGTTGTGGGACTGTCTTGGCTGACACGCCTCTGCAACATCGTGTGGCAATCGGGGACAGTGCCTCTGGATTGGCAGACTGGGGTGGTGGTCCCTCTGTTTAAGAAGGGGGACCGGAGGGTGTGTTCCAACTATAGGGGGATCACACTCCTCAGCCTCCTCGGTAAGATCTATTCCAGAGTACTGGAGAGGAGAATTCGACCGATGGTCGAACCTCGGATTCAGGAGGAGCAGTGTGGTTTTCGTCCTGGTCGCAGCACACTGGACCAGCTCTACACGCTCCATCGGGTGCTCGAGGGTTCATGGGAGTTCACCCAACCAGTCCACATGTGTTTTGTGGATCTGGAGAAGGCGTTTGACCGTGTCCCTCGGGGCACCCTGTGGGGGGTGCTCCGGGAGTACGGGGTCCGGGGTCCTTTGCTAAGGGCTATCCGGTCCCTGTACGACCGCAGCAGGAGCTTGGTTCGCATTGCCAGTAGTAAGTCAAACCTGTTTCCAGTGCACGTTGGCCTCCGCCAGGGCTGCCCTTTGTCACCAGTTCTGTTCATTATTTTTATGGACAGAATTTCTAGGTGCAGCCAGGGTGTAGAGGGGGTCTGGTTTGGGAACCACAGAATCTCGTCTCTGCTGTTTGCGGATGATGTGGTTCTGTTGGCTTCGTCAAATCAGGACCTTCAGCGTGCACTGGGCGGTTTGCAGTCGAGTGTGAAGCGTCCGGGATGAAAATCAGCACCTCCAAATCCGAGGCCATGGTTCTCGACCGGAAAAAGGTGCTTTGCCCTCTTCAGGTCGGTGGAGTGTCCTTGCCTCAATTGGAGGAGTTAAGTATCTCGGGGTCTTGTTCACGAGTGAGGGACGGATGGAGCGTGAGATCGATAGACGGATCGGTGCAGCATCTGCAGTGATGCGGTCGCTGTATCGGACCGTCGTGGTGAAGAGAGAGCTGAGTAGGGGGGCAAAGCTCTCGATTTACCGATCGATCTACGTTCCGATCCTCACCTATGGTCATGAGATTTGGCTCATGACTGAAAGAACAAGATCGCGAGTACAAGCGGCCGAGATGAGTTTCCTCCACAGGGTGGCTGGGCGCTCCCTTAGAGATAGGGTGAGGAGCTCGGTCACTCGGGAGGAGCTCGGAGTCGAGCCGCTGCTCCTCCACGTTGAAAGGAGTCAGTTGAGGTGGCTCGAGCATCTTTTTTGGATGCCCCCTGGACGCCTCGCTGGAGAGGTGTTCCGGGCACATCCCATTGGGAGGAGGCCCCAGGGAAGACAAAAGACACGCTGGAGGGACTACATCTCTCGGCTGGCTTGTGAACGCCTTGGGGTTCCCCCGGAGGAGCTGGGGGAGGTGTGTGTGGATCGGGAGGTCTGGGCGGCTTTGCTTGAGCTGCTGCCCCTGCGACCCGACTCTGGATAAAGCGGAAGAAAATGGATGGATGAAATTGTCCTGAAAATAACCTGAGATTCCTGATTTGACCTTTGACACAGAAAAATTAACTGTATTTTAGTAAGAGGTCAGCAAAAGAGGTAAAGTTAACAGAATGCAGATTCACAACTGAATATTAATCTTTCAACATGTGATGATGTAACACAGGAAATAGTTTTGTGTGTTGCGAATAACTTGACACTAAAACCAAGACCATGTATACCTAGTCATGTATGTGTTCGGTGGCAGAATGAGACATGACATATTGAGGGTGGAAGCAAAAATTTGCCCATTATGTGTAATGATTTGCGTAAATTTTTTTGGCCCCTCTTTATCTAGCACAGGGAATGTTACCAGACCTCTGCAAAAGTATAAAGTAGGAAATCACTTAATCTATGCTGCTCTATGACCTTGATCCGTCTGAGCCTGCGACACACTGAACAGGCGAGTGACACTAATGTTTCTTTCAGTTACTTTGTTCATGAATCAGATGTTCTTTCAAGCAGCCTTATGCCCCAGATAACAGACAGAATGGTCAAGTCTGATGGATACAACCAAGATGAGATCCATAGGAGTTCATTGCAATATATGAAGTCCAACTAAAACAAAGAAAAAAAAACCCTTTGACATCAAATTATACAAGCTTAAGTTATTCTAAAATACTGATAGCATTTGTGATTTCCAGCCTCAAGCTCCTGAGTAGGCGCGCTTTTCAACCTAATAGGAAATGTTGATTGATAATTATGAAATTGAGCTACACAATTTCATTTTAGTGGTTAAAACCGTTGACTCACAACAGAAAGGTCATGGGATCTCTTCCCAACTGGTCCTTTTGTGTAGGGTTTGCATGCTCTCCCCATATTTGCTTAAGTTCCTTCTGGGTGGGTGCTCCGGCTTCCTCCCACCTCCAAAGACAAGCAGCTTCACTGAAATGGAAACTTTAAATTGACTGTAGGTGTGTGTGTGTGTGTGCACCGCGATCTTTGAATGGAGTAAACAGGTATAGAAAATAAATGAATTTAACTTCATTTATTCCTTATTAGATCACAGATGCATGTTAATAATGGTGCAGCTAACAAGCTGATTTTAGGATTTTGTTAACCAAACATAATGGTTTGTTTCAGTCCTCCTGTGGTAAAAAGAGCTTCACATTACTCTTATAGGTGCTTACTCATCTGCCTCGGTGCAGTCCAAAAGAAGTCTGTGCTCCTTAACAAGGAAAATGTATCTACAAATCGAACAGGGGCTGAAAATTAAATGTCTGTTTTTGTGAGTCATAACGCAGACTGTGACACTGGCAAGGAAAGAACAGTGACATAACTACTTAGTAGAGAATGAAGTAATTTGACAGGCTGCATGAAAAAAAAATTCCACATTTATGCAGCAAGACAGGCAACAGCCTTCTCACTAAGGGGCACCCAAAAAAAGAAGACTTAAAATCTAACTATTCCAAAAGGTGCCATTATCACATTAAATCTTTATGCTGTAGGTGGAAAAATTAAAATTTAACTGCAGGTGGACTTTAACAGGACATGAACTTAAAAGACAGCAAAGTAACACTGCGTGTGACAATGTCAAAACCGCAGTTTTTAGAAGGTCAAAGTCTGAGGAAAAGGCATGAGTGCCCCTGCCCCCCACAAAAAAAGGGAAAGTTTTTGTCAGCTTTTTCATCCATCCATTTTGTAAACAGATTATCCTGTGCAGGTTTGTGGGTTGATTCCAATATACAGTGGGCATGAAGCAGTTTTTGGTGTCGGTCTATTACTGGGCTAAACGTGTGCAGACAAAGAAGCACCTACACAGTTATACCTCTAGGTGCTACGGTTTGACAACACAGACTGAAGCTGGGTCCACTAGCATAAAACTAAAATAAATAAATCAACGTGTGGATACACTAAATGAGAGAAGCCAAAAGAAGAAAAGTCTAAATGGTAATTTTATTAATTTAGCAGGGCTAAACATTCAAGAGATGTTAAAGATTCTCCTTGAGTGGTGTACAAACATTGAAATGTCCAAGTAAGGAGAAGGTAGCTTTTTCTTACTATTTCTCTAAACAGTCTTAAGTTTTACTTTATTCTAATTACATGCATAAAATGTATACCTACTTGGTAATAATGGAGGGCATGGGAATCTCGAGAAACTGCTCCTTGAGAGGAATGAAGGGCAGAAGACCAGTGTAGAAAAGGCATAACAGCTGCAACACTCTGGGAAAACTGAACAACACTGGAATACGAGGGTTCTACAAAATGGGCACACACATACACAACAAAGATTTGTAGTCAGTTCCCTTTCAATCAAGACATTGTTATTAGTGACTGACAGAGCAGCAAAAATGCGCTTTAATCAAAGCACTTTACAAGCTAACAGTTTAAGGTCAAGGTTAGTTGATTAGTTAGTTGGTTAGTTGTCATTTCAAACACATGGTACATGAGAGAAAAAAATAGTAGTACTCAAGACCCGATGAAAGCATGAAAAGTAAAAAGTTAAAAAAGATATGAAAAAGATATGTTAAGCAGAGCTAACACAGGTTAAACCTAAAATAAGTTTAACAGAAGAGCCTAAAAACTACAAACAGTACATTGAGTTGAAAGAACAGTATACTGTGACCATATTGCACTCAATCCCATTAGCAGCATGCATGCTTTAACACTGTCTGCTCATGGATTGGTGAAATTGATGCAGGGGATACATGAAGGTGCTGCAATATAATTTTTTTTTTTTAATTTTTATAAGCTGCTGCAATGTCTTAGTATTTTATGATATTGTGGCAGCTTTTCTATAAATAAATAAATAAATAAATTACAACCCCAATTCCAATGAAGTTGGGGCGTTGTGTGAAATGTAAATAAAATCAGAATACAATGATTTGTAAATCCTCTTCAACCTATATTCAATTGAATATACCACAAAGACAAGATATTTAATGTTCAAACTGATAGACTTTTTTGTTTTTGTGCAAATATTTGCTCATTTTGAAATGGATGCCTGCAACACATTTCAAAAAAGCTGGGATAGGGGCAACAAAAGACTGGGAAAGTTGATGAATGCTCAAAGAACATCTGTTTGGAACATTCCACAGGTGAACAGGTTAATTGGAAACAGGTGAGTGTCATGATTGGGCATAAAAGGAGCATCCCCAAAAGGCTCAGCGTTCACAAGCAAAGATGGGGTGAGGATCACCACTTTGTGAACAACTGTGTGAAAAAAAATAGTCCAACAGTTTAAGAACAATGTTTCGCAATGTTCAATTGCAAGGAATTTTGGGATTCCATCATCTACAGTCCATAATATAATCAGAAGATTCAGAGAATCTGGAGAACTTTCCACACGTCAACGACAAGGCCGAAAACCAACACTGAATGCCCGTGACCTTCGATCCCTCAGGTGGCACTGCATTAAAAACAGACATTGTGTAAAGGATCTTACCGAGTGGGCTCAAGAACACTTCAGAAAACCATTGTCAATTAACACAGTTTGTCACTATATCTACAAGTGCAAGTTAAAACTCTACCACAAAAAGCGAAAGCCATACATTAACAACATCCAGAAATGCAACACATGCTGTCATCCAAGCAACCTCTTTTTCAGGGACGTCCCTGATTATTTCAGCAAGACAATGCCAAGCCACATTCTGCACATGTTACAACAGAGTGGCTTCGTAGTAAAAGAGTGCAGGTACTAGACTGGCCTGCCTGCAGTCCAGACTTGTCGCCCATTGAAAAACTGTGGCACATTATGAAGCGTAAAATACGACAACGGAGAGCCCCGGACTGTTGAACAACTGAAGTCGTACATCAAGCAAGAATGGGAAAGAATTCCACCTACAAAGCTTCAACAATGAGTGTCCTCAGTTCCCAAATGCTTATTGAGTGTTGTTAGAAGGAAAGGTGATGTAACGGTGATAAACATACCACTGTCCCAGCTTTTTTGAAATGTGTTGCAGGCATCCATTTCAAACTGAGCAAATATTGGCACAAAAACAATAAAGTTTATCAGTTTGAACATTAAATATCTTGTCTCTGTGATATATTCAATTGAATATAGGTTGAAGAGGATTTGCAAATCATTGTATTCTGTTTTTATTTACATTTTACATAAAACTTCATTGGAATTGGGGTTGTACAATGTAACCAGTGATACTTTTAGGTAACAATTTACTTGAAGGTATCATCATAATAGTGACATGACACTGGTATAAGTGTTACATGACACAGTCATGAACATGTCATAAACATTATGTCAGTGTCAAAAATGTTTATGACTGCTGTCATTAAGTGGCATTTTGTAATGACAAGCTGATATTTTTTGGGTTGTCTTGAATATGACAACTTGATATTAATCAAAGAGATGTAACCAGAAGTTGTCTTTGGCCTTTTTGGTCTTCAGTTGTATGCCAACTTGTCAATTTGTCATAACAAAACCCGAATGACACTTAATGACAGCAGTCAAACATTTAGGACATTGACATAATGTTTACGACACATTCATGACTGCATCATGTGACAGCTATGACAGTGTCATGTCACTATTATGACGATACCTTCAAATAAAGTGTTACCGTTTTTTGTGTAACTGTAGAAAAAATTTAAAATAGCAAAAACATTCACAATCATTATTATTTTTGTATAATGCACTAAACTTAAAGGGAAACTGTTCCAGTGAGACATTTTACTTATGTCTGTAACAGCATGAGATTTTTTTCAGTATGAGCCGGGCCCGGCCATTGCGCACGCACTCTTAACACAGCCAACAACACAGCAAGAAGGAAGAATGTTTTGCTGCTGTGCATCTTTGTTATGTGCATTTTACAGCTTAACCATTGTGAAACAATCACAAAAATAACATTTTGTTTGTCTGATTAACAGTTTTGTTTAAATGGAGACAGTCATATTCTCTGATCCCTCACTTTTCTTTCGCTTTGACAGAAACATTTTCTCATGCTGCAGTCAGGAAAATCATTCAGCTAAACACCCTTGATGAAGCTAAGCATCACGGGATGCTCTGGCAGTGATGACTGGCAGACTTTAGATGTTGTTCATTCCATTCAAACCATCTGCATACAGATTGTTTAGGCAGACTTGTGGGCATTTGGCAATTATTTGCATTAATCAGCCCAATTAATCAGCTGACCACTAATTCTTATTACAAAAACCAATGAGAAAGAGGAAATAATTTAACATTTGAATAAAGGCTTGCAGATGGCTACATCGCCATTTTAGTATTTTCTACTGTAACAGCTCTATCAGCCACTGTTGCCAGTAATGTGAATGTAGCCAAAGACCCTTGAAGTTCTCAATTCAAATTGCTATCAAAATAAAGCCATGCTTTGTTTTTAAACTTACCTCTTTGTAACACTTTTTAACAATCTGGTTCCTTTTGTTGCCCCAAACAGTCAAGTGTTCTCTGTCATACTTAAGGACCAGCTCAGAGACCTGCAAATATTTTATTTGTGACTAACACAGAAACCCAGACTCAATCACATGAGCAAAATGAGTTTTGGATATTATGTGGTGATCTGTGTTTATGGCATCCCATGGTGCCAACGTCCATCACGCTGAAATTACACTGAAGCAGTATCATTTGTAAGCACATCCAGACTCCTTAATTTGATGCACAATCTGTTTTTTTATATAATAATACTGGGGTAGAGAAAATGGGTTGAAGTAACTATTTGAAACTGTACACTAATGACACTTGTAAGATGCTGAAGTGACGCCAAAATTCCAGTAAAAAGTTTGTGCAGATCAATAGCGTTAAAGTCCATCAATATTTCTTTGACAGAACGGAAAAGATGAGCACTGTGAAAGTCCTGACACAGTCATATGTGTTACAGGATAAAATGAATCATCCAGCAAAATGTGTATACCATACTCCCACACATTTTACATTGCTGTATGTTTTAAAATATATTTCTAAGTGACCATCTTCAAGTCCAGAAGGTAGAGCTTGCCACTTGCTTCTTATTTTCTCACCTATTAGGTGCTGGATTGTTTGGAAAATTACTCAAAAGGAGAAAATGACTCAAACTTGGTGGAAGGGTTGGGCTGAACATGCAACTGAAACCTTGAACCACAAAAGGGAAATGGTCAGGAAATGCAGGTTTATTCAAGTGATTTTCATTAAATGGGGAAAAGATTAGGCAGCAGATTACTATTCCGATTAATGCACTGAACATTTATTATGGGGAATATAAGGGGCAGAACCAGAACACCATCACATTTGTATTTATGTACTATAACACTGGTAGACATGATTTTTCTTGCACGGAGTTTTTCAATGGATTTTGGGTAATTTGGTAGCGCTAAATCCTAATCTGGTGTTAGGTTTTGCCAATCACACCACATTTTTGAGATATGAAAACATATTTCTCGTATCAAGCACTGAAAGCAAAAGCTGCAGTCTCACACACCTCTTCAGCGCCATAAACAATATTACGGCTCTTGTTCACATTTCACAAACCTGGTTTAAAAACTATTCTTTTGAAGCTGCCTTTCTGCATGATTAGTGGCATCAAACCCATGAGTGAATGAGCAACTTTTGCATAATCAATAAGGAACATGAAGATTGCAAAAAAAAAAAAAAAAAAAAAAAGTGGTAGAGGAAATCTGAGCTCAGATTCGGATTCAGCACGCCAAGATTACCCTAAATCAGTGCTCAAAGTCTATGCAAGAAAATAAATCATTTTTTGCTGACCAGTGTAATATGCAGGATTATGCAGGTTATCTAGAATTTTGAGAAATATTAAAGTATTATGAACCAAGCGCGAGCTCTGTAGAGGGAAATATCAGACCGACGTGTTGTCACTGGGGAAAAACAAGGAGGTCTGATATTCCCGTACAGACCAAGCAAACGAAGTTAATTAATCTTTTATTATATGGCTGTTATACATATAACCACGCCAACTTACACTATCGCCCAAATATGCTGCTGATGGTGTTGAGCTCATTTGCTTTCTTCATCTCCATTAACAACTTGCTAACAGATGGTCTGGTTGTTAGTTGGTAAGCTTTCAATCTGTGTGTTTTTTCGACGCTGTATTTATGGAGTTTTCATGTCCGACTTGCTTTTTCTGATTGCGTTTTAGCTTCCTGGTTTGTAAAGAAAATACGCATTGTGGCCCGACTGTCATGGAAACCAGTTTGATATGGGAAAATATCAGACTGGTAATCAGCCAATCAGAGCGCCTGTACAGTCGCAGCCATATAATAAGGAGTGTTAGTGGCCCCACCCTCCACTTCATCAATTTAAAAACAAAATTGGAAATATCGAAACATTCCCATTTCTATAAAAACAATTATTTTTAATATGAATTCTAATGTTTAAAAAAAAGACTGTAAAAACGTGAGTGTATTATTCTGGAGTAGAAGATGCACCTTTTTTCCTGTTTTATCAGATCTTTCCTTTGGGATTTTCATGCATTACTGTAATGTACGTTACGTTATCATTTCTTCTTTCATTATTTGATTTTATTTTGTTTACTGCTTCAAAATACAGCAAATACAATGCAATATTCTTAAAGAAAATCTTATTATTACCTGACAAATTGTGCATTTGGACTGTTTCACAGTCAATGGCACCACAAAAAAAGAAAAAAAAAAAAAAATCAATGTGGTTACTCTGGTCAAGTTATTCATCCATATCTAACTGCTGAATGGGGGTACTTAAATGCCCAAAGTTTCAGACCTGTCAGATGTTTGCATATACAGTAGTGTTCAGAATAATAGTAGTGCTATTTGACTAAAAAGATTAATCCAGGTTTTGAGTATATTTCTTATAGTTCCATGGGAAACAAGGTACCAGTAGATTCAGTAGATTCTCACAAATCCAACAAGACCAAGCATTCATGATATGCACACTCTTAAGGCTATGAAATTGGGCTATTAGTAAAAAAAAAAAGGGGGAAAAGGGGGTGTTCACAATAATAGTAGTGTGGCATTCAGTCAGTGAGTTCATCAATTTTGTGGAACAAACAGGTGTGAATCAGGTGTCCCCTATGTAAGGATGAAACCAGCACCTGTTGAACATGCTTTTCTCTTTGAAAGCCTGAGGAAAATGGGACGTCCAAGACACTGTTCAGAAGAACAGCGTAGTTTGATTAAAAAGTTGATTGGTGAGGGGAAAACTTATACGCAGGTGCAAAAAATTATAGGCTGTTCATCTACAATGATCTCCAATGCTTTAAAATGGACAAAAAAAAACCAGAGACGCGTGGAAGAAAATGGAAAACAACCATCAAAATGGATAGAGGAATAACCAGAATGGCAAAGGCTCACCCATTGTTCAGCTCCAGGATGATCAAAGAGTCTGCAGTTACCTGTAAGTGCTGTGGCAGTCAGAAGACTGCCTGTGTGAAGCTAATTTATTTGCAAGAATCCCCCGCAAAGTCCCTCTGTTAAATAAAAGACGTGCAGAAGAGGTTACCATTTGCTAAAGAACACATCAACTGGCCTAAAGACAAATGGAGGAATATTTTGTGGACTGATGAGAGTAAAATTGTTCTTTTTGGCTCCAAGGGCCAAGACAGTTTGTGAGATGACCCCCAAACTCTGAATTCAAGCCACAGTTCACAGTGAAGACAGTGAAGCATGGTGGTGCAAGCATCACGATATCTCCTACTATGGTGTTGGGGCTATATATCACATATCAGGTATCATGGATCAGTTTGGATATGTCAGAATACTTGAAGAGGTCATGTTGCCTTATACTGAAGAGGACATGCCCTTGAAATGGGTGTTTCAACAAGACAATGACCCCAAGCACACTAGTAACCAAGCAAAATCATGGTTCCAAACCAACAAAATTAATGCCTCGCAGATGTGAAGAAATCATGAAAAACTGTGGTTATACAACTAAATACTAGTTTAGTGATTCACAGGATTGCTAAAAAAGCAGCTTGAACATAATAGTTTTGAGTTTGTAGCGTCAACAGCAAATGTTACTATTATTGTGAACACCCCCTTTTCTACTTTTTTTTTTTACTAATAGTCCAATTTCATAGCCTTAAGAGTGTGCATATCATGAATGCTTGGTCTTGTTGGATTTGTGAGAATCTATTGAATCTACTGGTACCTTGTTTCCCATGTAACAATAAGAAATATACTAAAAACCTGGATTAATTTAGTCACATAGCACTACTATTATTCTGAACACTACTGTATGAGATTACAGATATGATCTGCTAACTAAGATAACTGTTGTGTAAATTACACAGTGTATATGGGCAATCTACCCATATACACGATCTACTAAAAACGGTTGATGGTATGTATGTACTCAAAGTATACAACTGCTATTGTGTTTCTGCATTCTCAAATAATGATGGACTATAAGAATTTCCGGAGAGGACAGTTTTTGACGGACGGAGAGTTACACCCCAATATTAAAGACATTGGAGCGAATTAGGCACACATCCTTTTGTGGCATCACAGATAGTGATTACCTCTTTCAAACAAAAAAATATTTTTCACATAACACTAATGCTTGAGTTTTCTGGAGAGGCAATTTTTGACAGACATTTTACTTTTGAGTGCCTGTTTCAAGTCATTTCCCCACTGGGCACATTTTCCCACTGATCGTGGGAGTTAGATTGTTATACAGTAGACTTTGATAGGGAAATTAGTCCATTTATTGGTTACCTACTAAATAAATAATAGTTCTGGTAGCCCATCAAAATTAGACATCATGGAATGACAAGATATTTTGGCAAAAACTGGTATAATTAGAGTTCCGATGGTAAACAAATGGGGATATCAAACCAAATGACCGTTGCTGCTGATAGACCAGTAGTAGTTATCCATTTATGGCAAACTAAACTTTGTTGGCCATTTCCACCTTGTCATTAAACCAAACTTTATCTTTAAAATCCAAGTAAGTACCTTGATTGTAAAACAGCTCATTTATAAAGGTGAAGAATGGTAGGAACTTTACTTATGAAAATAATATATTTGGCACTTTTATAACTGTAAAAATTTTAAGCACACTGACTCTCCCGAAAGCACTTCCACAGTACTGTAAGTAATGTTACCAATAAACCAAATTTCATGAAATTTGAAAATACTGGACCTCATCTTTGTGATAATACTTTGATGACAATGCCCATTAAAGAGTGGAAGCTATTTTTTAGACTTGTTGAAAAGGCTGAGGTTGATCTGTAATAGTGATAGCTCTTCTTCTTTGTGCCCATCCTTTATATTAAAGGATGGGCACAAAGAATACCACAAAGCTTTGCAAAGTCCCAAACTTGGGACTTTGCAAAGCTTTGTGGTACAAAGTGACATAGCAGATTGGGCATAATAGTGCAGTGGACTGAAAACACGAGTGAATATACAGTAGTGTTCAGAATAATAGTAGTGCTATGTGACTAAAAACATTAATCCAGGTTTTGAGTATATTTCTTATTGTTACATGGGAAACAAGGTACCAGTAGATTCAGTAGATTCTCACAAATCCAACAAGACCAAGCATTCATGATATGCACACTCTTAAGGCTATGAAATTGGTCTATTAGTAAAAAAGAAAGTAGAAAAGGGGGTGTTCACAATAATAGTAGCATCTGCTGTTGACGCTACAAACTCAAAACTATTATGTTCAAACTGCTTTTTTAGCAATCCTGTGAATCAATAAACTAGTATATTTAGTTGTATAACCACAGTTTTTCATGATTTCTTCACATCTGCAAAGCATGGAGTCAACCAACTTGTGGCACCTTTCAGCTGTTATTCCACTCCAAGATTCTTTAACAACATTCCACAATTCATTCACATTTCTTGGTTTTGCTCCAAAACATTAATTTTGTTGGTTTGGAACCAAGATTTTGCTCATTTACTTGTGTGCTTGGGGTCACTGTCTTGTTGAAACACCCATTTCAAGGGTATGTCCTCTTCAGCATAAGGCAACATGACCTCTTCAAGTATTTTGACATATCCAAACTGATCCATGATACCTGGTATGTGATATATAGACCCAACACCATAGTAGGAGAAACATGCCCATATCATGATGCTTGCACCACCATGCTTCACTGTCTTCACTGTGAACTGTGGCTTGAATTCAGAGTTTGGGGGTCGTCTCACAAACTGTCTGCGGCCCTTGGAGCCAAAAAGAACAATTTTACTCTCATCAGTCCACAAAATATTCCTCTATTTCTCTTTAGGCCAGTTGATGTGTTCTTTGGCAAATTGTAACCTCTTCTGCACGTCTTTTATTTAACAGATGGACTTTGCGGGGGATTCTTGCACATAAATTAGCTTCACACAGACATCTTCTAACTGTCACAGCATTTACAGGTAACTCCAGACTGTCTTTGATCATCCTGGAGCTGATCAATGGATGAGCCTTTGCCATTCTGGTTATTCTTCTATCCATTTTGATGGTTGCTTTCCATTTTCTTCCATGCGTCTGTTTTTTTTTGTCCATTTTAAAGCATTGGAGATCATTGTAGATGAACAGCCTATAATTTTTTTGCACCTGCGTATTAGTTTTTCCCTCACCAATCAACTTTTTAATCAAACTACGCTGTTCTTCTGAACAGTGTCTTGAACGTCCCATTTTCCTCAGGCTTTCAAAGAGAAAAGCATGTTCAACAGGTGCTGGCTTCATCCTTAAATAGGGGACACCTGATTCACATCTGTTTGTTCCACAAAATTGACGAACTCACTAACTGAATGCCACACTACTATACTAGTACATCCCTTCGGCTGCTCCCTTGTTTGCACTCGGGGTCGCCACAGCAAATCCAAGGTGGATCTGCATGTTGAATTGGCACAGGTTTTATGCCCTTCCTGACGCAACTCCACATTACATGGAGAAATGTGGCAGGGGTGGGATTTGAACCCGGAACCTTCTGAACTGAAACCAAGCGCGTTAACCACTTGTCCACCACCCCTGCGCCACACTACTATACTAATAGCCCAATTTCATAGCCTTAAGAGTGTGCATATCATGAATGCTTGGTCTTGTTGGATTTGTGAGAATCTACTGGTACCTTGTTTCCCACGTAACAATAAGAAATATACTCAAAACCTGGATTAATCTTTTTAGTCACATAGCACTACTATTATTTTGAACACTACTGTACGTATATCACAGTCAACTCAAGGAAGAGCCTGCAAATAATGCCCATGTTTCAACTTATCAATTCTGAATTTAACTGTAACCCAAACCCTAAATATAATAGTGAGATTCCCAGTAATATCCACAAAAACACACAGAGAAAGCACAACTCTTTGATTGTATGCATGTTGTAGCATGAAAAGCATGCACTAAAAAAGTCAAATAGGAACTAATAACAAAACAAAGGAAAAGTTAAAAATAAAAGGAGAAATAAACACACACCTTCTTGATGAGCATGTCATTGTTGTCCTTGATGTCAATGTTGACAGGGATATTTGGAAACATGTCGAAAACATCCTTCAGGAGAGGAATGCGCTCGCCCTCGCCTCCCTCACAGACACACTCTGGACATACAAGGACAAGTTGAAATGACAATAACCTTCACAGATACTGACTGTCACAGCTGCTGCATGTTGGCAAATAAATTAATCATGTCAGCTGGTGTGTTTGGCTGCAATGCAATAGTTTATTATCCAAACATAAACAACACTATACAATCCCAAAACAGATAAAGTTGGGACGACATGGATAATGAGGGAGTCCAGTTACAATTTGAGAGGAACGTCAGTATTTGAGAAGTCAAAACTTTTACTATTGTAAAAAGTCATTGCTGTTAAAGGTGTTAACATCTGGAATAATTGTGGAGATAACATCAAATTATCTGGTACCTTAGTCAGCTTTAATAGGCTCTATAAGAACAAGATTGCTTCTTATAATCTGATGAACTAGGTTTATAGATTTTTGTTACCGTTTTTGGGAATTGGGCACTGTGTCTGTCATGCTGTATTTGGAGTTTTTGTTTGTTTGATTCTTTATTGATTAATTTTATACTGTCTGTGCTGGTATTTGCTGTTGGAAGTATGCGTACATGTGTATGGTGTATATATATATATATATATATATATATATATATATATATATATAAAGGGGTGGGCGTTTATAAGCCTTGCTTCTGCCCACACCCTTTCGGTCACACATGTTCACTGTTAAGTTGTCTTATTTATGAATTTTTGTTATTGTTGAGTCTGTATACAGAATAAATTCATTCATTTATTCAAATGTCACTCCTGCCATTCCTGCATTTCAGGCATGCACATTCGAGGAAAAGTTGGGACAGGGGCAATATAGGGCTCGTTATGAGGTTCAAAAATGTTTGTCCCCCCCCCCTTTTTTTTTTAGTAATTATGCTATTTCAAACAAATGATGTCAATATATGACTTAAGGGCCTTCCACACCATGGCGCGCCGCACAATCATTCTGCCACATTCGCTCGCATGGATGTCGCAACAACGCGTCTGGGCGCACAGAAGGAGCAGAGATTTCTACGTCACCATCTGGCTTTTCGAGCATCTAGTGAACAATGGCGACAATCGCCATCATGAATTAGTGACAAGATAAAGTGAAACGCTCAGTCTGCGAGTCATAACCAAAAGATTAGGAGCAAAAAGCAGAGGAACAAGCAATGGACATCTCCCTGCTGGGAGGACCTTTTTTCAACAACTGTTCGGAGTGAGGCTGGGCAGAAGCGGCTGGCCCGGCCAGAGAACTAGTCAGAGAGAGAGAGAGAGAGAGAGACAGCAGCCAGTGTGATTGAGCAGACACACTCTATCTAAAATTCTGCACTTCTGAATACATTATATCTTGAATATATATACACACACCCAGTTTGCGCAACGGAGCTTCTGCAAATTTGTCTGAGGTGCGTGAGTAATATGAAACTAAAACATGACATTAGTGCCCCACTGGACTCTTAAGTTTTATCGGCTAATGTTAGCTTAGCCTTTAGCTGCAGAATCAATCACTCAGTCGAGCTGAGTGCACGTTTTATATTTGTAAACTGTTTGATCTATTTTTATTTTTATCAAATAAATCTACACAAGTTTTTTGTAATGGTTACTGCTGTGACTACAATCACATTGTCAACTTTATATAACTTAGTTTAATTTTTTTTTTTATTAAAAAAAGTATCTAGTAATCAGGCCTTAAAGAAAATAGCATAGCACTGTTTCATATTTCTTTATACTTTAAGAAATAGTTTTTTCCACTTGTTCCACATCAGGAACATTTCAACATTTGCTGTGCTGAGAACTTTGTAAATACAGATTCACTTCAGAACTTTCAGTGATAGAGCTGAACACCAAAACCTGAAGTCCAGAAGGAAGAAGAGAACATCTCTGCTCTTTAAAATGTGAGAAAAGTGTCTCCAAAAAAATCCACCAAGAGGTTGAAGGAGGAGACCTTCATCTGGTTAAATGTCCTGAGGGTCCAGCTCACCTGTTGTCTATGAAAACGCACACCTGCTACTACAATATAAATAAAACAAATTTAGAAATGTAGTAGCAGGTGTACTACTACACTTTTTATTTGAAAAGCTGTTTCCTTTTATATTTTAACATTATTATGAATGAATGATTAAACATGTCCATGAAGTCAAAGTTCAGTCAGTAAGACACTTGCACAGGTAGACGAAGCCCCACCCCTACTGTGCATAATTTCAAAGCATTCACAATCACTAGTATAGTCAAATTCATATTTTAGTAATTGCTATGTCCTTATTACAACATTAAAAGCAATCACATTGTCAATGAGGACATAATTAAATGTTGAAAAATTATTTCATCATGAGGTTTATGTCACATTGAGAAATCCTAATTAACAGATACACTGCAGTCATTGTTACATCATTTCCTGATGGGTAAATATTAGTATTTATTTCTTGATCCTTTTTCCATGTTGAAATGCAGATATGAATGAATCTAACAGACTTAAAAATGTACACTTTACTTTTCATGCTATTGTCTAAAAATAAATGTCCAAGGTTCATTATCATGTTAATCAAGAAATCATCTCATCTGAAACAACAAAAGATACATTATGGTTTTAATATACAGGTGAACATCAAAGATTTCTGAAAAATCTTTTTTTTTTTAATCAAAACTATTTTAATGGCAAATTTTCTAATGTAATTTTTCTAATGTTTTTTAACTTCAGTAATCAGAAAGTAATCTTGGGGTAAAAAAAAAAACACATTTGTAAGGATTTTCTTAAAAAAGAACTGCTGTGCATAAATCAGCAGTTCTGATGCTCCTCTGGCACACATCTCTGCACTCTGCCGTCTCCCATGTTTTGGCCTGATGCCTCGTTTCTATTGGAAGCGCAGCAGTGAAAGTTGGATCGAGTTGAACTTTAACAGTGGTGAGTTTGACGTCAAGCCACGGTGCACGCTCCCAGTGCAGTGCTGCATAACCTTGGATTTTGTGCGTTGCACTGCGATGCGGCATTTGTGCAACGCTTCTCTTTGAAAATAATGGGTTTCAGAGTGATGCGGCATTTGCACTCTTGGTGTGAAAAGCCCTTAATTATGATTTGATACAAAAGCATGATCCATGAAAGGCTTTTTCCACCCTTTTCTTTAAGAAGCAAAGATGGGCAGAGGATCTAAGGGTTTGTCAACAAATGCATGAGAAATATACAGAATTGTTTAAAAATGTGTGATCCTCAAACAAAGATGGGAATGGATTAGCATATTTGTACCTTGACAGTGTATAAGGTCATTAAATGACTCAAGGAATCTGGAGGAAAGTCGGTGCGTAAAGGACAAGGGCACAAGCCTAAGCTGAACAGCTGTGATCTCCGATCACTCAGACTGCATCGACAACAGTCATTCATCAACAGCTGATATAACCACATGGGCAAGGGATTACTTTGTGAAACCTTTGTAAAACATTATAATAGTTACAGTCATAGCTCATAATGCCACTTAGAACTTTACTGTACAAAAAAAAAAAAAAAAAAGGAAGAAAAAATAATTACATTAGCCTTGTGCAGAAGCAGCACAAACTTCTCTGAGCTTGGAGGCATCTGGACTGGGCTGTCACACAAGGGAAATGTGTATCATGGTCAGAGCAATCAATATTCTAGATCTTTTTTTGGGTGGGGGTGGGGAGAGAAATGGATGCAGCGTTCTCCGGGCCAAAGACAAAAAGGACCATTCGGCCGTATCAGCAACAAGTCCAAAAGCCAGGATGTGTCATGGCATGGTGTTGTGTATGAGGTAAAAGGAATTCACAGGAAGACAAATTAACACCTGACACGCTTCATTGCTTGTTATCCTCAATACCAAAATGCCTCAAGTATTGTCAGAAGAAATGGTAACAATAAAAAGTAGTAAAAGGTTTCACTTCCCATCTTTTTGAAACGTATTGCAGGACTTGGATGATTCTGGTTTACAAAACTCTTATTGGTTTGGTTCCAACCTATTTATCCAGTTTACTTCAGAGATCTGAAAGTACACTCAACAAAAATATAAACGCAACACTTTTGGTTTTGCTCCCATTTTGTATGAGATGAACTCAAAGATCTAAAACTTTTTCCACATACACAATATCACCATTTTCCTCAAATATTGTTCACAAACCAGTCTAAATCTGTGATAGTGAGCACTTCTCCTTTGCTGAGATAATCCATCCCACCTCACAGGTGTGCCATATCAAGAGGCTGATTAGACACCATGATGAGTGCACAGGTGTGCCTTAGACTGGCCACAATAAAAGGCCACTCTGAAAGGTGCAGTTTTATCACACAGCACAATGCCACAGATGTCGCAAGATTTGAGGGAGCGTGCAATTGGCATGCTGACAGCAGGAATGTCAACCAGGGCTGTTGCTCGTGTATTGAATGTTCATTTCTCTACCATAAGCCGTCTCCAAAGGCATTTCAGAGAATTTGGCAGTACATCCAACCAGCCTCACAACTGCAGACCACGTGTAACCACACCAGCCCAGGACCTCCACATCCAGCATGTTCACCTCCAAGATCGTCTTAGACCAGCCACTCGGACAGCTGCTGAAACAATCGGTTTGCATAACCAAAGAATTTCTGCACAAACTGTCAGAAACCGTCTCAGGGAAGCTCATCTGCAGGCTCGTCGTCCTCATCGGGGTCTCGACCTGACTCCAGTTCGTCGTCGTAACCGACTTCAGTGGGCAAATGCTCACATTCGCTGGCGTCTGGCACGTTGGAGAGATGTTCTCTTCACGGGTGAATCCCGGTTCACACTGTCCAGGGCAGATGGCAGACAGCGTGTGTGGCGTCGTGTGGGTGAGCGGTTTTCTGATGTCAATGTTGTGGATCGAGTGGCCCATGGTGGCGGTGGGGTTATGGTATGGGCAGGCGTCTGTTATGGACGAAGAACACAGGTGCATTTTATTGATGGCATTTTGAATGCACAGAGATACCGTGATGAGCTCCTGAGGCCCATTGTTGTGCCATCCAAGAACATCACCTCATGTTGCAGCAGGATAATGCGCGGCCCCATGTTGCAAGGATCTGTACACAATTCTTGGAAGCTGAAAATGTCCCAGTTCTTGCATTGCCGGCTTACTCACTTGACATGTTTGGGATGCTCTGGACCAGCGTATACGACAGCGTGTACCAGTTCCTGCCAATATCCAGCAACTTCGCACAGCCATTGAAGAGGAGTGGACCAACATTCCACAGGCCACAATTGGCAACCTGATCAACTCTATGCGAAGGAGATGTGTTGCACTGCATGAGGCAAATGGTGGTCACACCAGATACTGACTGGTATCCCCCCCCAATAAAACAAAACTGCACCTTTCAGAGTGGCCTTTTATTGTGGACAGTCTAAGGCACACCTGTGCACTAATCATGGTGTCTAATCAGCATCTTGATATGGCACACCTGTGAGGTGGGATGGATTATCTCAGCAAAGGAGAAGTGCTCACTATCACAGATTTAGACTGGTTTGTGAACAATATTTGAGGGAAATGGTGATATTGTGTATGTGGAAAAAGTTTTAGATCTTTGAGTTCATCTCATACAAAATGGGAGCAAAACCAAAAGTGTTGCATTTATATTTTTGTGTGTAGTTATGCTCTGTGCTCGAATGACATGTTATGGTTTTGTGTACGCCGTGTCCACTGTGAAGCGGGAAAGAATGTCTTTAGTTTTTCAACCCCCTGAGATTGGAACATTCTTCAATCTGAACTGAAACTGCCCAGACTGACTTCCTTGAACACCTCCGGTCTATTTTAGGAGATCGTGCATGGGATTCTTTTGCTCAATGCCTATGTTTCTAAATCTAAATCTGCCTGACACTTTACATCATGTGCAATGTTATTATGACCAAGATGACTGTATTTTATTTATCACCAACATTCTCATGTTGATGATAACCTGTCCTTTATGACATGTGCTGCTGCCTTTCTTGGCCAGGTCATTCTTGTAAAAGAGGTTTCTATCTCAATGGAATTCTACCTGGTTAAACAAAGGTTATTATTATCACTATTATTAATATTATTATTCGGCCTGAAATGAAGGAATGGCTATATATGACTGTCCCTCTTGCCCATCTCACCACTATGGGGTGCAGAGCATTCAGCCGCTCTGCACCCCAGCTCTGGAACTCATTACAACCTGTCCTCAGAAATATAAACTCTCTCTCACTTTTCAAATCCAAACCCATCTGTTTTAAACTGCTTTTTTTCTCCTATCTGACCTACTGCACTGCCTAATTTTAATCTGTTTTCTTTTTATATTTTTTGTATTTTAATATGTTTTTTGTTGTTTTATTTGTTTTCATTTCTGTGTGGTGTCCTTGAGTATCGAGAAAGGTGCCTATAAATAAAATGCATTACCATTATTATATATTAACAAATGAAATGAAGTTGGACACAAGGGTAATACTAATAGCCTGGCATATCCAGGTATGTTGTCAGGCAATTAAAAAATTAATCTAAGCAATTACAAGCTTTGCAATTAATCTAAATTTATTACATTTAAAATACAACCCTCATATGGCACATACAGCATACAAATATTAGTATTAATCTCAGAAACACAAAAATACTGAACAAAAAATATTTCACCCTTATTAAAAATAATGACATATTTTAATGTATAAAAATAAAATGTGAAATCTATGAATTTTGCAAAAATGGTGCATCATAAATATACTGAGCACGATTTACTGCTGCACTACAAAGTGACGTTTCAAAAAATTTTGTACTTCAGTTAAGGTGATGTGTGTGATGCAGCATTTTCACATTGCATATCAGGGTTTATGATTTTAGAATAAAGCTGTAATTCTAGGCCATTGGGAAAGCAGGAGAGGCTTTGAATAAGCTAAAATTAGAGCATCGGGTTGTGTGTGTGTGGGGGGGGGGGGGGGGGGATCACATAGGAGTTAAACAAGTTGTGTCAGTCATAAATTCTTCATAAATCAGGAGAATGTCTCTAACAATGTATAACTGTGGGACTTTAGAGATGCTGAACATTAAATATCAAAACACGTGAAAATGTAAAAGCAGTTTATTAATTATCTTATTGGATCCAAGACTATTTCATTTTCAAATCTAATCATTGACATTAAAATCTGCATGAAAAGCATCATGACTTAAGCATTTTTACATAGTCAAAAATTTGGACATATCTTCCCATTCAATTATCCACAACACTTACATAAAAACTAACTCACTGATGTGTCTCAGCATCTGTTGATCTGTTGCCTGGTTAAACTTGGATTTTTGTTGAGTACAAGACAGAGTGTGTGTGTGTGTGTGTGTGTGTGTGTGTGTGTAATGCTCACCCCTCTGAAAAGTTACACCTAGTTTGCACAGGTATGGAGGGAGCTCCTGGAAAGAGCACACAACAGGTGGTGATTAACAGCCAACAAACACACAAGTCATGCTCAGACACAGCATGTGGAGCATGATGAAGGGCGTTCACATTTAGGACTTCAAAAGAATGACATAACCTTTGCATGGAATTATGTAATGGTACTGATCAGCATCATTTTAATAAGACAACTTATCTGTAGTTGTGACCTTTAACCTTTGAAACACACAAATATGTTATTGCCATGTTTAGCTCTTAAGTCACCTAAATTGTGACATGCTTCCCCGCTGATGATCAGTGATGCCGGTAACGCGTTACTTAGTAACGCGTTACTCTAATCTGACCACTTTTTTTAGTAACGAGTAATCTAACGCGTTAATCTTTCCAAATCAGTAATCAGATTAAAGTTACTTCTCCATGTCACTGTGCGTTACTATTATTTTTCATTGTGGGTCGATAACAGCATTAAACTTGGTCCGTGGGCAGGAGGTCGGGGTTCGACTGAACTGCCCACTTTAAGCAAGCTGTGAGCTTTTAATCCGCGGTTTTTTGCAGCTGCTCGACTCGTCCTCACCTCTTAAAGCGCGGTGATCAGCACACCTGCACTGAGCTTTACAAAGACATTTTTATACTTTTTTCCTCCTTTATTTAGAATTCTGAGCTGAGCCGCTCTGTATCTGGTCGTTAAAAACAGCTGATCCTCCGCGACGCGTCAACAACTAACACTATTTTCCACTCAAATGCACCTAAACTCTCTTTCTGAGGACCACATGATGTGAAAACGCAATAAAACTTTCTTACCTGTAAATCTGGTCCTGTTTTCTGCATAAATAAATGTTATCCATTCTTTGTGCTCAAACGCCAAAGCAGGGGCGAATCTAGATGGAATGGGGGTGTGGGGCAAGGATGTGCCCCCTCCCCCACAACACCCCTAGATTAAAGGTGCAATTTTGAAGCCGTTTTTTACTACAACTAATATTGCTTAAAATAATAATAATTTCGACAAGTAAAATGTTTAGAGAGAATTTAAATGTTAGAAAAATGTTAGAATTTAATAGTTACCTTTATAAACAATGTAGGCTCGAAATTGCAAGTTTTACTGTTACAGTGCTGTCAACAGTTAAATATGAGGTCAAGAAAGACGTCTTTATTTTACTTTTTATAAAACAAGTATTTATTTTCATTGAAGTCAAGAAAGGGTGACTATAAAGTGAGTTTTGGCAAAACAGGTATCTTTGTCATGTTGAGGTGGCAGAGGGTTGTTGTCGGCAGCTGGGGAAAGTAACTAAAAAAGTAACTAGTAATCTAACTTAGTTACTTTTACAATTGAGTAATCAGTAAAGTAACTAAGTTACTTTTTCAAAGTAACTGTGGCAACACTGCTGATGATTAAGCTTCATGACTCACTAAAATGTCACTAAATGGGAGTGACACTTTCAAGGAATTCAGGACTATGGCCTACAGGCCCACAGTAGACCAACGGGACTCCACCAATCATTTCATACAGCTGACAAATTACAAAGAAGCGAGTAAACATAATGCAAGATTTAATTGCTTTTGTAGAAAAAAAAGGATATATTAAGGAATTTTTGTTTAAAAAATACTTGCATAATTGTGTATAAGTGTCACACTTTGAAGATTTGAAATTACACATGGTACAAACAACTCTAAATTGTAAACATGATGGGCCTGATTTAGCGAAGAATTATGTGTGTAAAAACATGCACAAACACCATAGCTACTGCAAAAAAATGAGGATACTGATTTACTAATAGTCAATCAATCAATCAACTTTTTTCTTGTATAGCGCCAAATCACAACAAACAGTTGCCCCAAGGCGCTCCACATTGCAAGGCAAGGCCATACAATAATTATGAAACACAGTCTACGTCTAAAGCAACATAACCAAGGGATGGTCCAGGGTCACCCGATCCAGCCCTAACTATAAGCCTTAGCGAAAAGGAAAGTTTTAAGCCTAATCTTAAAAGTAGAGAGGGTATCTGTCTCCCTGATCTGAATTGGGAGCTGGTTCCACAGGAGAGGAGCCTGAAAGCTGAAGGCTCTGCCTCCCATTCTACTCTTACAAACCCTAGGAACTACAAGTAAGCCCGCAGTCTGAGAGCGAAGCGCTCTAATGGGGTAATATGGTACTATGAGGTCCCTAAGATAAGATGGGACCTGATTATTCAAAACCTTATAAGTAAGAAGAAGAATTTTAAATTCTATTCTAGCATTAACAGGAAGCCAATGAAGGGAGGCCAACACGGGTGAGATATGCTCTCTCCTGCTAGTCCCCGTCAGTACTCTAGCTGCAGCATTCTGAACCAACTGAAGGCTTTTTAGGGAACTTTTAGGACAACCTGATAATAATGAATTACAATAGTCCAGCCTAGAGGAAACAAATGCATGAATTAGTTTTTCAGCATCACTCTGAGACAAGACCTTTCTGATTTTAGAGATATTGCGTAAATGCAAAAAGGCAGTCCTACATATTTGTTTAATATGCGCTTTGAATGACATATCCTGATCAAAAATAACTCCAAGATTTCTCACAGTATTACTAGAGATCAGGGAAATGCCATCCAGAGTAACGATCTGGTTAGACACCATGCTTCTAAGATTTGTGGGGCCAAGTACAATAACTTCAGTTTTATCTGAGTTTAAAAGCAGGAAATTAGAGGTCATCCATGTCTTTATGTCTGTAAGACAATCCTGCAGTTTAGCTAATTGGTGCGTATCCTCTGGCTTCATGGATAGATAAAGCTGGGTATCATCTGCGTAACAATGAAAATTTAAGCAATACCGTCTAATAATCATCAGAATTTTGGCTCTCTGTTGGGACTGTTTACACAGAGACTGCTACCTGCTGCTTTGGACTTTGAACTAATAGTCTTTTCAAGACTTTTTTACTTTTTTACCTTTTTATTTTTTTTTTTTTTTTTTTTTTTTTTTTTTACTTTTTTACTTGACTCTACTGGTGGTCGGCTCTCACTGCGGTATTGTATCACTTCTTGTTTCCGGAGCACAGCGGTGTTTTTCTGTATCTGTTAGCTGTTTGATCTGCGCAGTTAGATTGATCTAGTTATCTAGATTACGATTTGTTTCCCAGTGTAATCTTTACGTGCCTTAACTAAAGCACTCCTTCTGCTGAATCACCTCTAAATTATTTACACATTATTCGCTTTGCGTGTTTTTAGGAATCCGCTAGCTTAGCGTAGCTACTAGCTCTTAGCCGATTTAGCATGGCGGCTTCTCCTGTCTCTCCCGCACTTTTCTGCTCTGGGTGTGAAATGTTTAGTTATTCCTCGGCCTCCTTTAGCAGTAATGGTACTTGTAATAAGTGTAGCTTATTCGTAGCTTTGGAGGCCAGGCTGGGCGAATTGGAGACTCGGCTCCGCACCGTGGAAAATTCTACAGCTAGCAAGGCCCCTGTAGTCGGTGCGGACCAAGGTAGCTTAGGCCGCCGTTAGTTCCCCCCTGGCAGATCCCGAGCAGCCGGGAAAGCAGGCCGACTGGGTGACTGTGAGGAGGAAGCGTAGCCCTAAACAGAAGCCCCGTGTACACCGCCAACCCGTTCACATCTTTAACCGTTTTTCCCCACTCGACGATACACCCGCCGAGGATCAAACTCTGGTTATTGGCGACTCTGTTTTGAGAAATGTGAAGTTAGCGACACCAGCAACCATAGTCAATTGTCTTCCGGGGGCCAGAGCAGGCGACATTGAAGGAAATTTGAAACTGCTGGCTAAGGCTAAGCGTAAATTTGGTAAGATTGTAATTCACGTCGGCAGTAATGACACCCGGTTACGCCAATCGGAGGTCACTAAAATTAACATTGAATCGGTGTGTAACTTTGCAAAAACAATGTCGGACTCTGTAGTTTTCTCTGGGCCCCTCCCCAATCAGACCGGGAGTGACATGTTTAGCCGCATGTTCTCCTTGAATTGCTGGCTGTCTGAGTGGTGTCCAAAAAATGAGGTGGGCTTCATAGATAATTGGCAAAGCTTCTGGGGAAAACCTGGTCTTGTTAGGAGAGACGGCAGCCATCCCACTTTGGATGGAGCAGCTCTCATTTCTAGAAATCTGGCCAATTTTCTTAAATCCTCCAAACCGTGACTATCCAGGGTTGGGACCAGGAAGCAGAGTTGTAGTCTTACACACCTCTCTGCAGCTTCTCTCCCCCTGCCATCCCCTCATTACCCCATCCCCGTAGAGACGGTGCCTGCTCCCAGACTACCAATAACCAGCAAAAATCTATTTAAGCATAAAAATTCAAAAAGAAAAAATAATATAGCACCTTCAACTGCACCACAGACTAAAACAGTTAAATGTGGTCTATTAAACATTAGGTCTCTCTCTTCTAAGTCCCTGTTGGTAAATGATATAATAATTGATCAACATATTGATTTATTCTGCCTAACAGAAACCTGGTTACAGCAGGATGAATATGTTAGTTTAAATGAGTCAACACCCCCGAGTCACACTAACTGTCAGAATGCTCGTAGCACGGGCCGGGGTGGAGGATTAGCAGCAATCTTCCATTCCAGCTTATTAATTAATCCAAAACCCAGACAGAGCTTTAATTCATTTGAAAGCTTGTCTCTTAGTCTTGTCCATCCAAATTGGAAGTCCCAAAAACCAGTTTTATTTGTTATTATCTATCGTCCACCTGGTCGTTACTGTGAGTTTCTCTGTGAATTTTCAGACCTTTTGTCTGACTTAGTGCTTAGCTCAGATAAGATAATTATAGTGGGCGATTTTAACATCCACACAGATGCTGAGAATGACAGCCTCAACACTGCATTTAATCTATTATTAGACTCTATTGGCTTTGCTCAAAAAGTAAATGAGTCCACCCACCACTTTAATCATATCTTAGATCTTGTTCTGACTTATGGTATGGAAATAGAAGACTTAACAGTATTCCCTGATAACTCCCTTCTGTCTGATCATTTCTTAATAACATTTACATTTACTCTGATGGACTACCCAGCAGTGGGGAATAAGTTTCATTACACTAGAAGTCTTTCAGAAAGCGCTGTAACTAGGTTTAAGGATATGATTCCTTCTTTATGTTCTCTAATGCCATATACCAACACAGTGCAGAGTAGCTACCTAAACTCTGTAAGGGAGATAGAGTATCTCGTCAATAGTTTTACATCCTCATTGAAGACAACTTTGGATGCTGTAGCTCCTCTGAAAAAGAGAGCTTTAAATCAGAAGTGTCTGACTCCGTGGTATAACTCACAAACTCGTAGCTTAAAGCAGATAACCCGTAAGTTGGAGAGGAAATGGCGTCTCACTAATTTAGAAGATCTTCACTTAGCCTGGAAAAAGAGTCTGTTGCTCTATAAAAAAGCCCTTCGTAAAGCTAGGACATCTTTCTACTCATCACTAATTGAAGAAAATAAGAACAACCCCAGGTTTCTTTTCAGCACTGTAGCCAGGCTGACAAAGAGTCAGAGCTCTATTGAGCTGAGTATTCCATTAACTTTAACTAGTAATGACTTCATGACTTTCTTTGCTAACAAAATTTTAACTATTAGAGAAAAAATTACTCATAACCATCCCAAAGACGTATCGTTATCTTTGGCTGCTTTCAGTGATGCCGGTATTTGGTTAGACTCTTTCTCTCCGATTGTTCTGTCTGAGTTATTCTCATTAGTTACTTCATCCAAACCATCAACATGTTTATTAGACCCCATTCCTACCAGGCTGCTCAAGGAAGCCCTACCATTATTTAATGCTTCGATCTTAAATATGATCAATCTATCTTTGTTAGTTGGCTATGTACCACAGGCTTTTAAGGTGGCAGTAATTAAACCATTACTTAAAAAGCCATCACTTGACCCAGCTATCTTAGCTAATTATAGGCCAATCTCCAACCTTCCTTTTCTCTCAAAAATTCTTGAAAGGGTAGTTGTAAAACAGCTAACTGATCATCTGCAGAGGAATGGTCTATTTGAAGAGTTTCAGTCAGGTTTTAGAATTCATCATAGTACAGAAACAGCATTAGTGAAGGTTACAAATGATCTTCTTATGGCCTCGGACAGTGGACTCATCTCTGTGCTTGTTCTGTTAGATCTCAGTGCTGCTTTTGATACTGTTGACCATAAAATTTTATTACAGAGATTAGAGCATGCCATAGGTATTAAAGGCACTGCGCTGCGGTGGTTTGAATCATATTTGTCTAATAGATTACAATTTGTTCATGTAAATGGGGAATCTTCTTCACAGACTAAAGTTAATTATGGAGTTCCACAAGGTTCTGTGCTAGGACCAATTTTATTCACTTTATACATGCTTCCCTTAGGCAGTATTATTAGACGGTATTGCTTAAATTTTCATTGTTACGCAGATGATACCCAGCTTTATCTATCCATGAAGCCAGAGGACACACACCAATTAGCTAAACTGCAGGATTGTCTTACAGACATAAAGACATGGATGACCTCTAATTTCCTGCTTTTAAACTCAGATAAAACTGAAGTTATTGTACTTGGCCCCACAAATCTTAGAAACATGGTGTCTAACCAGATCCTTACTCTGGATGGCATTACCCTGACCTCTAGTAATACTGTGAGAAATCTTGGAGTCATTTTTGATCAGGATATGTCATTCAAAGTGCATATTAAACAAATATGTAGGACTGCTTTTTTGCATTTACGCAATATCTCTAAAATCAGAAAGGTCTTGTCTCAGAGTGATGCTGAAAAACTAATTCATGCATTTATTTCCTCTAGGCTGGACTATTGTAATTCATTATTATCAGGTTGTCCTAAAAGTTCCCTAAAAAGCCTTCAGTTAATTCAAAATGCTGCAGCTAGAGTACTGACGGGGACTAGAAGGAGAGAGCATATCTCACCCATATTGGCCTCTCTTCATTGGCTTCCTGTTAATTCTAGAATAGAATTTAAAATTCTTCTTCTTACTTATAAGGTTTTGAATAATCAGGTCCCATCTTATCTTAGGGACCTCGTAGTACCATATTACCCCAATAGAGCGCTTCGCTCTCAGACTGCAGGCTTACTTGTAGTTCCTAGGGTTTGTAAGAGTAGAATGGGAGGCAGAGCCTTCAGCTTTCAGGCTCCTCTCCTGTGGAACCAGCTCCCAATTCAGATCAGGGAGACAGACACCCTCTCTACTTTTAAGATTAGGCTTAAAACTTTCCTTTTTGCTAAAGCTTATAGTTAGGGCTGGATCAGGTGACCCTGAACCATCCCTTAGTTATGCTGCTATAGACGTAGACTGCTGGGGGGTTCCCATGATGCACTGTTTCTTTTTCTTTTTGCTCTGTATGCACCACTCTGCATTTAATCATTAGTGATCGATCTCTGCTCCCCTCCACAGCATGTCTTTTTCCTGGTTCTCTCCCTCAGCCCCAACCAGTCCCAGCAGAAGACTGCCCCTCCCTGAGCCTGGTTCTGCTGGAGGTTTCTTCCTGTTAAAAGGGAGTTTTTCCTTCCCACTGTAGCCAAGTGCTTGCTCACAGGGGGTCGTTTTGACCGTTGGGGTTTTACATAATTATTGTATGGCCTTGCCTTACAATATAAAGCGCCTTGGGGCAGCTGTTTGTTGTGATTTGGCGCTATATAAAAAAATTGATTGATTGATTGATTAATACTGCCCAAGGGAAGCATGTATAAAGTGAATAAAATTGGTGAATAAATTCACCAATTTTATAGTGCAGCAGATAACCAAATTTGAATTGTTCAGTTTGTGATAAAAGCATGAAATTTGGTACACATATAGCCAAAGGTGTACCGAAAAGATTTGGATATGGAGGCATTATGAATTTTCAACATGGCGCCCATGGCAGCCATTTTTCAAAATGGCCAACAGCAACGCCTGTTTTCTTATGAGTGAAGGACATAGTATGATATTTTAGACATATTTACCATATATTGTACTTGGTAAATGTCTATAGGATAATTGAAAAGTTGTCATTTCATATTCAAGATGGCCGCCATTTCCCAAGATGGCAGCCGTCACTTGTATGACGGTCTGATATGTATGATCTCAGTGTCAAATCAGTCATCGTTTATGATGCAGAATTCAAATTCTGAACTTAAAATTGGCCAGACGCCTCACAACTGAACATGACCATTGTTTCTCTCAAAATGGCGGCCATATGGCCCACAATAAAATGTATAATTGCATGTAAATAGAGCTATTATACATTTTATTGGAATTAAAATGTTGAACAATAAAGTAAAAATCCCCATATCTGCAAGAACTGAACCATTCAATGAATGGAAATGTAATAGAGTGGATGTCAAAGCACAGCCAGGGCACACTGGCGACACCACTGCTGTGAAACTCAGCATGGGGTTCAGTGCCAGCTAAATACACTCCTCTAGTCTTAATAATGCCATATTTTCTGTAATGTGCTGGTTGTGGTGATAGTTTAGTGATAGTGTAGTTTAGTTTCCTAAATGCTATCTAATGTTAACCCCACATGTTTCTGTGTAGGCTCTCAGTTGTCCAGGTGGTTTCCATAGTAGAGAAGCTTGAATCTTCGACTGGACTGGGTTGCTTGACGTGAGGACGTTTCGCTTCAAATCACAGAAGCTTCCTCAGCTAAAATTCTTGCTCTGGTAGTCTGACTTCTGTCTTGACTCTTGTAGAGAAGAATAAACCAGAAGCCATCAAAAGCTGGAGTTTTTAACCTAACCAGACCCCTCCTACCGAGAAGCCGACTGCTATAGGCTAGTGACTAAACAATAGCTCTAATTAGCACCTACTGTGCTCTAGTTAGCACTCTCCTAATGATGGGATGGAAGCCTCCCCTGATGGCTCCCTTGACGACTCTCCTGATGACGTGAATGACTCATTTCCATGAACAAAAGACTGAAACTGCTTTGACCTGAGTACCCCATTGTAAACAGGGGAGATGAACTGCAGACTGAGGTCCACTGGCGACCTCTCTGCGGTGCTGGTATAGCCTCTTGTTTAAAGGTTGCTTAGTCTCACCTATGTAGTGTTCACTACAGTTTTCCTGACATCTGATATAATACACTACATTGCTCTGTTTGTAACTAGGGATCCTGTCCTTAGGGTGAACTAATTTCTGTCTCAAGGTGTTAACCGGTTTAAAGTAAACTGGGATTTTGTGCTGTCTGAAGATCCTCTGTAGTTTTTCCCCTACTCCTGCTAAATAAGGGAGAGACACTCCTCTTCTTCTTGTCTCCGTCTCCTGTCTATCTGGTCTCTTTGTTTTCTGGGACTTCTGCACTTTGTCCAGGGACCATCGTGGGTACCCACATACTGTGAGGGCTTTCCGTACAAGTTGTTGTTCTGTAGCCCTTCCCTCTGCAGTTGTGGGCACCTGTAGGGCTCTGTGTTGAAGAGTCCTGATCACCCCGAGCTTGTGTTCAAGTTACCTGAAAGACACTAACCACACGTCTGAGGACAAGGAAGTTAAAATCTTAGGCAGAGAGAAGAAATGGTTTGAGAGAGGTGTCAAGGAAGCACTCTTTGTAAAACAGTTGAAACCCAGCCTTAACCGGGGGGCGGGTCTCAGACACGCTTTGTCCCGTTTACAATGGGGTACTCACGTCAAAGCAGTTTCAGTCTTTTGTTCATGGTAATGAGTCATTCACGTCATCAGGAGAGTCGTCAAGGGAGCCATCAGGGGAGGCTTCCATCCCATCATTAGGAGAGTGCTAACTAGAGCACAATAGGTGCTAATTAGAGCTATTGTTTAGTCACTAGCCTATAGCAGTCGGCCTCTCGGTAGGAGGGGTCTGGTTAGGTTAAAAACTCCAGCTTTTGTTGGCTTCTGGTTTATTCTTCTCTACAAGAGTCAAGACAGAAGTCAGACTACCAGAGCAAGAATTTTAGCTGAGGAAGCGTCTGTGATTTGAAGCGAAATGTCCTCACGTCAAGTAACCCAGTCCAGTCGAAGATTCAAGCTTCTCTACTATGTTAGCCCCACATCTACTTAATAGTTTATTAATTTAGATGTAGTTAGATAGCCGCACCTGAATGGACAGAATGTGCCAGCGCGGGAGAGCCGAGCCAAGGGTAATGGGGCTTTATATGACTTTCATATTGTTACCCGGATGGTGTACAGATTGCACAGGAATGAAATGGCATTGGATGAATGATCGGGCTATGTGTAGGGCAATTTCCTTGTCCAAACCTAGTTGTATCCCATACACAAATGTGTTACTGTTGTCCCTGGTAGTAAACGGTGGTAAAAGAATAAACCCTTGGCCTCTACTGCAAACATTTTTTTTTTTTGAGAAAATGTCAAAGAAATTACAACTTGTGAATTTTGACGGTCAAGGACCATCAACTTCTTGCGCAGCCAAGACTGACTGGAAGCTCTGTATTATTTGCCAAGAGCACACAACAGAGGCATTGAGATGTCCTTTGCAGTCTAAGCAAGAAGACAAGGGGAGTGGATATACTTCACTTGCAGAGCATTTAATCCAGTTCAATGAACTTGGCCAGCTCCCTTCAACATTTCCTATTGGAAGACTGGATGAGGGTCATGGTATTGAAGCAGACATGGTTGTGAACAAAGCTCAATATCATCATACATGCAGGCTGAAGTACAATGAAACATGTTGAAAAGGGCAAAAAAGCGAGCATGCAGCGAAAGTCTTGATCAACAGTCAGAATCCAAACTCAGAAGATCCCAACCAAGTCAGACTCCTGAAATGAGATAGGACATCTGTTTCTTCTGCAGACAGCCTGCTGGCAATGAAGGCCTTCACGAGGCTGCAACATTTCAAGTAGACAATCGGGTGCGTGCTGCCGCAACCCTGCTTCAAGACACAGAATTACTTGGACGACTTAGTGCTGGGGACATGGTGGCAATTGAAGCTAAGTATCACTCCAGATGCCTAGCAGGTCTCTATAATCGTGCCAGAAAAGTTAACCTGGAAGGTCTTGAAGGTAATAGCAAGGGACATGCAGCATCAACCTCTGGTGTTGCTTTTGCTGAGTTGGTGCTTTACATCGAGGAGACCAGACATGATGGGTCAGCACCAGTATTCAAACTAGCGGAGCTTTCCCAGCTCTACAAGTCACGAATGGAACAGTTAGGAGTTGAGGTTGAGAGCAGAATTAGCTCTACACGGCTGAAAGAGAAAGGTCTTGCTGAGTTCCCAGATATGCAAGCTTACACGAAGGGAAGAGATGTCCTGATGGCCTTTGAAGATGACATCGGCACTGCTCTTGTCAAAGCCTGTGAGCAGGATAACAATGAAGATGCTATGCACATTGCACATGCTGCACAGATAGTCCGCCGTCACATGTTTGGTGAGGCAAAACCATTTAATGGTCCTACTCTATGACCGAACCAGCACTTGCACAGAAATAGATACGGCAAGAAGGAAGTTATTCGCCAAGACCCACAATGCAGAATCAATCCCTCCGACCAAGGCTGCCCTGGAAGAGCATGTCAAGAGAGCAGTATACTAAGGAGGTCATGTGTGGGGTCAAGTGCTGGTTGGTCAAAGACATCTGAGGGAGACTATGAACCCTTCTGGACATGCCTACCAGATGCAGGCCAGTCCAGTTATGAACTTGTAACTTGCAAATGTAAGAAGGGTTGTGTTGGGCATTGCAAGTGCAAAAAAGCTCAGTTACAATGCACTGCCCTCTGCTTCTGTGAAGGCGAGTGTGAATAGTCTTCCTTGTGATAGACCCTAGATTTGGCCTCACTTAATATATGTCTTCTGAAATTAACTGAAATTATGCATCACAAAAAATTATAATTCAACACAGAGTTTATCCGTATCTAACCAGTCTGGAAACAATGGCGACCATTTTGAATTTTTAATGAAAATGTCTAATCCAAAAAAAAAAAACACATTAGCAAGCACTTATGGTAATTAATTAATCGAATTCTGTGTACAATATCACATTATATCCATCACTCATAAGAAAACTGTTGTTTCTGGCGGCCATTTTGAAAAATAGCTGCCACGGGCGCCATGTTGAAAATTCATGATGCCTCCATATCCAAATCTTTTCGATATGCCTTTGGCTATATGTGTACCAAATTTCATGCTATTATCACAAACTGAACGATTCTTATACATATTACAGTTAAGCTGCTGGACTATAACTGTGCACATGGAAGAATGAATCTTTTCAATGTGCAAAACGCCACGCATCGTCCATCTAAAACATTTTCCTTCATGAATATGCAATTTGTGGTGTGTCAAGTATGTAGTGTTGTAGGACGTGGAACTGCAAACAGGTGAGGTTTCCATACACAATAAGATTTACCAAGAGCAAAAGGTAATTTAGTGGGATTTGATTCCATCTGTATACGAGGTCTGTTAGAAAAGTATCCGACCTTTTTATTTTTTTCAAAAACTATATGGATTTGAATCATGTGCGCTTGCATCAGACAAGCTTGAACCTTCATAGCGCATGCGTGAGTATTTTCACACCTGTCGGTTGCGTCATTCGCCTGTGGGCAGGTTTTGAGTGAGCACTGGTCCACCCCCCTCCTCGGATTTTTATTGTTTAGGAATGGCGGAGCGACTGCCGCTTTGTTCCATGAAAATCTTTTCAGAAACTCTGCCAGACAGCCAGATGGAAACCATTTGGAAGATTCAGATGGCTTTCGGTGAAGATTCTATCAGTATCACACGGATTAAGGACATTAAAACTGGATTAAAAATGGCGTGCTGCAGCCCGTGCGTTCGCAGAGGCAAAAACTCGGGTCTGGGAGGAGTTCGGGGAGGCCATGGAGGAGGACTATCGGTTGGCCTCGAACAGATTCTGGCAAATCGTCCGGCGCCTCAGGAGGTGGAAGCAGCTCTCCACCAGCACTGTTTACGATGCGGGTGGGGAGCTGTTGACCCTGACTGGGGATGTTGTTGGGCGGTGGAAGGAATACTTCGAGGATCTCCTCAATCCCATCATCACGTCTTCCAAAGAGGAAGCAGAGAATGGGGACTCAGAGGCGGACTCATCCATTACCCAGGCCGAAGTCACCGAGGTGGTTAGAAAGCTCCTCGGTGGCAAGGTTCCTGGGGTGGATGAAATCCGTCCTGAGTACCTTAAGTCTCTGGATGTTGTGGGACTGTCTTGGCTGACACACCTCTGCAACATTGCATGGCGATCGGGGGACAGTGCCTCTGGATTGGCAGACTGGGGTGGTGGTCCCTCTGTTTAAGAAGGGGGACTGGAGGGTGTGTTCCAACTATAGGGGGATCACACTGCTCAGCCTCCCCGGTAAGGTCTATTCCAGAGTACTGGAGAGGAGAATTTGACCGATGGTCGAACCTCGGATTCAGCAGGAGCAGTGTGGTTTTCGTCCTGGTCCGCAGCACACTGAACCAGCTCTACACACTCCATCGGGTGCTCGAGGGTTCATGGAGTTCGCCCAACCAGTCCACATGTGTTTTTGTAGATCTGGAGAAGGCGTTCGACTGTGTCCCTCAGGGCACCCTGTGGGGGGTGCTCCGGGAGTACGGGGTCCGGGGTCCTTTGCTAAGGGCTATCCAGTCCCTGAGTCCCTGTACGACCGCAGCAGCAGCTTGGTTCGCACTGTCGGTAGTAAGTCAAACCTGTTTCCAGTGCACGTTGGACTCCGCCAGGGCTGCCCTTTGTCACCGGTTCTGTTCATTATTTTTATGGACAGAATTTCTAGGCGCAGCCAGGGTGTAGAGGGGGGTCTGGTTTGGGGACACAGTCTCTGCTGTTTGCGGATGATGTGGTTCTGTTGGCTTCGTCAAATCAGGACCTTCAGCATGCACTGGGGTGATTTGCAGCCGAGTGTGAAGCATCCAGGATGAAAATCAGCACCTCCAAATCCGAGGCCATGGTTCTCAACTGGAAAAAGGTGCTTTGCCCTCTTCAGGTCGGTGGAGTGTCCTTGCCTCAAGTGGAGGAGTTTAAGTATCTCGGGGTCTTGTTCACGAGTGAGGGACAGATGGAGCATGAGATCGACAGACGGATCGGTGCAGCATCTGGCAGTGATGCAGTCGCTGTATCAGACCGTACGTGGTGAAGAGAGAGCTGAGCAGGGGGCAAAGCTCTCGATTTACCGATCGATCTATGTTCTGATCCTCACCTATGGTCATGAAATTTGGCTCATGACTGAAAGAACGAGATCGCGAGCACAAGCGGCCGGGATGAGTTTCCTCCGCAGGGTGGCTGGGCGCTCCCTTAGAGATAGGGTGAGGAGCTCGGTCACTCGGGAGGAGCTCGGAGTCAAGCCGCGGCTCCTCCACATCGAAAGGAGTCAGTTGAGGTGGCTCGGGCATCTTTTCCGGATGCCCCCTGGACGCCTTGCTGGAGAGGTGTTCCGGCACGTCCCACTGAGAGGAGGCCCCGGGGAAGAACCCAGGACACGCTGGAGGGACTACATCTCTCGGCTGGCTTGGGAACGCCTTGGGGTTCCCCCGGAGAAGCTGGGGAGGTGTGTGTGGATCTGGAGGTCTAGGCGGCTTTGCTTGAGCTGCTGCCCCCGCGACCCGACTCCGGATAAAGCGAAGAAAATGGATGGATGGATGGATGGATGGATGGATGGATGGATGGATATTCTTAAAGATGAGAAATTTATATCTTACTTTTCTACTGATTTAAAGTATTTCTGAAAATGAATACTCCCTCAGCCAGCAATGCCTCTATTTTTTGGGAACATGTAAGGCTTATGCAAGAGGGCTAATTGTTTCATATTTCACAAAGAAGTGTCAAAGAGGGGAGAAACAAAAACTTTTAGAGTGAGCTAACAGATAAGGAAAAACCATATATTCGTTCTCCTTCACCATCACTGTGGCAGGAAATTACTACACTTAGGTCTACGAGTACTTTAAATTACCTTTTTACTAGGGATGCAGAGAAGAAAATTAAGTATACGAGACAAAGGTTTTATGAACAAGGAGATAAAGCGGGGAAATGTCTGTCTTATTTTCTTACGAAGCATGCAGAATCAGAAACTATTGTGGCTGTATCTGATGAAGAAGGCCATAAGTTTCACGAAAATGGACTTATAAGCGACTGTTTTAAGAATTTTTATTAAAAAAATTGTACTCTTCGGAAAACAAGTGTTAGATGGGAACAATTAATGGATAACATTTTACTCAACTTAATTTACCAACTTTGTCAGAATAGCAAAAGTTTGCGCTTAATGCTCCTATAACAAAAACTGAAGTGATCAGAGCTATTGAAACACTACAAAATGGAAAGTCACCAGGGCCCGATGACTTCTCTTGCAAATTTTATAAAGTTTCAAAATATTCTGGGAGAACCTTTGTGGGATATGTCCATTACTCTTTTGCTGTAGGCTAATTCCCAAAGACGTTGAGGGAGGCTAGTATATTTTTAATTTTGAAAAAAGGGAAGTGTCCTGAATTTTGCACATCTTCTAGGCCTGTAGCCCTTTAAAATGTAGATAGGAAGCTGCTCTCTAAAATCTTAGTCTTTTGTTTGGAGAATCTTTTGCCAACATTGGTGAAGGAAGACCAGACGGGTTTTTATTAAGGGCCGGAATTCGGTTGATAATGTCAAACAATTGTTAAAACGCGATTCAAGTGTTTAAACAAATTCTAGTTGTGATCTGGTGCTTTCCCTCGATGCAGAGAAAGCATTCGACCAAATTGAGTGGTCGTTCTTATTGTACACATTGGGTACATTTGGGCTGGGGGAGAATTTGAAAAATGGGTTAAAATTATATATACTAGCCCACAAGTAGCGGTTTTGACTAACAGAGTCCGGTCTGACAACTTTTATACTTACAGAGGTGTGATGCAGGGTTGTCCTCTATTACCCCTTTTACTTGAGGCTATAAGGACGACACCTGCAATACGCACTTTAGAGATCAGACAGCTGTGTCATAAAATAACAATGTATGCAGATGATGTTCTAATTCTCCTGACCAACCCTGAAACATCTATACTAGGTCTTATTGATGTGATTGACAGATTTAGTAGATTTTCTGGTTATAGGATTAATTTGGCCAAATCTGAGGCTATGCCCCTTGGTTCTCTTTCAATAATATCAACTATAGGTCCTCTCTTTCCTTTAAATGGTTTCCTGATGGGTTTGAATATCTGGAATTTTTATTACTCCATCCTTTGACCAATTATATAGAGCTAACTTTGTACCTTTATTTTTTCAAATTAAGCAGGACTTATCATCTTCCATTCCGTTATCACAGCTTTAAACGCTGCGTGGCTCTCTGCTGAGACAGAGTCCACTCGGAATTAATAACTTTAAAACGAATCGCAGCTTTAAATAAATGACACCCTCTTACAAACGTTGCAATACAGACAATAAACTACAAAACTACTAAAATGTTTTTTTCCTCCCAAAATGAGACGTCTTGCATTCTTTATAAACCTGACCTGCAGCACAGCTGCAAGAGCTCAGCTCATAGGTATGGAAAGACATTCATGCCAATAATAATGTCTGAAAGGAAATGCTTTTGACAAAAACTAACAGATTTTATTTCTGTTTATGTCCAGAGATCAAGGATCCACCATGTAGAGTTTATTATGTCCAGAGTTTAAGGATCCAGTAACCAATTTCATGTTTGTTTACTTTAAGACTCAATAAAATGTTGTTCAATTTCAACTTAATCAGCTTATAAAGCACCAAATTACAACAAAAGCCGTCTCAAGGTGCCTCACACAGAACAGTTCAACATAAAAAAATTAAAATAAATAAATAAAAATAAAAAATTCAAATACCTAATTAAAAACAGAAGTAAAAGAATAAAACATAAAATAAAAGCTACTCATAAGAAAGAGAATAAAAATAGGTTTTAAGTCTTGACTTAAAAATGTCCACGGACTCCGACTGCCTCACTGAGGGCCATTACTGGCTAACCCAGAATGAGATTGCCCACTCAACAAACTTCCCAGGCCTTCTGGACATGATGAGGGACTTGGGCTGTCGTACCTGGCTTTTCCCTTTGGGTACCCTAGAATGGCCAATTTTTAGCTTGAATTTTCAAAAGCTTCCTCCCTTAAACTCAACTGTTTTTGGTCTTGTCAGAAGCTTCAAAGATATTTGGTGGAAATAACTGGTGAAATTGAGAAAATATTCCATATTACTATAGAAAATGGACCCTATGACTATGATTCTGGAACTGCCAAGCAAATATATGAAAACAGTAACTGATAAAAGACGGTATAATATTTTAACGTTTGCAGCAAGGAAAAATATTCTTTTGCAGTGGGTTAGTGACAAGTTTCCTGTTTGTGGCCGGCATAAAATAATTTTGATCTTCTCCCTTTGGAATACCTCAGCAATATTATATTGAGCGAAGTGTCGTGAAGTGTCGCGAAGCTCATTCATGGTACAGGGTGCCCAAACAGGAAGTGCCAATTGTTCAAATCCACAGTAAAACAGGAAATGTTCAAATGTCAAACACTTCCTGGATTGACAGACAAGATCCACATGGAATATTGTGGGAACTCAGGTGGCAAGCTCACACTCAAACATGAAGTGACAACTTTTCAGTCACAGTGAAACAGGAAAGTTGAACACTTCCTGGCATGGGTGGAGCTAGAGCAGAGGCCGAGGTTTCACTAGACTCCCCTGAAATGTGATTGGACACAGATTATTGACATGTCACGGCACCGTACATCATCTGGTTGAAAGACCTGCATGTTCAAATCAGTGACTCACATTGACTGCGAGGTTCCTCCTGTCCAGTAGTTAGTGCTGTGTACTACAAAAAGTTCTAATCTACCTTAGAAGAAGAAGAAAGTGTGTGCTTCAGATTTGACCTGATCAAGTCATTTGAGCTATGGACTTCTAATCACACCAACTATATTGGTGGGTAAATGACCGTATTTATGCCAGAAATGAGGTCCAGGTTGCTAAAAGCAGCATTCTCCTTTAACTCGGGTTGCCTTATATACACATTTAAGCTAACAGACAGCCTGGTTCATGCTCTGTTGGCTTATTAGTGCAGCAGATAACTGAAACAATCCTTCAAATGGTGATGCAAGCATCAAATTCAGCACAAATACAGCTGGAGCAAAATTAATGGACCAACTTTAACTTCTGACCCCTGTACAAACTGAAACTGACCTTTGTCACCATTCTTGCTGCTTTTACCTCATAACTCCATAACATTCAGTCACAGATGGTCCAAACTATACCATTTTTGGAATCTTTATGATCAGGCAAATAATGTGGTGTAGTTTTCTATATGATTGGAGCATCTTTTAATTTTGACCCCTGTGTAATTCTTCAACTGACCCCTACCTGGCTGCCTATTGAAATTCAAGTGGCCATCAGTTTTTTTTTTTTTAAGAGTTCTGTCTATGGATTATTTGTGCCAAATTGGTGCTTGTATCCACCATTTGCAGGATTCCACTCTAAATATCTCTTATCTGCTGCACTATATATGAGATGTAAGATGCTGCTCCTCAGTGTTTCTCAGTTGCCCTCAAAAGTATTGGAACACTTGGTATTCACACATTTGATTTGTTTATTCCATTTCAAATACATTTTTTTCTAAAATTATATTCCTTAACTCAAATTGAAAGCACAATCTCTACAACTTGATAAATTAATAAAATATATAATCCAGCTTCCTGACGAAGTGGTGTAGAGAAGCATTTTCTTAAAAAGAAGACCCGGTAGTTCAGCTACAATTTGACAGAAAGTACATCTGAGATGAAAGCTTAGATTTGATGTTTTGGTGAAAGAAAATTTTGTATTTCTTCATAACTGATGTAAATAAAGTCCAACACCTATTCAGTGACTTGGAAATGTTCATGTTTCCATCCCCTGACTTGTCTAAAGAAAACTGGCAATAAAACTGATTATTATTTACAGGTTTTATCAAGTTTTAGAGATTTGCTTTCAGTTTGAGTTTGATGAAGATAATTTAGGAATTTTATTCTTTATTTTTTTGTATTTCTTGTATTTAAAATGTCATAAACAAATTAAAATGTGTGAAATTTCAAGTGTTACAATACGTTTGTGAGGGCACAGTATCCTAACCTTATGATGAGTGCAAAATGAGTGTGGTATTATTACCTTTTTGTTTAAGAATATTTAATTTTCACTGTGCTGCACTGTGTGTCAAATCATAGTCATATCGTACATCATATTGATATGAAATTCAGCAATGTATATCTTCTATTATACTTTCCAAATCCAGGTGGAACTCCACTAGTGTTTACTAAGGTACATCTAAATATCTTAAAATAAATAAAGAACTAAATTAAATAAAAGAGTAGAGCCACTTAGGTGCCTGGTCTTGAGAACCAGGCATGGTAGGTTGAAAAGCTTTTTTATCCCATGGGAACTCTACCTACCCACCTGAGTGGCTCAAGAATATGGACAGCATTTATATGAGTGACATTTACATGACAGTTTATATGACAATATTGAGATACGATAATTTGGCTATACTGTACAGCCCCACTGTCAACTAGCTTAAAACTTTGAATATTAATTTACATCTACATTAAAAAAAATGCTTAAAGTGGCAAGGGGTTAAGAGGGCTGTAATTAGGGGGGTCAGCTGAAAAGCAAAAAATAAAAATGCTTAAAAAACGGTGGGGAGTCTGGGGGCAGAGCCTACCCCCCAGAAGCTGAAAGGATTTTGCCATACTAATGCTTCCCCTGACGCATTTACTCAAAATAAAGTCTGAAGAGCCTAAATGACATGGTGACATGGTGACGAGCTTCGCTCATTCATGTCCGTGACATAGGCATATTACATGATAATGAAGACCATTTTACAGAACATGTGCATCCTTTTTGGACTATATTGATTGAACTCTTCTTCGGCTTTATTAAAAGGACTAGTAGTGCACCTGAAGGACAGTTATGAATGGGATTGACATCTGGACAATCGGAGCATGGCATACTACTCTTCATAGTATAGCATTTGTATTTATATATGTATTTATATAAATATAATTGTGTTCTTTGTTTTTGTTTTCTTCTTTTAGTTTGTTTTGTTGATTTAAAAACTGTTATGTTGTCTGAAAAAATAAAATCCAAATAAAAACAATGAAAGTGGAAATAAGTATTTCACTTTCTTGTGTCATCCATGTATTGTTTACGTATTTACAATTATATTATGTACTTACATTGAACTTAATAATAAAAATTACTCAGCACACATCAGACTTTAATATAAAGATGACGTACCACCTCCTGCTGGAATGGCACGTGAGTTCAGAATGTACGTAGCAACATCCATTGTTCAGTGTTGTTAGCTAAGCGCCATAGCATCTCCAAAAATATTAGTCCTATCACATTCAATTTGGGGAGTGTTCATCCTTGACCCAAATACAAAAGCATACAAAACAGCAAATGTCAGCTGTCCACAGTTTGTCTGTGTTCAAAGTTACATGCATGCAGCTGCTGTAAGCAGGTGCTTTAATTTGACCAACAACAACAACAAAAAAATGACCGTGGCTGAAGACATTAACCCTACACATTACTCATGTACCAACATTAGACTCAACTCACTCATGGTAAGAGCAACATAACACTTATCTGAACTGACTAAACCAACTGAACTCACAAAAACACAAATAGATTGTGGTCTCAAGCAAGCAAAAAAACGTAGGGAACTAATGTTACATAAATGAACACTTGACCAAAAAGAATTCAGATCTTGCAAGACAAGCTCGACTCCTAAAAAAGCAAAATAAGATACAGGCCACATGGACATTAAATTGTAAAATTTATATTAAACTAAACGGGACACAAGAAGAGGCTAAAACCCTGTGCATTAAAGATGAATACGATTTGAGCAAGATTAACTGAAGAGAGGTGTAAAGGTGTAAACCAGTGGTCTCCAAACTATTCCAGAAAGGGCCGAGAGGGTGCAGGTTTTCTTTGCAGACACTGACTCCAGCAGGTGATTTCACTGATTAACATCACTTGGAGCAGGTGGAACGAGTTGATCAGTGAATATCACCTGCTGAGTCAGTGTCTGCAAAGAAAACCTGCACCCTCTCGGCCCTTTCTGGAATAGTTTGGAGACCACTGGTTGTAAACAATGAAACAATATGGGTGAAATCACAATTAAGATCAATGACTAACCTTATGGATGGCATTTCATCATTTGATGATGGAACTTTTGTGCAGGAGTCTAGCTTAAAAATCTTGAAGATACTGAACACAGTTTTCATAACTTTTGAAAATAATATTGACCCAGATTGTTTTTTTCGTGAAAATATAATTCAAAATTGTAAATATTCACTGAAGAGAAACTGAAGGATTACTCTTTAATAAATGGGACTTTTTCAATTATACATTTTAATAGTAGAAGTCTCCTTACAAATTTTTCTAAAATTCAGGACTGTCTAAGAATATCAAATAAGAAATTTTCAGTTATAGCTATCACTGAGACTTGGTTGAGAGAGGAGCTAGAGGATGATGTTCAGCTTGAGGGATATGACTTTTTGCAATAAACAGGAAGAATAAAGAACGAGGTGGTGGGTGTGTCACTTTAAGTTCTAGTCACTAATGTGAAATTATACATAGTATGTCATTTTCCTTGGAAAATATCATGGAATGTGTTACAGTTGAAATTAAATTTAAAAAAAAAATAAAAAAAATATAATTATAAGCTGCGTTTATAGAGCTCTAGGATCAGATATTAATACTTGTGTGGACAGACTGACTGACATGTACAACACAATTAATAATAAGCTTTTGGTTTGTCTGTGGAGACTTAATATTGATTTTTTAAACCCTTATGGTCAATTACAAATAACTGAATTTATAAACTCTATGTTTTGTATGGGTCTATATTCTGTGATCACCACTCCAATCAGGATAATTAGGAACACATCAACACTCATTGACAACAAATTAACAAATGCCATTGTAGGGAATATAACAGGTGGAATACTTATTTCCGATGTCAGTGATCACTTGCCAGTTTTTGTAGCTTTTCAATCATCAATGGACAGCGTGCACCAAAGAAAAACTGTACATTTATTAGGAAAATAACTAATGTTAATATTGAGAACCTCAGAAGGGATTTATTGTGCCAGAATTGGTGTGAAATTTATTGTGATGATGTTGATCTCATGGATGAAGTTCAAATGGAGGGATATGAGGCTGTATTTTGTAAACAGAAGATATAAAAAAGGCGGTGGTATTGCTCTGTATATAAAAACAGATCTGATGTGTACAGTTGTTGAAGAAATGACAATTATGAATGATGTCACAGAAAATTGTAACAAGTGGAACTTGTACATGAAACATCTAAGAATATTCTAATCAGTTGTGTATACAGAGCACCAGATTCTTGTGTTGTGAAATTTACAGATAAAATATAGAATTATTCCATCAAATTAAAAACAAAACGCTTTTTATGTGTGGGGACTTTAACATTAACATAGAAAGCTCCAGTTGCCAAAGATTTAGTGATTTTGTGAACTCAATGTATAGTTTGGGGTTAGTCCCCTTGATAACAAAACCAACCAGAATTATATCGCAAAGTGCAACGGGTAATCGACAATATATTTACAAACAGAACAGAATGAAATTATTAAGAATGGGATCTTCATGACAGATATTAGCGATCATTTACCAATTTTTTTCAATATTTAAATATAAAATAGGTACAACAAAAAAACTGTTATAAACTTTAAAAGAGATAAGTCAGTAAAAGCCTTAGAGGCATTAAAATATGACCTTAAAAATCAAAATTGGGAAGAAGTTTGTCAGTGATGTTAATGTAGCATATAACATCATTTATGAAAATATGATGAAAATCATAGTGATAAAAATTGTAAATTAATAAAAATTAGTAGAAAAGAGTAATAAACCATGGCTGACAAAGGGAATAAAAAATGCTTGTGCAAAGAAAAACTATTTATATAGGTGCTTTTTAAAATTGCAAACAAAGGAATCAGAACATGAATACAAAAAAAATATAAAAATAAATTAAACATAATTAGGAAACATAAAAGATTATTACAGTGAACAATTAATATGAGTAAAGATAATATGAGGGCAACATGGGGAATTATAAAAAGTGTGATTGACAGTGTTGCCACAGTTACTTTGAAAAAGTAACTTAGTTACTTTACTGATTACTCAATTGTAAAAGTAACTAAGTTAGATTACTAGTTACTTTTTAGTTACTTTCCCAGCTGCCGACAACAACCTCTGCCACCTCACATGACAATGATACCTGTTTTGTCAAAACTCACTTTATAGGCACCCTTTCTTGACTTCAATGAAAATAATACTTGTTTTATAAAAAGTAAAATAAAGACATCTTTCTTGCCTCATATTTACTGTTGACAGAGCACTGTAACAGTAAAACTTGCAATTTCGAGCCTACATTGTTTAGAAAGGGTAACTAGTTAAATTCTAACATTTTCTAACATTTAAATTCTCTCTAGAACATTTTACTTGTCGAAATTATTATTATTTTAAGCAATATTAGTTGTAGTACAAAACGGCTTCAAAATGCACATTTAATCTAGGGGTGTTGTGGTGGGGGAGGGGGGCACATCCTGCCCACGCCCCCATTCCATCTAGATTCGCCCCTGCGTTGGCGTTTGAGCACAAAGAATGGATAACATTTATTTATGCAGAAAACAGGACCAGATTTACGTAAGAAAGTTTTTATTGCGTTTTCACATCATGTGGTGCCTCAGAAAGAGTGTTTAGGTGCAGTTTGAGTGGAAAAATAGTGTTAGTTGTTGACGCGTCGCGGAGGATCAGCTGTTTTAACGACCAGATACAGAGCGACTCACTCAGAATTCTAAATAAAGGAGGAAAAAAAGTATAAAAATAGTCTTTGTAAAGTTCAGTGCAGGTGTGCGATCACCGCGCTTAAGAGGTGAGGAACGAGTCGAGCAGCTGCAAAAACCGCGGATTAAAAGCTCACAGCTCGCTTAAAGTGGGCAGTTCAGTCGAACCCCGACCTCCTGCCCACGGACCAAGTTTAATGCTGTTATCGACCACAATGAAAATAATAGTAACGCACAGTGACATGGAGAAGTAACTTAATCTGATTACTGATTGGAAAGATTAACGCGTTAGATTACTCGTTACTAAAAAAAGTGGTCAGATTAGAGTAACGCGTTTACTAAGGTAACTCGTTACCACGGCATCACTGGTGAATTGAATAGTGATGCAGCGAAAGCAACTATTCCAAATACTTTGTTAAGGAAAATAAATAGATATATACATAAAATAAGTTGCAAATGGGTTTAATGATTATTTTTCAAATGTAGGATCAAGTCTGGTGGGAAATAAACTAATATAGAAGATAAATTACATACACTTGTAAATACGGTCAATAGTATTTTCCTGGATAATGTGGAAGAAGATGAAATAGAAATATTGTAAAAAACTGTGTAAGCAAAAAGATCAACTGACCATGAAGATTGTAGACATGATGACTGTAAAAGTATAATAGAAACTGTTATTGAACCATTTACTTATATTGTAATCTGTCAACTGGGATTTTTCCAGATGAAATGAAAATTGCTAAGGTAGTCCCATTATATAAAAATGGAGACAAAACATAATTTTTCTAATTATAGCCAATATCACTGGATCAGATATACAGGAAGTAGCACAAGTGATAAATACAGAATTGGAAAAAGTTAAACATTGTTTGATATAACAGATTGTCACTAAATATTAATAAGACAAATTTTATATTGTTTAATGATAGAGCGAAAAAAAATAACGTGTCATTACAATAGATGAATGGATATACAAGGGTAAAAGAAAAAATTTTTAGGAGTCTAATTGATGATCTTACATGGAAAGTCACACATAAATTAATTAAAAAGGGAAAAATAGGGAAAGCCATTGCTGTTTGCATAAAGTAAAATATTCATTAAATAGTTATGGTTTATTAACATTACAATGCATTGATTGTCCCATATTTAAAATATTGTGTAGAAATCTGGGGATCAACATATACAACCTATATACAACCTTTATTTATTTTGCAGAAAGAGCTTTAAAAGTGATTAGTAACAGTGGTTTTAGAGATCCATCTAATCCATTGTTTATTAAGTATAGGGTACTTAAATTTATGATTTAGTCGATTTGAAAATATTACAATGTACCAAGTTAATAAAATACTTTACCTACAAACATTGAAAATATGTTGAAAAAAGAGTAAGTAGTTATAAATTGAAAGGAATAGAAGTCTTTAAAAAAAAAACAAGATTTAGAACTAAAGTAAAAGAAAGGAGTATTGCAGTAAATGGTGTAAAAGTATGGAACAATCTTGTTTTTTTTGACACTTAGTTTTTATTGAATTTTTCACTTAATTATACACACTCCACAAAACAATATAACAATAACAATATAACAGTCAGCTACTAAAATCAAATTCAGTCCTATAATAAGCATTAAAAGTAAACAGGTATAAACATGATCATATTCAAACAATTTTAACAGCAGCAATGAATTTAATATTCAGAGGGAACTTGAGACCAGCCACACATCAGTTTCCTGTAAATTTAGTCCATTTCCCCCACCTTGTTACATAAAGATCAGGCTGCAGTCTGAGCATAAATGTTAATCTCTCCATCTTGTGAGTTTCTTCAATTCTTTTCAGCCAGTCCTCCAACTTTGGTGGGTCTGGCAGAAGCCATTTTTGGGTAATTGTTTTTTTTGGCTGCAGCACCAAAAATTTTAAATAAGTATCTATCATTTATGTCATTTCCTCAGGGAGATCTCCTAGCAATAATGTCAAAATGGGTTTGCTGCAATTCTAAACCCAAAATCCGTTCTATTTCCCTATAACCCACTCCAAAATCCAGTAATTTTTGGACAGGACCAGAACATGCGAGTGTGGTTGGCCTCTTTGTCCCCGCAACCTCTCCAACACTTAACAGCACCCAAGTTTCTCCCTTGTTGTTGTTTGCAGTTATGAAAATCGGACCAAACTTTTCCAACAAAACTCTCTCCAGTAGTTGAGGAAGAAGCTGACATTGCAGATTCACACATATTGTCCCATTATTCATCTGAAATATCCATATTTAGTTTCTTTCTCCCATCTTTTTTTAATATAATCTGTTGATTTGCAGTTGCCATTCAACAAGCCTTGATAGAGTTTAGAAATGATCGATTTACATTGATTATGGTAAGCTTGTATGACCAGATGAATTATCCCATTATTTTCTGACACCCTTCACTACTTTTGAAAATATATATTGACGTAATTGTAAATACCTAAAAAAAAATCTCTGTTTCTATAATAAATTTCTGCTGCAGGTTTTGGAAACTCGGCATGGCCATTCTTATTTAATAGTTTACAATATGCAGTTATACCTTTATATGACCAGTTTTTAAAAGCTGAATCCATTTGATTAGGTTTGAACTCTGAGTCAAATGCTGCCCATCTTAAAACTCTTATCTGGTCGCTCATATTTAGTTTTTTTCAACCACCCCAAACCAAGTCGATAGTGTAAAGGAAACCAGCGGATTTAACTCCTTTTGACATGCCTCTGTTAGTTTTCTGATCGCCAATCAAGCTTGTACTGGAATATTTCCACATTTTCTTTCTATTTCCTTCCATCTAGCCTCACAAGCATCGTCACCACCACTGTATAAACTGTTTTAAGTTGAGCCCGCAAGATAGTAGTCATATAGACTTGGGAGGGAAATCCTCCTCTTTCTTTTTTGATCATCAGTGTACTGTATTTAACTCTAGGTTTTTGTCCTTTCCAAATAAATCGGGATATTTGTTTGTCCCATTCATGAAACTGTGAGTGAGGAATTTTAACAGGCAATGCATAAATAAGTATAATAACCTAGGCATCACTGACATCTTTATCACCTTAATTTCTTGCACTAAAATCAAATATATATGTTTGTGTGAACTCTTCTTTAATCCTCCTAGTTTACATTGTCAAAGTTTTCCTATACAAGTCACCTGGGTTGTGGTGAGGCACACCCCCAATATCTAATTGCTTTCTTAGACCAGTCTACGGTGATTTTATTTTTAATCTCTTTTGAAGGGAATATTAAAAGTCATAATTTGGGTTTTACCTATATTTAATTTATATCCTGAGTAAGTACACAATATGTCTAATAAGTCTAGAAGTGCCCGAATGGATTGTTCTGGATTACAGAGGTAGAAAAGAACATCATCAGCGTATAACGCTATTTTGTGTTCTCTTGCATTTATTCTATGCCTTGGATATTATTATTATCCGCTTATAGCCTGGGCTAGTGGCTCTATGTATAGGGCGAATAAACTAGGGGATAATGGACAGCCCTGACGGGTAGATCTCTCCAGTGTCCTAATACTATTAATTGAACTTTCAGAAAAACCAAATCGTTTCAAGACTAAGAATAATATTCCCAGCTAACACAATCAAAGGCTTGTTCAGCATCTAAACTAACCAGTACTGCTTTCTCCTTTTTTGCCTGAATATTGTGAATTATATGAAGAGAAACGTCTTATGTTATCTTGAGTTTGTCGGCCACTGACAAACCGGTCTGAGCCTCCTCAATCAAGTCTGGGACAAATGAGTTTCAGTCTACGGATATTATAGACGCATATAATTTGTAATCTTGATTTAGAATTGATATTGGCCTATACGTAGCTGCACAGTATGTTATCCTTACCTTCCTTTGGTATAACTGTTATAATCACCTCTGTCCATGATGGTGGTGTGGTCATTTTCACTAGCGTCCAATCAGTGATTTTAATAATACGGTAATAATTCTTCTTCAAACGTTTTATACCACTCGGCTGGCAGGCGTCTGTACCATGGTGTTTTATTGTTTTTTAGGTTTTCTTAACATCATCTTCAGTTCCTGTCATATCTATTGGTTTAGTTAAATTTTCATTCTGAGTTTCTCCAATTGATGGTAAATCTAATGAATTTAAAAAATATTTTAACATCTTCTAGATTACTTTGTTCAGGTTGTGTATATAATATCTTATAATATGTTTGAAAATGCTTATCGATTCCTTCTAAATTGTTTTCTAGTTTCCCTGTTTTTGGGGGTCACTATTGCGCATACTGATTGCTGCATTTGCATGTTTTAACGAATTTTCCTAGCAAGTAAATTTTGTTGCCTTTGGTCCTGTTTCGTAATATGTCTGTTTCAAAAATTTATATTTCTTTTCTTCCTCTTCTTTATGAATATCTAAAATTTTTGTCTTTACCTGTCGAATTAAATTCAAGGGTCTGACTAGATTGATTCCTAATATGTTCACTTTCCAAGCTTTTAATGTATTTTCCAGATCATTAAGTTGTTTTTCTTTGCTCTCTTAATAGCTGTTACTCAGTGATATAAATTTCCCTCTTATAACAGCTTATCAAAGTGTCCCATAAAATATTAGGATTGACTTGTTCATTGTCAGTTAATTGCAAAAAGTTTTCTATTTCTGCTTTAACCTCTTTATAAATGTTTTTATTATTTAATAAACTTGTATTTAGTCTCCATATTGTCTTTTTAGGTCTTTTATCCAATGAAGCGTTAAATAGATTGGTGAATGGTCTGATATATCCCTAGTACCTATATCACAGCTTTCTATTCTATGTCTATCATTCCTGAATACCAGGAAGAGATCTATCCGTGAGTATACTGCGTGAATGGGGGGAAAAAGTAGGTAAAATCTTTTTCCGTTGGATGTATCTCCCGCCCAGACATCCAGTAAATGTAGGTCATCCCAGGCCCTTCCTTCACAATTACTTTGTGGTGTGACTAACCTCTTATTATTAAATGTATCATTTTTATTCAATATTGTATTAAAGTCACCTGCGCATACTAATATACCCTGTGACTCTGAAGATATTATTTTCTAGAATTTTTTCCAAAAAATGCCGATCATAGTGTGGTGGAAAATAACGGAGAGGAGAGTAGTCAGTTTAACCCTCTATCTTCCCCTGAACCATATATACCTGCCTTCACTGTCCCGTTTTTTGTTTAATAATTCAAAATGTAGGGAATTACGTATTAGCACCCGCAACCCCTCTTTTGTGACCTGATTTAAAAGAACTGTAATAAGTATTTCTAAATCCAAATTTTTTTAATTTCTCGTGTTCTATTTGGGACAAATGAGTCTCCTGGAGAAACATAATTTGAATTTTCTCCCTTTTTATTTTGGACATTACTCTACTCCTCTTAACAGGGTTGTTCATGCCGTTTATGTTCCATGAAGCTGCTGCTAAAATTATTATTAGTCATACCAGTATGCTGTTTACCTACCGCCGACATCACAATAAGAACAAGAACCATTAGAACATAGAACAAATAAAAGTAAAAAAAAAAAAAGACTTCCACCTTAGGGCTTCGTTCTGCCCTATCCACCCACTACGTCCTTTCCAACCTGTAGGAGGAACAGTCTTACCAAGATAGGGACTCCTTCTCCACCTGAAGCAAAGTTCCTTCTCCTTTGAGCATAACAAACAATTGTCCATTAGTCCTAATCACCATTGTAAGTCCCTTCGGCTGCTCCCTTGTTTTGCACTTGGGGTCGCCACAAGCAAATCCAAGGTGGATCTGCATGTTTGAATTGGCACAAGTTTTACGCCGGATGCCCTTCCTGACGCAACTCCACATTACATGGAGAAATGTGGCAGGGGTGGGATTTGAACCCGGAACCTTCTGAACTGAAACCAAGCGCATTAACCACTTGGCCACCACAGGGAGTCAAAAAGAATAAACCTCAAATTAATAAAAAATAAATAAATAAATAAATAATAAATAATATAATAAAATAATAATAACCAATATTATATGTGTATCTTGTATTTTTCAGTCATGGCACACGTCGCCAGTTCTGTCTTCAATTATTGAACATGTGAACGCAATAGAACATGCAGTTAGTATGTCACATTGTCCTTATCTTAAATTCAAAAGAGATGCATAAGTAAAAGTGTCTTATGTACCCTTCATGTTACAGGCCGAGTCTTCTTTAGTGAAAAAAAAAAAAAAAGGCCTCATTATAAACAAATTATACTTGCTGTCGTTGAAATTCACGGAGCTTCTCGCGGACGCGTTCGGTGTGCGAGCTGTTCACTTTATTCCAGTGTGCGCCTCGGGAAAGCGGAGGCTCATCCTCAGCACCAGAGCGCGGCACCTGCACGGAGTATCCCCTCTTCTTCATGTCCTCAGCCGCCTCTGCTGCATCCTTGTACACGCGTGGACCTTCTTCCCAATGGATCCTCATCTTAGCCGGGTACGGTGTTTGAAAACGAATCTTTTCCTCTTTAAGGGTCTTCTTGATGTGTTTGTATTCTTTAAGCTTGTTGTTTACCTCCGTCGGCAAGTCGTGCGCGAATGAGATCGTGTTGCCCTCAAAGGTTATCTTTTTTTCCCATGCCGCTTTTAATATCTTCTCTTTCATGTCGTACCTGAGAAAATTAACCAGGATAGATCTTGTTATCGTGTTATCTCGGGGTTTCGGGCCAATTGACCGGTGTGCTCTCTGTATCTGCAGATCCATGTCTTCCTTCAGGGAAAGTTGTTCTTTTAAAAATGCTGTAATGAACGCTAGCATAGCGCTCCCTTCGGCCCCTTCTTTAACACCGTAAATGCGGATATTATTGCGACGAGATCTCCCTTCTAAATCAGTGACTTTGTCCTGGAGAATTTTTGTTGTTTGAGACAATAAAGCAGTGTGTCTCTCAGATCCACGTTCACTGTCTTGAGCTCGTCCACTCGCTGTTCAGTCTCAGTGAGCCTTGTACTCTGGTTACGAATATCCGCACTGACCTCCTCCAGCTTCTGGTTCACTTCAGCCTTAAAATTGTTCAAGTCTTGTCTGATATCCCTTTTCATTGCGTTGATGTCGTTTTGCATTTCTTTTATACTGCCGCATAAGTTCTGTATGGCTTTAGCGGTAGATAGCTCGCTTCCCTCGTCTGGCTCTGCGGCCTGCATCGCGCTAGTTTGGTCCTAAGCGTTTGTAGAATTAGTCTTCTCTTGACTGTCGCTTTTTGGACCCCCTTGTCTCTTCTTTGATCTAACTCCACGCATAATATGTCATTTTGGACACATACATAATCAATTTATCGAGTTTTGTGGAGTTTTTTTTTCACATCTGATCAGGACGACCAAAACATTAGACCGCCATCTTGAAACGCTCACCCGGAAGTCTCTATGGAACAATCTTAATAAAGAAATTAAAGAATTAAGGTCCCTTAAATTATTTTAAAACGTATTAAATTAGATGTATTAAGTAAGTATGAAACTGTGAAATAAGTCAGTGGGCTGCAAGGAAGTCAAAAAAAAAGGTGATCTGTTAATAATGTTTGGAGTGTTTTGAGTTTGGAATGTAACCTGTCAGAGATGTAATTTATTAATTAATGGTCATAATTATGAAATGGGTCAGTGGTATGTGACGAGTTAAAGAAATGTAGTCTGTTGAATGGTGTTGATTATGGTGCTGGGTATTGGGTGATTGTGTTGTTGGAGGGGGAAGAAATCATAAGACTTGTTCTTCTTTCTGCTCCTTTTCATTCTATTGTTGTGGTGCTTTGTTTCTGTTTTTCTGTTTTTTTCTTTTAAATGAATGAAATAAATATTAAGAAAGAAAGATCTAATCACTTCTTTCCATCCATAAGCCCAACATATCTGTCAAGTTTTATCAAGAACGCTGAGTTTGACCTTGCGTTTTTAAGCTATCTTACTAACGTAGTTGAATACAGGCCAAGGCAATAACAGGAGTGTACACCTCTGTGGCATCACTAATTATGCAAGCAAAAAATGCTTTTTTGCAGCAATCATAATATATAATAATAACCAACAAATATTCGACTTTTCCCATAGTGATATTGATGACTTCACTGAGCCTGCTGGAACTAGAAGAGGCAGCCTGCTATTACGGTTTTCCTCTACTATTTTCTTCTCTTCCATGTCTCCAAAATTATTTTTTATATAATGGCCATGTGATCATTTGTAATACTTAATACTTTTACAAATCTGTAAAAAAAAAAAAAAATTCAATTTGAAAACCTATTTACTTACTATATCCAATCAGAATGAAAAGGGATGAGCATGAGGTTTGTGATAATGGTTAGAACCCCCCCCCCTTTTTTAATTAGATTATTGTTGTTTAAAAAAAAATCTTTAATTAAAGAGCTGATAATACAGTGTGACATATATTTTTTTTCCTCTTCAAGAGGCATTTTAAAACAGATATTTCACACACACACATACACACACACGGAATGTGTTCAACAAACATACTGTTGTGTGGGCTGCCAGAAGAGGAGTACTGCTGGCCCACCATCAGAGGGCGCCCTGCCTGAAGTGCGGGCTTCAGGCACGAGAGGGCGCTGCCGCCATGGACGCAGCCGGGGGTGACAGCTGTCACTCATTACCTCTTGACAGCTGTCACCCATCTACTCAACGTCCTCTCACTCCATAAAGACCAGACGTCATCTCCACCTCGTTGCTGAGATATCATACTTCATTGGAGGTAATATCCTCAGCCTTTTTGGTATTTTTCTAAATCTTTCTATTGTGAGTGTTTGCAGGAGTACCGGTCCTTAGTTTGTGGAGGCTGTGCAGGACGGCACTCTTTTTCCTCTGAGGGATCGCTGCAGCACGTATTGAGTGAGAGGTGGAGGTGGCATTCCCACCGCTGTTGTTACTGGGTGTACACACACCCACACTTGACTGTCTTTGTTCTCGCCAGCAGTACCAGATCCGACAGTCAGGGACGGTCACCTGGGAATTCGGGACTTGGCGGCTCCAGTATTCACCAGGTTCTGTGGTGGCGGAAATCGTGTGGTTCCGGCTCTTCTCAGGACAGATGTCTTCTATCCTCGAGCCTGCCCACACGTCACCTTGTGGATTGACTGTAATTATATTCTGAGATTGTCTGTATGTTCGTTGTGCACATTTCACAACATTAAATTGTTACCTTTTGGCTCATCTATTGGCCGTTCATTTGCGCCCCCTGTTGTGGGTCCGTGTCACTACACTTTCACAACACATACTTTGGAAACATATAAAGAAGGGAATAACTCACAGTGTAGGCCATGTCCGAGATGTAGGCATTGATGCCAGTGGACCTGTGCAAGTTTGCATCATGTGAAACCACCACTTGTCCATCTTTTGTCAGGCGACAGTCCAACTCCAGCATGTCTGTGCCAAGATCCACAGCACTGCATCAATCAGCACACATATATATACCTTACATGTGACACTCGCCAAAGCATTTTTTGAAAACAATAGTCATCAATGACTCTTACATCAGCATTACAGATTTTGGTGTTTCAAAAGCGGCTGTCTTTGGTTCGTCACACCCAACTTAACACCATATTACAGTGCAGGCAGCAAGCAACATTTTGTTAATAATTGCCGTACTTTAGGCGCTGGGTCTGAGCACGGTTTGAAAAAAATAAACACCCAAGCTTTTAAACAACGGCATATGTGAGGGGTTTTTAATGGAAAAGCATTGCAATCAGATGGCACATTTTGTCCGATGTGAGCTAAAATCCGTTATACAAAATCCAGTATATACAGTGTTTATTACATGGAAAACAAGGTTCTCGCCAGTGCAGTTGAGCATAGGGGCCCCTATGCTGTGATTTGGATCCCCTATGCTATAATGTAACCAGCTTGGGGGGGCTATTCTGTTTTGTTTTTCTTTTTTAAAAGACATGTCGCATGTTATTTAACGTTCCCATTAGCGACACAAAGAGGCCCTCAAAATGCAGGAAATACTGTTTCAAAGGGTTATAAATTTCAAAATTTTCTCGGGAGATGCCCTGAACCCTCCTACAATACTCGCGCCTGCAACGCTCGTCACGTGGGTATGCCCCACTAAGTTCCCCCTTATGCTGTGAAGGCCACTCCGTTTGAGAGACGCAACCTGGTGGTATAGGAGTTACGTCGGGAAGAGGATAGGAAGGTGTGCACAAGCTGTGGTGCAGGCAAAGCAAGGGCAATGGCATGGAAAGGAACGGAGAAGAGGAAGATCTCCTGGAAAGAGCTGTGGGAGATGGAGGCATTTAAGGACAGCTTTACCATCAGGGCTACCTACGATGTCCTGCCTTCTCCAGCAAACCTAAGCCAGTGGTATGGCAAAGACACATCTTGGTGGGATGCAAGACCAGCCTTAACCAAGGCCGCTACATCTGGCGGCACAACCAGGTGCTAAAATGTCCTGCAGCACTTGCAGCAGTGCTGGAAAGTTGACGGACAAGAGTGAATGCCCTTCCTCCACCGCCATCCCATTGGCAATTAGCACCATTTGTCTGAGAGGGTGAGGGGCAAGCTAGCATCGCCACCATAAGTCTAGATACTGGTCAGCTGGGGAGAGCACGGGACGGGAAGCTGCAGGGAGACTTGGGCAAGAAACTCTGCTTTCCAGCTGAGATCGCAGTTACCAACTTGAGACCAGGCCTTGTTCTGTGGTCAACCTTGCTCAAGTTCGTTTACACCACTGAGCTCACGGTGCCCTGGGAGTGCAGTGGAGGAGGCCTACAAATGAAAGAAGCTGAGGTATACAGAACTTGCAGCCGACGCGCAACAACATGGCTGGAAAGCAAGGATATGCCCAGTGGAAGTAGGCTGCAGAGGGTTCTTAGCCACCTCAACATCCAGGCTTTTCAGGGAGATGGGGTGCGAGGGAAGGCCCACTGGCAGGCAGACAAAGACCTCTCTAGGACTGCTGAGAAGGGGAGCCAGTGACTGTGGATGAAGAGAAAGGACTGTCTGGGCCTTCAGGTGAGTTGATAGCATCTAGGGTGTGAACCTGGGATGTTGGGATTCAGGTTTTTCATTCTGAAAGGTGATTACTCACTGCTTGAAAGCAGTCATGGTGTTTTCCAGGTGTTCACCTGCTCCTGCAATGCAAAAAAAGAAAGAAAGAACAACACAACTGTACAGTAAAGACCATGCATCTTTTTTCTTCTTTAATTTCTCTGTAATTCAGGGTGTTTAAGTAATATAGTCGTACAACCCCAATTCCAATGACATTGGGACGTTGTGTAAAATGTAAATAAAAACAGAATACAATGATTTGCAAATCCTCTTCAACCTATATGCAATTGAATACACCACAAAGACAAAATATTTAATGTTCAAACTGATAAACTTTATTGTTTTTGCACAAATATTTGATCATTTTGAAATGGATGCCTGCAACACGTTTCAAAAAAGCTGGGACAGTGGTATGTTTATCACTGTGTTACATCACCTTTCCTTCTAACAACACTCAATAAGCGTTTGAGAACTGGGGACACTAATTGTGGAAACTTTGTAGGTGGACTTCTTTCCCATTCTTGCTTGATGTACGACTTCAGTTGTTCAACAGTCCGGGGTCGCCATTGTCATATTTTGCGCTTCATAATGCCCCACACATTTTCAAAGGGCGACAGGTCTGGACTGCAGGCAGGCCAGTCTAGTACCCGCACTCTTTTACTACGAAGCCACGCTGTTGTAATACGTGCAGAATGTGGCTTGGCATTGTCTTGCTGACATAAGCAGGGACATCCCTGAAAAAGATGTTGCTTGGATGACAGGATGTGTTGCTCCAGAACCTGGATGTACCTTTCAGAATTGTTGGTGCCATCACAGATGTGTAAGCTGCCCATGCCATGGGCACTAACACACCCCCATACCATCACAGATGCTGGCTTTGGAACTTTGTGCGGGTAACAATCTGGATGGTCTTTTTCCTCTTTTGTCCAGAGGACACGACCTCCATGATGTTAAAAAAACAATTTGAAACGTGGGCTCATCGGACCACAGCACACTTTTCCACTTTGTGTCTGTCCATTTCAAATGAGCTCGGGCCCAGAGAAGACGGCAGCCCACGCGGTAAGATCCTTTACACAATGATGTCGGTTTTTAATGCAATGCCGCCTGAGGGATCGAAGTTCATGGGCATTAATGTTGGCTTTTGGCCTTGCCACTTACATGTAGAAAGTTCTCCATATTCTCTGAATCTTCTGATTATATTATGGACTGTAGATGATGGAATCAATAATTCCTTGCAACTAAACGTTGAGAAACATTGTTCTTAAACTGTTGGACTATTTTTTCATGCAGTTGTTGTTCACAAAGTGGTGATCCTCGCCCCGTCTTTGCTTGTGAATGACTGAGCCTTTTGGGGATGCTCCTTTTATACCCAATCATGACACTCACCTGTTTCCAATTAGGTGTTCTTTGAACATTCATCAACTTACCCAGTCTTTTGTTGCTACGTCCCTACTTTTTTGAAATGTGCTACAGGCATCCATTTCAAAATGAGCAAATATTTGCCAAAAACAAGTTCATCAGTTTGAATATTAAATATCTTGTCTTTGTGGTGTATTCAATTGAATATAGGTTGAAGAGGATTTGCAAATCATTGTATTCTGTTTTTATTTACATTTTACACAACGTCCCAACTTCATTGGAACTGGGGTTGTGTGTAGTTGGTAGGTGATCTGGTTTGAAGGATAATAGGTGCTGTCAAAATCAGCAATTCAATATCTGAACATTACCCAAAACCTACATTTTATGAAAAGTTAATTACATCATCTTTTACACATCATGTGACACAATAAATAACAAGATGCTGGCATTCACGCCATACTATATGAGTGTGCATGCATGCACACAAACACAACCAAAACATTCACCACACCCTGGTGACTACCAACCACCATGTGGCACTGTGTGATGTATTTGTGGTGGATAGTGGCAAAGTGCGTGGCAGGTGCTACTCGTGGCTCGAAACACCATAAACACACCATTTGTGTGAAGTTCCAAACATGATAAATACTGAATTCAAACTGAGTATCACTACTGACTCTTACCTCCACGATGAGAAATGTGCCTACTGACGAAAGTCTCTCGTTTCTTTCGGTGCAAAAGAGTTGGATATTTCAGCAGCAGTGCAGAGGTGAGCACATAGCCTGTTACTGAAGACATGATGCACACTGCTGCATACATCTCCTCCCGTCAGTCTACTGGTGCTATACAACAACCACAATCAACACAACAAACTAATTATTATTTTCAACTATAGATTAATCTGTCAGTTATTTTCATGAACAATGAATTATTCTATTTATTTTTAGCTTAATTAACAAAGACCACTGTGAAGTTAAAAACTATGGGCATCGTAGTCAAGCAACAACAAGACAGCTTTATAAAAAAAAAAAATCAAAATCAAAATACAAGCTGTCATTAACTAACACACACACACATCATTATCATCACTTTACAGTCAATTTTCTTTATACAAATCATAATATGGATACATGACCATTCCCAAGTCACTGAATACTTCTTGGACATCATTTACATAAGTTCGAGCCCCCATGGCACTTGATTGGAATAAGTAGGTTTCGTGAATGAACAAATAAATAAATGCAAACATAATGGTACTGTTTTCATTTAGTTCTCTCTCTCTCTCTCTCTCTCGGTTCCTGTAAAGAATCAATAAGAATTATTTGAGCCACTGACATCAATAGCCTTTTTGCTTAACAATGCCCTGATCGGCTCCTCATTACGCCGGAGCAGCCATTGATTTGAGGGTGTGAATTGGGAAAATGAGCATTTCACTTCGTTGATTGCAGGCCCACCGCTTCAAATAGCGAAGCAGCACTGGATCCAATCTGCAGCTACACTTCTAAATAAAACAAAAGCTGTTTAAACAGCAACTATTTTATTTTAAAAAGCCGTTTCATTTTATATTTCAACATTAAATTAGGGCTGCAGCTATCGAATATTTTTGGAATCGAATATTCTATCGATTATTCGGATAAAAAGTACCTTTGTGTTTTTAAACAATATCGGTAGTGGCAGGGCTCTCCCTAAAGCAGTGGCACAATGTTTCTGTGCCATCATGCAGATTTTTAAGTTTAGGGTGTTCCCTCTCTCTGTTTTGCAGGGTTATTAATTTTTTCATATTAAGAGTTTTAGAGCTTTGCCAAACCATAAGCCCAGGCAGTCTGTGAAATCTTCAGTCTGCGGACAGTGCATTCTTTTTCCTTCTTATTGCATATTTCATTTGCACTTTTTATTACTGTGATTTATTCAGTGTTTAGTGTATATTTAACAAAGTGGCTACGAGTACGTACATCCGTATCTTCTGCGGGACTGCTAAAGGTACGGACCGAGGTTCACTGAGTGGATGTACGTGACACCGGTGGGAAATATACACGTGGAACACGCGATGAAGCTCTTAACAGACACAGAATATTTTACATCCACTAATGGTTCAGCTGAACTGTGCTGTTTCTTTTTTCTCCCTTGTTTCAGAAGCCATAACTGGCAACTGTCAGCCTGTAAGCTCGCCGTCATGCTGATAATCATTCGAGTAAATTTGTTTAATGAAGCTGCTGTAATTTAAGAAATTCATCAAGTTCAAAGCGCTGTTTTCTAAGGGAGGCAGAAAGAATTGTACGTGACACCGGACCTTTAGCCGCATATGGTACGGGTACTGACATATTTGCGCATTCTGACTGGTCGGTAAGACACCCTCCGTGTCTTTAGAACAGTCGCTGTAGATACGGTCCGTACCCGTAGCCACTGCCTATATTGAGTGTACCTCAAACCAAAGTCAAATTCTTTGTTTTCTGTGGATACTTGGCGAATAACAGAGCCTTTGAAAAATGGCTGTGGATTGCATTTCCACAAAAGCTGCCTAAAAACTGATGCTTAATAAACACTCTTACCAAATCTGAATTAGAGCTTTACTTTAATCATTAAACATGACTCATTTAAAGTGCGTGTCCTTTCGCTTCATCTGCGGAGGTGGAGAACGGCCAGTGGAGCAAAACGTCTATTTTTAAATATATACAAACATACTGCTTCACTTTAAATGCGCAATAAGTCCATTTCAGACGATCCGCGCGGACCCTTTCTCTTAAAAGGCTTTACTTTACTCAGTGTGTGGCTTTGCAAACTTGCAGCATCGCCTGCTACATTGATTAGCGCTACGGTCTTCTACAGCTTTAAACGAAGCCTCGAGGCAAAGATTTTGGCTCGAACATTTTTTGTAATCGAATTATTAAAATTACTCGATGAATCGTTTCAGCCCTACATTAAATGAATGAGTCATTAAACATGTCCATGAACTCAAAGTTCAGTCAAAAAGACATTTGCAGAAGTAGAAGAAACCCTGCCCCTATTGGGCACAATTTTAAAACATTCACAATCACTAGTCAAATTCATATTTTAGAAATTACTTTGTTCTGATCACAACACTAAACACAATCACATACTGTGAGGAAGTAATTAAAAGGTGAAATGACTAAAAAAAAAAAAGATTTCATCATGATGTTTATGTGACATTGAGAAATCCTAATTAACCAACACTCTGCAGTCATTGTTACATCATCTCCTGTTGTGTTTATAAGAAATATTTGTATTTATTTATGGTGTCCTTTTTCCTGGTTGAAATACAGATATGAATGAATGAATCTACCATGTACAGATGAATTTTCATGCTATTTTATTTGTCTAACAATAAATGTCCAAGGTTCCTTGTAATGTTAATCAAGAAATCATCTCATGTGAATCAACAGGTAAGTTATGGTTTTAACTTACAGATGAACATCCATCCATCCATCTTCTACCACTTAGTCCAATTAAGGGTCGCGGGGGGCTGGAGCCTATCCCAGCAGTCATAGGGCGTGAGGCGGGGTATACCCAGGACAGGACGCCAGTCTGTCGCAGGGCCACAAATAGACAAACAAACACAGACACACCCACACGCACACCTAAGGACAATTTTAAAGATTCCAATCCACCTAACCTGCATGTCTTTGGATGTGGGAGGAAACCGGAGCACCCAGAGGAAACCCAGGCAAACACGGGGAGAACATGCAAACTCCACACAGAAAGGTCACGGGAATTGAACCCATGACCTTCTCGCTGTGAGGCAACAGTGCTAACCACTAATCCACTGTGCCGCAGATGAACAAAGATTTCTAAAATCTATCTTTTTTTACCATTTTAATTAAGCCCTGGTCACACCGAATAATGAGCCACGTAGAATGCTTTTTATGTACAAGTGGAGTTATTCAAGGAACATGGGAGAATAGTGGCTCTTAGAGGCTCATGATTATTCAACTAATGAGACTCATCTCTGAGCATGGCGCTAATTTCAAGAAGTTTCAAATTGAGCAAAAATAGCACGGGGTGATTTGTGTACGAGGTACTACAAGGATAAACAACGATGTTAGAGGCACTTCAGCAGCGAGTATGAGGCTGTTAGAAGCTCATTATCCAAGTACCTGGCAGCTATGAGGATAGGACAGACTACCTGCAACAGAGCAGGTTCCACTCTAAGAAATCCCTTGTAGCCTTTTTTAACATCTGTTTCCTGCAGTTCCTTCAGAAGAACATGATATATGTGTCTCATTATTTAAAAAAAAAAAAAATCATCAATTTCTGACAAATCCATACATGGCTCATTATTCACAGCTTTATTAGCCTGTGTGACCAGGGCTTTATAAGTGTTGTAATGTAAGAAACATTTTTTTGTTGTTGTTGTTTTTTATTTTATTTTTTGCAGTAATCAGAAATTAATCTTGAGGTAAGACAAGTTTCATGAAAATCGGAAGAAATTGCCAATTTGCCATATTTGGCCTCTTCGTGAAGTGGTCCAACAAAAACGGTGGAAAAAGGGTCAATACCAAAACTAACCATAAAACTCTCTTTGCCACTGAAACTAGAGATACTGAGTGGCAATATGAGCCATATTTCATCATTTTTGACTTAGGGCGCATGGGGAAATCACTGTGCGAAAAAGTGGTAATTTCACATTTTAGCGACAAAAAGCGCTCCAATACTTGTGCACCCAAAGTCAGCCGCCAAAATTTTCATCAAAGTAAGAGGTCCTAATCTATCATTATATGAATAAATGTCCTTGGCAGACTAAGGGCGCAGGCCACACCGCCCCTGTGAAAATGTGCACAATTACAACAAAAAGCAATTTGCAGCGCAACCTGTGGGCTGTGCCTTGAGTCAGCTGCCAAAATTTTCACGTTTTTGGAGTCCATACCCGACAGACTAATGAAAATAAATTTGGCTCACTCAGGGCGCATGGAAATATGAGCATTCGAAAACCTAAATTTTGTGATTTTGCCATTTTGACCCCAAATTTCCAGGACTCCCTAAAAAAAAGCAGACCCTATCAAGGATACAAAATGTGATTTCTGTTCTTTCCCTAATGTATATCTACCCATAAAAATTTGGGGGACAAATCTGATGAATCACCCTCTAATAGAAACCTGCCTGACTCTTATAAAACTCTCTTAAGTCTTTAAAACCACCAGATATTTTCCTTCTTAATTACTTGAATATATGCTACCTTTTAACTAGGTTATAATCAGCTACATTACAGTGTTAATTGGCATTAAATGTGTTTGATATAAAATGTACAGTAATAAATACAATATGCTTTAGAATCTCTGTGGTCACTAGAAAACTACACCACTGTATATATTATTATTATTATTATTGTTGTTGTTGTTGCTGTTGTTTAACGGCTACGTAATCAGTTCCTTTCCATTTCTCCGTGCATGAACTGATCAGAGTCAGCTCTGTGAGGTTCATTCACCTGCTGAAGAGCACTGGTTTAATCAATTAAAATAACTTCGACTGATGAAATAATAGTCTGTGAATCATAAACCAGCAGCGTTGTCTGTTCTTATATTGGTATTTGGGAATCTCTCGGGATGGCATTTCCTAAATGACACGTACAGCTGACAGGCTAACGTTAGCCCACTGTATGTCAGCTGAGTTTACAGCATATCATCTTACCTTGTCATCAAATTGCTTTCCTTCCCCTCCAGTGTCTTGAATAAACTCCAGAATGAATTACGTCGATACACCCTAACAAGTTTAGTGACCTGCGCTGTGTGCCTTCTGCACATGCGCCAAAACGCTAAGCATCCCAAATATTTGGAGCTTGGACTAACTCTTTCTGTCAGATTTATTGCAAAAAAGCTCAGTTACAATGCACTGCCCTCTGCTTCTGTGAAGGCGAGTGTGAATAGTCTTCCTTGTGATAGACCCTAGATTTGGCCTCACTTAATATATGTCTTCTGAAATTAACTGAAATTATGCATCACAAAAAATTATAATTCAACACAGAGTTTATCCGTATCTAACCAGTCTGGAAACAATGGCGACCATTTTGAATTTTAATGAAAATGTCTAATCCAAAAAAAAAAACACATTAGCAAGCACTTATGGTAATTAATTAATCGAATTCTGTGTACAATATCACATTATATCCATCACTCATAAGAAAACTGTTGTTTCTGGCGGCCATTTTGAAAAATAGCTGCCACGGGCGCCATGTTGAAAATTCATGATGCCTCCATATCCAAATCTTTTCGATATGCCTTTGGCTATATGTGTACCAAATTTCATGCTATTATCACAAACTGAACGATTCTTATACATATTACAGTTAAGCTGCTGGACTATAACTGTGCACATGGAAGAAGAATCTTTTCAATGTGCAAAACGCCACGCATCGTCCATCTAAAACATTTTCCTTCATGAATATGCAATTTGTGGTGTGTCAAGTATGTAGTGTTGTAGGACGTGGAACTGCAAACAGGTGAGGTTTCCATACACAATAAGATTTACCAAGAGCAAAAGGTAATTTAGTGGGATTTGATTCCATCTGTATACGAGGTCTGTTAGAAAAGTATCCGACCTTTTTATTTTTTTCAAAAACTATATGGATTTGAATCATGTGCGCTTGCATCAGACAAGCTTGAACCTTCGTGCGCATGCGTGAGTATTTTCACACCTGTCGGTTGCGTCATTCGCCTGTGGGCAGGTTTTGAGTGAGCACTGGTCCACCCCCCTCCTCGGATTTTTATTGTTTAGGAATGGCGGAGCGACTGCCGCTTTGTTCCATGAAAATCTTTTCAGAAACTCTGCCAGACAGCCAGATGGAAACCATTTGGAAGATTCAGATGGCTTTCGGTGAAGATTCTATCAGTATCACACGGATTAAGGACATTAAAACTGGATTAAAAATGGCGTGCTGCAGCCCGTGCGTTCGCAGAGGCAAAAACTCGGGTCTGGGAGGAGTTCGGGAGGCCATGGAGGAGGACTATCGGTTGGCCTCGAACAGATTCTGGCAAATCGTCCGGCGCCTCAGGAGGTGGAAGCAGCTCTCCACCAGCACTGTTTACGATGCGGGTGGGGAGCTGTTGACCCTGACTGGGGATGTTGTTGGGCGGTGGAAGGAATACTTCGAGGATCTCCTCAATCCCATCCACGTCTTCCAAAGAGGAAGCAGAGAATGGGGACTCAGAGGCGGACATCCATTACCCAGGCCGAAGTCACCGAGGTGGTTAGAAAGCTCCTCGGTGGCAAGGTTCCTGGGGTGGATGAAATCCGTCCTGAGTACCTTAAGTCTCTGGATGTTGTGGGACTGTCTTGGCTGACACACCTCTGCAACATTGCATGGCGATCGGGGACAGTGCCTCTGGATTGGCAGACTGGGGTGGTGGTCCCTCTGTTTAAGAGGGGGACTGGAGGGTGTGTTCCAACTATAGGGGGATCACACTGCTCAGCCTCCCCGGTAAGGTCTATTCCAGAGTACTGGAGAGGAGAATTTGACCGATGGTCGAACCTCGGATTCAGCAGGAGCAGTGTGGTTTTCGTCCTGGTCGCGGCACACTGAACCAGCTCTACACACTCCATCGGGTGCTCGAGGGTTCATGGGAGTTCGCCCAACCAGTCCACATGTGTTTTGTAGATCTGGAGAAGGCGTTCGACTGTGTCCCTCAGGCACCCTGTGGGGGTGCTCCGGGAGTACGGGGTCCGGGGTCCTTTGCTAAGGGCTATCCAGTCCCTGAGTCCCTGTACGACCGCAGCAGCAGCTTGGTTCGCACTGTCGGTAGTAAGTCAAACCTGTTTCCAGTGCACGTTGGACTCCGCCAGGGCTGCCCTTTGTCACCGGTTCTGTTCATTATTTTTATGGACAGAATTTCTAGGCGCAGCCAGGGTGTAGAGGGGGGTCTGGTTTGGGGACACAGTCTCTGCTGTTTGCGGATGATGTGGTTCTGTTGGCTTCGTCAAATCAGGACCTTCAGCATGCACTGGGGTGATTTGCAGCCGAGTGTGAAGCATCCAGGATGAAAATCAGCACCTCCAAATCCGAGGCCATGGTTCTCAACTGGAAAAAGGTGCTTTGCCCTCTTCAGGTCGGTGGGTGTCCTTGCCTCAAGTGGAGGAGTTTAAGTATCTCGGGGTCTTGTTCACGAGTGAGGGACAGATGGAGCATGAGATCGACAGACGGATCGGTGCAGCATCTGCAGTGATGCAGTCGCTGTATCAGACCGTCGTGGTGAAGAGAGAGCTGAGCAGGGGGCAAAGCTCTCGATTTACCGATCGATCTATGTTCTGATCCTCACCTATGGTCATGAAATTTGGCTCATGACTGAAAGAACGAGATCGCGAGCACAAGCGGCCGAGATGAGTTTCCTCCGCAGGGTGGCTGGGCGCTCCCTTAGAGATAGGGTGAGGAGCTCGGTCACTCGGGAGGAGCTCGGAGTCAAGCCGCGGCTCCTCCACATCGAAAGGAGTCAGTTGAGGTGGCTCGGGCATCTTTTCCGGATGCCCCCTGGACGCCTTGCTGGAGAGGTGTTCCGGGCACGTCCCACTGAGAGGAGGCCCCGGGGAAGACCCAGGACACGCTGGAGGGACTACATCTCTCGGCTGGCTTGGGAACGCCTTGGGGTTCCCCGGAGAAGCTGGGGGAGGTGTGTGTGGATCTGGAGGTCTAGGCGGCTTTGCTTGAGCTGCTGCCCCCGCGACCCGACTCCGGATAAAGCGGAAGAAAATGGATGGATGGATGGATGGATGGATGGATGGATGGATGGATATTCTTAAAGATGAGAAATTTATATCTTACTTTTCTACTGAATTTAAAGTATTTCTGAAAATGAATACTCCCTCAGCCAGCAATGCCTCTATTTTTTGGGAACATGTAAGGCTTATGCAAGAGGGCTAATTGTTTCATATTTCACAAAGAAGTGTCAAAGAGGGGAGAAACAAAAACTTTTAGAGTGAGCTAACAGATAAGGAAAAACCATATATTCGTTCTCCTTCACCATCACTGTGGCAGGAAATTACTACACTTAGGTCTACGAGTACTTTAAATTACCTTTTTACTAGGGATGCAGAGAAGAAAATTAAGTATACGAGACAAAGGTTTTATGAACAAGGAGATAAAGCGGGGAAATGTCTGTCTTATTTTCTTACGAAGCATGCAGAATCAGAAACTATTGTGGCTGTATCTGATGAAGAAGGCCATAAGTTTCACGAAAATGGACTTATAAGCGACTGTTTTAAGAATTTTTATTAAAAAAATTGTACTCTTCGGAAAACAAGTGTTAGATGGGAAACAATTAATGGATAACATTTTTACTCAACTTAATTTACCAACTTTGTCAGAATAGCAAAAGTTTGCGCTTAATGCTCCTATAACAAAAACTGAAGTGATCAGAGCTATTGAAACACTACAAAATGGAAAGTCACCAGGGCCCGATGACTTCTCTTGCAAATTTTATAAAGTTTCAAAATATTCTGGGAGAACCTTTGTGGGATATGTCCAATTACTCTTTTGCTGTAGGCTAATTCCCAAAAGACGTTGAGGGAGGCTAGTATTTTTTAATTTTGAAAAAAGGGAAGTGTCCTGAATTTTGCACATCTTCTAGGCCTGTAGCCCTTTAAAATGTAGATAGGAAGCTGCTCTCTAAAATCTTAGTCTTTTGTTTGGAGAATCTTTTGCCAACATTGGTGAAGGAAGACCAGACGGGTTTTTATTAAGGGCCGGAATTCGGTTGATAATGTCAAACAATTGTTAAACGCGATTCAAGTGTTTAAACAAAATTCTAGTTGTGATCTGGTGCTTTCCCTCGATGCAGAGAAAGCATTCGACCAAATTGAGTGGTCGTTCTTATTGTACACATTGGGTACATTTGGGCTGGGGGAGAATTTTGAAAAATGGGTTAAAATTATATATACTAGCCCACAAGTAGCGGTTTTGACTAACAGAGTCCGGTCTGACAACTTTTATACTTACAGAGGTGTGATGCAGGGTTGTCCTCTATTACCCCTTTTACTTGAGGCTATAAGGACGACACCTGCAATACGCACTTTAGAGATCAGACAGCTGTGTCATAAAATAACAATGTATGCAGATGATGTTCTAATTCTCCTGACCAACCCTGAAACATCTATACTAGGTCTTATTGATGTGATTGACAGATTTAGTAGATTTTCTGGTTATAGGATTAATTTGGCCAAATCTGAGGCTATGCCCCTTGGTTCTCTTTCAATAATATCAACTATAGGTCCTCTCTTTCCTTTTAAATGGTTTCCTGATGGGTTTGAATATCTGGGAATTTTTATTACTCCATCCTTTGACCAATTATATAGAGCTAACTTTGTACCTTTATTTTTTCAAATTAAGCAGGACTTATCATCTTCCATTCCGTTATCACAGCTTTAAACGCTGCGTGGCTCTCTGCTGAGACAGAGTCCACTCGGAATTAATAACTTTAAAACGAATCGCAGCTTTAAATAAAATGACACCTCTTACAAACGTTGCAATACAGACAATAAACTACAAAACTACTAAAATGTTTTTTCCTCCCAAAATGAGACGTCTTGCATTCTTTATAAACCTGACCTGCAGCACAGCTGCAAGAGCTCAGCTCATAGGTATGGAAAGACATTCATGCCAATAATAATGTCTGAAAGGAAATGCTTTTGACAAAAACTAACAGATTTTATTTTGTTTATGTCCAGAGATCAAGGATCCACCATGTAGAGTTTATTATGTCCAGAGTTTAAGGATCCAGTAACCAATTTCATGTTTGTTTACTTTAAGACTCAATAAAATGTTGTTCAATTTCAACTTAATCAGCTTATAAAGCACCAAATTACAACAAAAGCCGTCTCAAGGTGCCTCACACAGAACAGTTCAACATAAAAAAATTAAAATAAATAAATAAAAATAAAAAAATTCAAATACCTAATTAAAAACAGAAGTAAAAGATAAAACATAAAATAAAAGCTACTCATAAGAAAGAGAATAAAAATAGGTTTTAAGTCTTGACTTAAAAATGTCCACGGACTCCGACTGCCTCACTGAGGGCCATGTACTGGCTAACCCAGAATGAGATTGCCCACTCAACAAACTTCCCAGGCCTTCTGGACATGAAGGGACTTGGGCTGTCGTACCTGGCTTTTCCCCTTTGGGTACCCTAGAATGGCCAATTTTTAGCTTGAATTTTCAAAAGCTTCCTCCCTTAACTCACTGTTTTTGGTCTTGTCAGAAGCTTCAAAGATATTTGGTGGAAATAACTGGTGAAATTGAGAAAATATTCCATATTAATATAGAAATGGACCCTATGACTATGATTCTGGAACTGCCAAGCAAATATATGAAAACAGTAACTGATAAAAGACTGTATAATATTTTAACGTTTGCAGCAAGGAAAAATATTCTTTTGCAGTGGGTTAGTGACAAGTTTCCTGTTTGTGGCCGGCATAAAATAATTTTTGATCTTCTCCTTTGGAATACCTCAATTATATGAGCGAAGTGTCGTGAAGTGCGCGAAGCTCATTCATGGTACAGGGTGCCCTAAACAGGAAGTGCCAATTTTCAAATCCACAGTAAAACAGGAAATGTTCAAATGTCAAACACTTCCTGGATTGACAGACAAGATCCCATGGAATATTGTGGGAACTCAGTGGCAAGCTCACACTCAAACATGAAGTGACAACTTTTCAGTCACAGTGAAACAGGAAATGTTGAACACTTCCTGGCATGGGTGGAGCTAGAGCAGAGGCCGAGGTTTCACTAGACTCCCCTGAAATGTGATTGGACACAGATTATTGACATGTCACGGCACCGTACATCATCTGGTTGAAAACCTGCATGTTCAAATCAGTGACTCACATTGACTGCGAGGTTCCTCCTGTCCAGTAGTTTGCTGTGTACTACAAAAAGTTCTAATCTACCTTAGAAGAAGAAGAAAGTGTGTGCTTCAGATTTGACCTGATCAAGTCATTTGAGCTATGGACTTCTAATCACACCAAACTTATATTGGTGGGTAAATGACCGTATTTTATGCCAGAAATGAGGTCCAGGTTGCTAAAAGCAGCATTTCTCCTTTAACTCGGGTTGCCTTATATACACATTTAAGCTAACAGACAGCAGCTGGTTCATGCTCTGTTGGCTTATTAGTGCAGCAGATAACTGAAACAATCCTTCAAATGGTGATGCAAGCATCAAATTCAGCACAAATACAGCTGGAGCAAAATTAATGGACCAACTTTAACTTCTGACCCCTGTACAAACTGAAACTGACCTTTGTCACCATTCTTGCTGCTTTTACCTCATAACTCCATAACATTCAGTCACAGATTGTCCAAACTATACCATTTTTGGAATCTTTATGATCAGGCAAATAATGTGGTGTAGTTTTCTATATGATTGGAGCATCTTTTAATTTTGACCCCTGTGTAATTCTTCAACTGACCCCTACCTGGCTGCCTATTGAAAATTCAAGTGGCCAATCAGTTTTTTTTTTTTTAAGAGTTCATGTCTATGGATTATTTGTGCCAAATTTGGTGCTTGTATCACCATTTGCAGGATTCCACTCTAAATATCCTCTTATCTGCTGCACTATATATGAGATGTAAGATGCTGCTCCTCAGTGTTTCTCAGTTGCCCTCAAAAGTATTGGAACACTTGGTATTTCACACATTTGAATTTGTTTATTCCATTTCAAATACATTTTTTTCTAAATTATATTCCTTAACTCAAATTGAAAGCAAATCTCTACAACTTGATATAAATTAATTAAAATATATAATCCAGCTTCCTGACGAAGTGGTGTAGAGAAGCATTTTCTTAAAAAGAAGACCCGGTAGTTCAGCTACAATTTGACAGAAAGTACATCTGAGATGAAAGCTTAGATTTGATGTTTTGGTGAAGAAAATTTTGTATTTCTCATACGATGTAAAGTCCAACACCTATTCAGTGACTTGGAAATGTTCATGTTTCCATCCCCTGACTTGTCTAAAGAAAACTGGCAATAAAACTGATTATTATTTACAGGTTTTATCAAGTTTTAGAGATTTGCTTTCAGTTTGAGTTTGATGAAGATAATTTTAGGAATTTTTATTCTTTATTTTTTTGTATTTCTTGTATTTAAAATGTCATAAACAAATTAAAATGTGTGAAATTTCAAGTGTTACAATACGTTTGGAGGGCACAGTATCCTAACCTTATGATGAGTGCAAAATGAGTGTGGTATTATACCTTTTTGTTTAAGAATATTTAATTTTCACTGTTGCTGCACTGTGTGTCAAATCATAGTCATATCGTACATCATATTGATATGAAAATTCAGCAATGTATATCTTCTATTATACTTTCCAAATCCAAGGTGGAACTCCACTAGTGTTTACTAAGGTACATCTAAATATCTTAAAAATAAATAAGAACTAAATTAAATAAAAGAGTAGAGCCACTTAGGTGCCTGGTCTTGAGAACCAGGCATGGTAGGTTGAAAAGCTTTTTTATCCCATGGGCTCTACCTACCCACCTGAGTGGCTCAAGAATATGGACAGCATTTATATGAGTGACATTTACATGACAGTTTATATACAATATTGAGATACGATAATTTGGCTATACTGTACAGCCCCACTGTCAACTAGCTTAAAACTTTGAATATTAATTTACATCTACATTAAAAAAAATGCTTAAAGTGGCAAGGGGTTAAGAGGGCTGTAATTAGGGGGGTCAGCTGAAAAGCAAAAAATAAAAATGCTTAAAACGGTGGGGAGTCTGGGGGGCAGAGCCTACCCCCCAGAAGCTGAAAGGATTTTGCCATACTAATGCTTCCCCTGAAGCATTTACTCAAAATAAAGTCTGAAGAGCCTAAATGACATGGTGACATGGTGACGAGCTTCGCTCATTCATGTCCGTGACATAGGCATATTACATGATAATGAAGACCATTTTTACAGAACATGGCATCCTTTTTGGACTATATTGGATTGAACTCTTCTTCGGCTTTATTAAAAGGACTGTAGTGCACCTGAAGGACAGTTATGAATGGGATTGACATCTGGACAATCGGAGCATGGCATACTACTCTTCATAGTATAGCATTTGTATTTATATATGTATTTATATAAATATAATTGTGTTCTTTGTTTTTGTTTTCTTCTTTTAGTTTGTTTTGTTGATTTAAAACTGTTTATGTTGTCTGAAAAAATAAAATCCAAATAAAAACAATGAATGGAAATAATATTTTCACTTTCTTGTGTCATCCATGTATTTTTACGTATTTACAATTATATTATGTACTTACATTGAACTTAATAAATAAAAATTACTCAGCACACTCAGACTTTTAATATAAAGATGACTTACCACCTCCTGCTGGAATGGCACGTGAGTTCAGAATGTACTTAGCAACATCCATTGTTCAGTGTTGTTAGCTAAGCGCCATAGCATCTCCAAAATATTAGTCCTATCAACATTCAATTTTGGGAGTGTTCATCCTTGACCCAAAATACAAAAGCATACAAAACAGCAAATGTCAGCTGTCCACAGTTTGTCTGTGTTCAAAGTTACATGCATGCAGCTGCTGTAAGCAGGTGCTTTTAATTTGACCAACAACAACAACAAAAAAATGACCGTGGCTGAAGACATTAAACCACTACACATTACTCATGGTACCAACATTAGACTCCTCACTCATGGTAAGAGCAACATAACACTTATCTGAACTGACTAAACCAACTGAACTACAAAACACAATAGATTGTGGTTCTCAAGCAAGCAAAAAAACGTAAGGGAACTAATGTACATAATGAACACTTGACCAAAAAGAATTCAGATCTTGCAAGACAAGCTCGACTCCTAAAAAAGCAAAATAAGATACAGGCCACATGGACATTAAATTGTAAAATTTATATTAAACTAAACGGGACACAAGAAGAGGCTAAAACCCTGTGCATTAAAGATGAATACGATTTGAGCAAGATTAACTGAAGAGAGGTGTAAAGGTGTAAACCAGTGGTCTCCAAACTATTCCAGAAAGGGCCGAGAGGGTGCGTTTTCTTTGCAGACACTGACTCCAGCAGGTGTATTTCACTGATTAACATCACTTGGAGCAGGTGGAACGAGTTGATCAGTGAAATCACCTGCTGGAGTCAGTGTCTGCAAAGAAAACCTGCACCCTCTCGGCCCTTTCTGGAATAGTTTGGAGACCACTGGTGTAAACAATGAAACAATATGGTGAAAATCACAATTAAGATCAATGACTAACCTCTAATGGATGGCATTTCATCATTTGATGATGGAACTTTTGTGCAGGAGTCTAGCTTAAAAATCTTTGAAGATACTGAACACAGTTTCATAACTTTGAAAATAATATGACCCAGATTGTTTTTTTCGTGAAATATAATTCAAAATTGTAAATATTTCACTGAAGAGAAACTGAAGGATTACTCTTTAATAAATGGGACTTTTTCAATTATACATTTTAATAGTAGAAGTCTCCTTACAAATTTTTCTAAAATTCAGGACTGTCTAAGAATATCAAATAAGAAATTTTCAGTTATAGCTATCACTGAGACTTGGTTGAGAGAGGAGCTAGAGGATGATGTTCAGCTTGAGGGATATGACTTTTTTGCAATAAACAGGAAGAATAAACGAGGTGGTGGTGTGGCACTTTAAGTTCTAGTCACTAATGTGAAATTATACATAGTATGTCATTTTCCTTGGAAAATATCATGGAATGTGTTACAGTTGAAATTAAATTTAAAAAAAAAATAAAAAAAATATAATTATAAGCTGCGTTTATAGAGCTCTAGGATCAGATATTAATACTTTTTGTGGACCGACTGACTGACATGTACAACACAATTAATAATAGCTTTGTTTGTCTGTGGAGACTTTAATATTGATTTTTTAAACCCCTTATGGTCAATTACAAATAACTGAATTATAAACTCTATGTTTTGTATGGGTCTATATTCTGTGATCACACATCCAACCAGGATAATTAGGAACACATCAACACTCATTGCAACAAATTAACAAATGCCATTGTAGGGAATATAACAGGTGGAATACTTATTTCCGATTGTCAGTGATCACTTGCCAGTTTTTGTAGCTTTTCAATCATCAATGGACAGCGTGCACCCAAAGAAAAACTGTACATTTTATTAGGAAAATAACTAATGTTAATATTGAGAACCTCAGAAGGGATTTATTGTGCCAGAATTGGTGTGAAATTTATTGTGATGATGTTGATCTCATGGATGAAGTTCAAATGGAGGGATATGAGCTGTATTTTGTAAACAGAAGATATAAAAAGGCGGTGGGTATTGCTCTGTATATAAAAACAGATCTGATGTGTACAGTTGTTGAAGAAATGACAATTATGAATGATGTCACAGAAATTGTAACAGTGGAACTTGTACATGAAACATCTAAGAATATTCTAATCAGTTGTGTATACAGAGCACCAGATTCTTGTGTTGTGAAATTTACAGATAAATAATAGAATTATTCCATCAAATTAAAAACAAAACGCTTTTTATGTGTGGGGACTTTAACATTAACATAGAAAGCTCCAGTTGCCAAAGATTTAGTGATTTTGTGAACTCAATGTATAGTTTGGGGTTAGTCCCCTTGATAACAAAACCAACCAGAATTATATCGCAAAGTGCAACGGTAATCGACAATATATTTACAAACAGAACAGATGAAATTATTAAGAATGGGATCTTCATGACAGATATTAGCGATCATTTACCAATTTTTTTCAATATTTAAATATAAAATAGGTACAACAAAAAAACTGTTATAAACTTTAAAGAGAATAAGTCAGTAAAAGCCTTAGAGGCATTAAAATATGACCTTAAAAATCAAAATTGGGAAGAAGTTTGTCAGTGATGTTAATGTAGCATATAACTCATTTATGAAAATATTGATGAAATCATAGTGATAAAAATTGTAAATTAATAAAAATTAGTAAGAAAAGAGTAAATAAACCATGGCTGACAAAGGGAATAAAAAATGCTTGTGCAAAGAAAAACTATTTATATAGGTGCTTTTTAAAATTGCAAACAAAGGAATCAGAACATGAATACAAAAAAAATATAAAAATAAATTAACAATAATTAGGAAACAATAAAAAGATTATTACAGTGAACAATTAAATATGAGTAAAAGATAATATGAGGGCAACATGGGGAATTATAAAAGTGTGATTGACAGTGTTGCCACAGTTACTTTGAAAAAGTAACTTAGTTACTTTACTGATTACTCAATTGTAAAAGTAACTAAGTTAGATTACTAGTTACTTTTTTAGTTACTTTCCCCAGCTGCCGACAACAACCCTCTGCCACCTCAACATGACAATGATACCTGTTTTGTCAAAACTCACTTTATAGTCACCCTTTCTTGACTTCAATGAAAATAAATACTTGTTTTATAAAAAGTAAAATAAAGACATCTTTCTTGACCTCATATTTAACTGTTGACAGCACTGTAACAGTAAAACTTGCAATTTCGAGCCTACATTGTTTATAAAGGTAACTATTAAATTCTAACATTTTTCTAACATTTAAATTCTCTCTAAACATTTTACTTGTCGAAATTATTATTATTTTAAGCAATATTAGTTGTAGTACAAAACGGCTTCAAAATTGCACCTTTAATCTAGGGGTGTTGTGGGGGAGGGGGCACATCCTTGCCCCACGCCCCCATTCCATCTAGATTCGCCCCTGCTTTGGCGTTTGAGCACAAAGAATGGATAACATTTATTTATGCAGAAAACAGGACCAGATTTACAGGTAAGAAAGTTTTATTGCGTTTTCACATCATGTGGTCCTCAGAAAGAGTGTTTAGGTGCATTTGAGTGGAAAATAGTGTTAGTTGTTGACGCGTCGCGGAGGATCAGCTGTTTTTAACGACCAGATACAGAGCGACTCAGCTCAGAATTCTAAATAAAGGAGGAAAAAAGTATAAAAATGTCTTTGTAAAGTTCAGTGCAGGTGTGCTGATCACCGCGCTTTAAGAGGTGAGGACGAGTCGAGCAGCTGCAAAAAACCGCGGATTAAAAGCTCACAGCTCGCTTAAAGTGGGCAGTTCAGTCGAACGCCGACCTCCTGCCCACGGACCAAGTTTAATGCTGTTATCGACCCACAATGAAAAATAATAGTAACGCACAGTGACATGGAGAAGTAACTTAATCTGATTACTGATTTGGAAAGATTAACGCGTAGATTACTCGTTACTAAAAAAAGTGGTCAGATTAGAGTAACGCGTTACTAAGTAACGCGTTACCGGCATCACTGGTGATTGATAGTGATGCAGCGGAAAGCAACTATTCCAAATTACTTTGTTAAGGAAATAAATAGATATATGACATAAAATAAGTTGCAAATGGGTTTAATGATTATTTTTCAAATGTAGGATCAAGTCTGGTGGGAAATAAACTAATAATAGAAGCTAAATTACATACACTTGTAACTACGGTCAATAGTATTTTCCTGGATAATGTGGAAGAAGATGAAATAAGAAATATTGTAAAAAACTGTGTAAGCAAAAGATCAACTGACCATGAAGATTTAGACATGATGACTGTAAAAAGTATAATAGAAACTGTTATTGAACCATTTACTTATATTTGTAATCTGTCAACTGGGATTTTTCCAGATGAAATGAAAATTGCTAAGGTAGTCCCATTATATAAAAATGGAGACAAACATAATTTTTCTAATTATAGGCCAATATCACTGGATCAGATATACAGGAAGTAGCACAAGTGATAAATACAGAATTGGAAAAAGTTAAACATTGGTTTGATATAAACAGATTGTCACTAAATATTAATAAGACAAATTTTATATTGTTTAATGATAGAGCGAAAAAAAATAACGTGTCATTACAAATAGATGGAATGGATATACAAAGGGTAAAAGAAAAAATTTTTAGGAGTCATAATTGATGATCTTACATGGAAGTCACACATAAATTACATAAAAGGAAAATAGGGAAAGCCATTGCTGTTTTGCATAAAGTAAAATATTCATTAAATAGTTATGTTTATTAACATTATACAATTCATTGATTGTCCCATATTTAAATATTGTGTAGAAATCTGGGGATCAACATATACAACCTATCTACAACCTTTATTTATTTTGCAGAAAAGAGCTTTAAAAGTGATTAGTAACAGTGGTTTAGAGATCCATCTAATCCATTGTTTATTAAGTATAGGGTACTTAAATTTTATGATTTAGTCGATTTGAAATATTACAATGTACCAAGTTAATAAAAATACTTTACCTACAAACATTGAAATATGTTTGAAAAAAGAAGTAAGTAGTTATAAATTGAAGGAATAGCAGTCTTTAAAAAAAACAAGATTTAGAACTAAAGTAAAGAAAGGAGTATTGCAGTAAATGGTGTAAAAGTATGGAACAATCTTTTTTTTTTGACACTTAGTTTTTATTGAATTTTTCACTTAATTATACACACTCCCACAAAACAATATAACAATAAACAATATAACAGTCAGCTACTAAAATCAATTCAGTCCTATAATAAGCATTAAAAGTAAACAGGTATAAACATGATCATATTCAAAACAATTTTAACAGCAGCAATGAATTTAATATTCAGAGGGAACTTGAGACCAGCCACACATCAGTTTCCTGTAAATTTAGTCCATTTCCCCCACCTTGTTACATAAAGATCAGGCTGCAGTCTGAGCATAAATGTAATCTCTCCATCTTGTGAGTTTCTTCAATTCTTTTCAGCCAGTCCTCCAACTTTGGTGGGTCTGGCAGAAGCCATTTTTGGGTAATTGTTTTTTTTTGGCTGCAGCACCAAAAATTTTAAATAAGTATCTATCATTTATTGTCATTTCCTCAGGGAGATCTCCTAGCAATAATGTCAAAATGGGTTGCTGCAATTCTAAACCCAAAATCCGTTCTATTTCCACTATAACACCACTCCAAAATCCAGTAATTTTTGGACAGGACCAGAACATGCGAGTGTGGTTGCCTCTTTGTCCCCGCAACCTCTCCAACACTTAACAGCACCCAAGTTTCTCCCTTGTTGTTGTTTTGCAGTTATGAAAAATCGGACCAAACTTTTCCAACAAAACTCTCTCCAGTAAGTTGAGGAAGAAGCTGACATTGCAGATTCACACATATTGTCCCATTATTCATCTGAAATATCCATATTTAGTTCTTTCTCCCATCTTTTTTTAATATAATCTGTTGATTTGCAGTTGCCATTCAACAAGCCTTGATAGAGTTTAGAAATGATCGATTTACATTGATTATGGTAAGCTTGTATGACCAGATGAATTATCCCATTATTTTCTGACACCTTCACTACTTTTGAAAATTATATTGACGTAATTGTAAATACCTAAAAAAAATCTCTGTTTTCTATAATAAATTTCTGCTGCAGGTTTTGGAAACTCGGCATGCATTCTTATTAATAGTTTACAATATGCAGTTATACCTTTATATGACCAGTTTTTAAAAGCTGAATCCATTTGATTAGGTTTGAACTCTGAGTCAAATGCTGCCCATCTTAAAACTCTTATCTGGTCGCTCATATTTAGTTTTTTCACCACCCCAAACCAAGTCGATAGTGTAAAGGAAACCAGCGGATTTAACTCCTTTTGACATGCCTCTGTTAGTTTCTGATCGCCAATCAAAGCTTGTACTGGAATATTTCCACATTTTCTTTCTATTTCCTTCCATCTAGCCTCACAAGCATCGTCACACCACTGTATAACTGTTTTAAGTTGAGCCGCAAGATAGTAGTCATATAGACTTGGGAGGGAAAATCCTCCTCTTTCTTTTTTGATCATCAGTGTACTGTATTTAACTCTAGGTTTTTGTCCTTTCCAAATAAATCGGGATATTTGTTTGTCCCATTCATGAAACTGTGAGTGAGGAATTTTAACAGGCAATGACATAAATAAGTATAATAACCTAGGCATCACTGACATCTTTATCACCTTAATTCTTGCACTAAAATCAAATATATATGTTGTGTGAACTCTTCTTTAATCCTCCTAGTTACATTGTCAAAGTTTTTCCTATACAAGTCACCTGGGTTGTGGGTGAGGCACACCCCCAAATATCTAATTGCTTTCTTAGACCAGTCTACGGTGATTTTATTTTTAATCTCTTTTGAAGGGGAATAATTAAAAGTCATAATTTGGGTTTTACCTATATTTAATTTATATCCTGAGTAAGTACCAAATATGTCTAATAAGTCTAGAAGTGCCCGAATGGATTGTTCTGGATTACAGAGGTATAAAAGAACATCATCAGCGTATAACGCTATTTTGTGTTCTCTTGAATTTATTTCTATGCCTTGGATATTATTATTTCCTCTTATAGCCTGGGCTAGTGGCTCTATGTATAGGGCGAATAAACTAGGGGATAATGGACAGCCCTGACGGGTAGATCTCTCCAGTGTCCTAATACTATTAATTGAACTTTCAGAAAAACCAAATCGTTTCAAGACTAAGAATAAATATTCCCAGCTAACACAATCAAAGGCTTTTTCAGCATCTAAACTAACCAGTACTGCTTTCTCCTTTTTTGCCTGAATATTGTGAATTATATGAAGAGAACGTCTTATGTTATCTTGAGTTTGTCGGCCACTGACAAAACCGGTCTGAGCCTCCTCAATCAAGTCTGGGACAAATGAGTTCAGTCTACTGGATATTATAGACGCATATAATTTGTAATCTTGATTTAGAATTGATATTGGCCTATACGAGCTGCACAGTATTTTATCCTTACCTTCCTTTGGTATAACTGTTATAATCACCTCTGTCCATGATGGTGGTGTGGTCATTTTCACTAGCGTCCAATTCAGTGATTTTAATAATACCGGTAATAATTCTTCTTCAACGTTTTATACCACTCGGCTGGCAGGCCGTCTGTACCTGGTGTTTTATTGTTTTTTAGTTTTCTTAACATCATCTTCAGTTCCTTCATATCTATTGGTTTAGTTAAATTTTCATTCTGAGTTTCTCCAATTGATGGTAAATCTAATGAATTTAAAAATATTTTAACATCTTCTAGATTACTTTGTTCAGGTTGTGTATATAATATCTTATAATATGTTTGAAATGCTTTATCGATTCCTTCTAAATTGTTTTCTAGTTTCCCCTGTTTTGGGGTCAACTATTGCGCATACTGATTGCTGCATTTGCTTTTTACGAATTTTCCTAGCAAGTAATTTTGTTGCCTTTGGTCCTGTTTCGTAATATGTCTGTTTCAAAAATTTATATTTCTTTTCTTCCTCTTCTTTATGAATATCTAAAATTTTTGTCTTTACCTGTCGAATTAATTCAAGGGTCTGACTAGATTGATTCCTAATATGTTCACTTTCCAAGCTTTTTAATGTATTTTCCAGATCATTAAGTTGTTTTTCTTTTGCTCTCTTAATAGCTGTACTCAGTGATATAAATTTCCCTCTTATAACAGCTTTCAAAGTGTCCCATAAAATATTAGGATTGACTTGTTCATTGTCATTTAATTGCAAAAAGTTTCTATTTCTGCTTTAACCTCTTTTATAATGTTTTTATTATTTAATAAACTTGTATTAGTCTCCATATTGTCTTTTAGGTCTTTTATCCAAATGAAGCGTTAAATAGATTGGTGAATGGTCTGATATATCCCTAGTACCTATATCACAGCTTTCTATTCTATGTCTATCATTCCTGAATACCAGGAAGAGATCTATCCGTGAGTATACTGCGTGAGGGGGGAAAAGTAGGTAAAATCTTTTTCCGTTGGATGTATCTCCCGCCATACATCCAGTAAATGTAGGTCATCCAGGCCCTTCCTTCACAATTTACTTTGTGGTGTGACTAACCTCTTATTATTAAATGTATCATTTTTATTCAATTGTATTAAAGTCACCTGCGCATACTAATATACCCTGTGACTCTGAAGATATTATTTCTAGAATTTTTTCCAAAAAATGCCGATCATAGTGTGGTGGAAAATAAACGGAGAGGAGAGTAGTCAGTTTACCCTCTATCTTCCCCTGAACCAATATATACCTGCCTTCACTGTCCCGTTTTTGTTTAATAAATTCAAAATGTAGGGAATTACGTATTAGCACCGCAACCCCTCTTTTGTGACCTGATTTAAAAGAACTGTAATAAGTATTTCTAAATCCAAATTTTTTTAATTTCTCGTGTTCTATTTGGGACAAATGAGTCTCCTGGAGAAACATAATTTGAATTTTCTCCCTTTTTATTTTGGACATTACTCTACTCCTCTTAACAGGGTTGTTCATGCCGTTTATGTTCCATGAAGCTGCTCTAAAATTATTATTAGTCATACCAGTATGCCTGTTTACCTACGCCGACATCACAATAAGAACAAGAACCATTAGAACATAGAACAAATAAAAGTAAAAAAAAAAAAAGACTTCCAACCTTAGGGCTTCGTTCTGCCCTATCCACCCACTACGTCCTTTCCAACCTTGTAGGAGGAACAGTCTTATCCAAGATAGGGACTCCTTCTCCACCTGAAGCAAAGTTCCTTCTCCTTTGAGCATAACAAACAATTGTCCATTAGTCCTAATCACCATTGTAAGTCCCTTCGGCTGCTCCCTTGTTTGCACTTGGGGTCGCCACAGCAAATCCAAGGTGGATCTGCATGTTTGAATTGGCACAAGTTTTACGCCGGATGCCCTTCCCTGACGCAACTCCACATTACATGGAGAAATGTGGCAGGGGTGGGATTTGAACCCGGAACCTTCTGAACTGAAACCAAGCGCATTAACCACTTGGCCACCACAGGGAGTCAAAAGAATAAACCTCAAATTAATAAAAAAATAAATAAATAAATAAATAAATAAATAAATAATAATAATAATAATAATAATAATAATAACCAATATATATATGTGTATCTTGTATTTTTTCAGTCATGCACACGTCGCCAGTTCTGTCTTCAATTATTGAACATGTGAACGCAATAGAACATGCAGTTAGTATGTCACATTGTCCTTATCTTAAATTCAAAAGAGATGCATAAGTAAAAGTGTCTTATGTACCCTTCATGTTACAGGCCGAGTCTTCTTTAGTGAAAAAAAAAAAAAAAAAGGGCCTCATTATAAAACAAATTATACTTGCTGTCGTTGAAATTCACGGAGCTTCTCGCGGACGCGTTCGGTGTGCGAGCTGTTCACTTATTCCAGTGTGCGCCTCGGGGAAAGCGGAGGCTCATCCTCAGCACCAGAGCGCGGCACCTGCACGGAGTATCCCCTCTTCTTCATGTCCTCAGCCGCCTCTGCTGCATCCTTGTACACGCGTGGACCTTCTTCCCAATGGATCCTCATCTTAGCCGGGTACGGTGTTTGAAAACGAATCTTTTCCTCTTAAGGGTCTTCTTGATGTGTTTGTATTCTTTAAGCTTGTTGTTTACCTCCGTCGGCAAGTCGTGCGCGAATGAGATCGTGTTGCCCTCAAAGGTTATCTTTTTTTCCCATGCCGCTTTTAATATCTTCTCTTTCATGTCGTACCTGAGAAAATTAACCAGGATAGATCTTGTTATCGTGTTATCTCGGGGTTTCGGGCCAATTGACCGGTGTGCTCTCTGTATCTGCAGATCCATGTCTTCCTTCAGGGAAAGTTGTTCTTTTAAAAATGCTGTAATGAACGCTAGCATAGCGCTCCCTTCGGCCCCTTCTTTAACACCGTAAATGCGGATATTATTGCGACGAGATCTCCCTTCTAAATCAGTGACTTTGTCCTGGAGAATTTTTTGTTGTTTGAGACAATAAAGCAGTGTGTCTCTCAGATCCACGTTCACTGTCTTGAGCTCGTCCACTCGCTGTTCAGTCTCAGTGAGCCTTGTACTCTGGTTACGAATATCCGCACTGACCTCCTCCAGCTTCTGGTTCACTTCAGCCTTAAAATTGTTCAAGTCTGTCTGATATCCCTTTTCATTGCGTTTGATGTCGTTTTGCATTTCTTTTATACTGCCGCATAAGTTCTGTATGGCTTTAGCGGTAGATAGCTCGCTTCCCGCGTCTGGCTCTGCGGCCTGCATCGCGCTAGTTTGGTCCTAAGCGTTTGTAGAATTAGTCTTCTCTTGACTGTCGCTTTTTGGACCCCCTTGTCTCTTCTTTGATCTAACTCCACGCATAATATGTCATTTTGGACACATACATAATCAATTTATCGAGTTTTGTGGAGTTTTTTTTTTCACATCTGATCAGGACGACCAAAACATTAGACCGCCATCTTGAAACGCTCCACCCGGAAGTCTCTATGGAACACTCTTAATAAAGAAATTAAAGAATTAAGGTACCTTAAATTATTTTAAAAACGTATTAAATTAGATGTATTAAGTAAGTATGAAACTGTGAAATAAGTCAGTGGGCTGCAAGGAAGTCAAAAAAAAAAGGTGATCTGTTAATAATGTTTGGAGTGTTTTGAGTTTGGAATGTAACCTGTCAGAGATGTAATTTATTAATTAATGGTCATAATTATGAAATGGGTCAGTGGTATGTGACGAGTTAAAGAAATGTAGTCTGTTGAATGGTGTTGGATTATGGTGCTGGGTATTGGGTGATTGTGTTGTTGGAGGGGGAAGAAATCATAAGACTTGTTCTTCTTTCTGCTCCTTTCATTCTATTGTTGTGGTGCTTTGTTTCTGTTTTTCTGTTTTTTCTTTTAAATGAATGAAATAAATATTAAGAAAGAAAGATCTAATCACTTCTTTCCATCCATAAGCCCAACATATCTGTCAAGTTTTATCAAGAACGCTGAGTTTGACCTTGCGTTTTTAAGCTATCTTACTAACGTAGTTGAATACAGGCCAAGGCAATAACAGGAGTGTACACCTCTGTGGCATCACTAATTATGCAAGCAAAAAATGCTTTTTTGCAGCAATCATATAATAATAATAATAACCAACAAATATTCGACTTTTCCCATAGTGATATTGATGACTTCACTGAGCCTGCTGGAACTAGAAGAGGCAGCCTGCTATTACGGTTTTCCTCTACTATTTTCTTCTCTTCCATGTCTCCAAAATTATTTTTATATAATGGCCATGTGATCATTTGTAATACTTAATACTTTTACAAATCTGTAAAAAAAAAAAAAAATTCAATTTGAAAACCTATTTACTTACTATATCCAATCAGAATGAAAAGGATGAGCATGAGGTTTGTGATAATGGTTAGAACCCCCCGCCCCTTTTTTATAATTAGATTATTTGTTGTTTTAAAAAAAAATCTTTAATTAAAGAGCTGATAATACAGTGTGACATATATTGTTTTTCCTCTCAAGAGGCATTTTAAAACAGATATTTCACACACACACATACACCACACACGGAATGTGTTCAACAAACATACTGTTGTGTGTGGGCTGCCAGAAGAGGAGGTACTGCTGGCCCACCATCAGAGGGCGCCCTGCCTGAAGTGCGGGCTTCAGGCACGAGAGGGCGCTGCCGCCATGGACGCAGCCGGGGGTGACAGCTGTCACTCATTACCTCTTGACAGCTGTCACCCATCTACTCAACGTCCTCTCACTCCATAAAGACCAGACGTCATCTCCACCTCGTTGCTGAGATATCATACTTCATTGGAGGTAATATCCTCAGCCTTTTTGGTATTTTTCTAAATCTTTCTATTGTGAGTGTTTGCAGGAGTACCGGTCCTAGTTTGTGGAGGCTGTGCAGGACGGCACTCTTTTTCCTCTGAGGGATCGCTGCAGCACGTATTGAGTGAGAGGTGGAGGTGGCATTCCCACCGCTGTTGTTACTGGGTGTACACACACCCACACTTGACTGTCTTTGTTCTCGCCAGCAGTACCAGATCCGACAGTCAGGGACGGTGATCACCTGGGAATTCGGGACTTGGCGGCTCCAGTATTCACCAGGTTCTGTGGTGGCGGAAATCGTGTGGTTCCGGCTCTTCTCAGGACAGATGTCTTCTATCCTCGAGCCTGCCCACACGTCACCTTGTGGATTGACTGTAATTATATTCTGAGATTGTCTGTATGTTCGTTGTGCACATTTCACAACATTAAATTGTTACCTTTTGGCTCATCTATTGGCCGTTCATTTGCGCCCCCTGTTTGGGTCCGTGTCACTACACTTTCACAACACATACTTTGGAAACATATAAAGAAGGGAATAACTCACAGTGTAGGCCATGTCCGAGATGTAGGCATTGATGCCAGTGGACCTGTGCAAGTTTGCATCATGTGAAACCACCACTTGTCCATCTTTTGTCAGGCGACAGTCCAACTCCAGCATGTCTGTGCCAAGATCCACAGCACTGCATCAATCAGCACACATATATATTACCTTACATGTGACACTCGCCAAAGCATTTTTTGAAAACAAATAGTCATCAATGACTCTTACATCAGCATTACAGATTTTGGTGTTTCAAAAGCGGCTGTCTTTGGTTCGTCACACCCAACTTAACACCATATTACAGTGCAGGCAGCAAGCAACATTTTGTTAATAATTGCCGTACTTTAGGCGCTGGGTCTGAGCACGGTTTGAAAAAAATAAACACCCAAGCTTTTAAACAACGGCATATGTGAGGGGTTTTTAATGGAAAAGCATTGCAATCAGATGGCACATTTTGTCCGATGTGAGCTAAAATCCGTTATACAAAATCCAGTATATACAGTGTTTATTACATGGAAAACAAGGTTCTCGCCAGTGCAGTTGAGCATAGGGGCCCCTATGCTGTGATTTGGATCCCCTATGCTATAATGTAACCAGCTTGGGGGGGCTATTCTGTTTTGTTTTTTCTTTTTAAAAGACATGTCGCATGTTATTTAACGTTCCCATTAGCGACACAAAGAGGCCCTCAAAATGCAGGAAATACTGTTTCAAAGGGTTATAAATTTCAAAATTTTCTCGGGAGATGCCCTGAACCCTCCTACAATACTCGCGCCTGCAACGCTCGTCACGTGGGTATGCCCCACTAAGTTCCCCCTTATGCTGTGAAGGCCACTCCGTTTGAGAGACGCAACCTGGTGGTATAGGAGTTACGTCGGGAAGAGGAAAGTAGGAAGGTGTGCACAAGCTGTGGTGCAGGCAAAGCAAGGGCAATGGATGGCATGGAAAGGAACGGAGAAGAGGAAGATCTCCTGGAAAGAGCTGTGGGAGATGGAGGCATTTAAGGACAGCTTTACCATCAGGGCTACCTACGATGTCCTGCCTTCTCCAGCAAACCTAAGCCAGTGGTATGGCAAAGACACATCTTGGTGGGATGCAAGACCAGCCTTAACCAAGGCCGCTACATCTGGCGGCACAACCAGGTGCTAAAATGTCCTGCAGCACTTGCAGCAGTGCTGGAAAGTTGACGGACAAGAGTGAATGCCCTTCCTCCACCGCCATCCCATTGGCAATTAGCACCATTTGTCTGAGAGGGTGAGGGGCAAGCTAGCATCGCCACCATAAGTCTAGATACTGGTCAGCTGGGGAGAGCACGGGACGGGAAGCTGCAGGGAGACTTGGGCAAGAAACTCTGCTTTCCAGCTGAGATCGCAGTTACCAACTTGAGACCAGGCCTTGTTCTGTGGTCAACCTTGCTCAAGTTCGTTACACCACTGAGCTCACGGTGCCCTGGGAGAGTGCAGTGGAGGAGGCCTACAAATGAAAGAAGCTGAGGTATACAGAACTTGCAGCCGACGCGCAACAACATGGCTGGAAAGCAAGGATATGCCCAGTGGAAGTAGGCTGCAGAGGGTTCTTAGCCACCTCAACATCCAGGCTTTTCAGGGAGATGGGAGTGCGAGGGAAGGCCCACTGGCAGGCAGACAAAGACCTCTCTAGGACTGCTGAGAAGGGGAGCCAGTGACTGTGGATGAAGAGAAGGACTGTCTGGGCCTTCAGGTGAGTTGATAGCATCTAGGGTGTGAACCTGGGATGTTGGGATTCAGGTTTTTCATTCTGAAAGGTGATTACTCACTGCTTGAAAGCAGTCATGGTGTTTTCCAGGTGTTCACCTGCTCCTGCAATGCAAAAAAAGAAAGAAAGAACAAACAAACTGTACAGTAAAGACCATGCATCTTTTTTCTTCTTTAATTTCTCTGTAATTCAGGGTGTTTAAGTAATATAGTCGTACAACCCCAATTCCAATGACATTGGGACGTTGTGTAAAATGTAAATAAAAACAGAATACAATGATTTGCAAATCCTCTTCAACCTATATGCAATTGAATACACCACAAAGACAAAATATTTAATGTTCAAACTGATAAACTTTATTGTTTTTGCACAAATATTTGATCATTTTGAAATGGATGCCTGCAACACGTTTCAAAAAAGCTGGGACAGTGGTATGTTTATCACTGTGTTACATCACCTTTCCTTCTAACAACACTCAATAAGCGTTTGAGAACTGGGGACACTAATTGTGGAAACTTTGTAGGTGGACTTCTTTCCCATTCTTGCTGATGTACGACTTCAGTGTTCAACAGTCCGGGGTCGCCATTGTCATATTTTGCGCTTCATAATGCCCACACATTTTCAAAGGGCGACAGGTCTGGACTGCAGGCAGGCCAGTCTAGTACCCGCACTCTTTACTACGAAGCCACGCTGTTGTAATACGTGCAGAATGTGGCTTGGCATTGTTTGCTGACATAAGCAGGGACATCCCTGAAAAAGATGTTGCTTGGATGACAGGATGTGTTGCTCCAGAACCTGGATGTACCTTTCAGAATTGTTGGTGCCATCACAGATGTGTAAGCTGCCCATGCCATGGGCACTAACACACCCCCATACCATCACAGATGCTGGCTTTGGAACTTTGTGCGGGTAACAATCTGGATGGTCTTTTTCCTCTTTGTCCAGAGGACACGACCTCCATGATGTTAAAAAAACAATTTGAAACGTGGGCTCATCGGACCACAGCACACTTTTCCACTTTGTGTCTGTCCATTTCAAATGAGCTCGGGCCCCAGAGAAGACGGCAGCCCACGCGGTAAGATCCTTTACACAATGATGTCGGTTTTTTTAATGCAATGCCGCCTGAGGGATCGAAGTTCATGGGCATTAATGTTGGCTTTTGGCCTTGCCACTTACATGTAGAAAGTTCTCCATATTCTCTGAATCTTCTGATTATATTATGGACTGTAGATGATGGAATCAATAATTCCTTGCAACAAACGTTGAGAAACATTGGTTCTTAAACTGTTGGACTATTTTTTCATGCAGTTGTTGTTCACAAAGTGGGTGATCCTCGCCCCGTCTTTGCTTGTGAATGACTGAGCCTTTTGGGGATGCTCCTTTTATACCCAATCATGACACTCACCTGTTTCCAATTAGGTGTTCTTTGAACATTCATCAACTTACCCAGTCTTTTGTTGCTACGTCCCTACTTTTTTGAAATGTGCTACAGGCATCCATTCAAAATGAGGCAAATATTTGCCAAAAACAAGTTCATCAGTTTGAATATTAATATCTTGTCTTTGTGGTGTATTCAATTGAATATAGGTTGAAGGAGGATTTGCAAATCATTGTATTCTGTTTTATTTACATTTTACACAACGTCCCAACGTCATTGGAACTGGGGTTGTGTGTAGGTTGGTAGGTGATCTGGTTTGAAGGATAATAGGTGCTGTCAAAATCAGCAATTCAATATCTGACATTACCCAAAACCTACATTTTATGAAAAGTTAATTACATCATCTTTTACACATCATGTGGACACAATAAATAACAAGATGCTGGCATTCACAGCCATACTATATGAGTGTGCATGCATGCACACAAACACAACCAAAACATTCACCACACCCTGGTGACTACCAACCACCATGTGGCACTGTGTGATGTATTTGTGGTGGATAGTGGCAAAGTGCGTGGCAGGTGCTACTCGTTGGCTCGAAACACCATAACCACACCATTTGTGTGAAGTTCCAAACATGATAAATACTGAATTCAAACTGAGTATCACTACTGACTCTTACCTCCACGATGAGAAATGTGCCTACTGACGAAAGTCTCTCGTTTCTTTCGGTGCAAAAAGAGTTGGATATTTCAGCAGCAGTGCAGAGGTGAGCACATAGCCTGTTACTGAAGACATGATGCACACTGCTGCATACATCTCCTCCCGTCAGTCTACTGGTGCTATACAACAACCACAATCAACACAACAAACTAATTATTATTTTCAACTATAGATTAATCTGTCAGTTATTTTCATGAACAATGAATTATTCTATTTATTTTTAGCTTAATTAACAAGACCACTGTGAAGTTAAAAACTATGGGCATCGTAGTCAAGCAACAACAAGACAGCTTTATAAAAAAAAAAAATCAAAATCAAAATACAAGCTGTCATTAACTAACACACACACACATCATTATCATCACTTTACAGTCATTTTCTTTATACAAATCATAATATGGATACATGACCATTCCCAAGTCACTGAATACTTCTTGGACATCATTTACATAAGTTCGAGCCCCCATGGCACTTGATTGGAATAAGTAGGTTTCGTGAATGAACAAATAAATAAATGCAAACATAATGGTACTGTTTTCATTTAGTTCTCTCTCATCTCTCTCTCTCTCGGTTCCTGTAAAGAATCAATAAGAAATTATTTGAGCACTGACATCAATAGCCTTTTTGCTTAACATGCCCTGATCGGCTCCTCATTACGCCGGAGCAGCCATTGATTGAGGGTGTGAATTGGGAAAATGAGCATTTCACTTCGTTGATTGCAGGCCCACCGCTTCAAATAGCGAAGCAGCACTGGATCCAATCTGCAGCTACACTTCTAAATAAAACAAAAGCTGTTTAAACAGCAACTATTTTATTTTAAAAAGCCGTTTCATTTTATATTTCAACATTAAATTAGGGCTGCAGCTATCGAATATTTTTGGAATCGAATATTCTATCGATTATTCGGATAAAAAGTACCTTTGTGTTTTAAAACAATATCGGTAGTGGCAGGGCTCTCCCTAAAGCAGTGGCACAATGTTTCTGTGCCATCATGCAGATTTTTAAGTTTAGGGTGTTCCCTCTCTCTGTTTTGCAGGGTTATTAATTTTTTCATATTAAGAGTTTTAGAGCTTTGCCAAACCATAAGCCCAGGCAGTCTGTGAAATCTTCAGTCTGCGGACAGTGCATTCTTTTTTCCTTCTTATTGCATATTTCATTTGCACTTTTTATTACTGTGATTTATTCAGTGTTAGTGTATATTTAACAAAGTGGCTACGAGTACGTACATCCGTATCTTCTGCGGGACTGCTAAAGGTACGGACCGAGGTTCACTGAGTGGATGTACGTGACACCGGTGGGAAATATACACGTGGAACACGCGATGAAGCTCTTAACAGACACAGAATATTTTACATCCACTATGGTTCAGCTGAACTGTGCTGTTTCTTTTTTCTCCCTTGTTTCAGAAGCCATAACTGGCAACTGTCAGCTGTAAGCTCGCCGTCATGCTGATAATCATTCGAGTAAATTTGTTTAATGAAGCTGCTGTAATTTAAGAAATTCATCAAGTTCAAAGCGCTGTTTTCTAAGGGAGGCAGAAAGAATTGTACGTGACACCGGACCTTTAGCCGCATATGGTACGGGTACTGACATATTTGCGCATTCTGACTGGTCGGTAAGACACCCTCCGTGTCTTTAGAACAGTCGCTGTAGATACGGTCCGTACCCGTAGCCACTGCCTATATTGAGTGTACCTCAAACCAAAGTCAAATTCTTTGTTTTCTGTGGATACTTGGCGAATAACAGAGCCTTTGAAAATGGCTGTGGATTGCATTTCCACAAAAGCTGCCTAAAAACTGATGCTTAATAAACACTCTTACCAAATCTGAATTAGAGCTTTACTTTAATCATTAACATGACTCATTTAAAGTGCGTGTCCTTCGCTTCATCTGCGGAGGTGGAGAACGGCCAGTGGAGCAAAACGTCTATTTTTAAATATATCAAACATACTGCTTCACTTTAAATGCGCAATAAGTCCATTTCAGACGATCCGCGCGGACCCTTTCTCTTAAAAGGCTTTACTTTACTCAGTGTGTGGCTTTGCAAACTTGCAGCATCGCCTGCTACATTGAGTAGCGCTACGTCTCTACAGCTTTAAAACGAAGCCTCGAGGCAAAGATTTTGGCTCGAACATTTTTTGTAATCGAATTATTAAAATTACTCGATGAATCGTTTCAGCCCTACATTAAATGAATGAGTCATTAAACATGTCCATGAACTCAAAGTTCAGTCAAAAAGACATTTGCAGAAGTAGAAGAAACCCTGCCCCTATTGGGCACAATTTTAAAACATTCACAATCACTAGTCAATTCATATTTTAGAAATTACTTTTGTTCTGATCACAACACTAAACACAATCACATACTGTGAGGAAGTAATTAAAAGGTGAAAAGACTAAAAAAAAAAAGATTTCATCATGATGTTTATGTGACATTGAGAAATCCTAATTAACCAACACTCTGCAGTCATTGTTTACATCATCTCCTGTTGTGTTTGATAAGAAATATTTGTATTTATTTATGGTGTCCTTTTTCCTGGTTGAAATACAGATATGAATGAATGAATCTACCATGTACAGATGAATTTTCATGCTATTTTATTGTCTAACAATAAATGTCCAAGGTTCCTTGTAATGTTAATCAGAAATCATCTCATGTGAATCAACAGGTAAGTTATGTTTTAACTTACAGATGAACATCCATCCATCATCTTCTACCACTTAGTCCAATTAAGGGTCGCGGGGGGCTGGAGCCTATCCAGCCGTCATAGGGCGTGAGGCGGGGTATACCCAGGACAGGACGCCAGTCTGTCGCAGGGCCACAAATAGACAACAAACACAGACACACCCACACGCACACCTAAGGACAATTTTAAAGATTCCAATCCACCTAACCTGCATGTCTTTGGATGTGGGAGGAAACCGGAGCACCCAGAGGAAACCCAGGCAAACACGGGAGAACATGCAAACTCCACACAGAAAGGTCACGGGAATTGAACCCATGACCTTCTCGCTGTGAGGCAACAGTGCTAACCACTAATCCACTGTGCCGCAGATGAACAAAGATTTCTAAAATCTATCTTTTTGTACCATTTTAATTAAGCCCTGGTCACACCGAATAATGAGCCACGTAGAATGCTTTTTATGTACAAGTGGAGTTATTCAAGGAACATGGGAGAATAGTGGCTCTTAGAGGCTCATGATTATTCAACTAATGAGACTCATCTCTGAGCATGGCGCTAATTTCAAGAAGTTTCAAATTGAGCAAAAATAGCACGGGGTGATTTGTGTACGAGGTTACTACAAGGATAAACAACGATGTAGAGGCACTTCAGCAGCGAGTATGAGGCTGTTAGAAGCTCATTATCCAAGTACCTGGCAGCTATGAGGATAGGACAGACTACCTGCAACAGAGCAGGTTCCACTCTAAGAAATCCCTTGTAGCCTTTTTTAACATCTGTTTTCCTGCAGTTCCTTCAGAAGAACATGATATATGTGTCTCATTATTTAAAAAAAAAAAAAATCATCAATTTCTGACAAATCCATACATGGCTCATTATTCACAGCTTTATTAGCCTGTGTGACCAGGGCTTTATAAGTGTTGTAATGTAAGAAACATTTTTTTGTTGTTGTTGTTTTTATTTTATTTTTTGCAGTAATCAGAAATTAATCTTGAGGTAAGACAAGTTTCATGAAATCGGAAGAAATTGCCAATTTGCCATATTTGGCCTCTTCGTGAAGTGGTCCAACAAAACGGTGGAAAAAGGGTCATACCAAAACTAACCATAAACTCTCTTTGCCACTGAAACTAGAGATACTGAGTGGCAATATGAGCCATATTTCATCATTTTGACTTAGGGCGCATGGGGAAATCACTGTGCGAAAAAGTGTAATTTCACATTTTAGCGACAAAAGCGCTCCAATACTTGTGCACCCAAAGTCAGCCGCCAAAATTTTCATCAAAGTAAGAGGTCCTAATCTATCATTATATGAATAAATGTCCTTGGCAGACTAAGGGCGCAGGCCACACCGCCCCTGTGAAAATGTGCACAATTACAACAAAAAGCAATTTGCAGCGCAACCTGTGGGCTGTGCCTTGAGTCAGCTGCCAAAATTTTCACGTTTTTGGAGTCCATACCCGACAGACTAATGAAAATAATTTTGGCTCACTCAGGGCGCATGGAAATATGAGCATTCGAAAAACCTAAATTTTGTGATTTTGCCATTTTGACCCCAAATTTCCAGGACTCCCTAAAAAAAGCAGACCCTATCAAGGATACAAAATGTGATTTCTGTTCTTTCCCTAATGTATATCTACCCATAAAAAATTTGGGGGACAAATCTGATGAATCACCCTCTAATAGAAAACCTGCCTGACTCTTATAAAACTCTCTTAAGTCTTTAAACCACCAGATATTTTCCTTCTTAATTACTTGAATATATGCTACCTTTTAACTAGGTTATAATCAGCTACATTACAGTGTTAATTGGCATTAATGTGTTTGATATAAAATGTACAGTAATAAATACAATATGCTTTAGAATCTCTGTGGTCACTAGAAAACTACACCACTGTATATATTATTATTATTATTATTGTTGTGTTGTTGCTGTTGTTTAACGGCTACGTAATCAGTTCCTTTCCATTTCTCCGTGCATGAAACTGATCAGAGTCAGCTCTGTGAGTTCATTCACCTGCTGAAGAGCACTGGTTTAATCAATTAAAATAACTTCGACTGATGAAAAATAATAGTCTGTGAATCATAAACCAGCAGCGTTGTCTGTTCTTATATTGGTATTGGGAATCTCTCGGGATGGCATTTCCTAAATGACACGTACAGCTGACAGGCTAACGTTAGCCCACTGTAGTGTCAGCTGAGTTTACAGCATATCATCTTACCTTGTCATCAAATTGCTTTCCTTCCCCTCCAGTGTCTTGAATAAACTCCAGAATGAATTACGTCGATACACCCTAACAAGTTTAGTGACCTGCCGCTGTGTGCCTTCTGCACATGCGCCAAAACGCTAAGCATCCACAAATATTTGGAGCTTGGACTAACTTCTTCTTCTGTCAGATTTATTGATGGTTTGCAAACCGACAAGGTGCATGACCGCCACCAACTGGTTGGGTGTGGAGCATTGAGTCTGATGTATGCTGTCTCTTATCTCTCCATGTCCTTATTAAATTACAGTGCACCCGGAAAATATTCACAACGCTTCACTTTGTCAAAATTTTAGGTTACAGCCTTATTCCAAAATGGAGTAAATTATTTTTTTCTCTCAGAATTCTACTCACAATGCCCCATAATTACAATATTAAAAAAAGTTATTTTTTTTATTTTTACTAATTTATTAAAAATAAAAAAGTAAGAAACCACATGTACATAAGTATTCACACCCTTTGTTTAATACGTTGTTGATGCAACCTTTGGCGGCAATTACAGCCGCAAGTCTTCATGAATATGATGCCACAAGCTCGGTGCACCTATCTTTGGGTAGTTTGGCCCATTCCTCTTTGCAGCACCTCTCAAGCTCCATCAGGCTGAATGAGTCACTCAGGAACATTCACAGAGTTCTCCTGAAGCCACTCGTTTGGCATGTTGGCTGTGTGCTTTGGGTCATTGTCCTGCTAAAAGACGAACAGTCGCCCCAGTCTGAGGTCAAGAACGCTCTGGAGCAGATTTTCATCCAGGATGTCTCTGTACACTGCTGCATTCCCTCAGTCCTCGTGGGAATAGCGTAACTGCTTATGCGGCATGTTTGGTATCAGTGGAAGTCTAGACAAGATGTACCCCGTCAATTTTGTTGCTGTGAAACTAAGTGTTGAACAGCAGGCACATCTGTGCACGCTAGCCTGCTGACATTTAAGATATATGTTATGGCTAAGGATAATCTCGTGAAGTGTGTTCATGCCCACACATAGAGTTGTTTTGCAGATTCTCACAGGAATAAGGGAGAGGAAGCCTGAAGAAGGTGGCCATGACCTGTCCTGTACAGGCCAGTCAGGGACGGATGTGGTAAAGACACTCGAGGAAAGTGACGTGCTAGTAACCTCTCCTTCCGAGCTAGCTTTGCCAGACAACGCGAGGGGAGGAGAATTCCCAGAAGCAGACGTTCTCACCAACCTCGTGGACCAATGAGAGGAAGGGGCAAAACCACGTTCTGTTGTCCTGATCTGACGGTCCGTTTCAACCTGGGGGCTGTCAGTGTCCACTCCGTGCGTGTGCTCACTTGCTGCAGCTTGTCGCCACCACAGCAATATATGTTTTAATTTATGTCCACGTAAATACAGCAATCAGACACACGCACCTCACAGTGGACAGTTGTGAGTCCATGACTGTCCAAACACAGTAGGTGTTGCCTAGCTGGAATGTCCAGAATGACAGATCACCACAGCTGCTTCTGTTGGAAGCCACACCTCCCTGTGAGCGGAGCGCATACACCCACGTGTCAGTGTGTGTTTGCAAAGTCACACTTGTAGGGAACATAGACAAATTTCACAGCAGTACAACAGTGGCTGCCTGCAGTCTGTTATCGTGCCAAGAGTGCAACTGGCCACACAGTGCCATGCAAGTGGTGTTAGGTGTTTGTGTGTGTCACCTGGAATTTGGCCGGCACCTGCCGTGGAGAGGGTGCGATGGGTTCACACAGTGCACACTTTGTCTTTCAGGCGCTTGTGTACACAAATAGTTGTAGCAACAGGTGTACGAGGCATTGGAGGCAGGGACAACATTACATGGTTTTGCACACAATTCCTGCGTCATGCGTACTAAGTGAGCACTTCATCCAAACTTCACACTATGTGTGACGGAGCCCTATAGGATACCATCCTACATAACACTTGTAAATATGAAAGAAATTTGATAATTTTGACAGTTATGAATTTTTGAAATGCTTGCTCAACCGCCTGAGGACTTCTTGTTTCACCAGAGCTTAGTTAGCTGTCTTGTGTTCGGGGTTCCTGTCGGGCTTTCATGGTTACCGTAGCGGCCACGGGGCACACAAGGTCCCCACAATATTCACCCCAATAGGCAATCCCCTACTTGAGGGGAGGTGATGGTCTAGTGTAGGGGTATTCAACTCATAACAGAAAGGGCCGAGAGGGTGCAGGTTTCCTTTGGAACCACCCACTCCACCAGGTGATTTCACTGATTAACATCACTTTGAGCAGATAGAATCAGTTAATCAGCCTGACCGGAAAATCACAAAAGGCCCTTGGGCAAGGTCCTTAATCTCCAGTTGGTCCTGGCATCGGTGTGTGAATGGCTGAATGTGAGGCATAATTGTAAAGTGCTTTGAGCTTCTGATTCAGATGGAAACGCATTATATAAATGCAGTCTATTTATTCAATGTTAAAGATAGGGATTTTTCCATGATTTTTTTTTACTTTGCTCTTTGACCTATGACCTTGAAAATTGAATCAGTTCTTGTCTATCAGGATATGAATCTTCAGTTAAAAAAAAGGAAAAAAATTCAAAACGATATATGAAAAATTGTGAGCTCCATGCTGTTCACAAACAGACAAACAAACAGGGACAAAAACATAACCAACTTCATTGGCAGAGGTAACAACAACATTTCCAGGTACCACTGAATGCTGCTAAGGCCAGGCGTGTATGTGACATCATGCATAGATCTTATAAAATGTTAATATGCACAACAGCAACATCAAGGTGAATGAGTCACTGGAAGCGGAGACAAAGATTTGGTTGGTGTGTTGGCGTGAATTGCAACATATCAGTTTTAACTGCAACTGTGAATGTTTATCACAGACATTGTCCTGCAGAACAATGTCCATGTCAAAATGTTGAACATTTGTACTGGTCAAAGTTCACCTTCTGCAATAAACAGTGCTTTCAGATGAGATACACACCCTGAAAAGTAATATTTCAAACTCTGACTAAAGCTTTGGTAGTTAAATGTAGCCTGTGCATGAGTGGGGTTGCAGTCTGCAAAAATTCATGAGATGGAAAAGTTTTGACAAAATGTCTCAAGGCTTGACAGAGGTTCAGAATGAGTGGAAATGTCTGGAAGAAGACTATCAAAAGACTCAGGTAAGAAAGATACGCAAGGACATGCAATATTACAACATTTGTGCAGTTTATTCTGGTGTAAGATGTAATTTCAAATTCATTATTTGCAATCTAAGTTTTGATTAATTATGTTCGGTCAACCAGGGGGCGCACAAAACGTACTTACAAAAACTGGATGAAATTTCCAAACTACAAAATGAGTGCTCTTCCTCCATTTCTCTTCAGCGCAAAAGACTAAAAGAGATGTCTCACTTACTCAACACGTACGTGCCTGAATCTGACACAGGTTTTTAGTCACAAACCTAAACTTTCATGCACACAGCTGACACACACTAAGGTCAACTCTTTTCAGCTCCAGTAAACACAAAGTATATCATGAACACTGGTGTTGACTTATGTGCTCTTCTGTCATCTACCAGATCAAATCAGGGATTATCAGAGCAAGATGCTAAGACCCTGGAGAAGATAAAAGAAGAAATCAAGATAAGAACCAACATTTTTGCTGAAATGGAAGCTTTTCTTCCCAAGAACAATGGGTGATGACTTTGTTTTTCAAATAGCAATACGTTAGCAATTTGATGAATTACATATATTACTATATAGTTGGAAAAAAAATTGAAAATTAACATAATTTCATTTTGCAGCCTCTATCTCAGTCTTGTCCTTGGAAATGTAAATGTCACTCTTCTCAGCAAGCAGTCAAAGTAAGAACTGAAAGTCAAAGTGAGTAAACAAGATGAAAATCAGTGGTTGGCACAGCTAGCCTAAAACGTATTCATGGCTCACGGCTAATGCTAATGGCTACTGGTGGTGATGGGACGAACAGCGCCACCGTTGTCTCCCCATAGGATTAACATCACACACCCACACACACTTTGGGAATACATGATCTAGACCGTTCAGAGGATGGATGGACATCTATATTTTGAAATGCCTTTTTTTTATTCGAGCCGAAGCTGACTCAAGCCAGTTTTTTTTTTTTCTGAATATGAACAGCGCAAATCAGTTTGCGAGGGACACTGTTTTCTATCCGGCTCAACCTACCTCTTGGACATTCGCCCTATTGACGTATCCCATAATCCCTTCCGTGCCAGAGTCAGAGTTTTTATGCTTTTCATCACGTTAATGAGAGACTGCTGCATGATACCCTGAAAACTTGCTAAAACAATTATAACAAATAATCCGTGTCTGTTACGTTTAATCTGCGTGGAATTTAATAAACGCGAACCGAATTTCAGACATATTATATATATTAGTCTGGAACAAAGAGGACAAACAGTGTTGTAAAGAACAATAATCAAGACATTAAAGAGCAAACTTCACTTTCCCCCAGAACGACATGATCAGGAAGCGAATGTAGCTCACAGCAGCTCCCATTGAAAATAACGGAGAGACAGACTGTGATTCTCCCATGTTTACATAAAACATACGCAATAACAATGTCTAAAAACCCAGAGAAAATATTCGTGAGAGTTTTAGGCACAATATAAAAATAGTTTTATGTTGCAATGTTAATGGTGTTGTCTGTGTGCAGCCCAATCAGAGCGTCTCAATGCAGTTCTCAATGTTACTGAGATCTCACAGCGCAGCGACCTCTCCCAGATTTTGCGGGATTTGAAACATCAATAGGGTGAATGGGTTGAGCCAGATCTGAGTGCAAATGTGTTCACCATCTGGCTACCTTGGGGATCATGACATCAAACTTCCTCACTACGTCCCTGCGCCCGTGAGGAAAGCAAACACACACATCCAGATCACATACACTTTTATGTCCAGATCCAAACATACACAGACTCGTATTCTCACTTCCAGACATATCTCTTTTGGGTTGAGCCGGATTGAGTTTGGACACGTGTAGGATGAGCTGGATTTGAAGAACAGGTCTGAATACGATCGGGCTACCAAGCAAAGGAATCCAGCCAGATTGCCAACCCCAGTGTGAATGGGGCCTAATTGGACTAAGCGTGTTTAGAGAATGAATAAATAATTGGTCCTTGAATGGTTTACTGTGTTAGCCGAATAGCTGATCCAATAATGAAAACTTTAGCTTCGCTAATTAGCTGTTTGCTGATTAGCTGATCTGTGCCAGCTGCTAAAAATCATCACCATGCAGTTAAGCATGATTCCATATTTACAATTTTTCTTTTTTTTTCTTTTTTTTTAAAGCTATATAAATATATTCATAAGCCCTTATTTCTGTGAGTCAGGGTAGCAAAGACCAAATCTCAGAAAAGCACCTAACTTTTGGTACATTATGGCATCCTTGACAGATTTAGCTACAAAGATGACTATGAGGAGTTCAAGCTGTGCCTCGCAATGATACTGCTGCTGTTGTCCTTCATGTGCTATTTCTTTGTGAGCTATAGGTGAGTGTCTGATGATTACTATTGCTGTTGTCAATGTCACCATCTGGATGTGCATGATGCACTGTGCATCTAAATGCAACATGTATGTTCCTGGATGTAGATTTCTTGATGCCATCCTCAATTTCTTGCTGGTCTGGTACTATTGCACATTAACTATCAGAGAAAGTATCCTTATCGCCAACGGCTCCAGGTTAGTGCAACCAGTGTTCTTGTCAAAAATCATAACTAAAGCTTGTATATATATATATGGGTGATTCTTTAACTACGGGCACTATTGGCCTTGTAAATGTAATTTCCACCACACCATTGCCTTACAATATAAGCGCCTTGGGGCAACTGTTTGTTGTGATTTGGCGCTATATACATGTCCTCTGATGTCACTGTTTATCTCCATAGAAACTACCCAAACAATCTTTCATACAAACTGCTTAGAGACATTACAGTGTTGTGGTGGAAATTACGGCAATAGTGTGGGACAACTACAACAGTTGTATGACATTGAATACCCCAATTATGTTTTGATTATTTTACTGATATTTTATTCTGAGATATTTTAAAACATTAGAAAAAAACGTTTCTTTACCATTCATTTTTATCATTGAAAATCAAAAGTCTGGGTGTGGGACAAGCACAAAATGGTAATATTTGCATATAATGATGCTGAAAAAAGGTGAAAAAGTCATCATAGACTACTAGAGCAAATTTCTTAACACACTTTCATTGTAAAGATAACTATAAAAGTGTGAAATGTCCCCTTTTTTCTGTTTTTCATACAATATGATCAAAGGACATAAGTGCCCGTAGTCTAAGAATCACCCATATATATATATATATATATATATATATATATACGAGGTCTATTAGAAAAGTATCCGACCTTATTATTTTTTTCAAAAACCATATGGATTTGAATCACATGTGATTACATCAGACATGCTTGAACCCTCGTGGGCATGCAAGAGTTTTTCACGCCTGTCGGTTACGTCATTCGCCTGTGGGCAGTCTTTGAGTGAGGAGTCGTCCACCCGCTCGTCGATTTTTTTCATTGTTTAGGAATGGCTCAGAGACTGTTGCTTTGTTTGATAAAAAATTTTTCAAAGCTGTAAGGCACAACTGAGTGGACACCATTCAATAAATTCAGCTGGTTTTCGGTAAAAATTTTAACGGCTGATGAGAGATTTTGGTCTGGTAGTGTCGCTTTAAGGACGGTCCACGGCGCCTGACGGCGATCTGCGCTTCGAGGCGGCAGCGTCTTGCCGTTTCAAGTTGAAAACTTCCACATTTCAGGCTCTGTTGACGCAGTAAGTCGTCAGAGAACAGAGAACTTTCAGAAGAAGTCGGAATGAGGAGTTTATTCGGACATTCCATTGTTAACGGTCATTTTGTAATGAAAGAACATGCGGGCAGAGTCGCATGTCGGGCTGGACCCGACCGCGGGGGGTCGCGGCAGGAAAAACACCTCCGTTGGAAATCTTAACGGGCAAGTTGGAACATGCCCAAGCTGTTAAACAATTTCTCAGTTACTCACTTGTTGAAAGCCATTAAAAGCCGCCTGAATTCTACAAATGGTTTTCAACACGGAGGTGTTTTTCCTGTCGCGGCGCACACAGATTTGTCGAGTCGTCACGGAACGACTCAGCGAATTTGCGCGTACGTCTTTCATTAAAAAAATGTCCTTAAACAGTGGAATGTCCGCATAAATTCCTCATGCCGGCCTCTTCTGAATCTTCTCTGTTCTCTCACGATGTCCTGGGTGAATTAAGCCTTAAATTAGGATGTTTTCAGCTCGAAACAGGCCGACGACAGCGCCTGGAAGTGCTGCAGGACGTCCCGCTCCGTGGGAAGTCCTTACACCGACAGAAACACCCCATAATCTCTCATCAGCCGTTAAACTTTTCACAGAAAACCAGCTTAATTTCTCGAATAGTGTCCACTCGGATATTCCTCACAGGTCCAGAAAAAATTTTGATAAAGCAACGCGCGCCGTCTCGAGCAGCGTGTGAAACAAAGGAATTCAGCCGAGAGGGCGGGACCACATCTCACTCAAGGCCTGCCCACAGGGAAATGACGTCACCGACACGCGTGAAAAAACTCACGCATGCGCACGAGGGTTCAAGCATGATTGGTGTAATCGCATGTCATTCAAATCCATATAGTTAAAAAAAATAATAAAAGGGTCAGTTTATTATCTAAGAGACCTCGTATATATAGATAGATAGATAGATAGATAGATAGATAGATAGATAGATAGATAGATAGATAGATAGATAGATAGATAGATAGATAGATAGATAGATAGATAGATAGATAGATAGATAGATAGATAGATAGATAGATAGATAGATAGATAGATAGATAGATAGATAGATATAGCAACAAACTGTTTGCAACAAATCTAATTTATTTGCCTTGCCACAGCCCACTTTGGGAACAACTGATCAAGACAGTTAAGAGGATAAATGTATATTGATATTTTAATGTGTCTTTTTCATTCTCTTACAGTTGTATGCAAAAGTTTGGGCACCCCTCATGATGTCCATGATTTTCCTTTATAAATCACTGGTTGTTTGGATCAGCAATTTCAGTTAAATATATCATATAGAAGACAAACACTGTGATATTTGACAAGTGAAATGAAGCTTATAGGATTTACAGAAAGTGTGCAATAATTAAACAAAGTTAGACAGGTGCATAAAATTGGGCACCCCAGCAGAAAAAATACATCAATATTTAGTAGATCCTCCTTTTGCAGAAATAACAGCCTCTAAACACTTCCTATAGCTTCCAATGAGAGTCTGGATTCTGGTTGAAGGTATTTTGGGCCATTTTTCTGTACAAAACATCTCCAGTTCAGTCAGGTTTGTTGGTTTCTGAGCATGGACAGCCCGCTTAAAATCACACCACAGATTTTCAATAATATTCAGGTCTGGGGACTGAGATGGCCATTCCAGAACATTGTACTTGTTCCTCTCCATGAATGCCTTAGTAGATTTTGAGCAGTGGCTTAGGGTCACTGTCATGTTGAAAGATCCAGCCCCGGTGCAACGTCTGCTTTGTCACTGATTCTTGAACATTGTTCTCAAGAATCTGCTGATATTGACTGCAATCCATGTGACCTTCAACTTTAACAAGATTCCAGTACCTGCACTGGCCACACAGCCACACAACATGATGGAACCAATAATTAGTGCTAAATGTATTCAAATCAATAAAATGACAAGGGTGTCCAAATTAATGCACCTGCCCAATTTTGTTTAAATAATTGTCTCACACTTTCTACAAATACTAGAAACTTCATTTCACTTCTCAAATATCAGTGTGTTTGTCTGCTATATGATATATTTAACTGAAATTTCTGATACAGACAACCAGTGATTTATAAAGGAAAATCATGAAAATTATCAGGGGTGCCCAAACCTTTGCATACAACTATGTGTCCTGAGTGATCAAATTTGGCCTCATTAATTGTTTGCAATACAACTATCTAAGATAAAGAACAGTCAAAATCCACATGTATTTGCTCAGATGTGCATTATATTGACATTGCATGTGAAATGTGTGTAGAAGCAAATGCAATAATAAATGATTAAGTCCAAGTAATCCATGCATGTCGCAGGCAAGGGTGGTGCCCAAGAGGTTAAGTGCACATGTTTCCAGTGCGGAAAGTTCCCAGTTCAAACCCTCCTTGCTCATTCTCCAACATCGAGTTGTGTTAGGAAGGGCATTCAACGTAAAATGTGCCAAATCAGCATACAGATCTGCTGTGGTGACCCCAAGTGAAATCGATAAGATAAAGGGATTCACTAATCCATGCATGTCGTCTCCTTTGACAAACAATTTGAGGATTAATTAATTGCCAGGAATCCGCACACAATGTTTCTTGGCCCAGTAGATGAAAGGGAAGTTATTAATGTAGTTAGTACATGTAAAAGTAAAAAGTCAATGGATCATAATGAGGTACATTTGTCCTTAGTAAAGCAAATAATTACTGAAATCGCAAACCATTATCATATATTTTTAATAAATCATTTCAAACTGGAATTGTTCCTAACGGTATGAAAGTGGCAAAAGTGATACATTTATTTAAATCTGGGAGCAAGCATCTTTTTACTAACTACAGCCCTGTGTCTCTAATGTCACAATTTTCTAAGATACTGGAAAAACTTTAGACCCAGACTTAGTCAAGCCAGGACCAATTTCCATTTACAGCTGTGTGGATTGAGACAATGCACATTATGTGTCTTCTTGTCCAATTATACAGACATGTACCATGGGATTGGAACCCAGGTTAACATATTTGTAGACCAGCTCCTAATGCACTACAATACCTGCTAAATTAAATCTAATCTAGTAATATTTTGATCCACAAATTAGAAAGTGAAATGTACTGGGATGAGTTCTGGGATAAAGGGACACTTTAGTCTCTTTCTATTCTGAAAAAACGACCCTAGGCTATAGGTTTTGAGCCTGATTTTGCATCTTATTACTTGTGATGCTACGGTCACATTAGCTACAAATGACATGTTTTTGTCACTTGATGGGCTTTCCCAAGGCGTTCACACTACATCTTCATAAGACGTCTGTTGGGAAGGTGTCGTAACACGGACCCACAACAGGGGGCGCAAATGAACGGACAATGGATAAGACAAAGAGTAACAATTTAATGTTGTGAAACGCACAACTGGATACAGACAAAGATACAATGCCAATTAAACACAAGGTGACGTGCGGGCAGGCTCGAAGATAGGAGACCTCTGGCGATCAAAGAGCCGGGACCCACACAGCTTCCACCACCAACGGCCTGAAGAACACCGGAGCCGCCAAGTCCTTAGTCCCCAGGTGGTCACCGTCTTCTGTTGCAGACCCTGGTACTGCTGGCAGAAGATGAAAAACAGTCAATGGTGAGTGTGTATCCACACACCCAGTACTCCTTCACCTACAGATCTTCAAGGAGGGAAAACCTCCACCTCCAGAAACAATTTCACCCGTGCAGCTCCTGTTAGTCTCGTCCCTGGATGGAGTAAGAGGCGAAGAACGTCGCCCTCCCACTATCCGCCAATCCAGCTTCTGACAGAACCCGCGGGAACACGGCTGCACACAGAACAATGTTAGATACAACGATAATTCAGCAGAGAAGGTTACCTTAGACCAGGGGTGGGCAATCATGTGCCATAAAGGGCCGAGACACTGCAGGTTTTCTGTGCAACCAGTCACCTCAGCAGGTGATTTCATTAATGATCAGGTGTCTCAGCAGGTGATTTCATTGACAACCAGGTGTTTATGTTCAGAGGAGAAGCTCATCAGCAACCCACCTGCTGAGGTGAATGGTTGCATGGAAAGCTGCAGTGTCTCGGCCCTCGATGCCCACCCCTGCCTTAGACGGTAGCTGATTTCTCGGCGAGGAGGTGGAGTAATAATCCGGCTTTTGTAGGGACGCTGGTGATTGGTGACAGCTGGTGTAAATGAGTGACAGCTGTCACTCTCTGTCTCGGCGCCCTCTCATGCTTGAAGCCTGCACTCCAAGCAGGGCGCCGACTGGTGGTGGTGGGCCAGCAGTACCTCCTCTTCAGCAGCCCACACAACAGGACCCCCCCCCTCAACGGGCGCCTCCTGGCGCCCGACCAGGCTTGTCCGGGTGTCGGCGGTAGAAATCGGCCAGAAGGGCCGGGTCCAGGATGAAGCTCCTCTTCACCCAGGAGCGTTCTTCGGGTCCGTACCCCTCCCAGTCCACCAGATATTGAAAACCCCGGCCCTTCCGACAGACGTCCAGGAGCCGACGAACAGTCCATGTCGGCTCCTCGTTGATGATACGGGCAGGAGGTGGTACGGGTCCAGGAGTGCAGAGTGGTGAGGCGTGGTATGGTTTTAATCTGGAGACATGAAACACTGGGTGAATCCGCAGTGAAGCTGGGAGTTTCAGCTTCACTGCGGCCGGGCTGAGGATCTTGATTATAGGAAAAGGTCCGATGAACCGGTCTTTGAGTTTCTGTGATTCAACCTGCAGTGGGATGTCCTTAGTTGACAAGCACACCTCCTGCCCAGGCTGGTATGTAGGGGCCGGGGAACGCCGGCGATCTGCATGGGCCTTAGCCCTCGTCCGGGCCTGCAACAGGGCAGAACGAGCGGTCCGCCACACCCGGCAGCACCTCCGCAGGTGGGCCTGGACCGAGGGGACCCCGACCTCTCCCTCCACAAGTGGGAACAATGGGGGCTGATACCCCAAACACGCCTCAAAAGGGGAGAGGCCGGTAGCAGATGAGACTTGGCTATTGTGGGCGTACTCGATCCAGGCCAGATGGTCACTCCAAGCCGCCGGATGCGTGGAGGTTACGCAGCGGAGGGCCTGTTCCAACTCCTGGTTCGCCCGCTCTGCCTGGCCGTTCGTCTGTGGGTGATACCCGGACGAGAGACTCACGGTGGCCCCCAGTTCCTTACAAAAACTCCTCCAGACCTGCGAGGAGAACTGGGGACCACGATCCAAAACGATGTCCGATGGTATCCCATGCAGACGCACGACGTGGTGGACCAGGAGGTCTGCTGTCTCCTGGGCCGTCGGGAGCTTCGGGAGGGCCACGAAGTGGGCCGCCTTGGAGAACCGGTCCACTATCGTGAGGATGACGGTGTTGCCCTGGGACGGCGGGAGGCCTGTGACTAAGTCCAGGCCGATGTGAGACCAGGGGCGATGAGGCACAGGCAGGGGCTGGAGGAGGCCCCTGATCTTATGATGATCCGCCTTGCCCCTAGCACAGGTGGTACAGGCCTGGACATAGTCCCGGACGTCGGCTTCCAGTGACGCCCACCAGAAGCGCTGCTGGACCACTGCCATGGTCCTACGCACTCCGGGGCAGAAGTCCAAGACAGCAGCCCTGGCTTCTGGTGGGACGTAGAGTCTGTTCTTAGGACCGTTCCCCGGGTCCGGGTTCCTTGCCAGGGCCTCCCGGACGGTCTTCTCCACGTCCCATGTGAGGGTGGCCACGACAGTGGACTCGGGAACGATGGTCTCGATGGGGTCTGACAACTCGGCCTTGGCTTCCTCTTCGTGCACCTGGGACAGTGTGTCAGATCGTTGGTTCCTAGTCCCGGATGGTAGGTGATCCGGAAGTCAAAGCGTCCGAAGAACAGGGACCAGTGGGCTTGCCTGGGGTTCAGCCGCTTGGCGGTCCGGATGTACTCCAGGTTCCGATGGTCCGTGAAAACCGTGAAAGGCACCGTAGCTCCCTCCAACAGGTGTCTCCACTCTTCAAGAGCCTCCTTCACCGCGAGGAGTTCCCGATTGCCCATGTCATAGTTACGTTCAGCGGGGGTCAACCTGCGGGAAAAGTAGGCACATGGATGGAGAACCTTGTTGGACTCCCTGCTCTGGGACAGAACGGCTCCTATCCCTGAGTCAGAGGCGTCCACCTCCACTATGAACTGGCGAGTAGGATCAGGCTGCACCAGAACTGGTGCAGACGAAAACCGGCGTTTCAACTCCCTAAACGTGGCTTCGCACCGATCCGACCAGGTGAAGGGGACTTTAGTGGAGGTCAGGGCAGTCAGGGGGCTAACAACCTGACTGTAACCTTAATTAACCTCCGGCAGAAATTTGCAAAGCCGAGGAACTGTTGCAGCTTCCTACGGCTTGTTGGTTGGGGCCAATCTCTCACCGCCACAACCTTGGCCGGATCCGGGGCGACGGAGTTGGAGGAGATGATGAACCCCAGGAAGGGCAAAGAAGTGCGGTGGAACTCACACTTCTCGCCCTTCACAAACAACCGGTTTTCTAGTAACCGCTGCAGGACCTGACGTACATGCTGGACATGAGTCTCAGGGTCCGGAGAAAAGATGAGTATATCATCCAGATATACGAAGACAAACCGGTGCAGGAAGTCCCGCAAGACGTCATTAACCAATGCTTGGAACGTCGCGGGGGCATTAGTGAGGCCGAACAGCATGACCAGGTACTCAAAATGACCTAACGGGGTGTTAAATGCCGTCTTCCATTCGTCTCCCTTCCGGATCCGAACCAGGTGGTACGCATTCCTAAGATCTAGTTTGGTGAACATTTTGGCTCCATGCAGGGGCGTGAACACCGAATCCAACAGGGGCAATGGGTATCGATTGCGAACCGTAATCTCGTTCAGCCCTCTGCAGTCAATGCATGGACAGAGTCCGCCGTCTTTTTTACCCACAAAAAAGAAACCCGCACCCATCGGGGAGGTGGAGTTCCGAATCAAGCCGGCGGCTAAGGAGTCCCGGATGTAGGTCTCCATCGATTCGCGTTCCGGACGTGAGAGGTTGTACAATCTACTGGACGGGTACTCAGCGCCCGGGATCAAATCGATGGCACAATCGTACGGTCGGTGCGGGGGAAGAGCGAGTGCCAGATCTTTGCTGAAGACGTCAGCAAGATCGTGGTACACCTCGGGCACCGCCGTCAGATTGGGGGGAACTTTGACCTCCTCTTTAGCTGTGATTCCGGGTGGAACCGAGGATCCAAGACACTCCCGGTGGCAGGTTTCGCTCCACTGCGTCACCACCCCAGATGGCCAATCAATCCGGGGATTGTGCTTCACCATCCATGGAAATCCCAGAATCATTCGGGAGGTAGAAGGTGTCACAAAAAACACGATCTCCTCCCTGTGATTCCCAGACACAACCAAGGTCACGGGCTGTGTCTGATGTGTAATTAACGGGAGTAGAGTGCCATCTAGTGCTCGCACCTTCAATGGTGAAGGCAGAGCCACCAGAGGAAGCCCTACTTCCCTGGCCCATCTGCTATCCAGCAGATTCCCTTCTGACCCCGTGTCTACCAGTGCTGGGGCGTGAAGGGTTAAATCCCCACTCGGGATTGTTACTGGGATTCGTGCTGATTTATGGGTTTTCCCCGTGTACATATTATGGCCCACCCTTAACCCAGTTCCTAAGGATGGGCGTTGGAGTTTGATCGTTTGGGGCAGTCTTTTAACCTGTGCTCACAAGAGCCACAGAAAAAACACTCCCCACGGGCCAGTCTCCTTTGTCTGATATTTGATTTTAATTTGGCCCTGCTCGTGTCCATAGCTTCGTCAGCAGGGGGAGCTGTTGCCACACGGAGCCCTCTGGCAGTGGAACGTGGGGACGACGACACCCTTTCGGACCCGGAGGAAAGAGGGACGGCTTCAGCCCGACCACGCCCCCCGGCCTGCTCCCGACGGTGTTCATTCAACCGGTTGTCTAAGCGTATAACCAAATTGATAAGCCCGTCGAAATCTTGCGGTTCCTCCTTAGCCAGCAGATGCTCCTTCAGGACCGGAGACAGTCCGTTTATGAAGGCGGTGCGGAGCGCAACATTATTCCAGCCGGACCTCGCAGCCGCGATGTGGAAGTCGACTGCATAATCAGCTGCGCTCCGGCGTCCCTGTCTCATTGACAGCAGCACGCTCGAGGCGGTCTCGCCTCTGTTGGGATGATCAAACACCTGTTTGAATTCCCGTACAAACCCAGCGTATGACGTCAGGAGCCATGAATTCTGTTCCCAAAGCGCCGTAGCCCAGGCGCGTGCCTCACCTCGAAGCAAATTAATCACATAAGCCACCCGGCTGGCATCTGATGCGTACATAACTGGACGCTGTGCAAAAATGAGCGAACACTGCATTAAGAAGTCTGCGCACGTTTCGACACAGCCTCCGTACGGTTCTGGAGGGCTTATGTAAGCTTCAGGGGATGGTGGGGGGGTTTGTTGAACGGCCAGTGGAACGTCTGTCTGTGGCCCAGAGCCAGCAGGAGGAGTCACTGCAGCAGCGCTTGAGTCGCGCGCTTCCACTCTGGCGGTGAGAGCCTCCACCCTCCGATTGAGGACTGCATTCTGCTCAGCTACCAGATTTAACTGAGCGGTGAAAGCGGTAAGGATTTGCTGCAGATCACTTACCACGCCTCCTGCTGACGCCTGCGCTCCTTGTTCTCCCATTGGCTGTTCAAGCTGTGGTTGAGGCCCCTCGGGATCCATGACGAATGGCCGAGAAATCCTGTTGGGAAGGTGTCGTAACACGGACCCACAACAGGGGGCGCAAATGAACGGACAATGGATAAGACAAAGAGTAACAATTTAATGTTGTGAAACGCACAACTGGATACAGACAAAGATACAATGCCAATTAAACACAAGGTGACGTGCGGGCAGGCTCGAAGATAGGAGACCTCTGGCGATCAAAGAGCCGGGATCCACACAGCTTCCACCACCAACGGCCTGAAGAACACCGGAGCCGCCAAGTCCTGAGTCCCCAGGTGGTCACCGTCTTCTGTTGCAGACCCTGGTACTGCTGGCAGAAGATGAAAAACAGTCAATGGTGAGTGTGTATCCACACACCCAGTACTCCTTCACCTACAGATCTTCAAGGAGGGAAAACCTCCACCTCCAGAAACAATTTCACCCGTGCAGCTCCTGTTAGTCTCGTCCCTGGATGGAGTGAGAGGCGAAGAACGTCGCCCTCCCACTATCCGCCAATCCACTTCTGACAGAACCCGCAGGAACACGGCTGCACACAGAACAATGTTAGATACAACGATAATTCAGCAGAGAAGGTTACCTTAGACGGTAGCTGATTTCTCGGCGAGGAGGTGGAGTAATAATCCGGCTTTTGTAGGGACACTGGTGATTTGTGACAGCTGGTGTAAATGAGTGACAGCTGTCACTCTCTGTCTCGGCGCCCTCTCATGCTTGAAGCCCGCACTCCAAGCAGGGCGCCGACTTGTGGTGGTGGGCCAGCAGTACCTCTTCTTCAGCGGCCCACACAACAACGTCTTGCAAATCACTTCAGAGGTGTTACAGTAATGTTTTTAGATTAGAAATGTTTATTTCTCACTATCTGTTACAAAATATATGAGAAACAGATTAGATTTATACAGAAACACAGCTGTTTTCGAGAGTTTTCTGCCATCTTGGATACACTTTTAGGAAGCGAACAACCAGCTGATGTAACACTGCCTGTTCCCTCGGATTGGTAGTTGCCATGTCGCGTCGCACAGTATTTGCTTAAGACTTCTGTTCTCTTTTGGCTCCACCTAGCTGGCGGCAGTGCAACCATTGTCCTCTTGCTGTTGCAAACACCCACTCTTATTGAAAATGAATGGCAAGTTGCTGCTTTGCCTCTGACACTTGCTGTTGCTTGGAGCTAACGTGACCGTATCTTAAAGGTTGTGATTTGAAAATAGTTTTTTTTATTGTTTTCTTGTGCTGATGTGAAGTGATTTGTGGTGGTTTCTTGAAAAGCTCTACCACAAACGTGTTTCCTGTCACACTGACCCTTTTACAATGTTTTAAAACCAATGAGAAAGAAGTCATTTTATCACCTATCCAGCTAAACTAATCTAATATCCCTTTAAATCTATTTTTCATTACAGAATCAAAGGCTGGTGGGTTTTCCATCACTACATCGCAGCTTTTTTGTCTGGCGTAATGCTGACATGGTGAGTACAGACACGGCTAAACTTCAACTGGACTGAAAGCAAATCACAGTGGTTGTGATCAAGAGATTTGAAATTGGTGCTATTTCTTAATCTGCTCATCTACAGTTATGATCTGAAATTTACATACATACGCGGGAATTCATGGGACTACTGAGGTTTCAGTGATTTCTTTGAACAGTTCTTTACCTGTGGATAAAGCCTATCTCAGGAGTGACAGGGAATGAGGCAGGACGCCAGTCTATCACAGAATTATAAGGCAGACATCAACAATTTATGGGTTTAAAAAATCAACACAAATGCAAAATTCTACACTGTAAAAATGATACAATCAATGCCATAGCAGCGTGTTTCTTTAATTTACTTAATTACTTAATTAACTTAAATTTCTTTAATTTTCCACTTAACATAATGAATTCTGAAATCTCAACAAAATTTCATGAGTTATCATCAAGCAAACTCAGATTTGTGAATTGGTTCAGTGAAATGAAAACGTCGATGTGTTCGTTTAACTCTCAACTGACCGAGTGGAGTCATTCATGACCCCGAGCACATATTTTTGCGCACCATTTTTCTAATTTTAATTGGAAAAAAGTTTTCTACAATGAATTTGTCAGTCTATTTGTCCTGCATGTGTTCATAGAATTTTGCAAGGATCGGCCGATCCCTGTGGCAAGTATATCCAAACTTCTGCAGGGTCACTTATGACCCCTGGAAGAGCTATGAGATTTTCTGACATTATAGCTTCAGATGGTATTGTAATTTGCCAACTCTAATCATTATAATTTGACATTATATATTTACTTTTTGATTCAAATTTTAGGTTTTGGGTGTGAATTTAGGGTCACTGTTTTAATGCAGTATGTCAGAATGAAAGAAAAACTGTAAAGTCACACAGGTGAGGTTGTGCTGGAAAACAATTACACCAAACAAGGCCAGATAAACAGTTTTTTTAAGGTAAATTATGAAGGTAACACCAAAAGTAGTCAAAAACGCCCAAGAATAGCAAGACTCCAGAGTTTTTAAGATAAGAGATAAGAGAGACTATATTGTCATTGTAATAACAGCGAAACTTCGTTGGTGACAAGTAACAGCAAATTATTAATATAAAAATAGAATAAATAAAGATAAAATATAAGAGCAATAAGGTGGCATAAGACAACAATGAACATATTATTTGCAGTGTAAACTGAGATGTAGAAAATGCACCTGCCCATGGCTGTTTAAAACCCAGAAGGAACAACAGTCTGTGGCTCAGTCTGTAGCTGAAGCTGTGGAGTATGAGCAAGGTTGGGTAAGATTACTTGAAAGAAACATGTGGATTACATGGATGTACGAGTATGTACATACATTTAGATTACTTGTAATGTGATTACTTTTGGATTACATTTCAAAGTAATCCTACCCAACCCTGAGTATGAGAGTGATGTGTGTGTGTGTGTGTGGGGGGGGGGGGGGGGGGGGGGGTGATGGAGGTTACAGCTCTGGGGAAAAAGCTGTTTCTCAGTCTGCTTGTCCGGGTTTTTATGTTGCGGAATCGTTTCCCTGAGGGGAGCGGGGCAAACAGAAGCTGGAGCTTTGTAGGCTCCAGAGATGTTGGTGTAGACTTGATCCAATAGGTTGTTTTCTCTGACTGGAATTTAATGTTCTTGTAAAATTTGGGCAATACTGTCCTCAGGGCTTTGTTGTTAAAGTCTCCTGCTACTATCACTGCAGCCTCAGGGTGAGCATTCATCTGGGTGTTGATGGCGCTGTGCAGCTCCTCCAGGGCTATGCTAGCATTAGCATGTGGTGGTATGTAAACAACAGTGATGAGAATAGCAGAAAACTCACATGGCGTGTAGAACGGCCTGCATTTTACAGCTAAGTACTCCAATCTGGAGAGCCGCCCACCCAAGAATTTCTGTAGCCCTGCACCAGTTATTGTGAATGTAAACACCCCCCCACCCACCCCCTTTTGTGTTACCGGACGCGGGCGTTCAATCCGCTCGATAAATGGAGTGCTTCGCTAGCTATATAGCCATATCTGGGACAGTGCCGTCCAGCCAGGTCTCTGTGATCATTGTCACACAGCTGTTGTTCTTTGGGATGTAATCCTGAGCCTCAGTTCATTCAACTTGTTGATGAGAGACCGGGAGTTGGCGAGGAAGAGACTCGGTACGGCTGGTCTGTGTGGGTTATGCTTTAGCCTAACTTTCAGGCCACCATGTTTCCCCCACTTTTGTTTGCAGTCTCTACGCCCCCTCCAGTGTCTTAGCAGGGGAATAGTGACCATGCCGTCGCGGTCTCACTGATGTTGAATCTCCAGAGGAATAAAATCCTCATTTTTATGGAGGAGAGTACTGGTGCTGAGCTCTGATTTCAAGTAGTTTGGTTCGTCCATACTTTAATTGAGCACAGAGTGTGCAAAAACGTAAACAAAAACACACAAAAACAAAAGAAAACTGCTGCTAAACTGAGAGCACCGAGCCACTGCAACTACGTGCGCCGCCATCTTTCAGTCTTTAAGGACCTTGCCCAAGGGCCCTTAGTGATTTTCCAGTCAGGCTGGGATTTGAACCGAGGATCCTTCGGTCTCAAGCCCAACACTTCTCCAGTAGACCATCACCTCCCATGATGGACAAATATATTAGAGAGTGAAATAAATATGAAGAACCCTAAAACAATCATTAATATAGAAGTACTAGCTGAGTTACCCGTTCTATGCACGGGTAATAGAGAAGAATTTTAGCCACGTCCTTGTATATTTCATGTCACTCTAGTTAAGGTGTAGTAAGTTGCATTGCATTGTGTGTATGCTGTCATCATTCATTTTCATAGAGCAATTTGTGACATTCATGAGACTTAAGTGAATGATGATAAAAGGTGACAGCATGTCATATCACTGCAATGCTCTGGCATGCTGTACACAGCAGGTACATTTTAACTGAAAAGCTGTGCCTTAAATCGTATGTGGCGCAAGCTGGCCTGTTTGGATTGTAATTAAAGTGCACCCTAGTTAGCTGATACTACGTAGTATGTAAAGTGCAATGCTTGCTACCTGACCTGAGTACCATGTGAACTGTGAAAATAAGGGCACCAATGAGCGGGTTTGTGATCTAATATATAAGGCTGACAGTGTGTTTGTGTGTTCGTGCACATACGCTTTCAACTTAAGGGCCCCAGTGACCTCCCTTTTGATTGCTTCATTACTGTGGGTGTGCATAGTGAACACACACACACACATGCACGCGTGCGCGGTCAGCCTTATATATTAGATTCCAATATAAAGTCGATGGGGTCATAAATAACCTCACTCGGTCATTTTAGTCGCGAATGCTCCATTTACACCGGTGTCAGCCGACCGAACGGTCACCCTAAAAATTGGCCCACCCCTGCCTTCATTACACATGTGTCCTTTCAGAGCGTCAGCAGCATCATTTCGAATATCACCTTGTTTCTGCTTAGAACTGCACTCCAGTCATCATCTATCTCAGCAACAGATATCTGAGCTTTTGTACATCAATCATTTCCGCATAAATTCAGCATTATTTCATAATAAAGATGGAGGAGCGGTCAGAGCGCCACAGCAGCACATCTGAGTCTGACGTGCTGCTGCTGCGCCTACTGAATTGTGCGAGTGAAAAATATGTTAATATCCGCAATCATTGCTACAACCCCATGCAGAGTCAGTTGAGAGTCCATTGCGACGCATGGGATCAAGTTGAGGGTGAGTTGAGACTATGAGGATATGAAGACTGATTATGGGACCCATGTATCTGTTAACTGGTCACAAAACTTGTGCAAATGTTTTAAACAGTTCAATACTTCACACGCCTGTTGGAGATTGATGGGGACTGATCAATCAATCAATCAACATTTATTTATAGAGTGCTTTACAGCACTGACTGGTATCCAAAGCGCTTCACATTAAAAACACAAATCACAAAATAAAACACATATACAATACAAATTTTAAAACAGCATGTAAAAACAAAACATGTCACCTCCCCACTAAGTGTTAAAGCCAGTTTAAATAAATAAGTCTTTAACTTTGATTTAACAAAGTGCTAGGGTCAGGAAGAGTATGTTAAGAGGGTAGCTTGTTCCACAGTCTGGGGCCAGCTACCACAAAAGCATGATCATCCCAGCATTTGTATCTTGACCTTGGAACATCTAAATAAAGCTGGCCAGATCCTACTGTAAGTGTGCAAAGTTAAATTTCAGATAAGTAGGGCGGTTCAAGGCCATAAATAGCTTTAAAAACAAAACATTAAAATCTTAAAATCAATTCTAAAATGAACTGATGGAGAGTGATGGCGACCAGGCAGGATCTTTTTTCTGACCATGGAGACTCATTGTGACCACTCTGCAATCCCCAGCAAGCAGAGGCCATTTTTTGTTGACAATTTGGTCATGGACTCTGTGTAAATGGGGTGTACAATAGCTTGGTCACTTGAGTTGTTCACCTGCATCCCCACTGCTGAGGCCGTCTCAGCTGTGAGGCAGAGACTGCTGGAGGATGCGTCTCTACTTGAAAGGACCAAACTCACACCAGACCACATCTGCTAACTCTTGGAGATCTGTCTTAACACCACATATTTCCTGTTTAGAGGGAATTACTACAGGCAGATCCATGGTTGTGCGATGGGGTCTCCAGTATCCCCCATTGTGGCCAATCTGTACATGGAGCTAGTGGAGAAGAGAGCCTTGACGTCGTTCACGGGTATCTGTCCCAGTCAGTGGTTCAGAGTTGTTGTGGAAAGCTCCCAATACAGAGAGTATCATTATTTGCTGCAGGAGCTGCGTCTGGATGACGGTCGCTTTCAGTGGTCCTTCCACCTCTGCAGGACCCAGTCTGAGGACCAACTGTCCCGTTCACGCGCGCACATGTAAACAATTAAAAAAAAAAAAAAAGAAACTCCGCTGCTTGCTGCAGCTCGCTCTTCCACCAAAAAACTATGTCATAATTGTGAAATAAAGGACAAAAGAGACATAAGTCCTGCTCACAGGCTGCTACCAGAGACAGGACATGTCACATCTTCAGTCAAATCCAGACATCTCCACGTCACTACATATTCAGTCCCTGATTGATCATCACGGCGCGAGACATACGGAGTGGGTTGGGAGGGGACTGATTTTGAGTGGGAGGGGATGGGATTGGGAGTCATCTTTACAGGAGTGGGGCGGGATGGGATTTTTTTTTTACTCCAGTCCAGGATTGGGACAGGATGGGATTTTTTTCTGGGAGCGGGATGGGACGGGAGTGAAAATCCACTCCCATGTCATGCTCTAGTCTGCATGCGCGACATACCATTTGCGACCGTGATGTGGCCGTGCTGGGCACGCGTCATATCTGTTTTGCACGCTGTCCCGGTCCGCCGCCAAGCTGCGCCAACCCGTCGGTTGCGGATATCAGCGGATGACAGGGGATATGCGGCGCGTTGGTTGTGTATGTCCTGCGTATGTCTTCAGTATGTGTTCAGGCAGTGATGCGGTTCTCATCCGCAGCAGGATTTTTGAGCCGCTCAAGAATCCTGCTGCAGACATGCGTGCCTCTGCGAACAATCACGTACGTGTTCGGATGGCGGCCGACTCATACAGGAATGTTACACGGTTATTGCGGTTGTTTGGCGGATGTGGGCCACTTTTGTGCGCATTCCATCCGCAAATCCTCCTAAACGCCAGTGGGACAGGGCCCTTACTCTGTTTTTTAAGGCAGCAGTTGGGGTTATGTTTTCAAGTAGAACCATCGTGATAATTTCTACACTGTAAATACAGTGTCAAAAATATGCATACTGTACACAGATGATTGGCTTGAATGACCCTTAGCAAGTTTCACATTGATCAAACACTTGTGAGAGCATCACCAAGCTTCAGAATTGAATAGATGCAAGATAAAGGTTTGTAGAGGTTTTACCGGCCTCTGTCTTCAAATTCTATGTTGCATTGTGTTAGATATATTTCTGTGTTCAATTGCAGTTTTCTTTATTGTTTTTTGTACTTGTTTTGGTATTAAGGTAGTTATTTCATTTAGGGTTATACTTTTAGTTTCATTCTTATTCTCATTTTCCTTTGTTCTCTCTTGGTATGTGCATGTAGAACTGGATTTAACTAGTTTGTACCACTTAGGATAAAGAGGGTTAGATTACAATTATAAATCATATGTCTCCTGTTATTGGGCGAGGCTGGAGCAGGGGATGGACCTCCCTTGAATGCCCACGGGGGCCAATAAGAGAAGGAATTTGCGAAATAAGGTACGCCTCTGTCTGTAATCCTGTATAAAACCTGCTTGTATTCATTGTTCTGGGTTCTGTAAGAGCGGATCTTGTCTGTAAGAGAAGTTCTTGCAAGGCCCAGGCCTGATTATTTTTGCTGTGACTTTGATTAAATTTAAAAGTGCAGAATAGTTCGAGTTTGTACTTTGTAAGGGGCAGTATTACAGAAAGAACTGGGGTAAGAATTACCAATTGTCTAAAATGCGTGATGCAGTCACATTTCAGTTATTGACACTTCAGCTGAGTTACACTATTATCTTGCTGTCTTGCACATTTCTGAGCACTAACGTAACACTGGGCTGGATTCCTGCCACTGCTTCTTATTTAAATTATTAAGGCAGCCCAGAGCATATGGTCAAACGAACAGGATACTTAATATCAGAGGACAGGATCAGATCAGGATTTTCTACTGCGTAAGTTCAGCCAGACAGCACCTGAATGCTGGCCCTATGGGTGCTGTGGCAGAATTGGGTTGGATCAAACACTGGAATGGTGACCTGCAACTAATTCTAAATGAATAAAGATATCCAACAGAATACAAAATGGTCCCTGCAGACGAAGGCTTGCCAAACAAACACCTTTCATCTGATCTAATAATGTGAATTCCAGCGCTTGCTGCAAGCTAAATGCCACATGTCAGATTGTAGAAACAGATGTGACAATTAACTTCTGATGTTAGAGGTGTGGGTATATGTCACTTGGACTTCAATACCAAGTAAACCATTTGTACCTGCAGGTTATGTTAGCAGGTCATTTCTTATCAGCATCCACTGATACTGTGAGTACAGAAAGATTTACACCTACCCAGCCCTCTTTAAGTATGCAGGTGAACAAGGATTGTAAACAAACCAAGCAATCTGTGGTCAAATGTGATCAGTGACGGTTCTACACTGAATTACTCCCTGGGCAAGACCCCCTCCGAGTGCCCCCTCCACACACACACACAAAATTTTGCACAAACAGCCATTTTTTAAAAATTATTATTTTATTATTAATATTTTAGAAGTGCCCCTGAAATTGCATTTAAAATTGACATCAAAAGACTGCAGGCTACAATATAGCTCTTATACAAAACATCCATGAGTTGCAAATTTGAATAAATACGCCCTTACATGTTAAATGTCAATCTGGTTGAAATCACATTTGTTATTACTTTACAGAAAATGAAGAAAAAATAATATTAGGTTGTTAAAAAAATAGCAATGTCTGCATTTTTCTTTCTGTGACCCTTATGCCCTTAGATGTGGCTCTTATTTAAGGATGAAGGCAGGAAATCTTATACATGCTGGTTGTGGTGCATTTTGCTCTGAAAATTTAAGTAAAATGGGTCGTTTCAGACATTGCTCAGAAGAACAGTGTACTTTGATTTAAAAAATTGATTGGAGAGCAGAAAACATATAAAGAAGTGCAGAAAATGATAGACTGCTCAGCTAAAATTTTTAACACAACTGTATTTCAGTTAGAGCCCATGTGCAGTTTGTTCCAGTTCCACCCAAAAATGTTTCAACTTGCAAGCATACTGTGACGATAACGATGAAGATGATGATGCTGCAAGCTCTGGCAAACTCTGAGGTAGTGTGAAATGAACATCGCTTACTTGTTAAACCTAGTATTGTTTTGTGTTCCAAAATCACAGGAGGAACCCCCCCATATGTAAAGTGACTGAGAACATAAAACATTTAAGAAAATAGTTTGTTATGCAGCAAAGAGTTATGCTCAGTACATTCATAAAGTGACATTTTTTCAAAGTTAATAGATTGCACTGTTTAATTATACAGTTTTTCTCAATCCCTTTGCTGCATTTCTCACAGCACTATTAAACCTTGCACAACAGTTAGTGCAACCTCCACAACATTTAGTCGTTTGAGCACAACCTAGTGGCAGTTTCATGTTCATTTCGTCAAAGTGCATATGCTTTTGGACATGTAGCAATTGAGTATATACAACTCTCTGCAGTTTGATCACTTGTAATTTGCTTTTGTCATGTGTGTCAAAAAAAAAAAAAATATATATATATATATATATATATATATATATATATATATATATATATATATATATATATATATATATATATATAGAAAGAGAGAGAGAGAGAAAATTGCAACCATAGACTGAGTCCTCAGAAGGAATGTTTTATTTATTTATTTATTTCTTTTGCACATGCTGTGAACACATTACAGTAAAATCAAAGGGCACATACTGTAAAGTAAAATGTGGAAAAATGCATATTCAGTGTTTGTATAATTTTACTTTAGTTTTCAAAATACCATAAATGTATATAATGCAGCCTTGAGCATTTTCAGTAAAAATACCAAAATGTAACTTTTTATTTCGCATTAGGAAATATCCAGAGTGAACTGTCACAGTGAAAACATGTTTAAGCCATTTGACTTGATTGTTCAAAGATGCTGGTTGTCAGGACTTAACATTTTTGACATCACTGACCCTTTCATTGAAATAAATACTTGCTTTTGCAGAATGAACTACCCATTTTGAGCAAGTGACTTGTTTTTGAGGGATGGACAACCTATTTTGATCAAGTGACTCACTTTTGCAGGTTATCTACTATGTTTTGCAGCTTGCACTAATTGTTTTGAGAAACGCCTTAGCAGTGATGCAAATATAAATTGTGTGGTGAGAAATGCACCAAGCGACTGAGAAAACTGTATAATATGGGACTGAATTAAAGTTAAAATACATATGTACAAACTGTACATACAGATACATGACTAAAGTTCCCGGAGGTACTATAGAGCAAAAAAAATTATTTGACCTTTGATCCCATTCAAGGGGTTATCCAGGGTCAAACTAATGAAAACATCCCCCCTCATCACTCACCCCACAGACATCTCCTGAGGTGCAGATGGGTCCAAATGAAGATTTATCTTAAGTAAAGCAATGATCTGATTAATGCTTGAGCACTGGTCAAGTGACCTTTCAAGATTTACCTGCTGTAATGCAACAGGTCTTACCCCTCGCTCACACTGCCTCCGGTATTACCGTTGCGGGGTACGGATGCGGGACCCGCAGAGAATCCAAGTCATTAAAAAGATACAAACCTCTCTCAGTGGCCACGGAGCTCTGCAGCTGCGGTTACCGAGACCCTGCAGCACTGCAGATTTTTACACAAGAAGTCTATCCTTGTGGGCTGCTGGAGCGCTCCACATCAAAACAGTGAGCGTAGTCTCTGGGACCTGTTGCCTGAGTTGGCTGCAGCTCCGCACAGCAGACAGGGGGTGGTGTGAGTGGCCCGCTGCAGTGTTTACCGAGCCTGCAGACTCAGTAAGTGCATCAGAGGCAGTGAGATCAAGGCCTTATACAGCAACAAACCAAACTCCAGTAAGTCCTATTGGTGAGGTCGGCTACACTTCTGGCGAAGTGGCGAATCCGAAGGTATGAATTCATACTTTGGTGACTAGCCGCTCAGCGAAAACATGCTTGGGCTGTAGGTTGTTCTGTTGAAATCAACTGGTTTGGTATTGTCTCTAGCTTGCTTCTATCAGCCAGCTGATAGCTATCATTGCCTGGAACAATGAAATTTATACATCAAGCTGACCTGAAAGGAACCATTGACTTTACTGACGGGTCTGACCTCTTTGAAAAGAATAGAATAGAATAGAATAGAATAGAAATAATGAATGTTTATGAGTTCAATAGCATGAAATATTTCATGAAGTGAAAGCTGGAATATACCATTCAACAGGCAAATTAAATATTCATTCCAATGAAAGAATGTAAAAACATTTATTTGTTTTATATAACGGCTAAAATAGATCCTTGTCATTTGATATTTTATTAATTTCTAAGCAACAGAAAAGGGACTTACATTTTGGTGTTCCACAGCTGCTAAAGTGCAACACGAATTTTAAATAGGAGTCCAAATTGTGACGTGTAGTCCGGTGATGCTGTGCACTGACTTCATAGTTAAAAAAATGACTTTGTGTAGTTCCTCAGTCCATCGAAAAAATCACGTCAGCTTTTCAGCTTTTCATCGGAACAGTTCTTCATGCCTCCAGAGGGCTTACAGCGGAGTGAATTTTTTTTTGTGTGTGTGTGTGTGTGTGTTAGAATAACTAGCACCGTCAGTTAGCGCTATCAAATCGTCTTCCATCAGAAATTCAAACCCTGCCATGTTTGTTTTAAATCTAAGTGTAGTGCGCGCGCGTGCTCACACAAACGAGACGGTGCTTGTGTGCACACGTGCACTTCCAAAAAAAAAAAAAGACTGTGTACTTCCTCAGTGCAGTGAAAAAAATTGCGTCGGAAATTAGTCCAGCTTTTCATTCTAACTTCCTCCTAACAGCTCTTCATGCCTCCAGACAGCTTACAGCGCAGTAGAATTGTTCTGTGTGTGTGCGCATTGTGTATGTGTGTGTGTGTGTGCGTGTGTGCATGTGTGTGTGCCTGTTTTGTGTGTGTGTGCACCAGTGGTGGCCACAGTTCCAATAATCCAATAATTAACGAAGATAATGTTTTCATTATCGGATTATCTTTTTAGATAACTTTAAAAACCATTATCGGACTAATTATCTTGCAATAATTTTTAGACCGATAACGTCGTAAATAAAGCTGAACAGCTACAAATATTTATAATACTTAAAATCAGTTGAGCACCTACCTGTTAAATGTTTCGTAGCTGATGTGTAGTTCTACCCTCTGCAAAACAGAGAAGAGCTGCTTTAAGAAGAAACCGCTCTATCCTCTGCAGGCAAAGGAGAACTGGTCCCCCCCCCCCGCCAAAAAAACCTCTTTTCTTTTAACCCTATACTGATACGCGGGCAATATCACCCAAGTCATCCAGAGGCATACATTTTTAACTTATGGTTCAATTTTTAACCAAACTAATGTCAGACAAGTTATTTAAATTAATGTCATGTCTGAAGTTTTATAAAGTGGAAATATCAGATATATGTGTTGTGTGGGCCGCTGAAGAGGAGGTACTGCTGGCCCACCACCACCAGAGGGCGCCCTGCCTGGAGTGCGGGCTCCAGGCACCAGAGGGCGCTGCTGCCTCACAGGAGCAGCCACGGTGACAGCTGTCACCCATCACCTGAGACAGCTGACAGCAATCATCAGAGGGGTATATCAGCAGGACGGCATCTCCACCTCATTGCCGAGATATCGTTTCTACCGAGGAGGTAACGTATCCAGCCGCTATATCAACCTTGAATACTTTTGCCTTTATACAGAGAGAGAGAAGAGCAGCAGGAGACAGTGTTGGATAAGTACTCACACTCCTGCACTTCAGTGTTTACTTGACGAGAGGGGGAGGTGGTGTTACCACCGTCCATGTTGCTGGGTGCAGCGCACCCACCTCTGACTGTTTTTGTTCCTCGCCAGCTAGTACCAGATCCGACAAGCGGAGGCAGTGGTCCCTGGGAGTTCGGGACTTGGCGGCTCCAGTATTCCCGGGGTTCGGTGGCGGTGGAAATCGAGTGGTTCCGTTTCGACTTGGACAGACGTCTCCTACCTTCGAGCCTGCCCACACGACACATTGGAATTCGGCGTGTTCCCGAAATTGTTATCTGTTGTGTTTGTGTGCGAGTTTCACAACAGTAAAGCTTTGTTATTTGACTTACTCCATTGTCCGTTCATTTGCGCCCCCTGTTGTGGGTCCGTGTTCCTACACTTTCACAACAGGATATCTCGGCCAGCGTCATGGATCCCGAGGGGGCATCAACCGGGCTGTTGAACGGCCAATGGAAGAACAGGGCAGCCAGGCGTCCGCAGGAGGGGTGATCGGTGAGTTGCAGCGGATCCTCACCGCTTTCACGACTCGGTTTGGATTTGATGACCGAGCAGAACGTCCTCCTGACCGCAGGGTGGAGGCTCTCGCCGCGCAGGTGGAAGCGCGCCTCTGGGCGCCGCTGCGGCTCTCCCTCCCGTCGACCCTGTTCGTAACAGTGACGTTCCCACTGGTCGTTCAACACCCCTCCCACCTTCCCCTGAAGCATACATAAGCCCCCCAGAGCCGTACGGAGGCTGTGTGGAGACGTGCGTGGATTTCCTTATGCAACTGTTCGCTCGTCTTCGCACAGCGTCCCGTCATGTACGCGACCGACGCTAGCAAAGTAGCTTATGTGATAAATTCTGCTTCGTGGTGAGGCACCGGCTTTGGGCTACAGCGCTCTGGGAGCAAAATTCACGGCTCCACTTCAGACATATGATGGTTTGTGAGGGACTTCAGAACAGTGTTCGACACTCCCTAATAGACGAGAGACCGCTTCAGCCGTGCTGCTGTCAATGAGACAGGGCGCCGGAGCGCAGCTGCCTATGCAGTCGACTTCCGCATCGCGGCTGCGAGGTCCGGCTAGGAATAGCACTGCCCTCCGCGCCGCCTTTGTAAACGGACTGTCGTTAGTCCTCAAGGAGCACCTGGTGGCTAAGGACGAACCGCGGGATTTAGATGGGCTCATCGATCTTGTCATACGATCAGACAATCGGTAGAAGAGCGCCGTCGGGAGCGAGACGAAGGGCGTGGCCGGGCACGCGTCGTCCCTCTTCTTCCGGTTCCGACCGCGTTTCCGCCCTCCCACGCTCCACGGCCCCTGCGCTCCGTGCGGTTACAGCCCCCCCTGCTGACGAAGCTATGGACACGAGTAGGGCAACATTTAGGGCACCGGTTACACAAGGAGGCTGGCCCACGGGGCGTGTTTTGTTTGTGGCTCGATTGAGCATCAATTAAGAGACTGCCCCGAGCGGTTAAACACCAACGCCCGCCCCTAGAAACTGGGCTAGGGGTGGGCCGAGACATTCACGTGGGACACACCCACATCGCCACACGACTCCCAGTTACCATCCTGTATGAGGATTTAACCCTGAAGGCCCCACCACTGGGTGACACGGGCTCAGAAGGGAATTTGCTAGACAGCAAATGGGCCAGGGAGATAGGGTTCCCTCTGGTGGCGCTTACCTCGCCTGTGCAGGTACGGGCGCTAGATGGCTCCCTACTCCCTCCAATCACTCACAAGACACCACCAGTAACTCTGGTGGTGTCGGGGATATCACCGGGAGGAGATCGAGTTTTTTGTGACTCCGGCCACCTCCCGTGTGATTTTAGGGTTCCCTTGGATGTTTGAAACACAATCCCCGGATCGATTCGCCGTCCGGTGGTAGCGGTTCAGTGGAGCGAGACCTGCCATCGGGTATGTTTAGGTTCCTCGGTTCCTCCGGTTCCCAGGCCAGGAGGAGGTCAGAGCCCCGCCAATCTAGGGACGGTTCCGGCAGTACCATGACCTTGCGGAGGTGTTTAGCAAGGATATGGTCTACCCTTGCCCCGCACCGCCCGTATGATTGTGCCATTGATGTGGTTCCAGGTGTTGAGTTCCTTCCAGTAGGCGTCACAACCTCTCACGACCTGAACGCGAATCAATGGAGACCTACATCCGGGACTCTTTGGCTGCCGGGTTGATCTGGAATTCCACCTCCCCGATGGGTGCGGGTTCTTTTTGTGGGAAAAAGGATGGCGGATTACGTCCATGCATCGATACAGGGGGCTGAATGAAATCACGGTTCGTAACCGATACCCCTACCCTTGTTGGATTCGGTGTTCACGCCCTGCATGGAGCTAAAGATATTCACCAAGCTTGATCTTAGGAATGCGTATCACCTGGTTCGGATCCGGAAGGGAGACGAGTGGAAGACGGCATTTAACACCCCGTTAGGTCATTTTGAGTACCTGGTCATGCCGTTCGGTCTTACAAACGCTCCCGCGACGTTCCAAGCATTGGTTAATGATGTCTTTGCGGACTTCCTGCACCGATTCGTCTTCGTATATCTTGACGACATACTCATCTTTTCTCCGGATCCTGAGACCCATGTTCGACATGTACGTCAGGTCCTGCAGCGGTTATTGGAGAACCGGCTGTTTGTTAAGGGCGAGAAGTGTGAGTTCACCGCACCTCTTTGTCCTTCCTGGGGTTCATCATCTCCCCCAACTCCGTCGCTCCTGATCCGGCCAAGGTTGCGGCAGTGAGAGACTGGCCCAACCCACAAGCCGTAGGAAGCTGCAACAGTTCCTCGGCTTTGCTAATTTCTACAGGAGGTTCATTAAGGGCTACAGTCAGGTAGTTAGCCCCCTTGACAGCCCTGACCTCACCAAAAGTCCCCTTCACCTGGTCGGATCGTTGCGATGCCGCGTTCAAGGAGTTGAAACGGCGCTTCTTCGTCTGCACCCGTTCTGGTGCAGCCCGATCCTAGTCGCCAGTTAGTGGTTGAAGTGGATGCCTCGGACTCAGGGATAGGAGCTGTGCTGTCCCAGAGCGGGAAGACCGATAAGGTCCTTCATACGTGTGCCTATTTTTCCCGAGGTTGACCCCGGCCGAAACGGAACTATGACGTCGGCAATTGAGAGCTCCTTGCGGTGAAAGAGGCTCTTGAAGAGTGGAGACATCTGTTGGAGGGAAGCGTCTGTGCCATTCACGGTTTTCACTGACCACCGGAACCTGGAGTATATCAGGACCGCCAAGCGGCTGAATCCCAGGCAAGCCCGCTGGTCACTGTTCTTCGGCCGTTTTGGACTTCCGCATCACCTACCGGCCCGGGACCAAGAACCAGAGATCGGATGCCTTGTCCCGGGTACACGAAGACGAAGTCAAAACGGAGTTGTCGGATCCACCGGAAACCCATCATCCCGGAGTCACTATCGTGGCCACCCTCACCTGGGACGTAGATGAGAACCGTCCGGGAGGCCCTGGCACGAAGCCCGGACCCCGGGACTGGACCGAAGAACAGACTTTACGTCCCACCAGAAGCCAGGGCTGCAGTCCTGGACTTCTGTCACGGCTCTAAGCTCTCCTGTCATCCAGGGGTGCGAAGAACCGTGGCAGTTGTCCGGCAGCGCTTCTGGTGGGCGTCCCTGGAGGCCGACGTCCGGGATATATCCAGGCCTGTACCACCTGCGCCAGGGGCAAGGCCGACCATCGCAAGGCTCCGGGACTGCTACAGCCACTGCCCGTGCCTCATCGCCCCTGGTCCCACATCGGCCTGGATTTTGACACGGGTCCTCCCGCCGTCCCAGGGAAACACCGTCATCCTCACGATAGTGGACCGATTCTCCAAGGCGGCCCACTTCGTGGCCCTCCCGAAGCTCCCGACAGCCCAGGAGACGGCAGACCTCCTGGTCCACCACGTCGTCCGGCTGCATGGGATTCCATCAGACATCGTCTCCGATCGCGGGTCCCCAGTTCTCCTCGCATGTCTGGAGGAGCTTCTGCCGGGAACTGGAGGCCCCGGTCAGTCTCTCGTCCGGATACCACCCCCCAAACCAACGGGCAAGCAGAGCGGGCCAATCAAGAGATGGAGCAGACCCTGCGCTGCGTGACAGCCGCGCACCCGGCGGCCTGGAGTACCCATCTGGCCTGGATCGAGTACGCCCCACAACAGCCAAGTGTCGTCAGCCACCGGCCTCGCCCCCTTGAGGTGTGTTTGGGGTATCAGCCCCCGTTGTTTCCGGTGGTTGAGGGAGGAGGTCGGTGTGCCCTCGGTCCAGGCCCACCTACGGAAGTGCCGTCGGGTGTGGCGTGCCACCCGCTATGCTGTTGCTGAAGGCCCGGATGAGGACAAAGGCCCAATGCAGACCGTCGGCGAACCCCGGCCCCTACATATCGTCCCGGGCAGGAAGTGTGGTTGTCCACCAAGGCCTCCACGAAATTGCAAGACCAGATACATAGGTCCTTTCAAGATCCTCAAGGTCATCAATCCCGCCGCAGTGAGGCTTCAGCTTCCGGCCTCACTGCGGATCCATCCAGTGTTCCACGTGTCGAAGATCAAGCCCCATCACACCTCGCCCCTATGTACACCCGGTCCCGGCACCACCTCCTGCCCGGATCATCGATGGCGAGCGGCTTGGACTGTGCGCCGGCTTTTGGATGTCCGACGGATGGGCCGGGGCTTTCAATATCTGGTGGACTGGGAGGGGTACGGTCCCGAAGAACGCTCCTGGGTGAAGAGGAGCTTCATCCTGGACCCGGCCCTCCTGGCCGACTTCTACCGCCGCCACCCGGACAAGCCGGTCGAGCGCCAGGAGGCGCCCGTTGAGGGGGGGGTCCTGTTGTGTGGGCCGCTGAAGAGGAGGTACTGCTGGCCCACCACCACCAGAGGGCGCCCTGCCTGGAGTGCGGGCTCCAGGCACCAGAGGGCGCTGCCGCCTCACAGGAGCAGCCAGGGTGACAGCTGTCACCCATCACCTGAGACAGCTGACAGCAATCATCAGAGGGGTATATCAGCAGGACGGCATCTCCACCTCATTGCCGAGATATCGTTTCTACCGAGGAGGTAACGTATCCAGCCGACTATATCAACCTTGAATACTTTTTGCCTTTATACAGAGAGAGAGAAGAGCAGCAGGAGACAGTGTTGGATAAGTACTCACACTCCTGCACTTCAGTGTTTACTTGACGAGAGGGGGAGGTGGTGTTACCACCGTCCGTGTTGCTGGGTGCAGCGCACCCACCTCTGACTGTTTTTGTTCCTCGCCAGCAGTACCAGATCTGACAAGCGGAGGCAGTGGTCACCTGGGAGTTCGGGACTTGGCGGCTCCAGTATTCCCGGGGTTCGGTGACGGTGGAAATCGAGTGGTTCTGGTTCGACTTGGACAGACGTCTCCTACCTTCGAGCCTGCCCACACGACACCATTGGAATTCGGCTTGTTCCCGAAATTGTTATCTGTTGTGTTTGTTGTGCGAGTTTCACAACAGTAAAGCTTTGTTATTTGACTTACTCCATTGTCCGTTCATTTGCGCCCCCTGTTGTGGGTCCGTGTTCCTACACTTTCACAACAATATGTTTTAGTTTAAAGTAATGCGCTAATTTTAAGGTTTTAGTGTGGATATATGCTGTGCCCAGCAGTGCATTATGGGTAGGATAGGGTAATCTCAGTACGTTCACGACATGAGAAATGTATTTGAAACACTCTGATCAGGCTCTACGGACAACAGCATTAAACTCTAGTGCCTAAAACTCTCATGAATATATTCTCTGGGTTTATAGACGTTGTTATTGTGTCTGCGTTTATTAAATTCCACGCATCTTAAATATAGCAGACATGGATTATCTGGAATGTTTCTGTGTAGGCTCTCAGTTGTCCAGGTGGTTTCCATAGTAGAGAAACTTGAATCTTCGACTGGACAAAATCTTCCAGTCGAAAATTCAAGCTTCTCTACTATGTATTATCTGGAATTTTGTTTTGGCAAGTTTTCAAGGTCTCTGTCGAAATGAGTGAGGAGGCACAGCGAGGGTTAACGTAACTTTTTACTGGCGGCTTTCCGTGTCAGGTAACAGAGCACTAGCCTCGTGTCAGCCCGGAGGCGGAGCATGCGCACTGGCAATAACTACGGCATCTCATGTAGTACATGTGGTGCAGCACATAGACAATGATCTACATCCTCTCCTTTTAGCTTGTGCCTTCAATAAACAAATAAAGAGTAAAGTACACACTGAATGAGTAGTGCAAATGTAGCTGTCTCAAAATAAACATTCCTGCGGTAAATTTAGCAGAGTATAAGCTTGGGAAAAATCACTTATTAATTGAACAAAATTTATAATTGCTGTAAGTACACAATACTGCATAGCAGACAATGAAAAACATCTCTGGGGGTGGAACTCAAAATACGTAGCCCCCCTTTTGTTTTATTTATTTATTTATTTATTTATGTGTCAGAACAGTGTAACAAGCAGTTCAATCATTGTACTTTGGATTTGGCTTACAAATCCGACCTGAGCGTGTCACGTATGGGGGACCAGTGTGTGACACTTTTGATATCCATGGTGTTGGGTGGGTGAGCAAGATGGAGATGTTGGTTGCTCTCCGGTGGAAGGAGCAGTCGGCTGAGAGGGTCGAAGCAGCCGGGGCTGTGGTGTGGTTGGAGTAGTGTCCAGTGCCCCTGGTGCTTCCGGTTGAGAACAAGAGGCATTGGAGTCGACTCGTGGAGGTGGTGGCGGCTCAGCAACAGGAAGGATGTGGCGGCGATTCCTCCTGTAGGTGCTTCCATTGGATTCGATGACATAAGAGCGCGGCTCTTTGCATGCTTGAGTCACCATGTCAAGGCGGTCGTGCCCCTTTGTGGTCTGCAAACGGACGACTTGTCCTTCTGAGAGTGGCTGTAGTGGGCGACTAGTAGCATCGTAGTATCGTTTTTGAATGAGTTTTTTTCTTTTTGAGTTTGTGAGGCAACCTGGTGTGTACCCTTCCGGTTAGGCGCTAGTAGACTGTTGTTGACAGGAAAGGTTGAACGAGTTTGTCGAGACATGAGACGTTCTGCTGGAGATCCTAGCATTTTGTCGCGAGGAATATTTCTGATGTTTAGCAGATTAAGGAAAACATCTGTTCCATCTCTGTGTGACCTTTCCATTAGCCGTTTGGCGCTGCGGACTGCACGTTCAGCTAATCCGTTGGACTGTGGATATTCTGGACTGCTGGTAATGTGAACAAAGTCCCATTGTTTGGCAAACTCCTTGAAATGTTGGCTTGTGTACTGCCTGCCGTTGTCCGAGATCAAGATGTGCGGTGTGCCATGAACAGAAAAATGTCTTTTAAGCTTTTTGATAACAGCTGCTGAAGACATGTCATGGAGAAGGTCGATCTCGAACCATCCTGAGTACGAGTCCACTAGTACTGAGTACTGCTTACCATGCCATTCAAAAATGTCTGTGGCAACAGTAGACCATGGCAGGGTTGGAACTGGGTGTGGTTTTAATGGTTCTTTTTGTTGGTGCGGACGGGTACTGTTACATACTGCGCAAGACAGTAGTTCTCTTGTAATGTCCTTATTCATGCTGGGCCAAAACACTGTGCTTCTGGCTCTGCTCTTTGTTGATTCAAGGCCTGGGTGACCTCTGTGCATGATTTGGATTGTAATCTTGTTGCACTGAGTCTGGAATGACCGGTCTGTGGCCTTTGACAACAATGCCGTCCTCCACGGACCAACTCATCTCTGTAGGGAAAGTATGGTTGGGCAGGGGGAGGTACCTGGCATTCCTGTCGAGCCATCCATTTTGGATCACGTTGCTGAGAACTTGAACCACTTGATCTTTAGCTGTGTGTTGTCTGAGTTCCTCGAGCCTGGCTGTTGAGATGAAACTGACAGACATTACTTCAAATGAGTTGTGAGCACTTGGCGATTGAGAACCAGTGCTGGTTGGGGCTCGAGACAGGGCGTCGGCGAGATACATGTGCTTGCCTTTTTTGTAGATCAGGGTGATGTCATAAGCTTGTAAACGTAGTAGCATCCTATGTAAACGAGCTGGAGCAGTGTGGATTGGCTTCATCAGTATAGTGACCAGAGGTTGGTGGTCTGTTTCAATGACTGTGTGCTTGCCATAGATATAGTCTTTGAACTTGGTACATGCGAAAACAACTGCAAGAAGTTCTTTTTCGAAATGCGCATAGCGAGTTTCTGTGTCTGACATAGTGCGAGATGCGTATGCAACAGGCTTTTCATGTTGTAAACATGCTGCACCCAGTCCGTAACGAGACGCATCACAGGTTAGTGTCACTGGCTTCTTTACGTCGAAGTATGACAGGCCTGGTGAGCTGCATAGGCATGACTTGAGATTTTCAAATGCTTGTTGGTGTTGCGGGAGCCAGCACCATGCAGTGTCTTTATGAGTGAGCTGCCTGAGTGGTGCTGCGATGTTGCTGAGATTTGGGATGAACTTCCCGAGATAGTTTACTATGCCCAGGAAACGTTGCACAGCGAGAGAGTCTTGCGGAACGGGCATGTTTGTGATCGCTTCAGTCTTGGTGGGGTCAGCTTTTAAACCTTCTTTTGTGAATAAGTGACCGACGTAGCAGACTTGGTCGAGGCGAAACTTGCACTTTTACGGGTTGAGTGTTGGGAAAGTGTAGGAACATGGACCCACAACAGGGGGCGCAAATGAACGGACAATGGAGGAAGTCAAAACTAACACACTTTACTGTTGTGAATAAGCACAACAAACACAACAGATTACAAACAATAGACAAAGAACGTCAATCACAAAATGTGTCACGTGGGCAGGCTCGAAGATACGAGACGTCTGTCCAAAGCAGAACCGGAACCACACGATTTCCTCCGCCACCGAACCCCGGGGAATACTGGAGCCGCCAAGTCCCCGAACTCCCGGTGGCCACTGCCTCCGCGTGTCGGATCTGGTACTGCTGGCAAGGAACAAAAACGTTAAATGTGGGTGCGTTTGCACCCAGCAACCCGTATGGTGGGAAAACCACCTCCACCTCTTGTCAGAAGATGTCTGCTATTTAACGCACAAAAGTAACAACGTGTTAATGTCAAAAAGACAACACAGTCGGCTGAGCACTTTACCTCCTAGGTAGAGCGAATCTCGGCAAAGAGGTGAGATGTCGTCTTGCTGATATACCACTGCTGATCAGATGTTGGGACAGCTGTCGTAGGCGATAAGTGACAGCTGTCACCCCGGATGCTCCTGTGAGGCGGCAGCGCCCTATGGTGCCTGGAGCCCGCACTCCAGCAGGGCGCCCTCTGGTGGTGGTGGGCCAGCAGTACCTCCTCTTCAGCGGCCACACAACTAAGTTTAATTTCTTGTGCACGGTCAAGCACTTTCTCTAGGTCGGCATTGTGTTCTGCTGCATCACGACCTCCGACAATGATGTCATCGACTATGATAGCGCATGGGTATCCTGCGAACAGTTGTTCCATTGAGCTCTGAAACACTTCGCTTGCTGAGTTTATGCCAAATGGCATACGGGAGAAACCTGTAGCGCCAAAGGGTGCTAAATGTTGTTAGCATGGATGACTTTTGCTCGAGCTTTATTTGCCAAAAGGAGTTCTTCGCATCGAGTACTGAAAACAAAGTTGCGCCTGACATCTGGGTGGCAACTTCTTCCACACTACGCATCGGATAGTGGGGTCTCTTTAAAGCAGTGTTCAAGTCTTTGGGGTTTATGCACAGTCTTATTTCTTCCTTCTCTTTTTTGTGAGCAGCGACAATTGATGAAACACAGTCTGTAGGTTCAGAGATGGTGTAATGACACCTTTGCTTGTCATATTGTCCAGTTCAGCTTTTACACGTGCCTGCATTGCCAAGGGGATGCGGTGTGCTGGACGGACGACTGGCTGCACTGCTGGATCCAATGTCATAGAGTATGTTATTGCCAGTTCTCCTAGTTCGTTACTGAACACATCTTTGTATTGCTCTTTGATATTCTTTACAAAGTCTGTTTTAGTTTCTGTGCTGACCTGGTGGACATGAGGGATGAGTGTGACAAGTCCGAGATGCATACACGCGCGAAATCCCAAAAGTGGTGTGACATCACGCTCTACCAGAAAGAAGGGTAGGGTGTGTTTCTGTCCATTTAAGTAGCAGGGCAGTGTGACAAAACCTGCAGTTTCAATTTTGCTGCCTCCATAAGCCACAAGATTAGCAGTCTTGCCACATGGAATGATTGTCCCTCCTGAAAGCTGCTGGTAAGTGTCTTTAGCCATTACGTTGCACTTTGCTCCTGTGTCTATTTTCATTTCAATGGGCTTGTCATTTATGTGCAGAGCGACATATCCTTCATCACGATGTTCCACCTGAGCTTTGACAGTGTCCACAGCCACTACGTCCACATAGAATGTATCATCATCAACAGTGTATTCAGATTGCTCAACATCTAACTGATGTACTGGCTTTCTTGAGTAGCTTTTCTTTGTGAAGCGTTTCCTTTCTGGAGTTTGATTGGCTGATTTTGACTTGCAGCATTTTTTGTAATGATTCATCTTTTTGCATCTATGGCATTGCTGGCTAAATGCTGGACACATCACTTTGCACTGGGTGGCTGCCTTCGCAGTTATTGCAATTTGTGATGGGCTTTGCGTCGTGCCTGTTTGCAGGATCAATCTTTTCTTGTGCTGCCCTCTAGTGGAGTTTAGCTGTAGCGCATCCACTGTTCCTGCCTGCTTTGCTAAGGCTTTTGTGCTCTCTTCAGTCTCCTCATAAATGCGGGCCGATAGAAATAGCTTTAGGAAGAGTTAAGTTGCTATCACGTACAGGGCTTTTCTTTATACTGTCATTGTTGATGCCACACACAATCCTATCGCAATCAGTTCATCTGTTAGCTCTCCAAAGTGACAACTTTTCGCTTTGATTTTCAAATCACTGATGAAAGATTTGGTGGTCTCACCCTGTTTTTGATTTCGAGTGTGGAAACTGTGTCTCTCCATTGTTTTGTTGTGTTGTGGGTTGCAGATTTCACGGAATTTGCGTTTGAGACATTCGGGGGTCTTCTGCACGGACCAGATGGCTCCATTTTCACCTGGCTCCCTGACTTCTGCTGCATAAACACATGAACGCTCCCGTTCAATGACTTCTGCTCCTGCGAGGTTGAGGAGGATGTATGCTTTTGTTTTAGCAGGTTTATCCGCATGTGCAGCTTCAATGAAGATATCATATTCTCTTTCAAAAATACGCCAACTTTCGGCGAGGTCCACCTTTTAAAAAACAAGTGGGTCTGGCCTACGAAAACCCTCCGCCATCGTGGCTTGTCGTAACTTTCAGCTTTGTCTGAATATCTGACAGTCGGATAAAATCATGAAAAAAACTCGTCAGCTGCAGGTCTAAAAAAAACCTTCTGACACCATGTCGAAATGAGTGAGGAGGCACAGCGAGGGTTAACGTAACTTTTTACTGGCGGCTTTCCGTGTTAGGTAACAGAGCATTAGCCTCGCGTCAGCCAGGAGGCGGAGCATGCGCACTGGCAATAACTACGGCATCTCATGTAGTACATGTGGTGCAGAACAAAGACAATGATCTACAGTCTCTACTGCCATCTACTGGCCAGTAGTGTTCATTAACCCTATTGACGTATCCCATAATCCCTTCCGTGCCAGAGTCGCTGCAGTCAACAACATATAGAGAATCAAGACAATGACAGTTGTAAATGAATATTATACTACAAAAATGTATTTTTTATGCTTTTCGTCACATTAATAAGTGACTGCTGCATGATACCCTGAAAGCTTGCTAAAACAATTATAACAAATAATGCGTGTCTGTTACGTTTTTATCTGTGTGGAATTTAATAAACACAAACCGAATTTCAGACATATTATATATATTAGTCTGGAACAAAGAGGACAAACAGTGTTTAAAGAACAATAATCAAGATGTTAAAGAGCAAACTTCACTTTCCCCCAGAACGACATGATCAGGAAGCGATTGTAGCTCACAACAGCTCCCATTGAAAATAACGGAGAGACAGCCTGTGAGTCTCACGTTTACATAAAATAAACACAATAACAACGTCTATAAACCCAGAGAATATATTCACAAGAGTTTTAGGCACAATATAAAAATAGTTTTATGTTGCATTGTTAATTGTTGTGTGGCTGGAGGGGCCTGGCTGCCTTTTGTTTCTGTTTTCTGTCCTGTCTTTTGTTTTTCCTTCCAGGTGGCTTGCATTTGGGACTGAGTGACTGTGTAGCTGAGTTTATCAGGACCTCACCCTGATCACCTGAGGCTGATCACCTGCGGCTCATCAGGACTCACAGCTGTGGTGCATCTACATGGATTGGAACATGGTGGCATTTAAGACTGGAGTACACAGTGTGTATTTGCCAGAGACTCGACCTTGTGACCAGACGGGTGAGATCGTCGTCTCGAGAGCCATCTCATCATCAGTGGATGCAGAGAACGTCCAGGTTTGATGCATGGTCTGTGAAAGAGGAGGGGGTGAGGTCTCACGCTCGTCAGCACACTTCCTGAGGTACGTTAGATTTTGTGACTAACATTTATACAGTCAGTAAATATGGTGTCCCTCACACCTTATTATGTTGAGCTGTATGTAGTCGTTTAATCAGCTTCCACTGCTGTGGAGTTTTGTGAACAGGGTGTTCTATGCCTGCAGGGTGGGAAGCTGATTAGTAATTAAGCCAGGAAGTGTTTGCTGTTTGTGCACCTTTGAGCGTTCTCTCTGTGTGTTGAGTGTGGACTCACATAATGATTCCTTCTTTCACAGACTCGGTTTGTCGCGGCCACCTGGGGGGTGTCGGCGGGGTCCTTGGGTCCGAATTGGTTCTGGCTCCGGACCGTTGGTGCTGCTGGGAGCGCACCGCAAAACCACCACGCCAGACCGTGCACTTTTATATTTTTTCACATCACTGTTATGTTCATTAAACTCTGTTATCCTTTGTACCGTGCTCTGCTTATTTTATACTGGGTCCTTCAAATGCTGGTCGGTTCTCCGGGCTGCGTCCGACACATAACAGTTAATCGTGTTGTCTGTGTGCAGCGGTTAAAGTGCAGCGTGATCAGAGCGTCTCAAAGCAGTTCTCAGTGTTACTGAGATCTCGCAGCACGGCAACCTCTCCGAGGTTTTGCGGGATTTGAAACTTCAATAGGGCATTTATGTGTCAAGACAATACTGAGTGCACGTTTTACAATATAATAAAATGTGTGCACAATATAATAAAACATGCGCACAACATCACAAACGTGCGCACAACATCATAAAACGTGCACACAATATAATAAAATGAGCGCACATTCTCTCCACATGCAAAACATTTTGCGATGACACTTCCAGGGGTCCGTAAAAATGCCTGTTTTTACAAATAAAAAATTGGAATATTTTACAAAAGCACATTTATCTGTAAACACCAACACACGACGCATTAACCTGTTGGTTTACATAATGAATGACTGAACCAATCAGTGTTTTGCAGAGGCACATTTTACCCAGAATCTTTTGCGATCTGTCTGTGTTTGTTACAAAACCTCAGAATTAGTGCATTATTCAACATTAAAAGATATATGTTATATTTTAACTTTGTACAAGTGACAGAATTGACATTAATGGAGTTATTCTATCGGTATTAATGTTATTTATAAATCAAAACCATAAGTCAGCACTGCTTTATTTTCCAAGACCTCAGCCTGACCGGAGCGTTGTGATTGGGTAAAGAGCTGGGCTTTGTGGTTCCTCTCAGCTTGCTTCTGTGCTGGAAGCTGTGTAGTAAATAAGAGCTTCTGGCAGGGGGCAAGATGTTCAAAGACAGAAGTGTGGGCTCATCGTTTGGGTCTGTTGTCGCTTTTGATGCTACCAGAAGCTATCGTGGTGTTAAAACTCAAATTCAGTTTATTAGTAGTTGCAAATGTACCAGAGACAATACTGGAATTTATCGGTTATCTGTAACTTCTGATATATTTTTGGGTGGTTTATCATTTTATCTTTATCAAAGATAACTTTTCAGTTATCTGATTATCAGTTATCGAAGTTAATTTTTTGGTTATCTGTGCCCACCACTGGGTGTGCATCTGTGCACACGTGTGTGCAGAGTGCAATGGAACCAAATTTGCATGCTAAATGCAATGCAACACAAATAGGATGAATAATCCATGTCATGTGACATACAAAGCACCAATCAAATGAGAAGGATCCACTCAGCCGTTATATAAAATAGAATAGAATACTTGTAGTCTTTATTGTCATTGTACCAGGAGGTTACAACAAAATAGGGGGCTCCTGTACACCACAAAAAAAAAAAAACAAGACATCTTATGCACCACAAAACATTTAGGGCAGTGAATGTGAACACTGAGGGCACAGAAGCTAGTGCTGTTAAGGCGCTAAGGGTTGGTTCATGTCCGTTGTTGTTGGGGGGGGATTCGGTCTGTGGGTCAGTGTGTATGTGTGTGTCTATGTGTGTTTGCAGTATGTATGGCTGGACGTATGGGAAGAGGCTGTTTGTCAGCCTGCTGGTGTGGGACTTTGTTGACCTGTAGCATCTCCCGGAAGGCAATTGGTGAAACAGGGGGTAGGCAGGGTGTGTGGGGTCTCCTGTGAAGGCCTTGGTTATCCTAAGGAAGCATGATGTGGTGATATTTTCCAGGCTGGCCAGAGGGCAACCTATGATCTTTAGGGCAGTGTTTATGACCCTCTGCATCGCCTTTCTGTCCTTGGCTGTGGAGCCTGCGTACCAGACACCTAGACAATATGTCAGTATGCTCTCCACCAAGGAAATACAGAAGGCCAGCAGCAGCTTCGTGTCCAGGTTGTTCTTCCTGAGGAAATGCAGGAAGTGTAGCTGCTGCTGAGAACTTTTTAACTAGAGCCCTGATGTTGGAGGTCCAGGTGTAGTCTGTGGAGATGTGGGTGCCCAGAAACCTAAAGGTGGTGACACTTTCCACCTGTTCTCATTTATGGGGGAGGGGTTCCTGTCTGTTTTTGCTGAAGTCTATGATAAGTTCTTTTGTCATATGAATGTTCATGGTCAGGTTGTTCTCTGAGCACTACAACAACAGTCCCTCCACCTTGGCCCTGAATGCTGTCTTGTCCCTTTCACAGATGAGTCCAGCCACTGTGGCATCACCCACATATTTTAAAATGTGGCTGCTTGGGTGGGTTGGAGAGCAGTCATAGGTGTACAGGGTGTACAGCAGAGGGCTCAGAACACAGCCTTGAGGGGAACCCGTGCTGAGTGTGAGTGTGGAGGAGTGGTGGGGGCTGAGTTTCACAGACTGTGGGTGGCTCATCAGAAAGTTTTTAATCCAGTTACAGGTAGGGAGAGGGATCTGTAATTTCAGCAGTTTGGTGATGAGAATGTCAGATATGATGGTAGTAAATGCTGAGCTGTAGTCCACGAAGAGCATCCTCACATAGCTCTTCTTCTTATCCAGGTGGCTCAGCTCTGTGTGGAGAGTGAGGCTGATGGCATCCTCCATAGATGGGGTTGCCCTGTAGGCAAACTGGTGGGGGTTTTAGAATAGATGTCTGACACCTTTGAAAACTACCCAAAGTACATGTATTTGTACTGAGTTCTGCAATGTTTTCACCAACCAGAGGGCGCTGGGGTAATGCCCGACCTTGATAATACAGCAGGAAATTGAATTTTACCTTTGATCTTTGATCCCAGCCAAAAGGGTCATCAAAGGGCAAGTGGCAAACATCTCCCAGGGAGCAGGTAGGTCCAAATTGAACATTTAGCTAAAATTGACCTTTAATACGGTGATGCCTTCAGTATGACCATGCAGACATTCTCCATGCAATGCGGTATCACCATAAAGGTATTGAAACTGGGTGGTCAAGTCATCTCTGGGTTCACAGAGAACAGTGTTTTTTACACGTACTTGCACACATATGTGACAATGCATTGTGCATCGTCCCACCTCTGCCACAAGAGGTGGGACGAATTCACTGTCAAGTCTCAAGTTATCAATCTGCAAGTCCCAAGTCAAGTCTCAAGTCATAATGACCACCAATTGTTAAGATGAGTTTCCTCCGCAGGGTGGCTGGGCGCTCCCTTAGAGATAGGGTGAGGCGCTCGGTCACTCGGGAGGAGCTCGGAGTCGAGCCGCTGCTCCTCCACGTCGAAAGGAGTCAGTTGAGGTGGCTCGGGCATCTTTTCCGGATGCTCCCTAGACGCCTCGCTGGAGAGGTGTTCCGGGCACGTCCCATTGGGAGGAGGCCCCGGGGAAGACCCAGGACACGCTGGAGGGACTACATCTCTTGACTGGCTTGGGAATGCCTTGGGGTTCCCCCAGAGGAGCTGGGGGAGGTGTGTGTGGATCGGGAGGTCTGGGCAGCTTTGCTTGAGCTGCTGCCCCCGCGACCCGACTCCGGATAAAGCGGAAGAAAATGGATGGATGGATGGATGTTTGTAAGCTGACTTGAGATTTGACTTGAGATTTGCAGATTGATGACTTGAGAATGACCTCTTCCCATCTCTGATAGATAGATAGATAGATAGATAGATAGATAGATAGATAGATAGATAGATAGATAGATAGATAGATAGATAGATAGATAGATAGATAGATAGATAGATAGATAGATAGATAGATAGATAGATAGATAGATAGATAGATAGATAGATAGATAGATAGATAGATAGATAGATAGATAGATAGATAGATAGATAGATAGATAGATAGATAGATAGATAGATAGATAGATATTGAACTGATACAATTAACCATTTTCTCTTTTTTGGACAAAGGCCAGATGGGAACCTGTACCAGATATTCAGAAACCAGTTCCTTGCCTACTCTCTGTATCAAAGTAAGCTAATATACTTGGAGTTCTACCCATTCCAAATCTGTAATGTCTTCTGAAGTGCCTGTTTTGTGTGGAATGTGCAGGTTTTGTTCAGAGTCTGCAGTACTATTATCAGAGTGGATGTCTGTACAGACTACGAACTCTTGGAGAAAGACACAACATGGATTTGACTGTGGGTGAGAGACTGTCTCAAAAACCACTCCTACACTCTTAATCAAGAAGCAAGAAGTAAGACAAGCTCTGCTGCTCATCAGGCCATTGCTTATCCCCAACATCTTATCAGGGCAAGACCAAATGTCCTTTATCTAGACATCACAATATTTTTAGAGTTTTGTGGTGGTGGGGAAAGAAATATTTGCTTAGTATGCATTCCTGGAATTTGTCATGGTCACTGCTGCAGTAAACCAATATAAATTAAAATAAAATGTCTGCCTTCATTGTGTTTTTAGAGGGATTTCAGTCCTGGATGTGGAAAGGGCTGAGTTTTCTCTTGCCCTTCCTGTTTTTCGGTCATGTGAGTAAACTGTAACGCAGACAGAAGTTACCAATGTCCTTTCGAAACATGTGCTAATTGCTTAGTTAGCATTGAAACATCTGAGTCATGGTTTCACTAGATGACACAGATAAAATTCAAAGACCCAAAACTCATTCTGTTTATGGAAATTTGGCAATGATTTGAGACGGGGGTGGGGGTGAGGTTGTGGCCTGTCAGAATGATGTTTAACCTCTAACAACACCAACTTTTGTTTTGTAGTTCTGGCAGCTCTTCAATGGCCTCTCACTCTTCAGAATGTCACAGCTCCCGGAGTGTAAAGAATGGCAGGTCAGTGTGACCTGGCTGGCTCTCACTATTAAAATTTGTAACCATTTCATAGCCTGCATTTTATGACTCTAGTTGTAGCTTTCTTCTACACATTTACTAGAACATTGCACCTTTACATCACCAAATGCTTCTGGGCACCCTCCAGTTTTGATAGGAATGCTTGATCTTTATTCCTCCTTTTTTCCATCAGTGGGTGAGTGGAAAGTCAAATTTCAAATATTGAAATGCCTACTCTTTTAAAAAAATAAAATAAAACAAACCAAACAATTTTCAAATTATTTAGAAGAAGTAAGTCCTATATAGGCCCTGAGGGCTGTGCTTATCTCCATATTCAGTGGTAACAAGTACAACTCCCCCGGACAGGACTCCAATCAGACACAGGTTGCTCCTCCATTCAAACCTGGTGTTCGAGATGAGCTCCCCATCGAGAGGAGCTCCACTGCACAAACGCAGTTCTCTCTACCTGGACTTTAATACCTCCCCCCGTCGAGTTTAGCTGCCTCTCTTTACTGTGTAACTGTGCATGCGCATCTCTTTCTACCCTGGATTTGAGCACGTTTTCAATTTTAAAAAGTAAAGATTTGCATGTACACGCTGTCTTTAAAGCAGAATATTGTTGTTAGATGATGGGGAGCTCATCTCCACAGAAAACATCTGTGGAGTTGAGCTCCCCCACAGAAGGAAACACACGGAAATTTTGTTTTTACAAAAAAATACAGCAATAAGTGTCTTTTCAGTTTTAAAATGCAAAGTTAAAAGGTTAAGTAAAAAAAAGTAAAGATGAACTTATTTGCCTGATGAACTTTATTTGCCCTTCAAAATAAGCTAACTTTGTCAAGAATCATATTTTCAGTGATTGAAAGTGAGCTCAGCTTGACGGGGAGCTCATCTCAACACACAGAGCTGTCAATTTACACTACGAGGAGCTCATCTCGACAGAGCAGCTCATCTCGACAGAACACCGGTACCATTTTTACAGCTGGGTGAAATGAGACAATGTATATAAAAGTGTTTTATCCAAGGACACTAACAGGTAGCATGAGCTGGATTTGAATCCAGGTAGCAGGCAGGTCCTTATCCACTCAGCTACCTGCTCTATAACTTAAGGAAACTCATTTTATTTCATTAAAATGAAATGTGGAGTTTTGACATAAAATAAATTATGTATTTTTTAGTAGCCTGATCCTGTCAAATTTCAGAAGTTAAACAGTGTGGGGCCTGTTTAGTACTTGGATGGGAGACCGCTTCGGAAACACCACAAGTTGTGTGTGTTTGTCCAGGTAAAACTGGAGTTGTGTCAGGAAGAGCATCCGGCATAAAACTTGTGCCAAATATCAATGCGGATCTGCCTGTTTTCGCTGTGGTGACCCCATCCAAAATGGGAACAGCCAAAAGGACAACAAATGATGTATTTTTAATAGGTGAAAAGTAGGTGTATGTTTTGCTTAAGAAAGACACATTAAATTGATTGTCTTACATGTTTATGGGATGTACAGTGGTATGTAAATGTTTGGGCACCCCTGATGATTTCCATGATTTTCCTTTATAAATCATTGATTGTTTGGATCAGCAATTTCACTGATATTTGAGAAGTGAAATGAAGTTTATAGGATTTACAGAAAGTGTGCAATAATTCTTTAAACAAAATTAGGTAGGTGCATAAATTTGGGCACCCCAACAACAACAACAAAAACAAATATAACAATATTTAGTAAATCCTCTTTTTGCAGACATAACAGCCTCTAAATGCTTGCTACAGCTTCCAGTGAGAGTCTGGATTCTGGTTGAAGGTACAACCCCAGTTCCAATGACGCTGGTGCATTGTGTAAAATGTAAATAAAAACAGAATACAATGATTTGCAAATCCTCTTCAACCTATATTCAATTGAATACACCACAAAGACAAGATATTTAATGTTCAAACTATTACACTTTATTGTTTTTGTGCAAATATTTGCTCATTTTGAAAAGGATGCCTGCAACACGTTTCAAAAAAGCTGGGACAGTGGTATGTTTATCACTGTGTTACATCACCTTTCCTTCTAACAACACTCAATAAGCGTTTGGGAACTGAGGACACTAATTGTTGAAGCTTTGTAGGTGGAATTCTTTCCCATTCTTGCTTGATGTGCGACTTCAGTTGTTCAACACTCCGGGGTCTCCGGCGGCGTTTCTGGATGTTGTTGATGTATGGCTTTTGCTTTGCATGGTAGAGTTTTAACTTGCACTGTAGATGTAGCGATGAACTGTGTTAACTGACAATGGTTTTCTGAAGTGTTCCTGAGCCCACGAGGTAAGATCCTTTACAATGATGCTGGTTTTTAATGCAGTGCCGCCTGAGGGATCGAAGGTCACGGGTATTCAATGTTGGATTTCGGCCTTGCCGCTTATGTGTAGAAAGTTCTCCAGATTCTCTGAATCTTCTGATTATATTATGGACTGTAGATGATGGAATCCCTAAATTCCTTGCAATTGAATGCTGAGAAACATTGTTCTTAAACTGTTGGGCTATTTTTTTTTCACACAGTTGTTCACAAAGTGGTGATCCTCGCCCCATCTTTGCTTGTGAACAGCTGAGCCTTTTGGGGATGCTCCTTTTATACCCAATCATGACACTTACCTGTTTCTAATTAGGTGTTGTTTGAGCATTCATCAACTTTCCCAGTCTTTTGTTGCCCCGTCCCAACTTTTTTTGAAATGTGTTGCTGGCATCCATTTCAAAATGAGCAAATATTTGCACAAAAACAGCAATGTCTATCAGTTTGTGGTGTATTCAATTGAATATAGGTTGAAGAGGATCTGCAAATCATTGTATTCTGTTTCTATTTACATTTTACACAATGTCCCAACTTCATTGACATTGAGGTTATATTTTGGACCATTCTTCTTTACAAAACATCTCAGGTTTGTTGGTTTCTGAGCATGGACAGCCTGCTTAAAATCACATCACAGATTTTCAATAATATTCAGGTCTGAGGACTGAATAGCCATTCTAAAATGTTGTACTTGTTCCTCTGCATGAATGCCTTAGTAGATTTTGAGCAGTGTTTAGGGTTGTTGTTGTGTTGTTGAAAGAATCAGCCCCGGTGCAACTTCAACTTTGTCACTGATTCTTGAACATTGTTCTCAAGAATCTGCTGATAATGACTGGAATCCATGTGACCCTCAACTTTAACAAGATTCCCAGTACCTGCACTGGCCACACAGCCACACAGCATGACGGAACCACCTCCAAATTTTACTGTAGGTAGCAAGTGTTTTTCTTGGAATGCTGTGTTCTTTTCAGCCATGCATACCGCCCCTTGTTATATCCAAATAACTCAATTTTAGTTTCATCAGTTCACAGCATCTTATTCCAAAATGAAGCTGGCTTGTCCAAATGTGCTTTTGCATACCTCAAGCTACTCTGTTTGTGGCGTGGATGCAGAAAAGGCTTCCTCTGCATTATAGCATCTCCTTGTGCAAAGTGCGCTGTATCGTTGAACACAGAGACACTATCTGTAGCAAGATCATGTTGTAGGTCTTTGGAGCAGGTCTGTGGGTTGACTGACTGTTCTCACCATCCTTCGCTTCAGCTTATCTGATATTTTTCTTGGCCTGCTACTTCGGGCCTTAACTAGTACTGTGCCTGCGGTCTTCCATTTTGTCACTATGTTCCTCACAGTGGAAACTGACAGCTGAAATCTCTGAGGTAGCTTTTTGTGTACTTCCCCTAAACTATGATATTGAACAGTCTTTGTTGTCAGGTCATTTGACAGTTGTTTAGAGGGTCCCATGTTGCCACTCATTGCAAAGAGGGAAAACTTTTGCAAATGGCCACCTTAAATGCCCTTTCTCATGATTGGATTCACCTGTGTAAGGAGGTCACGGGTCAATGAGCTTACCAAACCAATTTTGTGTTCCAGTTATTAGTGATAAATGTATTCACATATAATTGTTGCACATTTTCTGTAAATCCTATAATCTTCAATTCACTTCTCAATTATCACTGTGTTTGTCTGCTATATGATATATTTAACTGAAATTTCTGATCCAGACAACCAATGATTTATAAAGGAAAATCATGAAGATTATCAGCGGTGCCCAAACTTTTGCATACAACTGTACGTATATGTAGTTTGCATGAGAAAATGATTTGGCATTTTCTATCAATTTCATTTTTGCATTGTTCACATATTAATTTTAATATGGAGCAGAGTGATGTCACTGTAACTAATTGCACCCTTCCCAAATTTAAGAATATACAAACTGACAGAGATTTCATTCTCAGTTATTATTTTGTTTTTCATGTGTTGCCAGGTCTTGGTGTGTGGTCTCTGTTTCCTCATTCTGTTCATGGGGAACTTCTTCACCACTGTTGCTGTTGTGCGTCATAAGCTCAAGACCAAGGGTCAGAAAGCAAAGGCATTGTGACATGCAATATTTTCTTAAAAAGTAGAGCTGAAAGTTCAGCTACAATTTCCCAAAAGGTACATCTGAGATGCAAGCCTACATTTGATGTTTTGGTGAAAGAAAATCCTCCTCTATCATGAAGCTGTGTAACTGGTGATACAAAATACAAAACATGCACCGTGCACAGTTTCTCCAGTCATAGCCACATAAGCTTATAACGTCTTCTGGGTTGTGTGGGTTTCTTGGTGGCTTTCCTCACTCTTCTCCTTCTTGCACAGTCACTCAGTTTTTGAGAACTGTCTACTCCACCAGATTTACCACAGAGTGCCATACTGTCTGTATTTCTTCATAACTGATATAAATAAAGTCCAAGACATATTCAGTGTCTTGGAAATGTTCATCTATCCATCCCCTGACTTCTGAAGAAAACTGGCAATAAAGCTAATTAATATTTACAGGTGTTATACCAAACCGTTCCATTACTTATGCAACCCATCATCTTAGCTTTTATGTTTTTAATTCATTTGTTTATGTCATGTTGTTGAGATTTACTTTCAGTTTGAGTTTAAGGAAGGACATTTTATACATTTTTAATTTTTGTGTTTGAACAGGCATAAACAAATTAAAATGTGTGAAATACCAAGTGTTCCAATACTTTTGGAGGACACTGTATATCTGTGTTTTGTGTGGTTGAAATAGTATTGTGTGTGCATTTGTCTTTCATGCAGGAAGTATAAATCTGGATTTCCTATATATTAAAGAATATACTGCATGTCTGTTGATCTTGTTCATTGTTACTGCAAGCAACACACACACACACACACACACACACACACACACACACACACACACATTTTTATATATATAATAGCCAAGTGGCCTATGTGTGCGTGCGTGCGTGTGTGTGTGTGTATGGCTTCGATCATGCAAAAACTGAGGAAAGCTGACATTTGTCATTTGGTATGCTTATGTATTTTGGGTAAAAAAAAATGGACAGTTGATAGGACAAATTTTTGGGAGAAATTACCAATTTTAGCTGACCGGTAAACAATGGACGTTGTGCTGCAATGCACCATGGGAGTTCGAGGTTTTGGGTTTTTAAATGTTATTGTGATTCATATTAGTTTATCAGTGTTGTTAGTGTTATTGATTTATTGTGTTTTTGTAGCTCAGTTTTTTTAGTCAGTTAAGTCTCATGTTGCCAGTTCCATGAGTGAAAACTGTAGTGTGTTTGATGTTTTTCTCCACTGTCTCTGTTTCTGCCTATCTAACATTAGAAGCACCTGCTTGTGCCAGAATGCGGGAAAGACAAAACACTGTGTGCATGTGCGTGTGTGCATTTGTGCATGTGTAACTTCAATCACAGAGAAACTGGAGAGCTGACATTTGTCATTTGATATGCTTATGTATTTTGGGTCAAGGATGAACGCTGCCAAAACGTAATATTGATAGGACTAATGTTTTTGGAGGAGCTATGGATATTAGCTAACAACACCGAACAGTGGATGTTACTAACTACATTCTGGAGTCACACGCCATTCCAGCAGGAGGCAGCAAATCATCTATATATTATGTAAAAGCGTGAGTGCTGTGAGTGATTTTATTTAGTAAGATCAATGTAAGTAACATAATTGTAATTATGTTAAAAATACATGAATGACACAAGAAAGTGAAAACACTTATTTCCATTTTGGTCCATTTAAAAATCAAATGACAAAATAGAAGCTAAAATAATAACAGTGTGCATATAACAACAAGAACCTACACAATTTATAAATACATTAAGACAGGAACTTAACATAATATTATATTCATGCCAAAGAGTTCAATCTTTGTCTCATCAGACCAGAAAATTTTGTTTTTCATGGTTTTAGAGTCCTTCAGGTGCCTTTTTTGCAAACTTCAGGTGGGCTGCCATGTGCTTTTTACAAAGGAGTGACTTCTGTCTGGCCACTCTACCATACAGCCCTGATTGGTGGATTGCTGCAGAGACAGTTGTCCTTCTGGAAGGTTCTCCTCTCTCCACACAGGAATGCTGGACCTATGACAGACTGACAATCGGGTTCTTGGTCACCTCCCTGACTAAGGCCCTTCTTCCCCGATCGCTCAGTTTAGACGGGCGGCCAACTCAAGGTAAATAAAATATAAATAAAAACAGAATACAATGATTTGCAAATCCTCTTCAACCTATATTCAATTGAATACACCACAAAGACAAGATATTTAATGTTCAAACTTATAAACGTTATTGTTTTTGTGCAAATATTTGCTCATTTTGAAATGGATGCCTGCAACACGTTTCAAAAAAGCTGGGACAGTGGTATGTCTGTATGATGTGTTACATCACTTTTCCTTCTAACAACACTCAATAAGCGTTTGGGAACTGAGGACACTAACTGCTGAAGCTTTGTAGGTGGAATTCTTTCCCATTCTTGCTTGATGTACGACTTCAGTTGTTCAACAGTCCAGAGTCTCCGTTGTCGTATTGTGTGCTTCATAATGCGCCACACATTTTCAATGGGCGACAGGTTTGGACTGCAAGCAGGCCAGTCTAGTACCCACACTCTTTTACTACGAAGACATGCTGTTGTAACACATGCAGAATGTGGCTTGGCATTGTCTTGCTGAAATAAGCAGGGACGTCCCTGAAAAAGATGTCCCTGAAAATTCCTTGCAATTTAATGTTGAGAAACATTGTTCTTAAACTGTTGGGCTATTTTTTCATGCAGTTGTTCACAAAGTGCTGATCCTCACCATATCTTTGCTTGTGAACAGCTGAGACTTTTGGGGATCCTCCTTTTATACCCAATCATGAGTGTTATGATTGGGTATAATCAAGTATGATTTGTTGCCCCTGGTGTCCTTAGACAGCTCTTTGGTCTTGGCCATGGTGGATAGGCTGGCATGTGATTGACTGAGTGTGTGGACAGGTGTTTTTTATACAGGTAAGGAGTTCAAACAGGTGCAATACAGATAAAGAGTGCAGAATATAGGAGGGCTTCTTAAAGAAAAACTAACAGGTATGTGACAGCCAGAATTCTTGGTGGTTGGTAGGTGATCAAAGACTTATTTCATGCAATAAAATGCAAATTAATTATTTAAAAATCATACAATGTGATTTTCCTTTTTTTTTTTTTTTTAGATTCTATTTCTCACAGTTGACATGTACCTACGATAAAAATTACAGACCTCTCCATTCTTTGTAGGTGGGAAAATCTTCAAATTCAACAGTGGATCAAACACTTTTTTACCTCACTGTATGTATTTTGTGTCAAGGATGAACACAACAACAACCGAAAGTTGATAGGACTAATATTTTTGAAGAAATTAGCAATTTCAGCTAACAACAGTGAACAATGGACATTGTGCTGCAATGCACCACAGGAGTTCAGAGTTTTGGGTTTTTAAATGTTGTTATTGTGGTTGATGTTAATTTAATATTTTTGTTAGTGTTATTGATTTGTTGTGTTTTTGTAGTTCAATTGGTTTAGTCAGTTTAGTTAAGTGTCATGTTGTCATTACCATGAGTGAGTTAAGTGTCATGTTGCCGTAACTATGAGTGAAAAGTGTAGTGCTTCTGATGTCTTCTACCACCATCTCTGTGTAAAATTAAAGCCACCTGTTTGCAGTAGAATGCAGAAAAGACAAAGCTCTGTGTGTGTGCATGCATATAACTTTGATCACAGACAAACTGTGGAAAGCTGACATTTGCCGTTTGGTATGCTTATATTTTAAGTCAACAATGAACGCTGCCAAAAAGATCGATAGGACTAATATTTTTGGAGAAATTACAGATATTAGCTAACAACACTGAACAATGTGATAATTACATCCTGGACTCACATGCCATTCCAGCAGGGGGCGGTAAATTATCTGTACATTAAAAGTGTGCATATGTGATTTATTAAGTTGCGTTATTTAGTACGTTCAATGTAAGTACATAAGATAACTGTAAATGTTTAAAAGACATGGATGACACAAGAAAGTGAAAACACTTATTTCCATTGTGGTCCATTTAAAAATCGAATGACAAAATAGAAGTAAAAATATAATAATATAATAGTGTGTATATGACAACAAGAACATAATTTAAAATACATTAAGACAGTAAATTAACATAAAAAAAATTATGTAATTAACAGGAAATAAAAGGGTTGAGTTTTTCAAAAAACTGTTGAGGTCTAAGGTTCTAAAAACATTCTGGGCTCACACAGCATTCCAACTGATTATAGAAACTTTGCATAATTTATTACCACCCTTGAAAAATGTCAGATACCTACTTTATAAACACTGCCCAATCTAGAGCCTGTGGATCCTCACAGGCAACATGCCAGTTAATTTAAATGATGAATGTTGGCGCTGTGGGACATGTCTGTGCTTGTTAAGGCAAGCACAGGTAAAGTACACCTTTTATTTACATGTGGTTTATGAAGTCTTGTTACTAATCAATCACAGGGTCTTGGTGGGCAGTGGGACAGATACGTGGAAAATGTGCAATTTATGGTAAAAGCATCAAAAAATTTTCAAAGACAGTGTTAGATATAATAAAAATATAGATATCATGCCATCTCGATCTTTTTTTTTTAATTAATGTATTTGGAATGATTCGGCATGTAAAAAAAACTGATTAGGCTACAACAATTTGCGATTGTATGAGCTATCGCAAGACAGATATATGACAGATATATTTTTGTGGTAAAAGCACTGAAGTTTGCACAGTTTGTTTGAGGTGTACAAAAAAAAATTAGATTAGCCATTCTGTGCTTATTATTTCATCATGCACACAAAAATCACACATGAAGTGCCGCTTTCTGTTTACTTACACACAGAATCCATCCATCCACATATTTTCTATAACCACTTACTCCAATTAAGGGTCAGGAGGGGGCTGGAGTCTTTCTCAATAGTCATAGGGCATGAAGCAAGGTACACCCTGGACAGGACACCAGTCTATCACAGGGTCACATATAGACAAGTCCACGTCCTTCTTGCTGTGAAGCAACAGTGCTAAATGCTAAACTACCGTGCCACAACAGTGATTCCATTTTATCCTTAATTACATTGATTAAAAAAAAGAGTTTGGCATGATATCTATATCTAAATATTTTTCTAACATATCAAACAATGTCTGTGCAATATTTGGTGCTTTCATTTAACATACAGAGCATCCAGAAAGTATTCAAAGCGCTTCATTATTTCCACATTTTGTTATGTTACAACCTTATTCCAAAATGGAGCATATTCATTTCCCCCCTCATTATTCTACACACAATACAACAGAGGAAATTTATTAAAAATAAAAAATAAAAAACTAAAAAATCACAACCCTAATTCCAATGAAGTTGGGACGTTGTGCAAAACGTAAATAACAAAAACAAAAAAGTTTATCAGTTTGAACATTAAATATCTTGTCTCTGTGGTGTATTCAATTGAATACAGGTTGAAGAGGATTTGCAAATCATTGTATTCTGTTTTTATTTACATTGCACACAGCTTCATTGGAAATGAAGTTGTACCTGGTTCACACATCAAGATAAGTAGGTCGATTTCTGACCCGATCTTCCCCTTCCGACAATCTTAAGGAAGCCCTGACTATCGTGATGGCTCTAAATCTTATCAGATATTCCTGCTGTGTGTGGTGTGTTAAGGGCACACTAGTCTGCTTCTAAAGACATCGGGAATGCTCAGACCGCAAATCGTGAATATTCAACATGTTGGATTGTCTTGGTCCGATATCCCAGAGTGTGGGGTGTCCCCTGAGCACAAACAAGCACACAGCCTGCTGAACATGACATGTAGCCAATCAGAAAGCAGAAGCATAGAGGGGAATCCAACCAAAATAGCTGTCATGCCGCACCAGAAAGTCCAGTGCTCCTGCTGTCTTCAGTCCTTTAACCAACTCCTTTTCTTTTTGTATTTTTTTTTCTCAGTTAAAAATAGTCCACAAACTATCGCCATTACTTCTTCCTCATCCACCATGTATGTTTACACAACGTGCCAACTTCATTGGAATTGGGGTTGTATAAGGGGGTGAGGCAAGTCCCTGCTGCAGGGTTATGTAGTTCTAAGTGACCCCAAAATTTTGCTGGACTACATTTGCGGGGCTCAATGCTGATTGCTCAATCTCATGCACCTGACAGCAAAACACAGTAAGCAGCATTTCTAAAACTGAGAAGAAGAAAAGAGCTGATATATGGGCCGACAAGCACAGGTGACAGACAAGGTCCAACAAGCCAAAATTAGATTATACCTCATATTCCAGGATCCTGTTGCCTGACCTCTGCCTGCCTAGGACTAACATGCCTCAGCCTTTGAACTCAAATTGGCCTGCCGCCTGAACTCTGCCTGTCCTTGGCCACCGTCTCAGTCCCTGAAACTCTGTCAACCTGAGAGTTTATGATTGCGCTGCTCTCTGCTTTGACAGATCCCCACAGTTTCAAATAGCACAGTCTCCTTATTGTTCACTCTGACCTTTTGGAATTTGCCATTTTCACCTGGAACATTGTGAACCTTAACTTCTGTATCACCAGACAGAAGTCAAGTCTCTGAAGTCTGTCTTAAAACCTGACTCCTGAGTCTTTCTGATTTCCCTCCCCAGCAGGATGAAAAGCCAAGCTGCAAATAATATTAAAAGTCTGTTACTAATTCTGGACAGCACGGTGACTTAGTGATTAGCAGTGTTGCCTCACAGCAAGAAGGTTATGGGATCGATTCCCATCCATGCCTTTCTGGGTTGGTGTTTGCATGGGTTCCCTCCAGGTGCTCCAGCTGAGGGCAGACTGGCGTCCTGTCCAGGGTGTACCCCGCCTCACACGCTATGACTGCTGGGATAGGCTCCAGCCCCCCCACCCCCGTGACCCTTAATTGGAGTAAGTGGTTGAAGATGAGTGCGTGGGTGTTACTAATTCCAACCATCTGTACCACTCAGCAATATCTCAGTAACCTTTAACATTTAATCTTTGGTCTGTGAGTTGTACCCCTGAACCTTGTCCATCCAGTCAAACATGGTTGAAGTTTCTTTTTTAAAATAATGTAAAGTTGACTTTGTTGCTCCATATATTCCTGATTGTTAGCTTTTCAGACTAGGTGTTGCTGAATGTCCCCAGGGCCAGACTGGAGACAAAAGACTGTAGCGCTTTTGAGATTAAAGGGTCCACTCAGTGCCAGACGTGTAACCTCAATTTTAAACATTGTTTTAATTAAGCAAACAAACAATAAACCATGATCAGTATGACTGCAGTCATCGCAGGAATATGTAGAATTTTATGAGTTTCTGGATCGATTGAGAAGAAGTGAGTTGTGTGTGTGTGTGTGTGTGTGTGTGTGCGTGCGTGCGTGCGTGCGTATGTGCAAGTGAGAAATCTAATAACCTACGTGTGTGAAAGACAAAAATAGATGTGTGATAACCTGAATGATAGCGTAAAGCAGTGGCGGTCCTAGAGTGATTTACTCCCCGGGCGAAACTCCCTGCATGCGCCCCCCCCCCCCCCCCCCCGCGCACACTAACGTGGCCACCACCTCCGCCCCACCACCCATGAAAACACTAACTTCGTCCTGAACACCCACAATCCCACAAATTAACTCACAACAGCTATTTTCAAGAACAAATTTCCAGTTTTAATGACTACTGCAATAACAAACACAAAGAAATTGGCACAGTCTAATGTGTCATCATCCATGGACTTATCTGCAATGATCATCTCAAAAGTTTGCAGGAGGGCATCATAACTGTTTGCCCCAGTGCTCACTATCCGTGATGTGAAATTCCATCGAGTAGGAGCATTTCTGGGCAACCTTGAGCAGCCTGCAGACTCAAGAAAAGACATCCTCTTTGTGGATTTTGAGAAAAATGTGGCAAACCAAGAGAGTGATGCAAAAAATATTCTGCACTCAGATAAGCATTTAGCCCCCTGAGACAGAACCGGATTCAGTCTGTGTGCATAGCAATGCACAAACATTGCACTGGGGGCTATTGCTTTAACTTTGACCTGCAAACCATTGAGAGCTGAAGCCATGACAGCAGCCATGGCTTCTTCGTAAGGAAGACTATCAAATGGCTTCGCCAAAATCCGATCCACAACATTCAAATTGTCTGCCATTATGTGCAGCTTGCTACCTAGCTAGCTCACTAGCTGGGACTGGCGGAAGGCTAGTGTGAAGTTTGTCCGCCTGTGAGTGCTTTGTGACGGTGGAGGAGCTCAGCAGCACCCGCTACTCGGTAGGGACAGAAACTGCGATAGAAGTCAGAAAGAGTGATAGAAGTCAGTCTCCAAACACAAGCAGCTACAAAAAAAAAACACCAGAAATAGAAGCTCGATTTGTCGATAGTCGTTTTTAACAAAGAAAATGCCGCTAAGAGGATTAGGAAAGTCTCCGGTTCAACTCAGAACAGAATGAAAATTAAAAAATGCTCCCACGGATGTTTACACCAAAAGATCGCTGATTCGCTCATTTCGCTGTCAATCAAAAAGGGATTCAGCCTCAGACAGATCATCCAATCATCATGCAGAAGCTGAGCGTCCGGGCCAGCTGAGGCCAGCCCACTGCCCCATAGACCCCCAGACACGCTGAGCGTCCGATGGGCGGGACAAAGCCCAGTATTTATCCAATGACTCCAATCCAATGAATATGGCAGCAAGTAAAAAAAACATGAAGATCTGATGCAGGAAAAATCAAACGAGGACAGCGCGGATATAGACAGTGACAATCAACCAGCCAAAAAAGCCAAACTAAATACGGAACCTGAACTTGAAGACACGGACTTGGATTATGACGAGGCTGGGCTTAGCCAGGACGAGGTAGCCAATGACAGTGGGCCAACAGAAACCACTGATGCAGACACTGAGGGAATAAGTAAGGAAGAAATAGGAACAACCTCCCTCAACAGGAGAGAACTAAGGAGACACCATACCCTCGACTACAAGGCATTTAGTGAAGGAAAAAAGATAGAAGAGAGAAGTACACAAGATGGGAGAAAAAGGGGAGCAGGAAAGATAGGGAAAAACACAGACCAGCAGCAACACCTAGCCCAGGCTAATATGGAAACACTGCTACACAAAGAAACAAAACTTATAGAGTGGGAAAATAGGTTAAGCGACAAAGAACACCAACTTAAACAGCAAGAAGAAATGATGCTACAGAGAGAAGAAGAGACCCGGACGAGAGACGCAAAAGCGAGAGAAGAATGCGAAGAGCTTTTGGAGAAAAAACTCCAAGACAAGCAGAAAAAAATGCAGGACAAGGAGGACAGGATAAAAAAAAAAGGGAAGAAAAAGTGGAAGAGAGAGAAGCAACAGCAGAGGAGAAAGAAAGAATGATAATTGAGTGGCAGAAAAAACTGCTGGAAAGGGAAAAAAGTAACAAAAAGCAACAGTCAAACCAAATGGGAATAGAGAAATTAAAGGAGGACCTGCGCAACAAGAGAATGCAACACCAGGAGGACACTGATAAAATTGATAGACTAACAAAAGAAAACACCACCCTCAAAGATAAATTGAGAGAAAATGAGAGGACCATCCACCAGGTAGAAAAAGACCTAAAAGAGAATAAAAAGGAAAAAGTGAGATTAGAAAAATACTGCGATGAGCTTGAGGAAGTTAACAAAGACCTGTTAGAACAATTTAACAAGAAATCGCCAATAACATCAGATCAAGAGACAACATCAAAGAAACTGGAAAAAAACCTTTTGATAGCGGACTCTAACAGAAGGCACATAGTCCAGCACCTGCTAGAAGCAGACTGCAAAGAATGGCATGCTGAAACCACCATTTACAAAATTGAGGATCTGAGGAGGATACAGAGAAAAGATATAGAGGAATTTGATAACCTGGTCGTCCTCCTGGGAACAAACAACATAAAGGACGGACTGGAAAAAGAGAAGCAACAGAATACATACACCTACTGGAAGAACTAAAAGGAAAGACAAACCAAGAAACTGCATTATATGTTGTAGAAATTCCCCCGATAGGGAGAAGGACAGGTAAATCTGAAGGAGAGAAGTTCAATTCCCACTTGACAAGATACATACCAAGCGACATGAATATAATAAGGACACCAGCGGTGGTAAGCAGAACGCCTACAGAGGACCTACTCGACGATGACCTCCACCTGACCAAAGAAGTTGCAGCTGAATACGCCAATCACGTAGTCAAATGTGTAGAGGCCGCTCAAGGAAGGAAGCTGCAGAAAAGAGAGGATTGCAAACGTACAATTAGGCTGACAGCCAACCAAAGCGAGGATGTACCGCAAATAATTGGGAAAAATGGATGGAGGATACAAGACATGGAAAAGAAACACAAAGTCAAAATCATAGTAGATCACGAAAAACCAACCACGATCAAAATCCGAGGAGAACAAAGGAGCACTGAAAAGGCAGAAAAAGAGTTGAGGGCAATAATTGAAGAAAAAAACGAATCGACGGAGAGAAACAGAGACAGAAGAGAGCAAGCAAAAGATGTGGTATGCCGCTACTACATAAAAGGTATATGCAACAGAGGCACTAGATGTTTCTACAAACACGTCCAAGACCAAACACCAAACAGAGAAGAACAAACATGGACAAGGAAAATGACCAGACAACGAGGCACATCAAGATATGAGGAAAATGAAAGGACACCGAACAGGATAAACATTGAAAAAATTAAATAGGACAACACCCAGAGCCCTGAAAAAAGAATAAAAAGACTTGGAGAAAGAAATACGAAAAGAAAAGTAACATTCAATAATGAAGTACAAAAATATACGATACCATGGATAGGAACAATAAGGGAGAAAAGAACCAAACACAAAAGAGGGGAAAAAAAAGTATAACCAAGGGAAGGTAAACATCATATACACAAACATCAATGGCATTAGAGGGAAAATACACAGCTTATCTGAGATAATACGAACTAACAACACAGATATAGTAATAGTAACAGAAACAAAAGGAGAGCCACCAATAATACCCAACTACACATGGTTCTCCAAGCAAAGACTAAACAGAACAGGAGGAGGCATAGCAATTGCTATAACGAATGAAATAGCAAAGCACACAACAGCCCAAGAAAACCTAGAAGACAGCACAATGAAAATACTCTGGCTAAAAATAGAAAACCCAAAACATAAACCAGACTTCATAGGATGCTACTACGGACCACAAGAGACATGCTATAAGGATGAGGTGGAAAGGCAGTACGCCATAATCAGAACACAAATCCAATGCTACAAACAGGAAGGAAATGTACTACTAGCAGGAGACTTCGATACAAAACTGGAAATTAGAGCAGGACAATACCAACAAAAAGAAAGTAGAAATGGGAGAATCCTAAAAAACCTACTAAAAGAAGCAGACTGCAAGGCAATTAACCTCAAATCTGAAACAGGCCTGTGGACAAGAGAGAACAGACACAATGATGAAAAATCTGTAATAGACTACATAATAGCATGTGACGAAATGGAACAAAGAACAAGAGTAGAAGTTGATGAAGCAGGAACCCTCAAACCCAAAAGTAAACATGGGGAGTCAGATCACAACACGATAGCAGCTTGCATCCAAATACCAGAGACCAGCAGAAGAACAAAAAGAATTAAAAGATGGAACCTAGAACATGAAGAAGGTTGGAAGGAATACAACAAAGTAGTCCAAAAAAATTACAAATAAAAAACCCAGTGAATACAAAGAATATGAAACAGTAATAAAGGAAGCCCTAAAAGAGACAATAGGACAGAGAACAATAAGGATAAACCAACAGAAAAGAAGAAAAGACCCAGAAACAAAAGGCCTGCGGGAGAAAGTGAGAGAGAAAAGGAAAATTTTCCAGAAGGCGGGCAAAGAGGAAAAAAGGAAGCTCTAGAGAGCTACTATGAGGCACAAATGAAATTAAGAAAGGCAACGGATGAAAAATATAAAAAAGAAGTTCAAGAGAACCTGAACAAAATTATCACCTGCAGAGACCCAAGAAATGAGATATGGAAAATGAGGAAAAAGTTAGCCAAGAAGGGACAGGCAGAATACAACTACATCACAGAGGACAATAGAGAAATCACTGATGAGGAAGAAATCAAATCCTACATAGCAAACTACTACGAGGGCCTATACCGAGCAAGAGAAGGTAAACCGGAGTATGAGGCATGGACCAATAGAATATCGGCAGAGGTTGAGAAAGTTACAAACCAACTAAGACCGCAAAACATACCAAAAATAGACCTCGAAGAGATGCTGCGGGTAAAGAGGAAACTAAAACGGAAAAAGGCAACGGGACCAGACAACATACCAAACGAAATATTCATAAATGCAACAAAAATTACCCAAATTTTTTGGGTAATTACCCATTACCCAAAAATACATTTTGTGGAAAAATAATGTTCAGAACCCTGAGCAATACACAGGGAAACAAAACATTACACGTAGAATGTGACGCATGCAAGGATGTTATCAGGGACACACATCACTCATGTCGCTTTTAAGGGCACTGAAATGATTTATGATGACTGTCCAAAGACATATGACTATTTTGCTCTAAAAGGTAAGCAATCTCACACACACACACACACACACACACACACACACACACACACACACACACACACACACACACACACACACACACACACACACACACACACACACACACACACACACACACACAGAGTTCTGGTAACTAAATTACACAACATGACCCTTAGCCTGCTTGTACAGTCAGTTATTTACTGTTGCGCGTTCTGCATGCACAGCGACATGAGGGAATATACTTTTTATAGGGGTCTAAATCAAGACACGTGTCTGTAAACAGAAAAAATAGTACACTTCAGTTCAACTCTGAATTTGATTAGAAATGTCTTTAAGAAATTTACATGCATATAGCCTCTGAGTAAATAATATAATCTCGTTTTCAAATTGATCTGAGCTCGAAGAGGAGGCTGATCTCCCCCGCCGACAGGGTTGTTTTGGTTCAGTCCGGGACAGTGTAAAGTTTCCTTCCGCATCAAAGAAGCTGCCACACATCGAGAGGAGGCGAAGGTAAGAGTTTAGTTCACGGTTTAACTCTGACATATATTCAAATCGGGGGCTGAGACAGTTTGGAAGAATTACACGGAAAATAGCACACTGCATAAACCTGGACGCTAAAAATCTGAAGAAGCGTTCATGGTTTTAGTTCAGCGATAGCTACAGAGAATTTACTGACGTTGCTAAGCAAGTTAACATGTCTTGTTGATAGTTGTCTGACTTTAAAATGCGGTAGTTAAAGTATACTTTTACGTAATATGCTTTAGACAACATTGTTGTACTATCGGTAACAATTTTGTATTTTAATTGTTGTTGTTATTAAATCAAGGCGGGACGGTGTTTCAGACAGTGTTATGGTCCAGGGAGTAGTCCCAGCCCGATTGCTGAAAACTCCATTCCGCTGGTCGTGGTTTAGTCTGTCCACCGGTTTACAAAAGAGTCCTACATCTGATCACTCTTCTGATTTTATCCAACAATGTGATTGTCTTGTATGCATGGTGTGTGTATACTGCGCTCCAAACAAAAATAAAATAAAATAATTTTAAGGGGTTTGTTCTTGTCACATACTTTGACCATGTAATGTGGAGTTGCGTCAGGAAGGGCATCCTGCGAAAAACAACTCCACATGTAGGTCCACCTTGGATCTGCTGTGGCGACCCTGAGTGAAAACAAGGGAGCAGCCGAAGGGACTTACTTTTTGTTCTTGTCAAGTCCTGTTGTCTCACTGCTCATTGTAAAATTTGTGATGTTTGGGTTTGAGCTGTTGTCTGACCAAACAAGCAATGTGAAGACTGCTTTGTAAACTGGAATATTGACGTAATAATATAAAAGTCACGTGGTTTTTGTGTACGTGTATTAGGGTTGTCATGGTTAGTCGACTAGTCACATTACGTTGACTATCAAAATAATCGGTGATTAATTAAATAATCGTCATTGCTTATTTTTTTAATGGCCAGGTCACACAGCACTGAACGAAGGGCAACAAAGCCCAAACGAAACAAGAAATCTGGACTTTCATTGACTTTTGTTGGCATAGTTTAACCTTCGTGCAGCTTCATTCCTGCAGCTGGCATTTCATTAGGATTTTTAAACTGCTGAAAAATTTGAACGAATGCCGCCAAAAACCACAATTCATTCATATTTTGTTTTGCTGTAGTTCTTGACTATTTATTTATTTATTTTTGCTTCGTTTTTGTGACGTCACACAGTACAGAAGCCGGTTTGTGAGCGCTTTTGTGGAGGAGAGATACAGCTGCTTTCTCCACAGTGGTGTGGGGCTTCTGGCTGCATGTGATGCCGCGGTTATGCCGTTGTGCTGGCCGACCAGTAAGAATTTGTCAGTCTCCTCCGCCAGCGCACAGTAGTCCGTGATCACACGCACCAGAGGAGAGAGTTGCTGCACAAAAAGTCTGACCGGAGCAGCGGCATTCTGTCCATGAACTCTGAAGGGATTGCTGTCCTCCAGCCTGTGCAGAAAGAAAAGCCTGCTGGCCCTTTCAGCATCTGATAGTTCAAAATTTTGAGGAAGTGATCCTTTATTATTGCATATTTGTTTGCTCGGGGGGGGGGCTTTGCAGCAGTGGGATTAGCCTCGTTCCTGTCGTCTGGGATGATCTCGCAGAGCGAACTGCGCCTCTGTTTGTGGAAACCAGGCGGCAGTTTACAGAAGCGAGTCTTTGAGCCATCAAGTGTGGAAAAACTTCCAGCAGCAGTGGACATTCGTGTGTGAACAGCTTTGATCCACAGAGGTGTGATATATGAAAACAGAAAACCCAGTGTGATCAGCTGGAGAGAAGGTGAAACGCACTCGCGTGCGTGTGTGTGTCTGATGCATGTACACAGCACTTGTGCATGCCTGAGGTGATCAGAAACAGCAGGGCAAAGAGAGAGCGAGACACTGCTAGCTACTTACTTAGCTGTAAACATTAACAATAATGATTTCATTAGCCTCAGTATGCATATGTGCTTGCTGTAACAGAGATGGCATGTTTGAATAGGAAATGTGATAATGCCAGTGTTTTATAATGCTACGCTACAGTGGAAGAAAAATATGTTCCTCTTCAATAGGTAACTTTGTTAACAAGTAAATATTGAATGAACTATCATCTTAATTGTCTTTATTTTTAGTTAACACATACCTTAAACCAGGGGTGCCCAAGTTTGGTCCTTGAGATCTACCTTCCTGACACTCTTAGTTGTCTCCCTGTTCCAGCACACCTAAATCCAATGAAAGACCCGTTAGCAGGTTTCTGTGTAGGCTCTCCATAGTAGGTTTCCATAGTACAGAAGCTTGAAACTTCGACTGGACTGGGTTGGTTGACGCGAGGACGTTTCGCTTCAAATCGCAGAAGCTTCCTCAGCTAAAATTCTTGCTCTGGTGGTCTGACTTCTGTCTTGACTATTGTAGAGAAGAATAATCAAGAAGTCACAAAAGCTGGAGTTTTAAACCTAACCAGACCCCTACTACCGAGAGTCAGACTGCTATAGGCTAGTGACTAAACAATAGCTCTAATTAGCACCTATTGTGCTCTAGTTAGCACCCTCCTAATGACAGGGCAGCTGTCCCTCCTAATGATGGGACAGACCCTCTCCTAATGGCTCCCTTGACGACTCTGCTGATGACGTGAATGACTCATTACCATGAACAAAAGACTGAAACTGCTTGTCTCAGACCCCCTCCCCGGTTAAGGCTGGGTTTCAAACGTTTCACAAAGAATGCCTCCTTGACCCCTGTCTCAAACCATTTCTTCTCTCTGGCTAATATTTTAACTTCCTTGTCCTCAAACGTGTGGTTAGTGTCTTTAAGGTGGAGATGAACTGCAGACTGAGGTCCACTGGCGCCCTCTCTGCGGTGCTGGTATAGCCTTTTGTGTAAAGGTTGCTTAGTCTCACCTATGTAGTGTTCGTTACAGTTTTCCTGACATCTGATAGAATACACTACATTGCTCTGTTTGTAACTAGGGATCCTGTCCTTAGGGTGAACTAATTTCTATCTCAAGGTGTTAACAGGTTTAAAGTAAACTGGGATTTTGTGCTGTCTGAAGAGCCTCTGTAGTTTTTCCCCTACTCCTGCTAAATAAGGGAGAGGCGCTCCTCTTTTCTTGTCTCCGTCTCCTGTCTATCTGGTCTCTTTGTTCTCTGGGTCTTCTGCACTTTGTCCAGGGACCATCGTGGGTACCCACATACTATGAGGGCTTTCCGGACAAGTTGTTGTTCTTTAGCCCTTCCCTCTGCAGTTGTGGGCACCTGTAGGTCTCTGTGTTGAAGCATCCTGATCACCCCGAACTTGTGTTCAAGGGGGTGGTTTGAGCCAAAGAGCAGATATTGGGCGGTGTGAGTTGGTTTTCTGTAAACCTCTGTCTGGAGCTGCCTGTTCTCTCCACTCGTAACATCACAGTCCAAGAAGGCTAAATGGTTGTTTCTGGCATCCTCACGTGTGAACTTGATATTGGCATCCACCGAGTTGACTTCTTGTTTATTCTTCTCTACAAGAGTCAAGACAGAAGTCAGACCACCAGAGCAAGAATTTTATCTGAGGAAGCTTCTGCGATTTGAAGCGAAACGTCCTCGCATCAAGCAACCCAGTCCAGTCGAAGATTCAAGCTTCTCTACTCGTTAGCAGGCTTTTAATGAGCCTTTCATAGGATCAGACCTGTTGCAGGGTCTGTAATCAATGTAGAGAAATTATCATTTTCCCAAGAAACACCCTCAAAAACAATGGGCGCTCTGAAGAACCAATAAGGGAATTGTTAAGCAAAAAGGTTATTGATATCAGTGGATCGAATCACTTCTTAACGATACCCGAAAAGAACCGGTTATCGATACCCAACCCTAGGAGGGGACTTTCCTGCCTCCGTCGAGCGGGAGGCAGGAAATCATTATATATTAATAGCCAAGTGGCCTCTGCATGTGTGCATGTGTATAACTTCCACCGTGTAGAAACTGGGGAGAGCTGTCATTTGCCGTTGAGTATGCTTCCATATTTTGGGTCAACGATGAATGCCGCGAAAACAGAAGGTTGATAGGACTAATATTTTTGGCGAAATTACAGATGTTGCGTAACAGTGAACACTGATATCACCATTAATCCGTCCCTGGTAACAAGAACAAGTGAATTCTCTCAACCTTGCCAGTTATAAAACATGCCATCAACTAAATGTGCAAAATAATAAATACAATTATTCACAAAAGTCATTTTAATTTTTTGCACTTTCAGTTAAAATCATTTAAAATTACCACCCTTGAAAAATGTCAGCCACCTATTTTTTTAAACACCACCAAATCTACAGGCTGTGGATCCCTACGGGCAATACGCTAGTTCTATTTATTTTATTTTTTTCTGACATTTTGAAAGAATATTATGAATAATTAAAAGGCCATAGGGCACCCACTGTTATTTAAACTTCCCAGTCTCTTGGTTCATGCAAATCCTTAATAATTTTCTACTTGAAGTAGAAAAAGAAGATGTTGAACATGATTTGGATTCAGACCTGGGGTTCCTGACTCAGAATCCTACACCCTAAACACCACAGCGTGTCACACTCTATAATGGGTCATATAGCTTGATGTTATCCTACACGCCACATGAAACTGGCTATTGGATGAATCCTAAGCCAAACCCTAACACTATGGGATAATTAAGGTGGCTATTTACGAATTCTGTATTATTAATACAGCTTGGATGGTGTACAAAGTTGCAGAATACTGGGCTGTATCAGTAATCACTTTGTACAACCCCAATTCCAATGAAGTTGTGAAAAAAGTGTAAAATCTAAATTAAAAACAGAATGCAATGATTTGCAAATCCTTTTCTACTTATATTCAATTGAATACACCACAAAGACAAGATATTTAATGTTCAAACTGATAAACTTTATTGTTTTTGTGCAAATATTTGCTCATTTTGAAATGGATGCCTGCAGCACATTTCAAAAAAGCTGGGACAGTGGTATGTTTACCACTGTGTTACATCACCTTTCCTTCTAACACTCAATATGCGTTTGGGAACTGAGGCCACTAATTATTGAAGCTTTGTAGGTGGAATTCTTTCCCATTCTTGCTTGATGTACAACTTCAGTTGTTCAACAGTCCCGGGTGTCTGTTTTCGTATTTTGCGCTTCATAATGCGCCACACATTTTCAATGTGCGACAGGTCTGGACTGCAGGCAGGCCAGTCTAGTACCCGCACTCTTTTAATGCGAAGCCACGCTGTTGTAACACGTGCAGAATGTGGCTTGGCATTGTCTTGCTGAAATAAGCAGGGACGTCCCTGAAAAAGACGTTGCTTGGATCGCAGCATTTGTTGCTCCAAAACCTGGATGTACCTTTCAGCATTGATGGTGCCATCACAGATGTGTAAGTTGCCCATGCCATGGGCACTAACACACCCCCAACCATCACAGATGCTGGCTTTTGAACTTTGTGCTGGTAACAATCTGGATTGTCTTTTTCTTCTTTTGTCTGGAGAACACGACGTTCATGATTTCCAAAAACAATTTGAAATGGGGACTCATCAGACCACAACACACTTTTCCACTTTGCGTCTGTCCATTTCAAATGAGCTCGGGCCCAGAGAAGGTGGCGGCGTTTCTGGATGTTGTTGATATATGGCTTTTGCTTTGCATGTTAGAGTTTTAACTTGCCTTGTAGATGTAGCAACAAACTGTGTTAACTGACAATCGTTTTCTGAAGTGTTCCTGAGCCCACATGGTAAAGATCCTTTACACAATGATGTTGGTTTTTAATGGAGATCGAAGGTCACGGGCATTCAGTGTTGGTTTTCGGACTTGCCGCTTACGTTTAGAAAGTTCTCCAGATTCTCTGAATCTTCTGATTATATTATGGACTGTAGATGATGGAATCCCTAAATTCCTTGCAGTTGAGTGTTGAGAAACATTGTTCTTAAACTGTTGTACTTTTTTTTTCACGCAGTTGTTCACAAAGTGGTGATCTTTGCCCCATCTTTCCTTGTGAACGGCTGAGCCTTTTGGGGATGCTCCTTTTATACCCAATCATGACACTCACCTGTTTCCAATTAGGTGTTCTTTGAACATTCATCAACTTACCCAGTCTTTTGTTGCTACGTCCCTGGTGGCAGAAAGCAGCGAGGAGTACTGTGATTTGGACCATTTCAACCGCTGGAAAGTTGATGATTTAAAGCGTTTTTTGTAAGCTCCGCAGATTGCCTGTTACAACCAGGACTACGTATGGCAGTGGACAGAAGCGGAAAGAAGAGCTGGCTGTGCTTATGTGTGCTGCATTGTTACAAAAGTGCCGACAAAAGGGCCTTTCACTTTGAATGCTTCAGCACGACGCTTTAACGCATCCCAACGCGTCGTAATGCCAGGCCGATACGTTTGCAATGCGTCGTGACGTCAGACGCGTCGTTTCGGAAGCGGCAAGGGGGCGGAGATTGCGGTTACGTCACACTCTGGCTGTTTCCACAACCTGAAAAAAGTTCAGCGATCGCATCTTGAATTTGGGTCGCCTGAACCACAAAAAAGCTTTAAAAAACAGCAGTATAACGATTCTCCCATCACCCTGCTGGGAGAAGCTTTTTTCCAGCTACTTTTCGGAGTGACGCCGACCGAGGGAGGACTGACGACTTGGTGGGATATCGATCGAACCGCGACAGCGGGCCGACCCGCACGGAGAAGCCGGCCTTCAGGCATCATTCCTGGGCAGACCGAGGCAGGCAGCCGGGGGGATGGAGCAGACCCACTCAGTCTGAAATCTCCCACTTTTTGGATATATGCAAAGTCCCCGTTTACCCAACGGAGTTTAGTTCTGCAGCTTTTTCAAGGTGAGAATAATATTAAAATAAAATGTGACATTTACACTGCTGTGAAGGTTTAATGATCGGCTAACGTTAGTGTAGCCGTTTAGCACAGTTGATCTGAGTGAACGCTTTAATTTGTAAATGTTCAGTCTTTTTTTTTTTACCAAATAAAGCTACAGCTTTTTTCAGACACCACAAAAGCTCAACTTTAAATAACCTTTTTCCTTTTAGTTTATATATAAACTGTTTAGTGTTTCTTTATATTTAAAGAAATATTTATTTGTCCCAATCAGGAACATTTGCTGTGCAGACAACCAAACTTCCATTGATGAGCTGAACACCATGAAGTCCAGTCGAAAGAAAACATCTCTGCTCTTCAACACCACCAGAGTTCAAAGCTACAAAAGAGACCTTCATCTGGTCCTGAGAATTCAGCATGACATCACCTGCTTCTAAATAAAAGGCTCTTTCAGCAGCAACTATTTTATAATTTTTTAAAAAGCTGTTTCATTTTATTTTTTAACAATAAATGAACGGATCATTAAAAATGTCCATGAATCAAAGTCAAAAGACATTTGCACAGGTAGAAGCTCTCCACTTATTGTGCTCAAATTCATATTTTAGAAATGACTCTGTCCTGATAACACCATTAAAGTTAATTACATATTTTGATGAAATTACAAGTTGAAATGACTATATTGAAAAAAAAATTAATCGCGAGGTTTATGTCACAGAAATCCTACTTTACAATCTTACTGCCGTCATTGTTAAATTATTTCCTGTTGCATTTATAATAAACATTTGTATTTATTTACAGTGTCTGTTCTTCTGGTTGAAATGAGATATAAATAATCTACCAGACTTAAAAAAAAAAAAAATGTACAAGTTTCCATGTTATTTTATTTGTCTAAAAATAAATGTCCAAGGTTCCTTATGTTAAACAAGAAATTATCTAATCTGAAATAACAGGTGGTTTTAAATTTACAGATGAAAGGTTTCTAAAGAACCATTTATTGATTTATTTAGCTATTTTATTTTCAAGTGTTCTAAACTTTTTTTTTTAACAGTAATTAGAAATTTTGAGGTAACAAACAACAACAAAAAAAAGCATTTCCAATGATTTTTCTTCAGAAAACGGCTCTATAAATGAGCAGTCCTGTCACATGTTAATGTTTTGTACAGATCAGTGGTTTCTGCACCAATCCGTTTTGTATAGATCTGTAGTTTCTGCACCGATCAGGGGTTTCTGCCACTAGTCTTCCGTGTTTTGGCCCGACGCGTCGTTCCTATTGGACAACGCGAAGGTAGGTCACAGCTCAGAGTGTCCAAAGTTGGATTGGATTGAACTTTGACCGCGTCAGCCTGCCGACAAGCGGCAATGCGCGTTCCCGTCAGAAGCGTCGTTTTAGCTCGGCTTTTGATGCGACGCTTCTGACGCGTCTAAAAAGCAACGCGTCTCATTGAAAATAATGCTTTTTAGACCGATTTTTGACGCTTCTGACGCGTTCAGTGTGAAAGGCCCTAAAGGAGGAAGAGAGAGCCGCTGTCAAAAATGACCAGTCCTTGTTGATAATTGGAGACAAACAAATTTCTGGCCCCTTGAAGGCAGTTAACGGATGGTTAGACGAAGTCCAGAGACTGAAACTGTGGATATTGCAGAATATTTGCTAAGCAGGGATGAGAAATCGCTACTCCGCCGGCTTCATAATGATTACAATGACGATGAGTCTCACATATAACCTCTTTGGTGTCACTTTGTTTTGATAAGTTGACAGACATACTGTGATATGTGCATGCATGCAGTTTGTTTATAGAACATGTCAGTTTTGCAATATTAGGCGGAACGACATTAGTCATAAGCCGATGCACGAAAACGGCGGCACGGTTTCAGGATATTGACAAAATAAATGTGTGCAAGAAACTTACAATTTTAGTCCATCTTTTACGTCCGTCTGGACGTTGACTTCCTGTTCCGGAGCACAGCGGTGTTCTGCTGTATCTGTTAGCTGTTTGAACTGAGCTGTTTGAGTTCTTTGAATTAACAGTCTTTTTCAAGACTTTTTTACTTTTTTTACTTTTTCACCGTGCTCCAACACCTAAAGAAGACCTCTAACGGTCGAAACATCGCGACGGAGCACTTTTATCAGCTAACTTTCATCAGCGTTGGCAAGCTAACTAGCTTGCTAACGCTTTCGTTTTTATTTTTATTTTATTTTTTAGCACTGTTGTCGTGCTGCTCCACAGCCTGTCTAGTGGATTTTTATTTTATTTTAGCACCGTTGTCGTGCGTTACCTGTGCTGCTCCACAGCCTGTCTAGTGGATTTTTATTTTATTTTAGCACTGTTGTCGTGCGTTACCTGTGCTGCTCCACAGCCTGTCCAGTGGATTTTGATTTTATTTTTTTAGCACTGTTGTCGTGCGTTACCTGTGCTGCTCCACAGCCTGTCCAGTGGATTTTGATTTTATTTTTTTAGCACCGTTGTCGTGCGTTACCTGTGCTGCTCCACAGCCTGTCCAGTGGATTTTTATTTTATTTTTTACCACTGTTGTCGTGCGTTACCTGTGCTGCTCCACAGCCTGTCTAGTGGATTTTTATTTTATTTTTTACCACTGTTGTCGTGTGTTACCTGTGCTGCTCCACAGCCTGTCCAGTGGATTTTTATTTTATTTTTTACCACTGTTGTCGTGTGTTACCTGTGCTGCTCCACAGCCTGTCCAGTGGATTTTTATTTTATTTTTTACCACTGTTGTCGTGTGTTACCTGTGCTGCTCCACAGCCTGTCCAGTGGATTTTTATTTTATTTTTTACCACTGTTGTCGTGTGTTATCTGTGCTGCTCCACAGCCTGTCTAGTGGATTTTTATTTTATTTTTGCACCGTTGTCGTGCGTTCGCTGTTGCCGTGCGTTACTTGTGCTGCTTCATGGCCTGTCTGGTGCCTTAACTAAAGCACTCCTTCTGCTGAATCACCTCTAAATTATTTATACATTATTCACTTTGCGTGTTTTTAGGAATCCGCTAGGTTGCGTAGCTACTAGCTCTTAGCCGATTTAGCATGGCGGCTTCTCCTGTCTCTCCCGCACTTTTCTGCTCTGGTTGTGAAATGTTTAGTTGTTCCTCGGCCTCCTTTAGCAGTAATGGTACTTGTAATAAGTGCAGCTTATTCGTAGCTTTGGAGGCCAGGCTGGGCGAATTGGAGACTCGGCTCCGCACCGTGGAAAATTCTACAGCTAGCCAGGCCCCTGTAGTCGGTGCGGACCAAGGTGGCTTAGCCGCCGTTAGTTCCCCCCTGGCAGATCCCGGGCAGTCGGGAAAGCAGGCTGACTGGGTGACTGTGAGGAGGAAGCGTAGCCCTAAACAGAAGCCCCGTGTACACCGTCAACCCGTTCACATCTCTAACCGTTTTTCCCCACTCGACGATACACTCGCCGAGGATCAAACTCTGGTTATTGGCGACTCTGTTTTGAGAAATGTGAAGTTAGCGACACCAGCAACCATTGTCAATTGTCTTCCGGGGGCCAGAGCAGGTGACATTGAAGGAAATTTGAAATTGCTGGCTAAGGCTAAGCGTAAATTTGGTAAGATTGTAATTCACGTCGGCAGTAATGACACTCGGTTACGCCAATCGGAGGTCACTAAAATTAACATTAAATCGGTGTGTAACTTTGCAAAAACAATGTCGGACTCTGTTGTCTTCTCTGGGCCCCTCCCCAATCAGACCGGGAGTGACATGTTTAGCCGCATGTTCTCCTTGAATTGCTGGCTGTCTGAGTGGTGTCCAAAAAATGAGGTGGGCTTCATAGATAGTTGGCAAAGCTTCTGGGGAAAACCTGGTCTTGTTAGGAGAGACGGCATCCATCCCACTTTAGATGGAGCAGCTCTCATTTCTAGAAATCTGGCCAATTTTCTTGGATCCTCCAAACTGTGACTGTCTAGCGTTGGGACCAGGAGGCAGAGCTGTGGTCTTATACACCTCTCTGCAGCTTCTCTCCCCCTGCCATCTCCTCATTACCCCATCCCCGTAGAGACGGTGCCTGCTCCCAGACCACCAATAACCAGCAAAAATCTATTTAAGCAAAAAAATTCAAAAAGAAAAAATAATATAGCACCTTCAACTGCACCACAGACTAAAACAGTTAAATGTGGTCTATTAAACATTAGGTCTCTCTCTTCTAAGTCCCTGTTGGTAAATGATATAATAATTGATCAACGTATAGATTTATTCTGCCTAACAGAAACCTGGTTACAGCAGGATGAATATGTTAGTTTAAATGAGTCAACACCCCCGAGTCACACTAACTGTCAGAATGCTCGTAGTACGGGCCGGGGCGGAGGATTAGCAGCAATCTTCCATTCCAGCTTATTAATTAATCAAAAACCTAGACAGAGCTTTAATTCATTTGAAAGCTTGTCTCTTAGTCTTTTCCATCCAAATTGGAAGTCCCAAAAACCAGTTTTATTTGTTATTATCTATCGTCCACCTGGTTGTTATTGTGAGTTTCTCTGTGAATTTTCAGACCTTCTGTCTGACTTAGTGCTTAGCTCAGATAAGATACTTATAGTGGGCGATTTTAACATCCACACAGATGCTGAGAATGACAGCCTCAACACTGCATTTAATCTATTATTAGACTCTATTGGCTTTGCTCAAAAAGTAAATGAGTCCACCCACCACTTTAATCATATCTTAGATCTTGTTTTGACTTATGGTATGGAAATAGAAGACTTAACAGTATTCCCTGAAAACTCCCTTCTGTCTGATCATTTTTTAATATTTACATTTACCCTGATGGACTACCCTGCAGTGGGGAATAAGTTTCATTACACTAGAAGTCTTTCAGAAAGCGCTGTAACTAGGTTTAAGGATATGATTCCTTCTTTATGTTCTCTAATGTCATATACCAACACAGAGCAGAGTAGCTACCTAAACTCTGTAAGGGAGTTAGAGTATCTCGTCAATAGTTTTACATCCTCATTGAAGACAACTTTGGATGCTGTAGCTCCTCTGAAAAAGAGAGCTTTAAATCAGAAGTGTCTGACTCCGTGGTATAACTCTCAAACTCGTAGCTTAAAGCAGATAACCCGTAAGTTGCTCTATAAAAAAGCCCTCCGTAAAGCTAGGACATCTTTCTACTCATCACTAATTGAAGAAAATAAGAACAACCCCAGGTTTCTTTTCAGCACTGTAGCCAGGCTGACAAAGAGTCAGAGCTCTATTGAGCTGAGTATTCCATTAACTTTAACTAGTAATGACTTCATGACTTTCTTTGCTAACAAAATTTTGACTATTAGAGAAAAAATTACTCATAATCATCCCAAAGATGTATCGTTATCTTTGGCTGCTTTCAGTGATGCCGGTATTTGGTTAGACTCTTTCTCTCCGATTGTTCTGTCTGAGTTATTTTCATTAGTTACTTCATCCAAACCATCAACATGTTTATTAGACCCCATTCCTGCCAGGCTGCTCAAGGAAGTCCTACCATTATTTAATGCTTCAATCTTAAATATGATCAACTTATCTTTGTTAGTTGGCTATGTACCACAGGCTTTTAAGGTGGCAGTAATTAAACCATTACTTAAAAAGCCATCACTTGACCCAGCTATCTTAGCTAATTATAGGCCAATCTCCAACCTTCCTTTTCTCTCAAAGATTCTTGAGAGGGTAGTTGTAAAACAGCTAACTGATCACCTGCAGAGGAATGGTCTATTTGAAGAGGTTCAGTCAGGTTTTAGAATTCATCATAGTACAGAAACAGCATTAGTGAAGGTTACAAATGATCTTCTTATGGCTTCGGACAGTGGACTTATCTCTGTGCTTGTTCTGTTGGACCTCAGTGCTGCTTTTGATACTGTTGACCATAAAATTTTATTACAGAGATTAGAGCATGTCATAGGTATTAAGGGCACTGCGCTGCGGTGGTTTGAATCATATTTGTCTAATAGATTACAGTTTGTTCATGTAAATGGGGAATCTTCTTCACAGACTAAAGTTAATTATGGAGTTCCACAAGGTTCTGTGCTAGGACCAATTTTATTCACTTTATACATGCTTCCCTTAGGCAGTATTATTAGACGGTATTGCTTAAATTTTCATTGTTACGCAGATGATACCCAGCTTTATCTATCCATGAAACCAGAGGACACACACCAATTAGCTAAACTGCAGGATTGTCTTACAGACAAAGACATGGATGACCTCTAATTTCCTGCTTTTAAACTCAGATAAAACTGAAGTTATTGTACTTGGCCCCACAAATCTTAGAAGCATGGTCTCTAACCAGATCTTTACTCTGGATGGCATTTCCCTGACCTCTAGTAATACTGTGAGAAATCTTGGAGTCATTTTTGATCAGGATATGTCATTCAAAGCGCATATTAAACAAATATGTAGGACTGCCTTTTTGCATTTACGCAATATCTCTAAAATCAGAAAGGTCTTGTCTCAGAGTGATGCTGAAAAACTAATTCATGCATTTATTTCCTCTAGGCTGGACTATTGTAATTCATTATTATCAGGTTGTCCTAAAAGTTCCCTAAAAAGCCTTCAGTTAATTCAAAATGCTGCAGCTAGAGTACTGATGGGGACTAGCAGGAGAGAGCATATCTCACCCGTGTTGGCCTCTCTTTCTTTCTTTCTTTCTTTAATATTTATTTCATTCATTTAAAAGAAAAACAGAAAAGCAAAAAACAAAAGCACCACAATACCAGAATGAAATGGAGCAGAAAGAAGAACAAGTCTTATGATTTCTGCCCCTTTTAACAATACAATCTTTCAATATACAGCATCATAGTCAACATTATTTAACAGATTGCATTTCTTTAACTTGTCACATACCACTGACCCATTTCATAATTATGACCATTAATTAATAGATTACATCACTGACAGGTTACATTTAAACTTAAGACACTCCAAACATTATTAACAGTTTACTTTTTTTTTTTTTTTTACTTTCTTGCAGCCCACTGACTTACTTCATAGTTTCATACTTACTTAATACATCTAATTTAATATGTTTTTTAAATAATTTAAGCGACCTTAATTCTTTAATTTCTTTATTAAGATTGTTCCATAATTTGACACCATTTACTGCAATACTCCTTTCCTTTACTTTGGTTCTAAATCTTGGTTTTTTAAAGACTTCTATTCCTTTCAATTTATAACTACTTACTCTTTTTTCAAACATATTTTGAATGTTTGTTGGTAAAGTATTTTTATTAACTTGGTACATCGTTTGTAATATTTTCAAATCAACTAAATCATGAAATTTAAGTACCCTATACTTAATAAACAATGGATTAGATGAATCTCTAAAACCACTGTTACTAATCACTTTTAAAGCTCTTTTCTGCAAAATAAATAAAGGTTGTATATAGGTTGTATATGTTGATCCCCAGATTTCTACACAGTAAGTTAAATATGGGACAATCAATGAATTGTACAATGTTAATAAACCATAACTATTTAATGAATATTTTACTTTATGCAAAACAGCAATGGCTTTCGCTATTTTTCCTTTTATGTAATTTATGTGTGACTTCCATGTAAGATCTTCATCAATCATGACTCCTAAAAATTTCATTTCTTTTACCCTTTGTATATCCATTCCATCTATTTGTAATGACACATTATTTTCTTTCGCTCTATCATTAAACAATATGAAATTTGTCTTATTAATATTTAGTGACAATCTGTTTATATCAAACCAATGTTTAACTTTTTCCAACTCTGTATTTATCACTTGTGCTACTTCCTGTATATCTGATCCAGAGTAAAACAGCGCTGTATCATCAGCAAATAAAATGCTGCCAAGCACATTGGATACATTCACAAAATCATTGATATACAAAATAAACAGTTTGGGTCCAAGTACCGATCCTTGTGGTACTCCATAAATAATGTTACACAATTCTGATTTGGTATTATTTATCTGAACAAACTGTTTTCTATTTTCTAAGTAGCTTTTTACCCACTGATGTGCAACACCTCTTATTCCATATTGTTGTAACTTGTGGAGCAATCTTGAGTGGTCTATAACATCAAAAGCCTTTTTCAGGTCAATAAAAATACTTACAAAATAATCCTTATTATCTATTGTTGTTGATATTTTCTCTATTAGTTCCATAATTGCCATAGCTGTCGAATGTTTTGTTCTGAATCCATACTGAGCATTATTTAAAATATGATGTTTCTCAATAAATTTATCCAATCTTGTTACAAAAACTTTTTCCATAATTTTAGAAAACTGTGGAAGCAATGATACTGGCCTGTAATTAGAAAAATTATGTTTGTCTCCATTTTTATATAATGGGACTACCTTAGCAATTTTCATTTCATCTGGAAAAACCCCAGTTGACAGAGACAGATTACAAATATAAGTAAATGGTTCAATAACAATTTCTATTATACTTTTTACAGTCATCATGTCTAAATCTTCATGGTCAGTTGATCTTTTGCTTACACAGTTTTTAACAATATTTCTTATTTCATCTTTTTCCACATTGTCCAGGAAAATACTATTGACCGTATTTACCAATGTACATAATTTATCTTCTATTATTGGTTTATTTCCCACCAGACTTGACCCTACATTTGAAAAATAATCATTAAACCCATTTGCAACTTCTTTTATATCATATATCTCTTTATTTTCCTTAACAAAGTAATTTGGAATAGTTTCTTTCGTTCCATCACTATCAATCACACTTTTATAATTCCCCATGTTACCCTCATATTATCTTTACTCTTATTTAGTTTTTCACTGTAATAATCTTTTTTTTGTTTCCTAATTATTGTTAATAGTTTATTTTTATATTTTTTGTATTTATGTTCTGATTCCTTTGTTTGCAATTTTAAAAAGCACCTGTATAAATAGTTTTTCTTTGCACAAGCATTTTTTATTCCCTTTGTCAGCCATGGTTTATTTACTCTTTTCTTACTAATTTCAATTAATTTACAATTTTTATTGTATGATTTCATCAATATTTTCATAAATGAGTTATATGCTACATTAACATCACTGACATAAACTTCTTCCCAGTTTTGATTTTTAAGGTCATATTTTAATGCCTCTAAGGCTTTTACTGACTTATCTCTTTTAAAGTTTATATCAGTTTTTTTGTTGTACCTATTTTTATATTTAAATATTGAAAAAATTGGTAAATGGTCGCTAATATCTGTCATGAAGATCCCATTCTTGATAATTTCATCTGTTCTGTTTGTAAATATATTATCAATTACCGTTGCACTTTGCGATGTAATTCTGGTTGGTTTTGTTATCAAGGGGAATAACCCCAAACTATACATTGTATTCACAAAATCACTTGATCTTTGGCAGCTGGAGCTTTCTATGTTAATATTAAAGTCCCCACACATAAAAAGCGTTTTGTTTTTAATTTGATGGAATAATTCAATTATTTTATCTGTAAATTTCACAACACAAGAATCTGGTGCTCTGTATACACAACTAACTAAAATATTCTTAGATGTTTCATGTACAAGTTCCACTGTTACAATTTCTATGACATCATTCATAATTGTCATTTCTTCAACAATTGTACACATCAGATCTGTTTTTGTATACAGAGCAATACCACCGCCTTTTTTATATCTTCTGTTTACAAAATACAGCTCATATCCCTCCATTTGAACTTCATCCATGAGATCATCTTTAAGCCAAGATTCAGTGATTGCAACAATACTAAATCTATTTTTAAACTGATTTAAATAATCTTTTATTTGTGACATTTTACAATACAAGCTTCGACTGTTTATATGTATGAGTGACAGGGTATCTTCTGCAATTTTTTCACTATTCAGCTGTTCTACTGTATAATACTCACAACCAATCGTTTTTAAGTCAAATATACTTTCATCAATATTAGTGTCTATGTCATATATTTTATCCTCTGTTTCCATGTTTGATCTGATTTTTTGTTGGTCCAATTACCAACAGATGTTATATTTGATTGTCTATTCAGGTCTGTATTTCGTAAGGTCCTCCATGTTTTTGATTTGTATACCGTTTGTTCCTTCTTTCACTCTAATCCACACCCTACAATTCCAGACCCATGTAGCAACAATATGTTTCTGTTTTCTTAGTAGTCTTGCTTCCCTAGCAATATCTGCATTTTTTTTTTGTTAGATGCTCATTTATATAGACACTCGTTCCTTTCAAATTCTTTGCCTGTCTTAATAACTCATATTTATATTTTCTGCTTGTAAATCGTATAACAATGTTAGATAGTTTATTTTTTCTATCTTTAGTTGGAATAGTATAACAGTCTGATATTCATTGGCTTCCTGTTAATTCTAGAATAGAATTTAAAATTCTTCTTCTTACTTATAAGGTTTTGAATAATCAGGTCCCATCTTATCTTAGGGACCTCGTTGTACCATATTACCCCATTAGAGCGCTTCGCTCTGACTGCAGGCTTACTTGTAGTTCCTAGGGTTTGTAAGAGTAGAATGGGAGGCAGAGCCTTCAGCTTTCAGGCTCCTCTCCTGTGGAACCAGCTCCCAATTCAGATCAGGGAGACAGATACCCTCTCTACTTTTAAGATTAGGCTTAAAACTTTCCTTTTCGCTAAGGCTTATAGTTAGGGCTGGATCAGGTGACCCTGGACTATCCCTTGGTTATGCTGCTTTAGACGTAGACTGTGGGGGGGTTCCCATGATGCACTGTTTCTTTCTCTTTTTGCTCTGTATGCATCACTCCGCATTTAATCATTAGTGATCGATCTCTGCCCCCTTCCACAGCATGTCTTTTTCCTGGTTCTTTCCCTCAGCCCCAACCAGTCTCAGCAGAAGACTGCCCCTCCCTGAGCCTGGTTCTGCTGGAGGTTTCTTCCTGTTAAAAGGGAGTTTTTCCTTCCCACTGTAGCCAAGTGCTTGCTCACAGGGGGTCGTTTTGACCGTTGGGGTTTTTCATAATTATTGTATGGCCTTGCCTTACAATATAAAGCACCTTGGGGCAACTGTTTGTTGTGATTTGGCGCTATATAAAAAAAAAGTTGATTGATTGATTGATCTTTCTTTTCTATGGCGAAATTGTGTAGAATGAATGGAGGTTTACGACCACATTTCTTCTTCTTTCTGTCTTTGTGTGGACTCGGCAGAACTTTGCAGTAGTGTGTTATCAGCCAACTTTCAAGCCTATAAATTCCGTTTGAGCATTTGAAAACAGCACAATGCGCCCCTGTCATTATTGTATGCATTGCTTAAGGCTTAAAACCTTTGAAACAATCCCTGTAAAAGCCTTAACTTTTACAGTCCGCTAATGCTACTGTATATGAAATTCAATGGGAGCCGTGTGAGTTTGGTAGTTGGGATTTTTGCCCCCGTTTGACCCACGCATGCACAGATGCGTTGTGCACTTCGCTTATTAAACCTCACGTACCGGCCCGGGCTTTGCGTTCTCAGGGTGCAGGACTACTTTGTGTCCCTAGGGTGAATAAGAAGTCTGCAGGTCATAGAGTGTTCTCTTATCGTGCCCCTGTTCTGTGGAATGATCTTCCTGCGTCAATAAAAGTCAGATACTGTGGAGACTTTCAAGTCCAGACTTAAGACGCGCTTATTTTCCCTTTTTATATGGCTGGCATACTGGTATAGTTTTGTTCTGCGCTTTTTACCGTTTTAATTCATTTTATTAGAAAATGGAGCATGCTGCGGCCTCAACTTTACTTTAATTCTGGGTCTTTTAGTGAAGCCTAGGGCTCGTGGCCAGCAATCACCTTAGTATTTCCTGTTTTTCTTGTTGTTTAATGCTGGCAAATTATACTGTATTTCTTGTCTTTCTGATGTCTGATTCTGGCCTCTACTGGTGGTTGGCTCTCACTGCGGTATTGTATCACTTCCTGTTCCGGAGCACAGCTGTGTTTTGCTGTATCTGTTAGCTGTTTAATCTGCGCAGTTAGATTGATCTAGTTAACTAGATAACGATTTGTTTCACAGTGTAATCTTCGCGTGCCTTAACTAAAGCACTCCCTCTGCTGAATCACCTTTAAATTATTTACACATTATTCACTTTGTGTGTTTTTAGAAATCCGCTAGCTTAGCGCAGCTACTAGCTCTTAGCCAATTTAGCATGGCAGCTTCTCCTGTCTCTCCCGCACTTTTCTGCTCTGGGTGTGAAATGTTTAGTTATTCCTCGGCCTCCTTTAGCAGTAATGGTACTTGTAATAAGTGTAGCTTATTTGTAGCTTTGGAGGCCAGGCTGGGCGAACTGGAGACTCGGCTCCGCACCATGGAAAATTCTACAGCTAGCCAGGCCCCTGTAGTCGGTGCGGACCAAGGTAGCTTAGCCACCGTTAGTTCCCTTCCAGCAGATCCCGAGCAGCCGGGAAAGCAGGCCGACTGGGTGACTGTGAGGAGGAAGCGTAACCCTAAACAGAAGCCCCGTGTACACCCCCAACCCGTTCACATTTCTAACCGTTTTTCCCCACTCGGCGACACACCCACCAAGGATCAAACTCTGGTTATTGGCGACTCTGTTTTGAGAAATGTGAAGTTAGCGACACCAGCAACCATAGTTAATTGTCTTCCGGGGGCCAGAGCAGGCGACATTGAAGGAAATTTGAAACTGCTGGCTAAGGCTAAGCGTAAATTTGGTAAGATTATAATTCACGTCGGCAGTAATGACAGCCGGTTACGCCAATCGGTCACTAAAATTAACATTGAATCGGTGTGTAACTTTGCAAAAACAATGTTGGACTCTGTAGTTTTCTCTGGGCCCCTCCCCAATCGGACCGGGAGTGACATGTTTAGCCGCATGTTCTCCCAGAATTGCTGGCTGTCTGAGTGGTGTCCAAAAAATGAGGTGGGCTTCATAGATAATTGGCAAAGCTTCTGGGGAAAACCTGGTCTTGTTAGGAGAGACGGCATCCATCCCACTTTGGATGGAGCTGCTCTCATTTCTAGAAATCTGGCCAATTTTCTTAAATCCTCCAAACCGTGACTATCCAGGGTTGGGACCAGGAAGCAGAGTTGTAGTCTTACACACCTCTCTGCAGCTTCTCTCCCCCTGCCATCCCCTCATTACCCCATCCCCGTAGAGACGGTGCCTGCTCCCAGACCACCAATAACCAGTAAAAGTCTATTTAAGCATAAAAATTCAAAAAGAAAAAATAATATAGCACCTTCAACTGCACCACAGACTAAAACAGTTAAATGTGGTCTATTAAACATTAGGTCTCTCTCTTCTAAGTCCCTGTTAGTAAATGATATAATAATTGATCAACATATTGATTTATTCTGCCTTACAGAAACCTGGTTACAGCAGGATGAATATGTTAGTTTAAATGAGTCAACACGCCCGAGTCACACTAACTGCCAGAATGCTCGTAGCATGGGCCAAGGCGGAGGATTAGCAGCAATCTTCCAGCTTATTAATTAATCAAAAACCCAGACAGAGCTTTAATTAATTTGAAAGCTTGACTCTTAGTCTTGTCCATCCAAATTGGAAGTCCCAAAAACCAGTTTTATTTTTGTTATTATCTATCGTCCACCTGGTCGTTACTGTGAGTTTGTCTGTGAATTTTCAGACCTTTTGTCTGACTTAGTGCTTAGCTCAGATAAGATAATTATGGTGGGCGATTTTAACGTCCACACAGATGCTGAGAATGACAGTCTTAACACTGCATTTAATGTATTATTAGACTCAATTGGCTTTGCTCAAAATGTAAATGAGTCCACCCACCACTTTAATCATATCTTAGATCTTGTTCTGACTTATGGTATGGAAATTGAAGACTTAACAGTATTCCCTGAAAACTCCCTTCTGTCTGATCATTTCTTAATAACATTTACATTTACTCTGATGGACTACCCAGCAGTGGGGAATAAGTTTCATTACACTAGAAGTCACTAGAAGAACAACCCCAGGTTTCTTTTCAGCACTGTAGCCAGGCTGACAAAGAGTCAGAGCTCTATTGAGCTGAGTATTCCATTAACTAACAAAATTTTAACTATTAGAGAAAAAATTACTCATAACCATCCCAAAGACGTATCGTTATCTTTGGCTGCTTTCAGTGATGCCGGTATTTGGCTAGACTCTTTCTCTCTGATTGTTCTGTCTGAGTTATTTTCATTAGTTACTTCATCCAAACCATCAACATGTTTATTAGACCCCATTCCTACCAGGCTGCTCAAGGAAGCCCTACCATTATTTAATGCTTCGATCTTAAATATGATCAATCTATCTTTGTTAGTTGGCTATGTACCACAGGCTTTTAAGGTGGCAGTAATTAAACCATTACTTAAAAAGCCATCACTTGACCCAGCTATCTTAGCTAATTATAGGCCAATCTCCAACCTTCCTTTTCTCTCAAAAATTCTTGAAAGGGTAGTTGTAAAACAGCTAACTGATCATCTGCAGAGGAATGGTCTATTTGAAGAGTTTCAGTCAGGTTTTAGAATTCATCATAGTACAGAAACAGCATTAGTGAAGGTTACAAATGATCTTATGGCCTCAGACAGTGGACTCATCTCTGTGCTTGTTCTGTTAGACCTCAGTGCTGCTTTTGATACTGTTGACCATAAAATTGTATTACAGAGATTAGAGCATGCCATAGGTATTAAAGGCACTGCACTGTGGTGGTTTGAATCATATTTATCTAATAGATTACAATTTGTTCATGTAAATGGGGAATCTTCTTCACAGACTAAGGTTAATTATGGAGTTCCACAAGGTTCTGTGCTAGGACCAATTTTATTCACTTTATACATGTTTCCCTTAGGCAGTATTATTAGACGGCATTGCTTAAATTTTCATTGTTATGCAGATGATACCCAGCTTTATCTATCCATGAAGCCAGAGGACACACACCAATTAGCTAAACTGCAGGATTGTCTTACAGACATAAAGACATGGATGACCTCTAATTTCCTGCTTTTAAACTCAGATAAAACTGAAGTTATTGTACTTGGCCCTACAAATCTTAGAAACATGGTGTCTAACCAGATCCTTACTCTGGATGGCATTACCCTGACCTCTAGTAATACTGTGAGAAATCTTGGAGTCATTTTTGTTCAGGATATCTCATTCAATGCGCATATTAAACAAATATGTAGGACTGCTTTTTTGCATTTGCGCAATATCTCTAAAATTAGAAAGGTCTTGTCTCAGAGTGATGCTGAAAAACTAATTCATGCATTTATTTCCTCTAGGCTGGACTATTGTAATTCATTATTATCAGGTTGTCCTAAAAGTTCCCTGAAAAGCCTTCAGTTAATTCAAAATGCTGCAGCTAGAGTGCTAACAGGGACTAGAAGGAGAGAGCATATCTCACCCATATTGGCCTCTCTTCATTGGCTTCCTGTTAATTCCAGATAGAATTTAAAATTCTTCGTCTTATAAGGTTTTGAATAATCAGGTCCCATCTTATCTTAGGGACCTCATTGTACCATATCACCCCAATAGAGGGCTTCGCTCTCAGACTGCTGGCTTACTTGTAGTTCCTAGGGTTTGTAAGAGTGGAATGGGGGGCAGAGCCTTCAGCTTTCAGGCTCCTCTCCTGTGGAACCAGCTCCCAATTCAGATCAGGGAGACAGACACCCTCTCTACTTTTAAGATTAGGCTTAAAATTTTCCTTTTTGCTAAAACTTATAGTTAGGGCTGGATCAGGTGACCCTGAACCATCCCTTACTTATGCTGGTATAGACTTAGACTGCTGGGGAGTTCCCATGATGCACTGAGTGTTTCTTTCTCTTTTTGCTCTGTATGCACCACTCTGCATTTAATCATTAGTGATTGATCTCTGCTCCCCTCCACAGCATGTCTTTTTCCTGGTTCTCTCCCTCAGCCCCAACCAGTCCCAGCAGAAGACTGCCCCTCCCTGAGCCTGGTTCTGCTGGAGGTTTCTTCCTGTTAAAAGGGAGTTTTTCCTTCCCACTGTTGCCAAGTGCTTGCTCACAGTGGGTCGTTTTGACCGTTGGGGTTTTCCCGTAATTATTGTATGGCCTTGCCTTACAATATAAAGCGCCTTGGGGCAACTGTTTGTTGTGATTTGGCGCTATATAAATAAAATTGATTTGATCTGATTCTGTTTTTTCTCTCTGTTTAAGATGCAGCTCCATCCACAGATGGGTGTGGTATTTGTCCTGAAGATCCTCCTGTGCTGTGCACCAACAGCATTTTGTGTGTATTCATTTTGTGAATTGTTCTGTAAATTGTGTCTGTAGCATGGCCCAAGCAGACCCCTTTGAGTCTGGTCTGCTTGAGGTTTCTTCCTCAGAGGGAGTTTTTCCTTACCACTGCTGCTCTGTGGGTTGGTAAGGTTAGACCTTACTTGTGTGAAGCGCCTTGGGGCAACTCTGTTGTGATTGGCTCTATATAAATGAAAATAAATTGAAAATTGAATTACACACTGCTTTGCTTTAAATATGCAGTTAATCTATTTCAGATGATCACGTGGACCCTCTTTCTCTTCAAAGGTTTTATTTTACTCAGAGTGCCGCTTTGGAAAGTTGTAGCTTCTTGTGCTACACTGACTGCTTACACCTGTCATCTTCTCTGTTTTTTGTGGAAGTTCCACAAATGATTTCACAGTGGAAGTGTTACAATTGGCATATGTACTATAGGATTTTCAGACATTTTGAGTGTATCCTCACAATTCCCGCAAGATATTCATATATTGCAATATATATCGCCATTTGCAAAAAATTGCAATGTCAGTTTTTTTACAATATTGTGCAGCCCTGCTGAAGTTGGATGACAATGTAATCAAAGTGTGCCATAGTGTATCACATAACAGTGGCTGCTGATTTGAGTGAATCTGCTTCGTGCATTTCATCCAGTAATTCATAATTCATTGGGAAGCCCCCAATTAATTAAAATGATGAATGGATTTGATTTCTTTCATATACATTGTTCAGTATGAAGGTTAGGTTGATAGATGATTCCATTGCCAATTGCTGAGGAACATCATGATGTGGGGTCTCCAGTGTCATGGGGCCCCCAACCCACCCAGGAAATATAAAAAAAAAAAAAAAAAATGGTGACTTCTCATGCATTTTGACTTTTGACTCATTTGAGCATCACCATCGCAATGTGCACTTGTGCAATAGTTGCATCATCAGACCCGTGATATGGCATAATTAAATTAAGCTGGCATGAAAAAAATAAAAATCCGCTTTCGTTTGTCATGACTAACCAACAGAAGATGTCGAATCTACTTGAATAAAGGGTCTTGGTAATCCGAGTGTGTGACAGGCATCTTCTCTCTCGCTGCGCTGCACGCATCACTTTCTCAGATGGAAAAGCAGGCGGTTCCCTTTCAACTTGTCTTGTTTTCGGTGGCCTAAAAGGATACTTTTTCAAAATGGGTCCCAGTGCAGATAAATCTGAAAACTCTGGATTCATGTCTCCATGTGGACAAGCAATACGGAACATTTCTGAAACTATGTCATAACCCTGCGTCTATAACCTTAGCTGCTCATAATTAATGACTTCTTGGTGTTTAGTGTAATTTAACATGCTTTTTTTTGGTCTTAGTGGATACTAATGGGATTTATTTTCATCACAAGTAGAAAGCTGAAGAGACTGATTGGCTGCGGTGAATGGTTATCGTAAATAAATGGAGTGCTGTGAAGTTAATAAAATAATTATAGAAAGAACTTTCAGCATTTAAAATTAGTTCTTTTTCTTCATGTTGGTGATGGGACAAAGCAGCGGCTTCTTTCATTTCAGGCTGAGAAACGCACTGTATTATCACACAGAGGGACTTCTTTAAAAACATTGCTTTTATTCACAAGCAATTTCCGTGAAAAGGAATGAAAGTATTTCTGAACAGCACCTTCTCCCAATGTAGTGTGCACACACAATCTGTGCTGCCTTGTCCTCCACACAGACAACAGGTTCAACACTTCTGGATACAACCCCACACAGAAAATCTCTGTTAACGTCAAGGGCAACTTGTTTGTCATCTTTTCCCTGTGCCGTCAACCCATTGAACCCATTCCCACTTGAAGGGCATGCACTAATCTGACTGAAAGCCAACGGCTCCAGAAAAGAAGACCATCCCAAATTGTTTGAACGTCTGCTTTTCAGCACAGCTGGTCTGAATGAATTCTGATCAGTGTGTAGGATGAATGTATTGATCCAAAAAGGGCTATGAATAAAACTATTCTCGTAATCTTCTCACCAATCAATGTGGAAATCCCCATATCTTAGAAAAAAGGAACGAAAAGTTATAAACTCAGATCAGTTTTGCTCCTTTTCTCTGTGCTTTTCGTGATTTTCGCAAAAGCAATGTTGTTTGTTTATTTTTTATACACTGATACTGTTTATTTTGCAGTTTAATAGTACAATTAAAGCTATAGGGCCTTTCAGATTTCACAAAACTGAGATAATTTAGTTTCTACCAAAATCCAAGCAAGTTCTTTGCATAGACCTGAAAATGCATCTGACGTTTCAACTTTTTGAAATGTTTGAATTTAAAAAAAGAATTTTTCAAATGCTAAACATGATGGACGATGCCAGTTCTCCTCTGCACACTGTCATCAGTGACTAGAGGAGCCTCTTCAGCCACAGACTGCTCCTTCCCAAGTGCTGGACCAACAGACTGAAAAACTCATTTGTCCAGGGGCGGATCTAGAGATAAATTCATGGGGTGGCAAGCAGGGACAGGCACTATTAGGTGGGGTGGCAATGTAATGTTTATGTATTATGCTATTATAGGTCAGGAATCTGGATTATAGCGTCACGAGTCCAAGTTTCATATAGCCTAGAACAGCGACCCGCAAGCTTTTTGTGCCACGGACCAGTTTTCACATAACATTAAAACATTTTTGCAGACCAATATAGAAAAAAACTATAAACAATGTGTGTAAAAAATGCGTGAGTGGAATGGTAATTTCAAGCACTCCAATGGGCAAAATTGTGTAAATTGTGTTTTCATGATCACAGAACGAACATTGCTGTAGTAGAAAACACCATATTTAATCAAATGACAGCAGAGAAGCTGTATGAGTCTTACCTGAGCTGAAGACTCACAGAAACACACCTCAAGGGTGTGTGTATCAGCACTTGTCCTCAGCTCATCCTTCTGTACTCTGTCCTCTGCTCATCCTTCTGTACTCTGGTTTCTGTCCATCCTTCTGTCCTCTGCTCATCCCTCTGTCTTCTGTCCATCCCTCTGTCCTCTGTCCATCCTTCTGTCCTCTCCTCACACCCTCTTCTCTTGTTTCCAATGTTCCTCTAAATCCACAACAAAGTGTTTTCTCCCCTCAGCAATAAAAAAGTGCTCAACTGTCGCGTTATGAAATGAAAGTGAAATCTAAAAAGAGTACATTGCCACAAGTGTGCATGGACTTTTGTTAACATAACACGACTTTAATCCCTAAAACACAAAACTGGTGATTAATTTTAAATTTAAATTAACTGCAGCCTTCGATTACCATGTTTTTCCGCAAACCTCTTAATGAACACGTCCAGATCTAGAGCTTTAGCTCCTTCTGATTCAATGCTGAGTAAGGCCAAGTTTGATAATCTGCTTTCTGTCATTGTTGATCTTAAGTAGTTCTTAATTAATCTAAGTGTGGGAAAAACTGCGTTCACAACTTGCACTGCTAACAGGCAAAACAACAGCAATTTTGCTCAGTCTGTACAACTAAAAAAAACATCTTCAAATTGCATCATAAACTTTATGAAATCCATAAAGCTCACCAGAACCATTTTTTTTGTCTTTCTGATATCTGTCAAGAACCCGTCTGATCTGTGCAAGCTCATGAGAGAGGTCCTGAATGTTTGAATTGTATGTACTTGCCAATAACATAACATCTTCACCTAAGTCTTGCTAGAAGGATTAAGTGCCTGTACTCCTTTCAGGACATCACAACTTGTTTTGGAAAAACGCTTGTCTATTTCTCCCATCATTCTGTCCAAGATTACATAATAAATTTTGTTCCGAAAACAACTCTTGCCTTCAGGTGCCACATGCTGTCCGATAGTAGATGTAATTAGGCTGTCTTTGAGTTTACATGTTGTTTGTGTACTCCATAGTTAATCAAAATGATCATCACTGCGATAGAGAACCAGCGTATCTTTAAAAGCTCTAATGATGTCCACAGCTTTACAGAAGTCCAAAGTTTCTGACTGCAAGTGATCTGAAAGGAATTTTGATTCACTTAAAAGCTCAGTGAAGATCACAAGACATGCCACAAAATTTATATCAATTTGTGCCAGTATTCCCTTGCTTCTACAGCTCTTTGGGGATGCTTTTCAGAAGATAACTCCTCCAGGACACATAAAATAGCAGGCAACCTGTCCAAAACATTACGGCATGCTACCTGCCTGCATGCCCATCCAGCGTCACTAAGACGCTGGAGCTCTCTTGGGGCACCATCATACATTTCCTTCTGTACCTGTGAACATATGATCCAGATAAAAATACATACAGTTGCTCCAATAATGAAAAAATGTTCCTGCATCTGGGACACTTTTGACGCTATCCACTATGACCAAGTTTAAACAATGAGCACTACAATGAATGTAGACTGCATGCTTGGCCACTTCTTTAACTTTTGCCTGGACACCAGCATGTACACCACTCATAACAGCCACACCATCATAGCCCTGTCCTACCAGATTTGTCTCGTATTCTAATCCATACTTCTGAAAAACATTAATCTTTTTAGACATTGAAGTTGCATCTAGATGATCTGCTTCAGAAAATTCTAGAAAGCTTTCGTAAAGCATTCCCTCATAGAAATACCTCAAAACAAATGAGATCTGTTCCTTTTACTTTACATCTTTAGTTTCATCAACAGTGAAAATTGGACACTTTTCTTTACTTCATTAACTATTTCTTCCTTCACCATATCTGCAAGACATTCAAGTATTTCATTTTGTATAGTTTTGCTCGTGTATGTTGCATTTTTGGGTTGATTTGACAATCTTTTTTTCAATTTTTGGGTCATGCTTTGCCAACAAATCCAGCATTGCCAGAAATACATAGGCTGTCCATAAAGTATCGGTCCTTTTTATTTTTTTTAAAAAACTATATGGATTTCATTCATATGTTTTTACGTCAGGCAAGTTTGAACCCTCGTGCGCATGCGTGAGTTTTTCCACGCCTGTTGGTGACGTCATTCGCCTGTGAGCACGCCTTGGGAAGGAGTGGCCCCGCCCCCTCGTCGGAATTTCATTGTCTGGAAATGGCGGAATGAAAAGGACTTTTTTCCATCAGGTTTTTTTCAGAAGCTGTTAGAAACTGGCACCTGGAAACCATTCGAAAAATTTATCTGGCTTTCAGTGAAAATTTTGCAGGCTTCACAGAGAATAAGGACTGTTAACTGTCGCTTTAAGGACCCCTTTAAGGACGGTCGGCGCACCGCGCTCCGTGCCGCGATGACGCGGCACAAACCACTGGATAATTTCTAAGCTGATGGCTCTGTGGATATGAGACGTTGTGTGCTCTTTCTCTGGTAATCACAAGAGCTGGACATCAGCCATTTTCCGGCAGATTTCACTTTTAACCAGAGACTTTGTCGTGGAACGCCGCGCGGAGGCTTCGCGCGTCACGACCGATTCGCTTGATGAGCGAGACAAAGAACGCCTCCGTTTCGGTGTTCCACGACAAAATCTCTGGTTAAAAGCGAAATCTGCGGGAAAATGGCTGATGTCCAGCTCTTGTGATTACCAGAGAAAGAGCACACAACGTCTCGTATCCAGAGCCATCAGCTTAGAAATTATCCAGTGGTTTGTGCCGCGTCATCGCGGCACGGAGCGCGGCGCACCGACCGTCCTTAACGGGGTCCTTAAAGTGACAGTTAACAGTCCTTATTCTCTGTGAAGCCTGCAAAATTTTCACCGAAAGCCAGATAAATTTTTCAAATGGTTTCCAGGTGCCAGTTTCTAACAGCTTCTGAAAAAAATCTGATGGAAAAAAGTCCTTTTCATTACGCCATTTCCAGACAATGAAATTCCGACGAGGGGGCGAGACCGCTCCTTCCCAAGGCGTGCTCACAGCCGAATGACGTCACCGACAGGCGTGGAAAAACTCACGCATGCGCACGAGGGTTCAAACTTGCCTGACGTAAAAACATATGAATGAAATCCATATAGTTTTAAAAAAAAATAAAAAGGACCGATACTTTACGGACAGCCCACGTATGCCCTTGTTAGTCTCATCCTCTGATTCTCTGTGACCTCTGTGATACATTTTCAGTGGCAGTTAATAACAAAATCTCTGCCAGTGATTTGACATAGTATTTTTTTTCTGCAATCTGTTCTTTATTTTTTTTCATTTAATAGTGCTGCTAGTGATGTGCTGTTCATTTTCATTTGTCTATTTTCATTCCAGACATACATAGCTTTGATATGGTTCTCTGACTGTGTTTGTGAACAGAAACCACTGTCTTTGAATGTTGCCTTCTTCCAATTGCGGTAGCCATTTGATGACGTGAAAACGGTTCTTGAGGCATCTGGCAGGCTAAAATGTCTACATGCAAAACAAAAAACAGAGTCTTTGACACAGGAGTACTGAAGCCAGGTGTAGCTCTTATACCATTCAGCACGAAAACTCCTCCTTGAACCTCCTTGCACGGATTTGGGAAAGTCTGTTAATATGGGCTGTTGTGGTCCCTCCTGTCACGATTTGGAGATATCTATAAAAAATAAAATAAAAATTGAATATTACTGAGTCAAGCATGAGAGATTGAGTGCGTTAAGACTGTTTGAGAGAGTGTGTGAAAGAATGTGTAAGAAACTGAGAACTCAGAATAATTTAAATATGGAATTTTTTACTTTACACTTTACCTCACTCTGAAATTTTACCCACTGAGGGACAAAAAAAGGCTCATCTCCTCTTATAAGTTTCCTACCAGTTGGATCTTTGTGCTCCCTTTCATCTGTGGCCTCTTACAGTCTCACTCAATTCTTCCTCTCTACTGTGCTGATCTTTTACTACACTACCGCTGCTGCTTCCTGCTGTCATCACTGGTCGAAAATACTTGGAAATGTCGACACTCTTCCATTTCATCTTAGTCTATAAGTGATCAAAATTAATGAGGCTGTTCAAATAAAATGAGTATTAAAAATTATAAACTTACCACCGTCTTTTCCCCTAATACCGTTAATATCTGAAACAAGAATACACATTTTTTAGAAAATACATCACAGGTAATAACGATTATTGTAAGAGTACGTATTCTACACACCCTCTTCTGTGAAATCAGAGGTGGCAGGTGGTCTCCGAGGTGCTTTTTTGCGACGAGGTAGCCTGCTTTCGTGCTTTAAAAAAAAAAAAAAAGAGGGAGAATTTCGCAGTTATTTCGCATGTTGTCCAGAAAGTTCTCATGTCGGACAAAGAAGGGATTTTATTAACACTAAACGAGTGCGGACTATGGATTAAGTTGCCTTTGCCCTGACTTTGTAACACTGTTTGAAAGTTGATAACTATAGCTTTTAAGACTAGCGATACAGACGAACCTAATGAACAATAAAACAGTTATACATCTCTTATTGAAACACACATGGCCACTAACAATGCTATCTAAAGGTACAAGACATCGTGCTTCATGCGGATCTCAATTTACCTGGATGGGCTGCCCAAGCAAAGCCTATGTATGGGCAACACTGCTGGCATTGTTCCATTTGTGGTTGGTTTAAAAAAAAAAATTAATAATAATAAATCTGACCAGCTTTAATGTCTAAGAGCTTTGCAGGGTTTATATAAACTGGTACTTATGGAAAACATAAATACACTTAGCCTTCCTGATGTGCCAGTGAATGTATAGTAGGTAGCTAAAGTTATTTCATTGCTGTTTTTACTCGAGGCCACCAAATATGGCCATCGGGTATTGTGAAGGTTTTATGTCCGTCTGTGCTCAGCATAAGTCCAGTCCTATTACTCCCAGAGTCTTCAAATTTACAGGGAACATTCTTGGGACACAGACATTGGACAGATTCAAAAATGATAGCCTTGACCTTGACCTGAGGTACTTTTAAGAGGTTAAAAAGTCACATTCTGTTTCAGTCTGTTAAGTTTTGTTTTTGAGTGGTGGGTGTGACAGGAAGTAGACCTGCACCGTGACGTCAGTGGCTGGTTTCTCCAAAATTACTTTGTTTTGTGTGTTTATATACGTTTCTCGTATTTTATGTAAAAGCTAGTAAAGAATAAACACTTCTAAAACTGAAAACACTGTTTTTGGAACTTAATAACACCTCTGAACGTATTTTCAACACATTTCACGGATGTTAGCGTGGTGAAATCACAGGCTGGTGGCTAGCTGCAAAACAATGTTTCGCTTGTGTGTATCTTCTTTGTCATATATTAAGTAAAAGCTAGTGAGAAATCAACACTTCTAAAACTGAAAATGCTGTTTATGTAACCTGATAACACCTCTGGAGTCATTTACAAGACATTTTGCAGACTTTAGCAAGCATGCTAATTTCTGCTAACTCAAAGCTAACTTTCTATGGAGTTGAATTTGTCTCATACCTGCAAATGCACAGAGGAAGATCTACAAATATTTCTTGATTTGCACAATTTCCACTCTTAAAATGTAAATATTGTTTTTGATTGATTGATAGACTTTATTGAATATGTACATATTGTATGTAAGACAATAGGATCTTAATAATTAACCTTATGAAAGTTAACTTTTCAATTAGCGGATTAGCAGTTATCAAAGATAATTTTTCGGTTAGCTGTGCCCACCACTGCATTATATTTTGAGGATATGGTGATAGGGATGGGACCGATCCAAGCCCGGATCAGTATCGGAACCCGATACCGACGTAATTCACGTATCAGGGAAAATACCGGTCCAACCATCAACATTTTCCGATACTGGAGAAGAGCCACTGTGAATCCTCTCAACTGCTGTTCTTTGCTCTCTGCTTGTTTACTGCCGAGCGGGAGGAGGAGAGGGGAAGGTTTTTGAAGCTGGGCTGTTTGAGAGAGCTCTCTTCTGCAGTGTTCTAGCTGCAGTTGGCTGCAAATTTCTTCCAGGCTGTCAGGTTCAAATTGTCTGTTCATCGAGCACAGATTTTCCAAAAAAAATTAGCTAAATTGTTGCTGAAAATGTGTGCTAAAAAGTCAGCCGCTTCACTGTCTCGAGGCTGTGAAAAGCCAGCTCAGCATGCAGCCGAGGAGGACAGCGAACAGAGATGTCCACTGAAAGGGAGAAAAAGAAGGAAAAACAGAGAGAGAAAGCAATTTTTACTCTAACACTTTCTTTGACAATGTAAACATATGCCTCCCATATCAATAAAGCCCCACTGAAATTGAAAACTGAGAGACAGTCAGTCAGAGTGCTGTCTTTTCTCTTTAAGTTCTAAAAAAAAAAAAAAAAAAGGCTATAAAAGTCTATAAAAATAAAAATACTTAATTCTTTCACCATAACATCAAATCTAGGCTTTCATCTTAGATGCACCTTCTGGCAAATTGTAGCTGAACTTTCAGGTCTTCTTTTTAAGAAAATCCTCATAAAATTAACAATAATGATAATAATGTTAAAGAAAACAGAGCTCTGGTATTGGATCAGAAAAGTATCGTATCAGCAGATATCCAAATTCAGGTATCGGGATCGGATCGGAAGTGAAAATTTGTGGATCGGTGCATCCCTATATGGTGAATTTTATAGCTTGCTGGATGGCTGTCCTGTTTACTCTTTCCGTCCTTGTCAACAAATTTTTTTGAAAATACGTTTTCTCACATGAATCAATCTTTATTGGGGATGGGCAGTTTCAGAAGCTTGAAGGACATGTTGCACCAAAATCATAACAATTTAGATTTAGGCTGTTGGTGGCCATCCGATGATCCACTGGGATTACTTTGTGCACTTCCGTGACCGGTTTCAAAGTATACGGCATTCACAGCAAACAGCTACGGAGACGTCAGAAAGCCAAGTACTCGTGAGTACTTGGGTGTTTCCGACAAGTGACGTTGCTACTAGAAGCATCCCAGCGTGTGCTTCAATGGAATGTAGCTGATAACATTAAGAACAGAGGCACAGATGAATTCCAAAGTTTACATAAGTGCGATGTCATGTTATGATGACTCGTTTTTAAGTGAAAACTGTTAATTTTGATGCAGTCACGGTAAAAGATGCAGCTCTGTGAAGGTTTCTGTGGAACTGGATGGCCATGAGTCATAAACGCAGCCTGTCAATAACCGTCTCTGCTCCAGGTTCAGCTTTGTGCACAATTAATTATGAGCATTGTTATCAATAAAATCTTTAAAAAAAAATGCATCTGCTGCTGGGGAAAAACAGTCTTGGAGACAATTCCTTTTTGCAGTGAGCTGAGAGGAGCAACAAGCAGCACACACACACACATACTCCAGCTCCTCAAAGCAAAAAAAATAAATAAATAAGAAGAAGCTTGCCACAAAACACAAAAGGGGTAAAATCCTGAACATGACAGACTCACCGTGTTATATTTTCCAAATGTAAACGCCACACGAACAAAGAAGCGAGCAAAGCCACTTTCACGATTGTGGCACGTTAAATAACGTCCATTCATTCCTGAAAATAATGTATCCTGACTTTTTCCAATGTAACAAATCCATCTCTGTGTCCAGGCAGTCTGTTAAAAACAGCCTCAGATGTCCCCACGCCTATGTCCACAGATTTGGTAAACCAGCATCCACAGAAACAGCGTATCACCACACTTAAGGCTCCAAAATCTGACACTCTGAAAGAGTAAAGAGTTTCAGGGTGAAGCGTGTCATCTCCTCTCTGTAAATCCGAGCCATCACTTTTGAACGATAGCTCAGAAGCTTCTTTTCAGGTGGAGCAGGTTCGTTTCCCTCTGTCTGTCAGTCATTGGGATGTTTCTGTTTTGCTAATAGGACGTCACACACTGAAAAATGCAGAGGATTGCAGAGTGAGACATTTTCCGCAAATGCACCTGCTAACGCTCAAATCTGAGAGGAATAAAATACATCAGAGATCACTCATTATTAGCACACACATTGTTCAGCTTTTGGAAACTTTGTATAACATCAGTACATTAGGTAAGCAAGTAATATTTGCCTGGATCCCTAGTCATACAGGCATTAAGGGGAATGAAAAAGCTGACAAGTTGGCAAAAGAAGCTCTTGCTATGGATGTTACAGAAATAAACTTACCCTACACGGATCTAAAGCCGAAGTTTAACAATTATTTTAGAAACATATGGCAAACGTTATGGGATCTGTATCCCAATAATAAACTTCGACATCAACTGCTCATTGAATCGCTTAATCTTGTACTGTTAGCTAAGCGACGGGAAGACATTGTGTTGACCCATGCTCGTATAGGTCATTCACACTTGACACATGCATATTTACTTGCAGCGGGCGCCCCACCTTATCGTTTACCGTGTAACTGCGTACTTACAGTGAAACATGTCCTGCTTGAATGTGTTGCTTTTGCTCACATTCAGGTAAATTTTTTATGACGTTCCTGATCTTAAGACATTGTTTAGAGATGTTTCACATTCACGCATTCATTATAAGTTTTCTTAGAGATTAATCTTTTTATTCGATTTTAAGTTGGTAGCTGTTCGAGTCCCATTCACAACAGTTATACCTTTGGGCAAGGTATTTTGTTTCAGTTGCCTAGTCTTTCGGAGGAGGCTTTCAGCTGTCAGGCCCAAGTAAGGGAGGGACACACCTTTTGTACGCTAACAAACCTGCTTCATTTGTCATAAAGAGTTGGGATTTATCCCGGTGAAGTAATCAGATTCCTAAACTACTGATAGCCTGCTGTTTGACCTGCAGTGCATGACATTGCGGTGAATTTTGTGTTTATTGTACCAGGTAAATATTTGGAAACTGTTTGACACTTACATGACACTTATGTGTTGATAGTGTCATTAATTTCTTATCAATCAATCATTATTAGCACGTGTGTGGAGACACAGTCATGAGTACTTTTATGTTGCATTACTTATGGCCCAGTCACACAGCACTTAACGAAGGGCCACGAAGCCCAAACTAAACAAGAAATCTGGACTTTCATTGACTTTTGTGGGCATCGTTTAACCTTCACTCAGTTTCGTTCCTGCAGCTGGCGCTTTGTCAGGATTTTTAAACTTGAAAAATTTGAACGAAGGGCAACAAAAATCTCAATTTGTCCGTTTTTTGTTTTGCTGTCTTTTCTGATGTTTTTTTTAATCGTTCGCTTGGTATTTGTAACATTAGTGTTTAGTTTGACTTCGTTCGACTAGCTGAATGTTTTCACACAGTGCAGAAGACAGTTTGTGAGCGCTGCTGCTGCGTTCATGTACCGTTGGAAATTACAGGGAAAACTCAGCCTGCTTGCTTAGATTATTTTTATCTGGGTGGGGGGGTCAGCTTCAATGGGCTCAGGCACCTGATATAGGGAAGAATTAATCTTTTGTGTGGATAGAATTAATTATTTTGCCACAAGCAACTGCTGAATTTGAAACAACAAAAAAGTTGTGTAATTTCTGACGGTACTTGAACGCAGCAACAGCTGCATCTCTTGCGTGCACTTATTTTTTATTAAATATAACAATATGAGTGTAGGAATGACAATCCAGCCCTTATGTACATGTGGCAACAGTTAGATAATTCAAATGATTATATAAAGAGCTGTTTTGGAAGGCAGAATTCATGTTGTGGATCAGCTGCAGCTCGTGGAATAACCGCACATGGGAAGTCAATGCGAGTTCACACGGACTGATCAGTTTACTGCTCTGATATATTCATTCATCTTTACACTTAAATTTATTCCGTTTGGATAGTTTTCTGTTACAAATCAATATATATCTTAGTAATGTAATACAGTGATATAGCAGTGACCACGGCACACCAGCGTTTTTTTTTTTTTGTTTTTTTTATTGGAGCAAGACGGAGCGGACAGCGTGTCATCAGACAGTGAGGATTCTGATGGAGATGATCCCTCTTTTGTTCTGGATGAGGAACCAGAGCAGGTGGGTCCACCAACCTGCACACAGATCTCCATGGCTTCTGTTTGCAGTTTCTCTCCCAGTTAGTGACTTTAATCTGCACAAAATTGACTCACAATTGACATATTTTATTGGCTTTGAGAGGGGTTAAGAAGCAGACTTGCCGATTCTTGAAGAGCAGAGAATCAAAGAACCAATGAACCAGCGGATCAAAGCATTGCTTCACGCTTCAAAGTGGAGTCGCGCTACAGAAACAGTTGATTACAGATCCGGTGCAGGTTCTGTAATCAACGTAGAGGAATGATCATTTTCCCGACAAACACCCTCAAAAAAGGGAATCGTTAAGCAAAAAAAACTATTGATCATTTCTTAATGATACCCGAAAAGAACCGGTTCTCGATACCCAACCCTATGTATGTGTGACTTCAGACTAAAGGCTCACTGACACAAGCATGCCTTTGATTCATGCAATAGCACGACCTGTGTCATGTTGAAGAGTAAACTCCTTTTTAACGGGTGCAAACAGGACGCTAGAGGGGCGTCAGTGCGTACTATTGTGCACAGAGAATTTTGAAATGTTCAGAAACTCTTTCACGCACAAATGTCATTCTATATGGCACAAACTAATCTCCAACACTGCATGCAGTTCATCAAGTGGAGTAAAGACAGTGAATAGAGTGAGTGGTGACGTCAAACGGATTGCATCAGAGTGCAGCTTGTCTGAAGGATTATAACAAGTTAAATCTATTATAAACATACTTTAACAGCTGCACACAAGAAGCAAAGAACACGCAACTGTTTTCTCAAGCCATGATAATATAAACATGACAAATAATTACCTTTTTAGATGGTTCAAAATGCTTTCTGCATGTAGTTAGGTGCGCGAGAACGGCTCCGGCTGCAGCGTCCTGTGTGATACAGGATGCGATTACAGCCGTTTTCAAAGGCCAATTTGCAGAAAAAATGATTAATCCACCACAAAATAATTATTTTATATACACAGCGTCCAGTGCAGAGCACGTGGCAGCCGGTAGAACAAAGAACGGTGTCCAACTGTGGGATCGTCAAGATGATGTTCGTGCTATTGCATGAGCCACAGGCAGGCATGCTCTTTTCAGTGCACCTTAAAGCCTCGGTCCCACCGAGTGAAGAAGGAGGCCCGCACCCTGTTTTTTTTGTTTTGTGAGCTATCGTGGCATTATAGTGGCTCAGAGTGGCTCTTAGAGGCATTATCTTCAGTTAACGAGGCTCCTCTCTGAGGTGGCGCTAATTTCAAGATGTTCAAAATTTAGCAACAACAGTGTGGCGCAGTTTGTGTTCGAGTTACTGCGACGGCTTAGAGGCATTTGCGTGGTGCTTACGAGTCTGCAAAAAGTCCATTATCCGTGCGCCTGGCACCTTCGCAGGACCTGAGAGGCTATTTTTGGAGCGGCGACTCCTCTTGCGCACACAATTGCACCTACTCTGTGCGCTGGACTCTATATATTTTGTAGTGGATTAATCATTTTCTGCCAAACCTTGGATGTTGAAAACACTTCTAATCACTTCTGGCATCACAGAGGACTGTTTCATCTGGACACTTTTTTCCTCTCTTTCCTGCTCCATGTGGGATGTATTTTGAGCAGCTTAAGGTAATTATTTTTAATGTTTTTTATAGCTTGATAAAACAGTTCCTTGCTATAAAAGTATGTCTGTATGTTGATGTCTGTTGTATGTAAAAGTATGTTGATTTAATATCTTGTTAATGGATCACTGTGTGTGCGCACTTAGGCAAGACCTGAGAGGCTATTTTTGGAGTGGGTCTCCTCTTTGCGCTCCAGATTCCACCTGCTCTGTGCGCTGGACTCTATATAAAATAGTTATTTTGTAGCGGATTAATCATTTTCTGTCAAACCTTGGATGCCGAAAATACCTGTAATCACTTCTGGAATTAATGTATCACATGAGCTCCACTGTGTGTGCGCACTGAGGCAGTAGTGACTCCTCATCACGCTTCAAACGAGCATTTAGGCAGAACGCCAGCTCACAAAAGAGTGATATTTCAGTCAATATTGGACGAACACAAAGTTAAAATTTGGGTGACTGCGTGAAAGTGGATGTGTGTTTAAAGCCATGGAAGATAACTCCAGTGGAGCAGCTTAGAGCAGGAGCTGTGCAGACCAACTTTGAAGACATAACACAAAGTTAAAAGTTGTATCATGGTGACTTGTAAGCTGCGGAAGAAATAAAGAAATATATATATTGAAAATGATCCACAGGTGTATATAATAAAACGGCCACCTCATTCTGTATGCAGAACGGCACCGCGCGCAAAAGAGCGCTTTTGCAGAAATAAACAGACGAACACAAAATCAAAAGTGGAATCACGTTGTAAAAATGATTGTGCTTAAAGCCAGGGAAAAAATAAAGCCAGCAAGCCACGGATGGAAAGGAAGCCAGAAAGAGTAGAGAGGCGGCTGTCCATGAAAGGACAACAGCAGCGCACTTGCAAAAGAGCGATTTTGCAGAAATAAATGGACAAACATAAAGTTTTGTGTGTTTAAAGCCGCAAAAAAAAAAAAAAAAAAGCTAGAGAGCCGCGGAGCCAGGGAGGAGCACAGAGGCGGCTCTCCAGGAACCTGTGGTTCGGGTCTAGCTGGTCTGGTGCATTACAGGTGGACTGCAGCCTGGCGCACAGTGCACAACTGCAGAACTGTGATGGAGTGTCTATTTTTGGACTGCATAAAAAAAAAAAAAAAAGGACATCTTTAAATGCTGCTGTGAATCTGTGAATTGAAAACCCACACTTTGAAGGGACCAGGTGTGGGAGGGCTGGAGGTTTGGACCAAACTCATGCCTAAACGTGCGCCAACATGGTGTTATCATGGCGCTATCAATCAATCAATCAATCAATCAATTTTATTTATATAGCGCCAAATCACAACAAACAGTTGCCCCAAGGTGCTTTATATTGTAAGGCAAGGCCATACAATAATTACGTAAAAACCCCAACGGTCAAAACGACCCCCTGTGAGCAAGCACTTGGCGACAGTGGGAAGGAAAAACTCCCTTTTAACAGGAAGAAATCTCCAGCAGAACCAGGCTCAGGGAGGGGCAGTCTTCTGCTGGGACTGGTTGGGGCTGAGGGAGAGAACCAGGAAAAAGACATGCTGTGGAGGGGAGCAGAGATCAATCACTAATGATTAAATGCAGAGTGGTGCATACAGAGCAAAAAGAGAAAGAAACAGTGCATCATGGGAACCCCCCAGCAGTCTAAGTCTACAGCAGCATAACTAAGGGATGGTTCAGGGTCACCTGATCCAGCCCTAACTATAAGCTAAGCCTAATCTTAAAAGTAGAGAGGGTGTCTGTCTCCCTGATCCGAATTGGGAGCTGGTTCCACAGGAGAGGAGCCTGAAAGCTGAAGGCTCTGCCTCCCATTCTACTCATACAAACCCTAGGAACTACAAGTAAGCCTGCAGTCTGAGAGCGAAGCGCTCTATTGGGGTAATATGGTACTATGAGGTCCCTAAGATAAGATGGGACCTGATTATTCAAAACCTTATAAGTAAGAAGAAGAATTTTAAATTCTATTCTAGAATTAACAGGAAGCCAATGAAGAGAGGCCAATATGGGTAAGATATGCTCTCTCCTTCTAGTCCCCGTTAGTACTCTAGCTGCAGCATTTTGAATTAACTGAAGGCTTTTCAGGGAACTTTTAGGACAACCTGATAATAATGAATTACAATAGTCCAGCCTAGAGGAAATAAATGCATGAATTAGTTTTTCAGCATCACTCTGAGACAAGACCTTTCTAATTTTAGAGATATTGCGTAAATGCAAAAAAGCAGTCCTACATATTTGTTTAATATGCGCTTTGACATATCCTGATCAAAAATGACTCCAAGATTTCTCACAGTATTACTAGAGGTCAGGGTAATGCCATCCAGAGTAAGGATCTGGTTAGACACCATATTTCTAAGATTTGTGGGGCCAAGTACAATAACTTCAGTTTTATCTGAGTTTAAAAGCAGGAAATTAGAGGTCATCCATGTCTTTGTCTGTAAGACAATCCTGCAGTTTAGCTAATTGGTGTGTGTCCTCTGGCTTCATGGATAGATAAAGCTGGGTATCATCTGCGTAACAATGAAAATTTAAGCAATGCCGTCTAATAATACTGCCTAAGGGAAGCATGTATAAAGTGAATAAAATTGGTCCTAGCACAGAACCTTGTGGAACTCCATAATTAACCTTAGTCTGTGAAGAAGATTCCCCATTTACATGAACAAATTGTAATCTATTAGACAAATATGATTCAAACCACCGCAGCGCAGTGCCTTTAATACCTATGGCATGCTCTAATCTCTGTAATAAAATTTTATGGTCAACAGTATCAAAAGCAGCACTGAGGTCTAACAGAACAAGCACAGAGATGAGTCCACTGTCTGAGGCCATAAGAAGATCATTTGTAACCTTCACTAATGCTGTTTCTGTACTATGATGAATTCTAAAACCTGACTGAAACTCTTCAAATAGACCATTCCTCTGCAGATGATCAGTTAGCTGTTTTACAACTACCCTTTCAAGAATTTTTGAGAGAAAAGGAAGGTTGGAGATTGGCCTATAATTAGCTAAGATAGCTGGGTCAAGTGATGGCTTTTTAAGTAATGGTTTAATTACTGCCACCTTAAAAGCCTGTGGTACATGGCCAACTAATAAAGATAGATTGATCATATTTAAGATCAAAGCATTAAATAATGGTAGGGCTTCCTTGAGCAGCCTGGTAGGAATGGGGTCTAAGAGACATGTTGATGGTTTGGATGAAGTAACTAATGAAAATAACTCAGACAGAACAATCGGAGAGAAAGAGTCTAACCAAATACCGGCATCACTGAAAGCAGCCAAAGATAACGATACGTCTTTGGGATGGTTATGAGTAACTTTTTCTCTAATAGTTAAAATTTTATTAGCAAAGAAAGTCATGAAGTCATTACTAGTTAAAGTGAAAGGAATACTCGGCTCAATAGAGCTCTGACTCTTTGTCAGCCTGGCTACAGTGCTGAAAAGAAACCTGGGGTTGTTCTTATTTTCTTCAATTAGTGATGAGTAGTAAGATGTCCTAGCTTTACGGAGGGCTTTTTTATAGAGCAACAGACTCTTTTTCCAGGCTAAGTGAAGATCTTCTAAATTAGTGAGATGCCATTTCCTCTCCAACTTACGGGTTATCTGCTTTAAGCTGCGAGTTTGTGAGTTATACCACGGAGTCAGGCACTTCTGATTTAAAGCTCTCTTTTTCAGAGGAGCTACAGCATCCAAAGTTGTCTTCAATGAGGATGTAAAACTATTGACGAGATACTCTATCTCACTTACAGAGTTTAGGTAGCTACTCTGCACTGTGTTGGTATATGGCATTAGAGAACATAAAGAAGGAATCATATCCTTAAACCTAGTTACAGCGCTTTCTGAAAGACTTCTAGTGTAATGAAACTTATTCCCCACTGCTGGGTAGTCCACCAGAGTAAATGTAAATGTTATTAAGAAATGATCAGACAGAAGGGAGTTTTCAGGGAATACTGTTAAGTCTTCAATTTCCATACCATAAGTCAGAACAAGATCTAAGATATGATTAAAGTGGTGGGTGGACTCATTTACATTTTGAGCAAAGCCAATTGAGTCTAATAATAGATTAAATGCATTGTTGAGGCTGTCATTCTCAGCATCTCTGTGGATGTTAAAATCGCCCACTATAATTATCTTATCTGAGCTAAGCACAAAGTCAGACAAAAGGTCTGAAAATTCACAGAGAAACTCACAGTCACGACCAGGTGGACGATAGATAATAACAAATAAAACTGGTTTTTGGGACTTCCAATTTGGATGGACAAGACTAAGAGTCAAGCTTTCAAATGAATTAAAGCTCTGTCTGGGTTTTTGATTAATTAATAAGCTGGAATGGAAGATTGCTGCTAATCCTCCGCCTCGGCCCGTGCTACGAGCATTCTGGCAGTTAGTGTGACTCGGGGGTGTTGACTCATTTAAACTAACATATTCATCCTGCTGTAACCAGGTTTCTGTAAGGCAGAATAAATCAATATGTTGATCAATTATTATATCATTTACTAACAGGGACTTAGAAGAGAGAGACCTAATGTTTAATAGACCACATTTAACTGTTTTAGTCTGTGGTGCAGTTGAGGGTGCTATATTATTTTTTCTTTTTGAATTTTTATGCTTAAATAGATTTTTGCTGGTTATTGGTGGTCTGGGAGCAGGCACTGTCTCTACGGGGATGGGGTAATGAGGGGATGGCAGGGGGAGAGAAGCTGCAGAGAGGTGTGTAAGACTACAACTCTGCTTCCTGGTCCCAACCCTGGATAGTCACGGTTTGGAGGATTTAAGAAAGTTGGCCAGATTTCTAGAAATGAGAGCTGCTCCATCCAAAGTGGGATGGATGCCGTCTCTCCTAACAAGACCAGGTTTTCCCCAGAAGCTTTGCCAATTATCTATGAAGCCCACCTCATTTTTTGGACACCACTCAGACAGCCAGGAATTCAAGGAGAACATGCGGCTAAACATGTCACTCCCGGTCTGTTGGGTTTGCACCCTGTTTTTAAAGAAATGAGAGGCACAAACACTGAAAAGAAACCAGTCAGAGAGAGACAAATATATATATATTTTTTGCTCTGCGCAGAGGAGGAGAACAATGAAGCAGCTTGTAAGTGCTCAGCTACAAAGCTCTCCTAAAATCTCTTCCTCTGGCCCAGCCTTTTATTTAGTTCATCAACATGAGAAAAAACAAACAAGGACAGTCGGGAGACATTACACGAGTCATGTCTGCAAGAGGGTGATAGAAAAGATAGGTAACGGCTGAAACCTTCCATTCCTGCAACATGAGCCTTGTGGCTCGTCAAAGCAGGATAAGGCAAAATGAAAAATAGTTTGCTCAACCATGAAGAATGCAGACAAGTCTTTCTAAAACCTCCTCTTCTCACAAAGAGGAAAAATAATAAGCATAAACTATAAGAAAATAAATAATAATAATATAAGCATAAACTAAAGAAAATAAATGATAATATGAGCATGAACTGTATAAAATCCTTGACATAATCCTCCCTGTTTATCGTTTATTTACATAAGTTTGTCATGTCCAAAACACACTTCAGTAGAAAATTTGTCCACTTTAACCACTTGTCTTATTACATTTTCAGCTAAAGCTTCATAGGCTAAGAGTGTGTTAACTCATCACATCAACAGTTCAAGCTTGAACTGGAGTTGTGAGCTTTTCAATATCATCATAATTCTCAACACAGTCATTATAGTTTTCTCCACTAAGGTCTGACTGTTTCAATGCTTGATATTTTCGCATAGTTTGTTGGAAAGCCAGATTACACTGTACAAATGTATTTGACACCATTTTGCCAACCATTGTTTTGATATAAGGGATCACACAACACATGCAAAGTCCAATCAGAATTAGGACTATAATAACTGGTGTCACCATTTTCAATAGTAACTGCCACCATGGTCCTGAAGTCAACCAGGACCAGGGATTCCACCGGTTCATGGCTAGGGTGTCTTTATGCATTGCATCACGAAGTTTATTCAGCTCTTCCAATGCGTCCTGCACATCCACTGAATGAATGTTGTCTGGGATGAAAGTACAGCATGTTGTGTTCAGCAGAACACAAACTCCTCCCTGTGAACCAGTAAGCAAGTCTAAAACCATGCGATTTTGCATCACCATGGTACGTAAAGCATCTATTTCAGTGTTTTGAGCAACTACTATTTTCTCAGTTACATTCATGAACAGACCCAATTGATAATTCAGAGTTTCAATCATTAATGAATTTTTTTACCACTCCTATCCAGGGGAACAATGAATGTGCTATTTTATCTCCTACAGGCCACAATTTTTGGTCCTTTGGTACATCCGAGCCCCACATGTGATCATGTGGTAACACATCTGGGTATATCGATCTCCTCCGTCTGGTGCTGCCATTCTTCTCTGTGGAGGTCCTTGGCACTACCACATATGTATGGTCAGTCACCTGGGTAGGTGAACACACACCACCCCAATTTGGTGGGAGACTCATGTACAGTCTGGAACCACAAAGCCAATAGATGTCATCATACACCGGCGTACCATTTACAGGTGGTAGCAAAAACTTACTAACATAAGCACATGATTCATCCGTTCCCCATAGACAGGAGCCTGTATAATTACATCCCCATCCAATGTGATGAAGATAAGTACCATCCACATAATATGTTTTGGTTAGGCTTAAATTATTTGATAAAACATACGTTTGGGTACACAGACGTTTCTTAATTTTACCTACAGTTTTATTCCCTGTCCCGTAAAAGCAAATCGGGAATGGCCGTTGTGATGACAATTTAACATGTGATGATATTTTTGCATTCCCCTTCAGTCTAGTCAATGGAGCAGCACTTGGGCACGCTTGTACGTCTTCTGTTGAAATCCCTATCATATAAGTGGTTGCACTGAGGCAAGTGGTGTTACGTCTTGTCAGATTTGCTGAAAACTGTTGCCCCCGAAATACAGTTTGATTATACATCCGTATGATAAGACATTCTGTCACCCTAGCAGGGTACGGTTTAGCCGTCAGAGCTGGGTGTGTTGAGGATATAGGCATTTGCGAACAAACATAACAATTAGTAACATGTAATTCCGTAGCCAATAAATGAACATATCTGTACCACATATTAGTATGGTATATATGAGGGTGTCCATCAGTCTTATTCACATTATGAATAAACCTCTTCTGACGTTGCTTGTGTTGTTCTCTGGCTCGGTCCACAGTGAGCTGCAATTCTTGGGTCAACCACCAGGCCAGGAATCCGAGGAGCACGAAACACACTAAGATCACAACGCAACCGGCTGCCCTACCAACAGTCCGGCAGCGGCGGCTCTGAGCACGCCGCTCCGGGGTCTGCTGTAGTTCAGTCATGATTGCTAGGATACAGTGTTGTTAACCAACCTCACCTAATAGTGCAAGGATCTCCCTGCTTCACTGGCGTTGAGACAATCTATTGCTAATTAAATAGACTCCCTTTGTAGCCAGACTTCCCCTTACACTGTGGAGGCAGCCAACACACGCTGTATCTTACAGTGACTTAGATGTATCCACGTTGATCTTTACTGCAGTTGGTGTTGTTAACAGCACTTGGTATGGACCTTCCCAACGAGGACTGGACCAGTTCTTCCTCTTAATCACTCTGATGAACACCCAGTCTCCTGGCTGGACTACTGGAAGGCCGTCCTGTGGGAGATCAAAATTATTCGGCAGTAAATGTGTTTGAGTTATCTCTTTCTGTGTTAATGTCTTTTTCATAAAAATCTGCTAATGTTTGTTCCTCATCTGCTGTTTTAGTATCCATGTCAAAAATTGGTAGACGATATGGTCGTCCATAAAGTATCTCAAATGGTGTTAAACCTGATGGTGTTGGTGTTATTCTCATATACAGTTTTACTAGGTCCAAACATTCAATCCAGGTTCGTTTTGTCTCTTCCATACATTTCCTTAGTCTTATTTTTATTGTGCCATTTGTCCTTTCCACTAATCCTGCACTTTGTGGGTGATAAGCACAATGATGTTTTAACTTAATTTTCATGTGTTCTGCTACTCTTTGTACAACTTCATTTACAAAATGTGTTCCATTATCACTGTACAATGTCTCTGGTATTCCATAATACGGAATAATTGTCTTACACAATGCTTTTGCTACTGTTAAAGCATCTGCTTTTTGTGATGGAACAATTTCTACCCATTTTGAAAAGGCATCAATTAATACTAGACAGTATTGATAAGGTCCACATCGACTTAGTTCAATAAAGTCCATATGAACAATTTGAAAAGGATACTGTGGTTTTCGGAATTGCCCTCTCCGGGGTCTTATATTTCCCTGTGGGTTGTGTTTCAATCAGGTAACACAGGCTTTACAAAAAATTTTTGAGTATAAATTAAATCCATAGGTAGTAAAGTATTGGTCTACCATATATACCATCCCCCCTGTCGACACTTGCGTTAACCCATGCGTCGCAATTGCGGCTGCTTTGAATAAGCTTTTGGGTAGGACGGGTTTGTTATGTACACAATAAAGTCCTTTGGGGTTTGGGGTTGCCCCATTTTTCAACCACAAATGTCGTTCCTGCGCTGGTGCCTGTTTTTGCATATCCAATAAAAGGTCAGAATCTATTAATGGTTCATTGTCTATCTGAACTGTGTAAATAGAAGAAGTACCATATCGACCAGCTGCTGCTTCTTTCGCTATTTTGTCTGCCAGGCAGTTTCCTCTGGTGTGGGCTGCGCATTTACATAATGCCAGGTGTGATGGTAATGTCACTGCTTCTAGCAAATTTGTGAGTAAGCCTGCATGTGTCACTGATTTCCCCGTAGAGGTTATCATACGTCTTTGTTGCCATTGTTTTGCAAAGAACCAAATTGTTGAAAATGCATATTGACTATCTGTATAGGCTGTCAGTTTCTGTCCTTTAGCCAAGATACAAGCTCTGGTTAATGCAATGAGTTCTGCAGCTTGGGCTGATTTAAAATGATCAATCTCTTTTGCTTCAATAACAGTATTTGGTAATTGAACAACAGCATAGCCTGTTAATGTCTGTCCTTTCTGATCTTTGAAACATGAGCCATCCACAAAGTAATGTAGTCCATCTGTAAATGGTTCGTCTGTTAAGTCTGGTCGAGGTAATTGTTGTTTCTGTGTGTCTGCCAAACAATCATGCGGTTCACCGTCTGTCTCAGTAGGTAGGAGTGTGGCGGGATTCAAGGTGTTGCATCTTTCAATGGTAATATGTGGCTGAGACAATAGCATTGCTGTATATGCTATCTGTCTAGCAGGCGATAAGAATGTATCCAAACTTTTGGAATAATAGCCAACTGGTTTATTTTTATTACCATGTTGTTGTAGCAAGACTGCACACATGAATCCCTGTTTTGTGTCCACCATGAGAGTGAATGGCTTGGCATAATTGGGCAGAGATAATACTGTGGAACTCACAAGTTCTTGTTTAAGAGCTGTAAACTGTTCTTCAGCTTCTTTATTCCACTGTATTTTGTCAGTCATAGTCATTGGTATAGAATGTATTAAATCCTGCAATTTCTGCACCTTCTCTGCATAACATGGAATCCAGGCTCTGCAATAATTACAGATACCTAAGAAAGTCATCATTTCCTTTTTTGTTGACGGTTTACGCGCTTTGAGAATAGCGTGCTTTCGATCGTCTTGTATTCGTTTCCCCTCAGCTGATAGGACGTGGCCTAAATAAGTCACTTGTGGTTGCGCAAACTGCAACTTTTGCTTTTTAATTTTACTTCCTGTTTCTGCCAAATGTTGCAAAAGCATCATAGTACATTTTGTACAGCTGTCTTTTGTCTTTCCTGCCACCAAAATGTCATCTACATACACCAAGATTTGTGAATCTTCTGGTGGAGTAAATGAAGATAAGCAACAATTTATTGCTTGTGTAAAAATGGTCAGACTGTCAGCAAAACCTTGAGGGAGTCTTGTATATGTATATCTTTTCCCTTTGAATGTAAAAGCAAACCAAAATTGAGAGTCTGGATGAACAGGTACTTAGAAAAATGCATTACTGGTGTCTATGACAGAGAAGTACATGTTTCCAGGACTTAATCTATTTAGCATCGTATGTGGGTCTGGTATCAGAGGGGCACTAGTTTCTACTGCAGCATTTACTGCACGTAGGTCTTGTACCATTCGCCAATTCTGATTGTCTGCTTTTTTTCACAGGATATATTGGAGTGTTACAGGATGCATCTAAACATTCCCTGATGACTCCTGCTTCCAATAATTCTGCAATAACCGGTTCAATTCCTTTTTCTGCTTCAGGTTTTAACGGATATTGTTTAATCCGTGGTCTCCAATCAGATCGTGGCTTAATTTTGACTGGTGGAATATTTTTCAACAGTCTTACATCTGTGGGTGCATTCACCCAGAGATGAGGAGGCAGTTTGGCCAATAAAGTCTCATGTTCCTGTGTCAACAACACAGATGTTGTTAAATTTCAATCGTCCAGATCTACTTCATGTATCACCGGTGTCGTCCAAGCACTTACAAACATGTATTTCCGATACAAGCCTGTGGATGGACTGAAATCCCACACCGACACTGCATCTGCTTCGTGCCAATCAGTTGCTTCCTCAGCTATTTTAGCAATTCCTCCAAGGTCCTTCCAGGACTGAGTGTCTGCCCTTGTCAGTGAAATATGCAGCACAGCCTCAGGTTTTCCTCTGTACCATTTGTCTGCACTTTGGGTCAGCACTACACTACACACAGAGGTGGTTTTTCTGTCTGTGTATAGGTGTGCTACTGTCTGTAATTCTGATGGAATTTTCAGAAATCCTGCTCCATACCTTTCATCCTTTCGTGGAGTGAATAGCATAGTTATGTGTAGATCTTTTGGTGACATCATTACTACGTGTTCTCTGTTTTCACCGGTCATCAGACCTTCCTCCAATAATTGTTCAGTTTGTCTCAACTCCGACAGATCCAAACAGTACTGCCAGGCCTGGGCCAAATTTGTATATACAGTAGCGGGCTGTCTCTTCTGGTGTCCATGGACGGAAGACATGAAGGAATGGCGGCTGTCCTTGAGCTATATTTGGGTTTGGGACCTGGATCATTGGAGCAATAAAACTGTGATCTGGGGATATATTGAAACTGTATTTTAGAGGCGGCTTAATCATAGCCCTGTCTCTCAAAATGTATTTTTCGGGCATTAAAGAATTTGTTGCCGCAGGCGGGGTCAATACAGTTGAAAATTCCACCCTCTGATTATCCAAAAATGGATTTGGATACAGTGAGCTTATTGGGTCATATGACGGACCTTCAGAACTCCCCTGGGGATAATTAGGGTCAAAAATCGGGTCCTTTACCAGTGGTGGAGCCACTGTTGGTGCCGCTCGTCTTACTGCAGCCTGATTTTGTGGCAGCAGGGGTGGATTTACATCACGGCCTCTCACGGCCGTCTCATTATCTTCAGGTTTTACAAACATTACTTTCCCCTCTGACTTTCCTTTCTCGTCTTTTTTCCTCTTTATGGCCTCTACTCTCATCCGTGCTTCACTGAGCCATACTTTTGCACACTCTATTTCTCCTTCTTTTCTTACTTTCCTGTTACCTTTTTATTTGCTGCTGCTGTTGTAAGCTTTAACACCAAACCTTCACAATCTGGCACAACCAATTTACCTGAAAAGCCATATTTTTCCATTTAGTTATGTACTTCAGATTTTCCGGATTGCGTTTGTGCATGTATTTTTCGTCGCCCTGAAATAGGGGCTTATTTTCTGTGCATGTGTTTCCCATATTGTTCACCTATTCCCCTTCACTCTGCAAAGTTCAGGTCAAGCTTCTACCCCGTGGGGTGGACCTTCCTTGGAATCCCCCTCTTTGCAGACTCGTCGGGAATATGTGAGTGTGGTGCGTATGGACTTAAAATGACCTACTTTGCAGACAATGGCTCCACTTTTATCCCCTGATAAAATGGGATATCAAGCTGTCCGTGCTTCAGTCACTCACAGTCTCATTCTTTTATCATTACTAAGGAATACTCAAACAATACCACACATACAGTCCGACACTGTCACACACACACACACACACTCCCACAACCGCTCCAACTCTCACACATATACAAAATAAATTACAGATTTCATCAATGATTGCAATTACAGACAAGCCCTCATCTTAAAAAAAAAAAAAATAATAATAATAATAAATCTTTTTATATCAAGACATAACACAACAAAATCCTTACAACAAAACAACAAAAACAATTTTCTCTCATTCATACCACAAACATAGTTTCACTTTTGAAATAATCAATTAATTCGCGTCTCTCTAACTGCTTCTCCTGAAATTTATTCTTACTCCTCCTGTATTTCTCAGCCGGATGGGGACTCGAACCCCTCCGCCACCTGTGCCGGCAGGACCGGAGACTCTAACTCCCTCCCCCGCACTTTATTCTGGATGGGGACTCTAACCCCTCCTCAACATATTTTCCTCACAGGCAGGCAGTAATTACTTATGTTAATTTGTTGCGCCCCTCATTTGGTTCGGAGGCGTCGTCAGTCTACTGCGGCGAGTGGAGGTGGACGTCTATAGTCACCGGCCCGACGGAGAATTCACTCCTCAGGACTTTCCTTCGATCCCTCTAGTGGAATCGGCTGTGCACAGTCTGCGGCGTGTCTCCCTCCGTTTGCTCGAGAAGATCTGTCGACGCCCCACGTTGGGCGCCAAGAAAAAACTGTTGGGTTTGCACCCTGTTTTTAAAGAAATGAGAGGCACAAACGCTGAAAAGAAACCAGTCAGAGAGAGACAAATATATATATATATTTTGCTCTGTGCAGAGGAGGAGAACAATGAAGCAGCTTGTAAGTGCTCAGCTACAAAGCTCTCCTAAGATCTCCTCCTCTGGCCCAGCCTTTTATTTAGTTCATCAACATGAGAAAAAACAAACAAGGACAGTCGGAAGAGGTTACACGAGTCATGTCTGCAAGAGGGTGATAGCAAAGATAGGTAACGGCTGAAACCTTCCATTCCTGCAACATGAGCCTTGTGGCTCATCAAAGCAGATAAGGCAAAATGAAAAATAGTTTGCTCAACCATGAAGAATGCAGACAACAAGTCTTTCTTTCTAAAACCTCCTCTTCTCACAAAGAGGAAAAATAATAAGCATAAACTATAAGAAAATAAATAATAATATAAGCATAAACTAAAGAAAATAAATGATAATATGAGCATGAACTGTATAAAATCCTTGACACGGTCCGATTGGGGAGGGGCCCAGAGAAAACTACAGAGTCCGACATTGTTTTTGCAAAGTTACACACCGATTCAATGTTGATTTTAGTGACCTCCGATTGGCGTAACCGGGTGTCATTACTGCCGCCGTGAATTACAATCTTACCAAATTTACGCTTAGCTTTAGCCAGCAGTTTAATAAATAATAAAGATGATGATGCCCATGTAGTCAAGGGTATTTTAGCGTTGTTATATTTTTTAAAGTAATTACTTCAGTTGTCAGTGAATTCAGATTGTGAGCTGATTATCAGTCTGAGAGAATTATGCTGTCTGAGGTTGATTAACTAGTGGACCCGCACGCATACACAAGTCCAATGAGCTCATTGCACTCTTTGCTCCAGTGTTTGCCTGTACTTGCGTGCATGTGAGCCTGAACTAAATGCTTTAAATTAGCATCTGCTGGGAGAAACGTGACACCTGGTATGCTTGCACAATACAGGAAGAAATACAAAAGAATGGAAAAATAAAAAAGAGAATTACAGGATGAATAGAATGCGTAACTGGAGAATTAATGTTAGAACCTCTTTCAATTGGTTCTTGCACGCACGCCATGCAAGTGATCAGTACTGACCACAGTGATTCTCATAAAGTAGAAGCTCATTGGAAATGCTAAATGGTGAAAGTTATCTACTCAAACTGGGTGACCAAAAATTATTTTAATTCTGTTTACACTCACCTGCTATTGTAATAGGTACACTTAGATACACCTAATGCAGTATTCATCTCTGAACACTGAATTATCCTCTGTATTCAGTATCAGTACACTGATACATTTGTTAATCCCCGGTCACACGGCACTAACGAAGGACACTGAAGCCAAAATGAAACAGGAAATCTGGACTTATGTTGACTTTTGGAGACATTGTTTAACCATCGTCCAGCTTTGTTTCTGTAGCTGTCACGTCGTCAGAATTTTCAGACTGTTGAATGGAAAATGTGAACGAATCCTGACGACAGCCTCAATTTGTCCGTGTTCCGTTTTGCTTTCTGTCTTGACAGTTCCTCATTGTTTGCGTATTCCCGTACCGTCAGCATTCTGTTTGATTGTCATCCAACTTCGTCCAACCTCCAGCCTGTCTCTTTCCAGTCTCTCAACAACTCTGCCTGTGACGTGCGTGTGTGCGCACAGGTTGTCAGGACAACGGAGCTGCAGATGGCTGTGGACAGCACAGACTCACTGCAGAAATGGTCACACCCTGGCGCTTCATTTTGATTTTGTTTAAACGTGTCAAGGTCACCGTTTGCTTAATTTTTCTTTTGTTAGTTTCGATTTCGTTTTGGTCTTTTATTCACTCTGCACTCGCAGGCTTTTCGGTGATGGGAGAAATCCAAGCTCATTCGCCCACTTTTTCTCAACGATTTGTGACTTTGGTATTTTTTTCTTTCACTCAGCTAATGCTGGGTGCCATGTGACTGGGCCCTTACATCAGTAACGAATGTTCATATCAAAGTAATAATGCATTTTAAATTTGGGGTTTCAACAGATATTTAGATTTTTATAATATTCCATAAATTTGTTAGTAAACTCATTATATACAGTGATAGCCTCTTTTCATCTTTATTTAGCTTTTTTCCCCAATGTAAACAAATGATTTGATTCATGCTTTTCATTTCAAATGTTTTCCCCCCCAGGAATAAAAACAATGACCAACATGTACACTTTTAAAAATAAATTTTTCCAAATTTCCTGGGTTGCTTCGTACCTTGGCCATTCATCGTTGTGAAGCACATTTGCACCACCAGCAAACCTCCAGTGAAAAATGTTAAGTTAAAAAAAAAAATTTCACACCAGCACCCATGAAGATGGCCATTATGTTATACATTCAGAAGGTCTGTAAAAGGCCACTCATTGATTTATGTATAATTTTTCTTATTAGATATTCTGTATGTTATCTGACTCTTGGTCAGCATTTCCCTGAATGCATGAAGTCTAGACTTACAGCTTTCCTCTGTTCTAAAGGTGCAAAACACCTTTAGAACAGAGGAAAGCTGTAAGTCACATCAATTACTTTATGAACTTTATGTTGTGCGCTGAGTAATTGATGTGACCTTTTCTTTCATATATTGTAGTGTCAACGTGACTAAGATGGAAATGAAGACTCCCACCCACACTGAACCTATGATGGATGATGGTGACCCTCTTTTTAGCAACTTGGATATCTTCCTCTTCTCCCTGATTGCTGGGGTTTTTATTTATTGGTTCATGTCCCGCAAGAAGCCGGAGCCCATCCCTGAGTTCAGGAAGCTTGACACACCGTGAGTATCCACCATGTGAAAGCTTTGGGTTTGGGGAGTGCTTGGGAGTAATACTGAACTTAATTTGCTGGTTGCAAATGACTTGAGGTTGATAAACACTGCAGTATTCGGTTAGAACATAATATTTGTCCATTTGTGAAGAATCAGGTCACTTGTAAGTTTCATTGGATTTAATCTGTGTATGGTTTCTGTAAAGTACAGATAAAATAAATGAATAACTAACAAAATAAAACAAATGTATAATCTCTTATTATGCTTTGGTATATCAGCAATAGCAATTAGCATTTGAATCTATAATGCAGTTGATAAGTAATCAAAGTAATGTTATTCCATATATTTAAATTGCTTCATTACACAAACACACATTTGATAACTTGCTAATGCACGCACAGACAGACATTCTGCTGAGTTTCCTGAGGAGAAACAGTAATACTGGACCACTTCTTCACTTTACTAAAGGTGGGTCCCAGAGGAGTTTTTTTTAGGTGGCCGGGAACGTGCCTGAACAGAATACACACTAGGGGGTGCATAAACACAACAAACAGAATAAACTGGCCGTTGTAACAAATGCCATCATATTGCATTTTCTTCTTGCGTGGTGACTCTAGCTTGGTTTGAAACAAAGTTCTTTTCATTATTAATTGTTGTTTTCTCTTTTACTTAATTGATTAATCTGGAATATAGTTTGCAGAATTAAAGCGCGATCTTGACCTCCTGTGTGTTCTTCTGGCCCTCTGTCACTGTGAACACTGGACTATATATAGTTGCTTAGCTGCAACATTTTTATCATTGCTTGAGACAGTTCTGTGTGCTTTTTTGTTTGTTTTTTGTATGGCTAACATAGTCATTCTAGCAAGTCTGGACAGCTTGTAGATTCTTGCCATTTACAAAAAAAAGAAGGCAAAGGCCTGAGGAAGTTTTTGTTATACATTTGTGGCCCTGGGGCAACTTCTGTTGTGATTTGGTGCTAAATAACTATTGAACTAGTGTATTGCCCATGGGGATCCACAGGCTCTAGAATGGGTAGTGTTTATAATATAGATAGCTGACATTTTTCAAGGGTGGTGCTCAATTATGCTGTGTAGCACTCTCTGGGTTGATATCATGACTGTAACTGATGTACTACATAAAATGGTTACAACACGATATGATTTGCTGAACAGATACATATTAGGCCATGGAAGACTCCATTAAATTTTGGAGGTGATGTGGAACTGGATTTTGGATAAAGTTTCTCTTTATAGGGGAGGTGATGGTCTAGTGGTTAAGCATTGGACTTGAAACCAGAGGATCGTCTGTTCAAATCCCAGCTTGACCAGAAAATCGCTAAGGGCCCTTGTGCAAGGTTCTTAATCCCCTAGTTGCTCCCGGTGTGTAGCGAGTACTTTGTATGGCAGCACCCTCACATCTGGGTGAATATAAAGCATTAGTGTGTAAAGTGCTTTTAGCATCTGATGCAGATGGAAAAGCGCTATATAAATGCAGTCCAATCATTTACCATTTTATAGGCTTTTAAGGATTATGTCAAAACTACTTCACGGATTCTCACCAAATTTGTACCATAGATACATATTAGGGCATGGAAGACTCCACTAAATTTTGGAGGTGAACTGGACCCGGATTGGCGGATGTCAGAAATCTCCAATTGCTGTTGTTGTTGTTGTTATATTTTATTATTACTTCTATTTTGTCATTTGATTTTTAAATGAGCCACAATGGAAATAAGTGTTTTCAGTTTCTTGTGTCATCCATGTATTTTTAACGTATTTACAATTATGTGCTTACATTGAACTTACTATATACAATCATGCCCGCACGCACTCACGCATTTAATTAGTGCTGAAACGATTGGTCAAGTAACTCGAATAATTCCATTACAAAAAATGTTCGAGGCAAATTCTGTGCTTCAGTTTCATTTAATGTTGTAGTACATATGCCAGGCCTCTGTGTGGTGCTGTAACGTCCCCAGAAAAAAAAACGGAACAAGACTAGAACAAGCTCACAGGTCGTGTAAGTGCTAATCCATTTAGTGCCAAAAGCTACCACTTTCCAACACAAAACACAGTAAAATAAAGCCTTTTAGGAGAAAGACGGTCCACGCTGATCATCTGAAATAGCTTACTGTGCATTTAAAGCGAAGTATTGTTTGTTTGTTTTTTAACACTGTTTCGTCCACTGACTGCTCTCCCCTCTATGTGGCTAGTGGCTATTTGCTCGGCAACCGGCTGCTGTCTCTCTCTCTCTGCCTGGTGTGAGGGGCTCTCTGCGCTCCCCTCACACCGGGCAAGTCAAAGCTCCGTCCCCTCCCACACTGACAGTCTCAGCAGAATTCCACTGTTTCTTCTGTGTTTTTCTAAGACTCGCACTGAGTGTTTCACTTTTTTGGGCAACACACAATGCTTCAGAAACACAGTCACTTGCATTAAAAAAAAAACAAAAAAACAGTGACTGTGAAGCCTGCATGTTCAACCTCCAGCTGCATCTGCTGAATTGCAGAGAAAGAAGGATAAAAAAAAAATCACGCAGGGACCCAGTCCACCAACCTTAAAAAAAACAAAAAACAAAAAAAAAAAACTTAAAATGGTTAAATTTGACAGAAAATCAGAAAGCCACATCCTATCGCCATTTCAGCAAAATGTCAAGACTTTAGCCCGACTTTGGCTGAGCCCCTGACACCAGGAAAGATCCAAACTTGTAAAGATCTGAAAAAATAAATGATTACCCAGGAAAAACAGAAAGAGATAGAATAAATTTGACAATCTGTGTGATGGCGCAGCAACATTGTGCCATTGCTTAGGAAGAGCCCTGGATTGTTGATGTTTAAAAACGCAAAAGTACTTTTTATGCAATTACGCGATTAATCACCAGAATAATCGAGAGCATACTCGATTACTAAAATAATCGATAGCTGCAGCCCTATTTTTAATATAAAGATAATTTAACGCTCCCTGCTGGACTGGAGTGTGAGTCCTGAATGTAATTAGCATTGTCCATTGTTCGGTGTTGTTAGCTAATATCCGTAGTTTCTCCAAAAATATTAGTCCTATCAACGTTCCGTTTTGGCGGCCTTCATCCTTGATCCAAAATACATAAGCATACCAAGTGGCAAATGTTAGCTCCCCACAGTTTGTCTGTGATTGACGTTATACACACGCACACAGAGCTTTTTGTCTTTTTTGCATTCTCCCGCAAGCAGGTGCTTTTATTTTTATATATCCACAAACCACGGTGGCAGAAGACATCAAGCACAGTACAGTTTTCCCTCATGGTAATGGCAATGTGACACTTAACTCAGTCACGGTAATGGTAATGTGACACTTAACTCAGTGACGGTAATGGTAATGTGACACTTAACTAAACTGACTAAACCAATTGAACTACAAAATCACAAATCAATAACACAAACAACGCTGTTAAACTAACATGAACCACAATAACAATTAAAACCCTAAACTCCTATGGTGCATTGCAGCATGATGTCCATTGTTCACTGTTAGCTAATATTGCTAATTTCTCCAAAAATATTGTTCTATCAACATTCCATTTTGGCAGCCTTCATCCTTGACCCAGAATACATCAGCATACCAAATGGCAAATGTCAGCTCCCCCCAGTTTGTCCGTGATCAAAGTTATATGCACGCACGCAGAGATTTTTCTTTTCTGCATTCTCTCGCAAGCAGGTGCTTTTATTTTTACACATACACAAACCGAGACAGTGGCAGAAGACATCAAACACAGTACAGTTTTCACTCATGGTAACGGCAGTGTGACACTTAACTCAGTCATGGTAATGGTAATGTGACACTTAACTAAACTGACTAAACCAACTGAACTACAAAAACACAATAAATCAATAGCACTAACAACACTGTTAAACTAACATGAACCACAATAACATTTAAAACCCCCAAACCCTGAATTCCCATGGTACATTACAGCACAATGTCCATTGTTCACTGTTGTTAGCTAATATTCCTGATTTCTCCAAAAATATTAGTTCTATCAACTTTTCCTTTTGCAGCATTCATCCTTGACCCAAAATACATAAGCATACCAAACAAAAAATGTCAGCTCTCCCCAGTTTGTCTGTGATCAAAGCCATACACACACACACAGAGGCCATTTGGCTGTTATAATGTAGATTGAATGGACTGAGAGTCTTGTGTGGAGCATGGGCAGAATCTAAACCAGTGAATACTGGCATTTCTCAGGGATACCCCTACACTGTTCAATGCTTGCAAGGATGTTGTAATATTTAGGCTTGGATATCTTTGTGGGCAAGGAAAGGCTTACTGACCTTGACATCATGGAAGCTTTATTATCATACTAGCACATTGATACCCATCGCTGTGAGATAGAAAACTATAATATGCAAATAATGAATGATTGAGTTCAATAGTCAAATATTTCACCTCATGAAATATTTGTTCCATTGAAAGAATGAAAAAAACATTATTTGTTTTATATAACGGCTAAAATAGATCCTTGTCATTTGATATTTTATTAATTTATAAACATTAGAAAAGGGACTTACATTTTGGTGTTCCACTGGTGTTTTGATGTCAATAGTCCTGTTCTCAGTAAACTTGGAAAAACCAATGTAGTCCATGATGCCGTGCACTGACTTTGTGTACTTCCAAAAAAATGGGGGCGGGGGGTGGACTTTGTGTACTTCCTCAGTCCAGTGAAAAATCATACCATAAATGAGTCTATATTTTCATCCCAACAGCTGTTCATGCCTCCAAACAGCTTACAGCGAAGTGAATTTTGTTTGTGTGTTAGAAGAATTAGCAGTGTCAGTTAGCTCCTTCAAATTGCCATCTGCCCCCTGCGGGTTCGGGGTGGACTGGAGAATAGGCCCGCTGTATTCCCTGCATGTCGTAAGAAGCGACTAAAAGGAACAGTCTGTTTGCCATGGACTGCAACCCATGTCGGGGGAGAAGGGGACCCTGATGATTGAGTGGATGGTGTGGCTGTGGTCCTCCTGAAGCAACACATCATTTTGCCCCAGATTCCTTTAGTCGGGAGGTTTATATAGACCAGTCGGCTGGTGGTGACAAGCCAATTTTACCAATTAAAATTCTTATGTACTTGGTCTAGCATGTTTTTGTCTTTGTAGGGTTTTTATGATATTTTTGTTTAGCTCTCTACCTTCTGAAGCCAGAGCTTGGGTGTTCCCGGGTGCCCACGAATCAGTAGTTTAATTTTTGGGTTATTATAGGGGCCATATTGGCTATAATGCTTGTGAGTTTATACCCTGTACATCGTACAGGGGAAACACCATAGTCAACATGGCAAAGATTTTGATTACTGGTTTTATTTTAATTTTGTTAGGCTTTAGAAGTAGGATTCGGTAGGGGATTCTGGAGTTTCCAAGTTTCTTTCTGGCTGGGGATTCAATTTTGTGTGGTGTTGGTAGTGTCGTTGCGGTCTTATCCGTCACTTTTGTGTGGTATCCTAGAAGGTGACTGCTTAATCAGGTCAATCGGGGTGGATTATGTCTGCCCCAAGTATATCACTGCTGTATCTCTGTCATCGGTATGAGTGCTTAGCCTCATATATATGACGTCCCCTTGTTGGGCTCCATAGTGGGTGGGGAGCACTGGTGATGAATTTAGATGTATTAAAATGGCAAATACAGATAAAACAACCAGGAGACTTCGTAATGATTCAAACGATGGGAACGCTAATTCTGTGCATTTCCTGCACATTTTGGTCATCCAAAGTAGTGACCCGAATTTGCCACTCAAATTGTCACCTTTTGCCATCAACAAGGGCATACAGGGGATAATTGGAACTGCCAAATCGATAAAACAACTTAAATCAGGAGATATTCTGGTCGAGGTTGACTGACCTGGTCAGGCCCAAAATCTCCTCAAGGTTCGGACATTTGTCAATCTTAAAGTCAAGGTCACTCCACACAAGACGCTGAATTTGTGTAATGGAGTAATCTGTTGCACTGATCTTAAGGATTGTGGTGTCGAGGAGATCCTTGAGGAATTGGCCGACCAGGGTGTCACTGATGTATATCGCTTCACAATCAACCAGAATGGTGTTAAGAAACCAACAAATACCTTGTTTATAATGTTTAACAGGTTTGGTCTCCCACAATTTAATGATGTTGGATACTTGCGTGTCAGGGTTAGCCCGTATATACCTCACCCTGTCCATTGTTTCAAATGTCAGAAGTTTGGCCATTTCAGGTCTTCTTGTCAATGTGCTGGGTGTTGCGGAAAATGTGGCAAGTGTGACCATGATTCTACCAACTCTCAGGGTCCAGTGCAGTGTGTAAATTGCTCTGGCAATCACGCTGCCAATTCACTAACGTACCCAAGATGGATTGAGGAAAAGCAAATCCAAAAACTCAGTTCTGGGTAACTTGTCTTACCCAGAAGCACGTAGTGTATGAAACCCAACATGTACAAAATACTTTGTATGCGATTAAGGCAACTGAAATGACTAGACCAAAAGTAGCTAACCAACAATCTACTGTGAAACACCTGAAAAGGACAGTGAGTATCCAAACGGATTTAACTTGAGTAAAAGGCGATGCTCCTGCATTAAATGGCACTACTAAATTATCTAATACTGATAAAACGAAACTTCTGCCTGAGAAACAGGCCCAACAGAGTACTAAGGCTAAGGATGATCGCTGCAGTCGAAGTTTAACACGGGAGCCTGTTCGGTATTCTTCTGATTGTAGTCAGCCGACCAAAAAGTCGGTTGCAGGTAAAAGCAAAGCTCAACCCAATGCATCGAAACTTACATCATCAGAATTATTGATAACCAGTACCGTATTTTCTGCACCATAAAGTGCACCGGATTATAAGGCGCGCCCTCAATTAGCGGGTACTTAACCCTTACAAAAGGCGCACCGGATTATGAGACGCGGCCTCAATTAGCGGGTACTTAACCCTTACAAAAGGCGCACGCTAAAACATATAGTCTACAAAAAAAAAAAAAAAAAGGTCACGAAAGCAAAACGGTGAGTTTACTTGAACTTTTTAACAACTTTGAACTACCGGTATTTAACAATATGGTACTCACATTATTTTTTATTATGGTTCTGTCACAAATCCATCGAAGTCTTCATCTTCTGTGTCTGAATTGAACAGCTGGTCTTCTAGCTGTGGCCACCTCGCTTTGTTTCTGCGGAAACTCCGTTTGGTCTTTTTAACTTTGCGCAGTTCATTTTCTTGTTTCATCTTGCAGCTGCTCTATTCCCATGAACAACCGCGTAACTGATAGCCTGCAGTTTGAATTGTGCCTCGTAAGCATGTCTCTTCGCTGGCACCATTTTCGGGGTCCTTAGACAAACAAATGTTGTTTTGCAGGATACCTGTAGTATACGGTAACTACCGGAGGAGTGGCGGAGATAAGTGTACGTACCACGAACTCACAGACTCTTCTCTGATTGGTTTATCGCTGGCAGCGTACGTACTCTACGCTACCAGCGTACATATTTTACGTATTATGTAATGTTCTCCGATTGGTTTATCGCTGCCGGGGTACATACTCTACGCTGCTAGCGTACGTACTTTACGTATTACGTCCTTGTGTCAGCGGGAAATGGTCCGATATTCCGACGGTCAAAGACAACGTCGGCTGTTTTTACAGATTTTGGAATTCAGTGTGCACATAAGGCGCACCGGATTATAGGGCGACGGCCGATTTTTGTGAAAATGTAAGGCTTTTAGGTGCGCCTTATGGTGCAGAAAATGCGGTAATAAATTTGATATCTTACAAGTTGAGGGAGATGAAGCTATGGATATTTCCCCTATTCATCATCCTCCCTGGAAAATTCAGGTTGTCCCGAGATATAATGGTACCTAAATGTATCCGGGAAAATAAAAAGGCGTTATACAATGGAACTGTTGAGGGCTCAAGCCTAATTTTGAAGAAATTAAGTGTCTTTTAATTGATCCTAATCCCTATGCCATTTGTTTACAGGAAACTATTTTAAGTGAATCAGATAATGTTTCCTTTAGAGGTTATGATATGTTTAATAAAACGGGTGCTTCTTTGGCAGACAGCAGACTTATTCGAGGTTCCTCTATATTGATTATGAACGGTATTCCACATGAAGCTCTTGAGCTTCATATGAATCTCCAGGCTGTCGGAGCTAAGGTGACTCTTCATTGCACATTTATTATATGTTCAGTTTATATTCCACCGAGGTATGACCTTACGCAGGTTGAATTGGACGGACTGGTCAGTCAGCTTCCAGTGCTGTTTTTGTTAGTAGGGGATTTTAATGCCCACAGCTCTCTGGAGCTGTCGAAACTCAAATTGATTAGGTACCGTTGTTGACTTGATACTTGATCATTTTGATTTGTGTTTTTTAAAGGATGATTCTCCGACATATCTCCATCTAGCCTCTGTTTCCATGATGGCTATCGATTTGTCTATTTGTTCACCAAATATTTTTATGGATTTTCAATGGAAAATTCATGGTGTACAATGTGGGAGTGACCACTTCCCTATTTTTATTGATATTGTTCAACCTTTGCCGGAGGAGAGAGTTTCGAAATGGCAACTTCACAAAGCAAATTGGGATGCTTTTTTTACTTAAGTGTACATACAGTATTTGTGTTGAACGTTTTCAAGATGCAGAAGATCCTTTGATTTTATTTACTCGCACATTGTTTGCTATAGCTACACATACGATACCAAAATCTGGTACGGAATATCGTAAACATAATCCCTGGTTTAATGTAGACTGTAAAGAAGCTGTCAAGTGCCGTAAAAAGACCTTAAGAAAATTCAGGAAATACCCGACACAGGACAATTTACGAATATTTCGCGAGATGCGGGCAAAGGCCCATAATATAATTAGGAATAATAAACAACAATGTTGGAGGAATTATGCTTCTAAACTGAATATTAATACTCCCATGAATCAAGTGTGGGAGATGGTAAGAAAAATAAGCGGAAAACACGTATGCTCTTCTGTAGTATATTTAACTAAAGCAAGCGGTGTTAAATGTACAGCAAGACAGGACATTGTGAATTTATTGGCTGAGGAATTTGGACATAATTCATCTTCCACTCACTACTCTCCTACATTTCAGGTTTATAAAAACCAAGCTGAGAGCCTGGCACTCAACTTTTATCAAACAATGCGGAAGATTATAATGTTCCATTTACTATTACTGAATTGAAAACTTTTCTCAGTAAATGTCATGATACGGCAGTTGGTCCAGATTAAATCCATTATCAATTTTTGAAGCATCTGCCAGAAGCGTCTCTCTTCGTTTTATTAAATGTTTTAAATAAAATCTGGACAACTGGTGATTTTCCAGATGTGTGACGTGAAGCCACCATTATTCCTATTGCGAAACCTGGAAAGGATGCAACTACCCCAACAAATTATTGTCCTATGTCTTTAACCAATTGTCTTTTGTAAAAACATGGAACGAATGATTAATGCCAGATTGTATGGTTCTTGGAGAAGAATGGATTGATATCCAAATTCCAAAGTGGTTTTCGTCAAAATCGAAGCATGATTGATCACCTCATTCCTGATGGTATTATTCGTGGTCATCATGTGGTCTTGATTTTCTTTGATCTTGAAAAGGCTTATGATACTACATGGAAGTAGGGTATTATGAGAGACCTTCACAATCTTGGGTTGAGGGGCAGGCTGCCCTTTTCATTTGAAATTTTCTTTCCAATCATGTATTTCGAGTTCGCCTCAGGTCAACATTTTCGGATTTACATACTCAGGAAATTGGTGTTCTGCAAGGCAGCATCCTATCCATTACTCTGTTCTTATTGAAGATAAATAACATTGTTGACGTGGTAAATCCCGGGTTTGATAGATCTTTGTTTGTGGATGGCTTTTGTATTTCTTGTTTGTCACAAAATCTGTTATTTATGGAAAGGGTGTTGCAAAATTGTTTACGTAGAATTGAAAGTTGGGCTGATAATGGTTTTTGCTTTTCTAAAACCAAGACTGTGTGTTCATTTTTGTACTAAACAATCAGTGCACCCTGATCCTGAATTTAAACTAAATGACACAATCATTCCTGTAGTTCAACAGACTAAATATCTTGGCCTAATCTTTGATAATAAACTTACTTTTAAGGCACATATTGATTACGTGAGACGAAAATGCCTTAAAGCCTTAGCCCTGCTTAAAGTTGTGTCAAAAATGGATTGGGGTGCTGATCACATTGTACTCCTCCGCCTCTATAGATCTCTAGTTAGATCTAAACTGGATTAGGGTTGTGCAGTTTATAGCTCTGCCCGTGAGTTTTACCTTGAAAAGTTGCAAATAAATTCAGAGTCAAGGTCTCCGACTTTGTCTAGAAGCATTTCGTACCTCTCCTATGCAATCCCTTTATGTGGAGGCAATTGAATTACCGTTACATTTAAGATGCGAAAAGTTATCTCTACACTACGCAGTTAAACTAAAAAATAACTGTCACAATCCGACTTATGGTGGTACCCTTATGCCACGATATTCTAATTTCTGTACTTGTAAGCCGTCAGCTATTAAACCTTTTGCTTTACGTAATAAAGAAACTCTATTGTGCATACTCAGTACTACTAATATAGCTTCTTTCCGCATTCCTTATATTCCACCTTGGATGCTCGTTGACCCAGTACTTGATTTATCATTACAGCCGTTTAAAAAGAGTTGTACCAATGATTTAATCTTTTTGACCAAATTTGGAGAAATGAGGTGTAAATACAGACATTATTGTGACATCTATACAGATGGGTCGAAAGACCAGAATAAAGTAGGTGCAGCTTGTGCAAGTGGCCCTCTTCAACGGCAAATTAGATTACCAGACAGTTCTTCTATTTATACAGCCGAATTATTTGCCCTGAAAATGGTTTTGGATGTTATAGAGAAATCTGCCCACAGACTCTGTCTAGTTTGATGGCTTTGCAGGGCAAAATTTATAAACATCCGTTTATTGTACAGCTTTTGGAAACTTTGTATAACATCAGTACATTATGTAAGCAAGTAATATTTGCCTGGATCCCTAGTCATACAGGCATTAAGGGGAATGAAACAGTTGGCAAAAGAAGCTCTTGCTATGAATGTTACAGAAACAAACTTACCCTACACAGATCTAAAGCCAAAGATTAACAATTATTTTAGAAACATATGGCAAACGTTATGGGATCTCTATCCCAATAATAAACTTCATCAACATCAATCGCTCATTGAATCGCTTAATGTTCTACCGCTAGGTAAGCGACATTGTGTTGACCCGTGCTCGTGTAGGTCATTCGCACTTGACACATGCATATTTACTTGCAGCGGGTGCCCCGCCTTATTGTTTACCGTGTAACTGCGTACTTACAGTGAAACATGTCCTGCTTGAATGTGTTGCTTTTGCTCACATTTAGGTGAATTTTTGACATTCCTGATCTTAAGACATTGTTTAGAGATGTTTCACGTTCACGCATTATACGTTTTCTTAGAGATTAATCTTTTTATTAGATTTTAAGTTGGTAGCTGTTTGAGTCCCATTCACAACAGTTTTACCTTTGAGCAAGGTATTTTGTTCCAATTGCCTAGTCTTTCGGAGGAGACTTTCAGCCATCAGGCCCAAGTAAGGGAGGGACACACCGTTTGTACGCTAACAAACCTGCTTTGGTTGTCGTAAAGAGTTGGGATTTATCCCGGTGAAGTGGTCACATTCCTAAACTACTGATAGCCTGCTGTTTAACCTGTAATGCCTGACATTGCGGTGAATTTTGTGTTTATTGTACCAGGTAAATATTTGGAAACTGTTTGACACTTATAAGACACTTAATGTGTTGGTAGTGTCATTAATTTCTTATCAATCAATCAGTCAAATTGCCGTCCGTCAGCAAAACATGTTTAGCTAAGCACCGCTCCCGGTAGTCTGAGCGCACGTGCGGTGGTTGGGGCATACAGTTGCACATTTCATGTAGCACCAAAATTGCAAGCCAAAAAGGAACTATTGTACGGTCAATGAAACACAACGGCAAATGGTACAGATAATCCATGTCACGTGACATACAACCTACCAATGAAACGACATGGATCTACCCAGCCGCTATGTAAAGTAATAATATAAAAGAGCTAATAAACAGAACAAAAATATAAACGCAATACGTTTGTTTTTGCTCCCATTTCTCATGAGCTGAAGTCAAAGATCTAAAACATTTTCTGTATATACAAAAGACCTATTTCCGTCAAATATTGTTTACGAATCTGTCTAAATCTGTGTTAGTGAGCACATCACCTGCTGAAGTCATTGGCTGCAAAGAAAGCCTGGACCCTCTTGGACCTTTCTGGAATACTTTGCACACCACTGGCCAATCATATGGAGAAAATGGCCCATTAATTCAGGCACTGAGGGACCATGAGCTCATATCACCCATTTGAAATGTGATTTTTTTTTTTTTTTTTTTTTTTTTTAATATAGATTTTGGTTGTTTTAGTCATTTATTTTTCACAATTCAATTCGTGTTAAATGTTCCTGAAAATTAAAAGTTGAAAGGATGTACTTGCATTTTTTTTGCGATGTTATCAATATCCGTGGCATAAAATGGTCTTAAAACTGTGTTGCCGACAATAACATATTCTCGTTTATTGTGATCTTTTGTGAGGGAATATATCTTTAAGGAAAATTTATTCTGACAGGCTTAGTGGTCCATTGAAGTCTCTGTGACATTATGTTGCTGATCTATTAATAGAAGCATGAGGAAAGTGGATCATGACTCACAGGTGCATGATTGGGGCTCAGATGGTTAATGGTGCATTGCCCCTATGTCTGATGTTGTAGACCAAATGGTCTCCCCTAAAAATCGGTCCACCCTGCCTTCACTGCACGTCATCAGCCGCAGTTCATGGATTATCACCTCGTTTCTGCTTAAAACTGCACTCCAGTCATCATCTATCTCAGCAACAGATATCTTAAGCTTTTGTACAACAATCATTTCCACATGAATACAGTATTCTTTCATCATAAAAGACGGAGGATGCAATCAGAGCGTAACGGCTACACGAGCTGGTAGCTGTTGCGTTCACTGCGTGTCCGTCATTTCAAAGCGTCACAGATTATCGCCTCATTTAAATAAAATCTGGCGCATGCGCAGTGGAGACAGGGCGGACCAATTTTTAGGGGGGACCGTTCGGTCTGTGACACCGGCTCTGAAGTATGAATCACAGTTCCTTATTCAGATCAGTATACAGGAGCAGCTTGTCACACATGTAGATGGTGCTATCTTGTGGCCATTAATGATGATGCAGTGTTTTTTTTTTTTTTTTTTTTTTTTTGTACATGCCTCTTTGAAATATAAGTTGCAGGACCAGGAAAACTATTTTGAAAAATCAAATAAGGACAAGTAAATTATAGTCTGGAAAATACTGTATAATTCAGAATATTTCTTTTGTGGAAACTAATGCAAATCTCTTACTGACCTGTTCTCTCCCTTTGTCCCTTATCAGTCAAATGATAGGCTTGGCTTGTTTTCATTGGGCTATGTTTTCTGCCAGTTAGTGTTTAGTCCCTCCCAAAGCACAGCATAGTTTAATTTGGTTACAGGAGTAAAGCCACTGACTAGGAGCAGCTCTGTTTACTGTATGATTGAGGTCTTGCTTGGCTGTGCAACTGAGATATTTGAAGGTTCAGAGTATGTTCTGACCATTTGTGTGAAAACAAGAGGTTGGTGGCTCTGCTGAACATGTTTGCCTTGTGGAAGGTATGTCTGTTGAAGACAGGAATACAGGAAGAGAGCAGAATGACAAAAGCAGCAGCTTGGTTTCCCCTCCCCTTAAAGGGAGCAGTGATTACTTAACTGCTATGAAGGGGGCGTAGTCTTCCATGTCTGTTCTGTGCTTTTGTTGTTGGGCTAGAATCCATTTTGAAAGTTCTCTGGAGAGCAAGCCAAATGTCTTTTGTGAGTTCTATCGAAAGGTGTAAAGTTGAGGCAAAAGACAACCAATCCTTTCTTCTCTCTGAGCTACTCTCTCCTTTCATTTTTCTTTTCCTGCTCTTTATTTGTGTGTGCAAGTCGAGCAGCTCTGCTGCTGGACTTGGACCATGTCACAAATGGAATCCTTTTATGATAAATGAAGTTGCCATAGCAATAACATCCCGTTTCTCCTCCCATGAGATGGGGGGCAGGGGACTCTTCAGGAAAAAAGACCATTCCCAGCTCTTCCCCCTTCAATGGTCCATGAAGGACTTGCTCTGATAACTAGCTGAATTCTTACAATGGAACTTGTAGAGTTTTTCGCTCCTAACACCTTTCAGACTGCAGAGGAAAAGGGGCGGGAATGAGGAGGAAGGCATTTTCAGCCCTAGAGTGTTTCAGTGTGTTTTTGTGTGGGTCTGCAGTTCGGTTGCATTTTATGGGAAAGTCAGTTTCCCACCATTGTGTGTTGCCAGATAATTGATGAGGATTGTATACTGCTGCTCTGTGCATGACGAACAGATGCTGGGAAGCGCAGGAAGAACCAGAGTTCAGCTCGTGTTAGAGGAGAAAGTTGCCTGCGTCTGTGTTGTCAGGCTACATTTATGGATTATTTTTGATCCTGTGGTTGTGGAGTATTAACGTTCTGCTATTGATTTTGACTGTGGTGGATCCCATCGTGGTTCAGCCAGTGGTGGCAGTGAGCTAAGGGCTGCATGCCATGGGCTGTGTCTTCTCCCTGCCAGAAGACAGGAGAGATGCTGCTGAAAGGTCAGTAAAGTGGTTGCTGTACTAGCTCTTCAAAAACATAAAAAGATTAGCCCTTTAAAAAAAAATGCAAACACTGCTCACTTAAAATTTGCAGGTCTGTCACTAGTATTATTTAATCCAGATGTGAGGTCTGTTAGCCCGCACTGCTCTCATAGTCTTTGGGTGAATAGTTTGAATAAGGGGGAATTTTACTGGGGGGTTTTAAGCCATTTTTAGGCAAGTTTGTGGTTTCAGTAATCATGTTTGTTGCTACTAGGTTAAAATTATGATGACATTTGACAGCATAACTCATAATGGAGCTGTTTTTTAAAATTTCCAGTTCCAACAAGCTCTTTAAAAACTGTTCAGGTACTTGCAAATTTGCAGTCCTACTTAATTTCATACATGAAATCGATTATCCTCAACTTTGACTTTTGCTTAATTGTGATATTTTTTTCCCCCAAGCTTATGGGTTCAGATTGTTTCTGAAAATTAATTTTGAGAAATAACCATTGTTGATATATATATATTTTTTTTAATGAATAAATAAAAAAAAAGCTGGGCTGCACAGTGGCTCAGTGGTTAGCATTGTTGCCTCACAGCACAAAGGTTGTGAGATCGCTTCCCAGGTGGGCCTCTCTATATGGAGCTTTCATGTTCTCAAAATTTGCTGTGGGTTCCTGCTACTTCAAAAGACATGCAGGTTCAGTGAATTAGAAACCTTAAATTCACCATTGGTGTTTGTCTGTCTACGTGTGGGCCTGCAGTAGACTGGCAGCCTGTCCAGTGTGTACTCTGCATCTCACCCTATGACCATGGGATGGGCTCCAGCTCCCTTGTGACCCTTATGGCCCAGTCACACGGCACTTAATGAAAGGCAACTAAACCCTAACAAAACACGAAATCTGGACTTTCGTTGACTTTGTTGGTATTGTTTAACCTTCGCGCAGCTTCATTCCTGCAGCTGCCACTTCGTCAGGATTTTTAAACTGTTGAAAAATTTGAATGAATGCCACCGAAAAACTCAGTTTGTCTGTACTTTGTTTTGCTGTCGTTCTTGACGTTTTTTTTTTTTTTTCGTTTGCTTAGTTTTTGTAATGTTAGCATTTAGTTTGACTTTGTGAGTGTAGGAATGACAATCTAGCCCTTATGTACATGTGGCAACAGGTAGATGATTCAGATGATTATATAAGAGCTGCTCTGGAAGGCAGAATTCATGCTGTGGATCAGCTGCTCAGTGATCAGCTAGTGGAAATAACTGCACACAGACTGATCAATTTGCAAGTTGGTGTTCTTTTCATGACTGGAGCAGTACGCTTGGAGGTTTGAAGAATGAATGAAATGCTGCATTTTTACAGCGGTCTGCAGTCTGCCTGAGAACGCCCTGTTATGGAAAGTGCCGCTGTTTTTCAGTCTTTCCCCCACCAAACAGTTATTTGTGTGAAGCATGTTTCAGTTGAGACATTAAATGTAGTTTTCACACAAGCTATTTTATAGTAATATTGAATGATGTCCACAAATAAAGTTGTGAAAAAAGTGTTCACAGTGCATACAGGATTACAGCTGCTGGTGCCAATGTTTTCTACTAAATATTGTCTTATTGTTCCGATTGTCACATATGGGACACATTTAAGGGACTTTGTCCACCCTTCGTTGGGCATGTTACAGAAATTTGCCGCAGTGTTATCCATAGATTCACCCACATCCGTGTAGTTACGTGAAGGATGTCTGCGTTAACATGCTTTACTCGCCACGGCATTCCACATGAGCGACTTGCTGAGTACTCTGCAGGCATGCAGCAAACAATGTAACAGTCTATTAATAAGCAGGTTTTTGTCCTTTGTTACACAATAGAATAAATAATTTCAGTTAAGAATAGAGAGACCCAACACCATGTCACATTCGCATGTTGTTTTCAGTTAGATCCTGAGTGGGACTTGGATAAGTGTGTGCTAAATGAGTGATGCGGCCTCCATCAGCGCTTATTCAATAGTATACAAATAATGAATGTTTGTGAGTTCAGTGCTATGAATATTTCATGAGGTGAAAGCTGCAATGTAGGGATGGTACATTCCAGCTTTCACTGAATTAATTATTAGTTAAATTGAAAGAATGAAAAAACAATTGTTTTATATAACTGCTAAAATAGATCCTTGTCATTTGATATTTTATTAATTTATAAACAAGAGAAAAGGGGCTTACATTTTGGTGTTCCACTGGTGCTTAACAGTCCAACGTGAACTTTAAATAGGAGTCCAAAATTGCAACGCTGTAGTCTGTGATGCCATGCACCGACTTTGTGTACTTCCAAAAAAAAAAAAACTTCTTGTAGTGCCTCAGTCCAGCAAAAAATCACGTCAGAAATTTGTCCAGCTTTTCATGCCTCCAGAAGGCTTACAGCAGAGTGGATTTGTTTTGTTTTTGTGTGTGTGTGTTTGAAGAATTAGCATCGTCAATTAGCGCCTTCATGTTTAGCTAAATGCCGCCCATGTTGGTGTGAGCGCATGTGTTGGTCGGGGCGTGCAATAGCAAATTTCATATAGCACCAAAATTGCACACTAAAAAGGAACTATTGCACAGTAAATGAAACACAACCGCAAATGGTGCAAATGATCCATGTCACGTGACATACAACCCACCAATCAAATGACAAGGATCCACTCAGCCATTATATAATAATTTTTTAATTTTGTGATAATGAACAGCACAAAACATTTTTTAAAGTATCATATTAGCCATATATGTATATCCCTTTAAGTGATGGGATTGCCGGGTGCTGGTGAACTGTGTTGGTTGATTCTTGTTTGAGCTTTGTCCTTGGTGGAACAATCTCTATGAGGGTACCCTGTCTCTGTTTTTGATAACTGTGCAAAAAATATGAATTTCCTAAACTAAAATCCATCTGGTACTAGCTAATTGTAGTTCACTATTACAACTAATCACCCCAACTCTAATAAAAATACGTTAAACAGTTGTCAGTCACAGGTTATTTGTGTTAATAACTTACCCTTAAATCATAAGAGCATCATGTTGTCCGAAGAACCCTATTAGTGGACAAGAAGACATTACTATTACTAAGTAATGGTCAGCTATTACAACTTATCTCAACCCCTGTTTTAGGATAATAGTTCTCTAATTACAATGTCAGCTGTCTTTTTTGTCTTTTTTGCAGAGCACCAACATCACGAGAAACAAGTTTCATTGAGAAAATGAAGAAAATGGTGAGTGCCTTTTGCATTAAAGAATACCAAAAGACTAGGATCACTCAGTTTCAGCTTCACTAACCATACCAATAACTGCACTCAGTTTTAGCTTCACTAACCATACCAATAACTGCATGGTGCTAACGTTATTTTTGGGTATAAAATTTAATGTGCCTATTTATTGTCAGAATTCCACCATATCTCCGATCACATCACACTTTTTTCTTGTTTTTTTTTGTTTTTTTTTCCCCTCACATTTTGATAAGACAGGCAGCTTGAGCCACAGATAATTTTGTCATCTCCACATTGAGCAAGATTTGGGCCACAAAATTTGGCAAGCGTAAAGAATAGTACCTACTTTACAATACTTCCATTTTTGGTTCCATAATGCCCTCCATACCTGAGGTAGATGTTTTTTGATTGGCGTGAACCCAAAATGAAGGCATTCCAAAACTGCATAGAGGCAGAAGTGTCTGTCGGACCATGTAAAGCCACACATGTATAGTCCAAGAATACCATTGTGCCCAAGAGATACAGAGTTGCTCTTTAACCTAGGAGCGTGCAGTATTTTGTCAGGTTCTTCACCCCCACCCCACCCCCAATAACAGAATCTCAAGAGCAAACAATAAAAGTAGTTTGGCTGAACCTAGCAGGGTCATACTTCAGTCGTGACCAATTGTGCATTGCCTGCTCTCAAACATGTTCACTCGATAACTGGTTCATATTTGTGGAAGTGTAACAGAAATATTGTGTATAAAAATATTTTGACATAATTTCTAATTCTGTTTTGGGGATTTTTTTTAAATACCTCCCTGGTGGTATTGTTTAAGTTTGATACTCAAATTTTTAATGAAAAACCCAATATTCTGTGTAGTCAACCTTCATATTTTTTTTAACTATTAGTTTTCACCATTTTAAAGTATCCTGTTTTTCACGGTTATTGCAAAAATGTGAACAATACCAATCCTGTTTAAATTTTGTGTTGACAATGTGGCCATATTTAGTGTTGTATCCCCCTGCAGTATTAATTTTGGCATTGTTTAGTTTGGAAATCTACAAGAGATTTAGTTGACTAAAATCTTATATTTAGTCTACTCAAACTAGACTAAATTTAAAATAGATCAGATGACTTCTTTCAGCTGGTCCCAGTAGGGGTCGCCACAACAGATCGTGTCTCAATCTCACCCTGTCCTCTGCTTCTTCCTCTGTCACACCAACCACCTCCATGTCTTTCTTCAGCACATCCATAATCCTCCTCTTTGGCCTCCCTCTTCTCATCCTTTCTGGATGTTCCATCCTCTGCATCCTTATCCCTATATACCCCGGGTGCCTCCTCTGCAGATGCCCAAGCCCTCTGTCTCACCTGTCTGACTTTGTCTCAAACCCATCCTACCTATGCTGTCCCTCTGATGTGTTCATTTTTAATCCTGTCCATCCTTGTCACTTCGAAAGAAATTTGCAGCATCTTCAGCTCTCCCTCCTGTCTGTTCGCTACTGTCATGTAAACCTTCTTTTTCACTCATGTGGATATCCTTCTGTCACAAATTACTCCTGCCACCTCTCTCCACCCAGCCTGCACTCTGGTTTTCACCTCTCTACCACACTTTCCATTTCTTTGGTTTGTTAACCCACCCCAAGTATTTTAACTAATCTACCTTCACATCGTTAAATTAACTAAATCTAAATGACATTTTAGTTGACAATGACTAAAACTAAACCAACATACGAGGTCTGTCCAAAAAGTATCGGACCTTTTTTATTTTTTGCAAAAAAACCATATGGATTTGAATCACGTGTGATTGCATCAGCCAAGCTTGAACCTTCGTGCGCATGCGTGAGTTTTTTCACGCCTGTCGGTTGCGTCATTCGCCTGTGAGCAGGTTTTGAATGAGCAGTGGTCCACCCCTCTCGTCGGATTTTTATTGCGAATAAATGTCTGAACGATTTGGAGCTTTGCTGCATCAAATTTTTCCAGAAACTGTGAGAGTCCTCCAGATGGACACGATTCGGAAAATTTAGATGGCTTTCAGTGACGATTTTATGGGGATTACACAGATTAAGGAGTGCTCCAGCCGGTTTAAAGACCGCCCACAGCGTCTGAGAGCGCGGTGCGCTGTGAGCGCCGATCGACAGGCTCAAACCCCACTCAAACAACCAGATCATTTGGACGGCTTTCAGATGGCTCAGACGGCTTCCGGTTGCTTTTCAGTCGTGTGAGTATCCGAGAAATTGTGCATGAGCTGGACATGCCTCAACATGTCCTGTGAGGCTTCATCACGGCGTTGCTTTGCGCCATGCGGCTCCGCCGCAACGCGCGGAGTTCCTCCGCTCCTCTTTCCATGACAAAAACTCCTGTAACAGTGGAATGTGCCGTTCATTTCTAAACTGGACGCTGTCTTGATCCGGTATGTTGTCTGACTAGCACAGAAATTGCTGAAGACGTGGACATCAGCACTTTTTCGGCACATTGAGACAGACATGCGGAGCAACTCCGCGCGTCGTGGCGGAGCCGCATGGCGCAATGTGCCATCCCTACATTGCAGCTTTCACCTCATGAAATATTCATAGCACTGAACTCACAAACATTCATTATTTGTATACTATTGAATAAGCGCTGATGGAGGCCGCATCACTCATCACAGCATCACCGCTGTGATGAAGCCTCACAGGACATGTTGGGGCATGTCCAGCTCATGCACAATTTCTCGGATACTCACACGACTGAGAAGCAACCGGTAGCCGTCTGAAAGCCACCTGAAAGCCGTCCTGTGAGACTAACACGGAGGTGGTTTTGTCCCGCGCTATGAGCGGCATGGTGGCGCAATCCTCCACTTCTCTTTCCATGAAAAAAAAAAACTCCTGTAACAGTAGAATGTGCCGAGAAAGTGCTGATGTCCACGCCCTCTGCCTTTTTTGTGAAAGTTAGACGACGTCCCGGATCAACAAAGCCTTCACGTTGGAAATGATGTGGTTGTTTGAGCGGGGTTTGAGCTTGTCGATCGGTGCTCGGAGCGCGTCGTGCTCTCAGACGCTGTGGGCGGTCTTTAAACCGTCTAGAGCACTCCTTAATCTGTGTAATCCCCATAAAATCGTCACTGAAAGCCATCTAAATCTTCCGAATGGTGTCCACCTGGAGGTCTCTCACAATTTCTGGAAAAATTTGATGCAGCAAAGCTCCAAATCGTTCAGACATTTATTCGCAATAAAAATCCGACGAGAGGGGTGGACCACTGCTCACACAAAGCCTGCTCACAGGCGAATGACGCAACCGACAGGCGTGAAAAAACTCACGCATGCGCATGAAGGTTCAAGCTTGGCTGATGCAGTCACACGTGATTCAAATCCATATGGTTTTTGCAAAAAATAAAAAGGTCCGATACTTTTTGGACAGACCTCGTATGCTGTCAAAATTGATATTCTGTACCAGTTATTATAAGCAGTTGTGATCTAAATTAACATTTTCACATGTTTTGGGTGTATTGCCTTTGATTTTCTGCAGCTGCCATATATGGCTCAAGTTCCAAACTGTACTGTTTTGCTCAAAAATGTACAGGCCCTGGCAGACTTTTTTTGCCCATTTTTCAGAGAATATGAATAACACAAACGTTTTTTTTTTCCACTCATGGTTAGTGGTTTATTGAAGCCATTTATTGTCAAACAACTGTGTTTACGCTTTTTAAATCATAATGACAACAAAAACTACGCAAATAACCCTGATCAAAAGTTTACATTCGTCTGTTCTTAATGCCGTGTATTTCCCCCTTTAACATCAATAACAGCTTGGAGTCTTTTGTGATAGTTATGGACGAGCTTCTCTGATGGTAAAGCTGCCACTGAATGTCTTAGACTTTTTTCTTTTTTTTTTTTACATCGGTTATAAAGAAATATAAACAGTATGACACCAGTGATGAACGTTTTCTGGAAATTACCAGAAATCCAGGTTTTTACTCATGTGGTGAACATTTCTGATATTTTTGATACATCAGAATCCATTCATTCAGTTCCACGCCCAAGCAGTTGGTGCCGGTAATGCAGCACCAAAGAAGAAGAAGGTGTCAGGCTGGGGGCTGCCAAGCACCCATGGCGGCTGGACCCGCAATGCAGACTCCCAAACTAGGTTTTGGTGTAAATGAAGACATCATCTTTATTCCAGGCTCTGGTTCGGTACACATGTAATCAAGCAGCGGAGCAGAAATACAATCAGGATTAGGCAGAGACACAGTCATGGATGAGCAGGGGTCAGCGACACGGGCAAAGACCGACATCCGGGATGAGGCTAGAGGCATGGTTGAGGAACACAGAGCAATAAATGGTACATGGCTAGGCAAAACAGGACTGTGTACTAACGGCAACAAACTGGCACGGGAGTGGTGGCTGAGAGGTGTTTCAATAAGGCAGGTGTAAACTAGGTGCACGTGAGAACAATCTAGAAAGGGGTTGTGGCTGGTGGACAAAAATTATACAAGGGGCAAGATAGTGAGGAAGGGAGTGCAGAAAGTGGAATGATGTAAGAAACCAAGATGCGTGAACAGGTGCCAGGAGTGAGAGTGAATGAAAACATAAAGTGGACAGAATCAAAGTGTGAGGTGAAGACCTAAGAGCTGGTGAAGAGACAATGGCAACTGCGTGGTGTGGAGTGAACATAGTAAGATAGACATGAAGAAAAACGGGGAACTATGAACCAAGCTAAAACAGAAACCGAAGATGGAATAAAATATAACAATGAACCGGGCATCTGAGAACTAATCAGAGAATAATGGAAAATGAGTACTAAGGCTAAACTAGTCAGGAACTGACTAAGAAAACAAAGTGGTTAAACAAACTATAAGAAAAACAGTGACTGCATGATAACAGAAAACAAAACCTGAAATTACTGCATAACTGATAACATACATGAGAAAAATAAAATAAACAAATAACCTAATTATCAATAATGCAAACATAAACCGGCTGAACAAAAGTAGAACAGAACTGAACTTATGGCCAAAGTATGAACCTAAGAAAGAAACAAAGTGACAGAGCAAAATAGAACAGAGAATAAACACATGATGAAAATAAACAACAAAAATCAAAGCTGGAGCAGATGGTGGAAAAAGAAAGGGGGGAAAAATAGGATCAGTAGGCCCCGATCAGGGCCAAAACGTGAGAGAAGGGTTATTTTAGTTTCGCAGTTCGGCAGTTTATTAAGTCATATTTTTGGGGACTGTGCGGTGGTTCTCCTAGCGATTTACTTTGTGTGGACATTAAAAGTTAAAGGTTGTGTATTTCTTCCAGTAATCATACATTGAATGGCGCTAAGGGGCAAAGCTGCCGAAGCTGCTAACAATGCTAATGCCATTAGCATGCAGACAAAAGTTTAACTCGCATTCTGCGAGTGATAACCACAAGATTGAGTTTGAGCAATGGACAAAAATGTGTCAGCAGTGAGTGAGTAATTGAAAATAATACATGACGTTAGTGGTCTGCTGAAGTTTATCAGCTAATGTTAGCTTTTAGCTGCAGGATGTTGAATCAATCACTGTCGAGCTGAGTGAACATTTTATATTTGTAAGTTGTTTGACCTATTTTTATTTTTATCATATAAAGCTACACAATTTTTTAGTTGTCACTGTCGTAACTACAAGGAAAGTTTAAACATTAAATAACTTAGATTGTTTTATCTAAATTTTTTTAAACTGTTAAGTAATCACAGAAAATTGCACAGTGTTCTCATATTTCTTTTTATTTAATGTACACATTACTTTTCATGCTATTTTATTTGTCTAAAAATAAATACCCAAGGTTCCCTATAATGTAAATTATCTCAACAACAGATACGTTATGGCTTGAATTTACAGATGAACATCAAAGATTTCTTTAAAAAAAAAAGTCTTTATTTTTTCAATTCAAACCATTTTAGTTTTCTAATGTAAGAAAAGTTTAACTTAAATGTACAGTAATCAGAAATTAATCTTGAAGTAAAAACACATTTTTAAGGATTTTAAGGTGGCTAAGAATTTATAAACAGAGATTATCAATAGCTCCAACGCTGCTGCTAAAACTAGGAAAACTCATAAGTGAGTGAAGGCTGAACAAGTTGATGCATTAATGTGCCATAAATACTCCTATTGTTCCATTTGAATTGATACTGAGAATTATTATTTTTGAGTTCTTTGAATTGTCATTTCCTTTACTGTGTACTTTTCTGAACCACAATGTATGTTTTGTGTGTGTGTGTGTGTGTGTGTGTGTGTGTGTGTGTGTGTGTGTGTTTTTGGATTAAAGGCTGGTAGCACAATACAAGTTGTTTGATAAGATGGGGGTGGAAAAATTGACCTGACCCAACAATTTTTATTTATTTATTTTTTGGTGGGTAAATAGACCTGAAATGCACCAGAATGCAGCATCTGAGATTTAAAATTTCCCCCAGACCCCCTGCCAGGAGCTTTGGGCCTTTGGCCCTTGCCAAAAATAATTTTTCTTTTTTTTTTTTTCTTTTTTTTTTTTTTCTTCGTAATTGATGTAAATAAAGTCCAAGACATTCACTGGAAGCTTTACCATCAGAGAGCCTCATCCACAACTACCACAAAAGACTCCAAGCTGTCGTAGATGTTAAAGGGGGCAATACACGGTATTAAGAACAGGGGTATATAAACTTTTGATCAGTGTCATTTGGGTAGTTTCTGTTTCCATTATTATTTAAAGAGTAAACAGTTATTTGACAATAAATGGATTCATGCAACCACTAACCATGAGTGAAAAAAAGTTTTCATGTTAAAAGTTTCATGGAAAAAACAAAAATCTGCCAGGGTATGAAATTTTTTTTAGCACAACTGCACTCCAAAACATTGCAGCCTTGTTTAGTTATGTCCATTTGTATGTTGAACTCAACTTTACAACGCAGCTGAACTTGTAAAGTTGAGTTCAACATCCAAAACTTGTAAGAGCTCTTTATGTTAAAGAGAGGTAGCAAGTGGACATAAATAAATGAGGCTGCACTGTTTTAGAGTGTGTATTTCTGTGTGTGAAACCTTTATTTGTACCATGTGAATTTCCCTCACTTTTTGTTTTTGTTTTGTTTTCTCCTCAATGTGTAACCAGGGCAAGAACATCATTGTGTTCTATGGGTCCCAGACGGGCACTGCAGAGGAATTTGCTAATAGACTCTCCAAAGATGCCCAGCGCTATGGCATGAAGGGAATGGCTGCTGATCCTGAGGAATATGACATGGTAATTTGCATCATTGGAACAATTTGCAAATACAAGTACCGTTGATACATCGTTCATACAAATATTTTTGTTTGGACATTTGGATGTCTATATTAAGTGCATCATCCAAATGACCAAACAAGAATATATGTATGATGCGCTTAATATAGTGTTTGTGATGTTATGTAAACGGTGTATTGCCATGGCGCTTGAGAGTGACAAAGATGTTTTTACTGTGTTTTTTATACAAAGATATTTACCCAAAATCATTTTATTAACGCTTGTATTGAGTAAAATTTTTTGGTCTAGCTAGCTATAGTAACAAGGATATTAAAGTTACAGTTGTGTGTAAGTTTGGGCACCCCTGATGATTTCCTTGATTTTCTTTTATAAATCAATAGTTGTTTGGATCAGCAATTTCTGTTAAATATACCATATAGCAGACAAAGAGTGATATTTGAGAAGTGAAATGAAATTTATAGGATTTATATAAAGTGTGCAATAATTTAAACAAAATTAGGCAGATGCATAAATGCGGGCACCCCAACAGACAAAAAATACATCAATATTTAGTAGATCCTCCTTTTGTAGAAATAACAGCCTCTAAACCAGGGGTGGGCAAAGAGAGCTGAGACACTGCAGGTTTTCCTTGCAACCAATCACCTCAGTAGTTGGGTTCTCCCGTGAACATAATCACCTGATCATCAGTGAAATTGGTGGTAAGAAAAACCTGCAGTGTCTCGGCCATTCATGGCACATGATTGCCCGCCCCTGCTCTAAACGCTTCCTATAGCTTCCAGTGAGAGTCTGGATTCTGGTTGAACATGTTTTGGACCATTCTTCTTTACAAAACATCTCAGGATTGTTGGTTTTTGAGCATGGACAGCCCACTTAAAATCACACCACAGATTTTCAATAATATTCAGGTCTGGGGGCTGAGATGGCCATTCCAGAACATTGTACTTGTTGCTCTGCATGAATGTCTTAGTAGATTTTGAGCAGTGTTTAGGGTCATTGTCTTGTTGAAAGATCCAGCCCCGGCGCAACTTAAACGTTGTCACTGTTTCATGAACATTGTTCGCAAGAATCTGCTGATATTGACTGAAATCCATGTGACCCTCAACTTTAACAAGATTCCCAGTACCTGCACTGGCCACACAGCCACACACCATGATGGAACCACCTCCAAATTTTAATTGGAATGCTGTTCTTTTCCAACCATGCATACCGCCCCTTGTTATGTCCAAATAACTCAGTTTTAGTTTCATCAGTCCACAGCACCTTATTCCAAATTGAAGCTGGCTTATCCAAATGTGCTTTAGCATACCTCAAGCAATTCTATGGTGTGTACGCAGAAAAGGCTTCCTCTGCATTACAGCTTCATACAGCATCTCCTTGTGCAAAGTGCACTGTATAGTTGAACGATGCACAGAGACACTATCTGCAGCCAGATCATGTTGTAGGTCTTTGGAGCAGGTCTGTGGGTTGACTATGACTGTTCTCACCATCTTTCGCTTCATCTTATCTGAGATTTTTCTTGGCCTGCCACTCGGGGCCGTAACTAATACTGTGCCTGTGGTCTTCCATTTCCTCACTATGTTCCTCACAGTGGAAACTGACAGCTGAAATCTCTGAGATAGCTTTTTGTATCCTTCCCCTGAACCATGATGTTGAACAATCTTTGTTTTCAGGTCATTTGAGAGTTGTTTAGAGGCTCCCATGTTACCACTCAGAAGAGATGCAAAGAGGGGAAAGATTTGTAAATGGCCACCTTAAATACCCTTTCTCATGATTGATGACTGTGTAAGGAGGTCACAAACCAATTTTGTGTTCCAGTAATTAGTGCTAAATGTATTCAAATTAATAAAATGACAAGGGTGCCCAAATGTATGCACCTGCCTAATTTTGTTTAAATAATTATTGCACACTTTCTGTAAATACTAGAAACTTAATTTCACTTCTCAAATATCAGCGTGTTCGCCTGCTGTATGATACATTTAACTGAAATTTCTGATCCAGACAACCAATGATTTATAAAGGACAATCATGAAAATTATCAGGGTTCCCCAAACTTTTCCATACAACTGTAGCTATAGGAACAAGGTATTAATTCTTTCATGGTCACTGTTGTTTTTGTCCTATGTCTCAGGGTGAGCTGTCCCGTCTGTGTGAGATTGAAAACTCCCTCGCCATATTTTGCATGGCCACCTATGGTGAAGGAGACCCCACAGATAACGCCCAGGACTTCTATGACTGGTTACAGGAAAACAGTGATGAAGACCTTTCCGGATTAAAGTACACTGTGAGTCTTAATGGTCAAATATATCAGCACTTTTCTATCTTTGAAAACTTAGTGTCTTCCCAGTGGTCATACTAGAAGTAAATTGTTGAGAAAGAAATTCTTTTGCCCACATTGAACCAGCTATATTTATTTATTTATTTGATATGAAAACAGTCTGCCCAGCAACAGCAGAGGATTGACATGTCACATAGGATTTCCATTTTAATCTGTTCCCACAAGTTTTAGTTTGTGAAATCATATCTGGTGATATCAGCCTCTGCACTGCATTGTATGTCCCGCATGTCTGTGCCACTGCAATAATTCAAGAGATTTATTCAGAAGATGGTTGTGTAGGACAACTTGTGTTGAATTATGCTTTAATCAGTAAGTGCAACATGCTTCATTTAATACCATTTTGACCTGTTACAGAAGACTTTAAGTGACACAGCGAGATGAAAAATGTTGTGTTTAAATTGGATGAGAGAGTGGCTCATACAAACAGCAGTTCCCATATTTCTCTGTCTTAAGCTGTACCACAATATGCTCCAAATATACAGCACTGCGATGTTACTTTTTCCTTCTTCTTTCTTTGTTTCACACTACAGTGTCACCATCGTGTAGTCAGTCTGTTACAATGTCCATCTTATGTCTATCTTATGAAGTCTTCCATCTTATACTGAAGAAGTCTGTTTGACATCAAGTCCGAAATTGGGAGAAAGTTAAGCCTCTTTCACACCGGGCTTGCATACAGTTGTGTTGTCATGTGTATGGAGTACATTGGAAAATTGCGCAGCTTTTGGTGTAGTCTCTGTGTCGGCTGATGTGTGGTTTCGTTCCTGGTTTTGCTTTCAGTTGCTTACTGCCACGTATGTAGCCCTCGCTGCTATATTTTCTGTCCACTCCTGCCTGCTGTTTTTTGACATTATGGAAATGCAAACGGCACATGAACAGACTCACATTGTACATCCAGGTATGTACTAATAAAAGGGTTTTTTGCCCTGGCATGTAGAATTGCGGAGGCTTGGTGTACAGTAGTGCAGTGTTGTGTAGATTTACAAACCGTTGTGGTGTGTTGTGTAGACTTGCTTAAAAAACTGCATTTTTTCTGCGTCCAGTGCTCTACGCCAAAAAAATTAAACAGCTTTACATTTTTGCATCCACCTCATATAGCCCTCAACATACTACTGCATAGGGAGCAAGAACTCAAGGTAAAGCTGCTTAACTTGGCGTCGTCAGTACGCCGCAATACGCTGGTCAGTGTGAAAGGGGCTTTAGAGAAACCTTTCCATACTTGGGACTCTGTCTTCCACATGATGCTGCAACAAATTTTGCAAGTGGGTACATGGTTTTCTTTATATGGAAAAGAGTTATGTGCACAGTTTGTTCATGTTCTCACCGTACATGCAGTAGTGTTCAGAATAATAGTAGTGCTAGGTGACTAAAAAGATTAATCCAGGTTTTGAGTATATTTCTTATTGTTACATGGGAAACAAGGTACCAGTAGATTCAGTCGATTCTCACAAATCCAACAAGACTAAGCATTCATGATATGCACACTCTTAAGGCAAAGAAATTGGGCTATTAGTAAAAAAAAAAAAGTAGAAAGGGGGGTGTTCACAATAATAGTAGCATCTGCTGTTGACTCTACAAACTCAAAACTTTTATGTTCAAACTGCTTTTTTTAGCAATCCTGTGAATCACTAAACTAGTATTTAGTTGTATAACCACAGTTTTTCATGATTTCTTCACATCTGCAAGGCATTAATTTTGTTGGTTTGGAACCAAGATTTTGCTCATTTACTAGTGTGCTTGGGGTCATTGTCTTGTTGAAACACCCATTTCAAGGGCATGTCCTCAGCATAAGGCAACATGACCTCTTCAAGTATTTTGACATATCCAAACTGATCCATGATACCTGGTATGCGATATATAGGCCCAACACCATAGTAGGAGAAACATGCCCATATCATGATGCTTGCACCACCATGCTTCACTGTCTTCACTGTGAACTGTGGCTTGAATTCAGAGTTTGGGGGTCATCTCACAAACTGGCTGTGGCCCTTGGACCCAAAAAGTACTATTTTACTCTCATCAGTCACCAAACTATTCCTCCATTTCTCTTTAGGCCAGTTGATGTGTTCTTTGGCAGATTGTAACCTCTTCTGCACGTCTTTTATTTAACAGAGGGACTTTGCGGGGGATTCTTGCAAATAAATTAGCTTCACACAGGCATCTTCTAACTGTCACAGCACTTACAGGTAACTCCAGACTGTCTTTGATCATCCTGGAGCTGATCAGTGGGTGAGCCTTTGCCATTCTGGTTATCCTTCTATCCATTTTGATGGTTGTTTTCTGTTTTCTTCCACTTGTCTCTTTTTTTTTTTTTTTTTTTTTTTGTCCATTTTAAAGCATTGGAGATCATTGTAGATGAACAGCCTATAATTTTTTGCACCTGCGTATAGATTTTTCCCTCTCCAATCAACTTTTTAATCAAACTACGCTGTTCTTCTGAACAATGTCTTGAACGTCCCATTTTCCTCAGGCTTTCAAAGAGAAAAGCATGTTCAACAGGTGCTGTCTTCATCCTTAAATAGGGGACACCTGATTCACACCTGTTTGTTCCACAAAATTGACGAGCTCACTGACTGAATGCCACACTACTATTATTGTGAACACCCCCTTTTCTACTTTTTTTTTTTTTTTACTAATAGCCCAATTTCATAGTCTTAAGAGTGTGCATATCAAGAATCTACTGAATCTACTGGTACCTTGTTTCCCATGTAACAATAAGAAATATACTCAAAACCTGTATTAATCTTTTTAGTCACATAGCACTACTATTATTCTGAACAGGGGCGTAGCACCAAATTCTGGGCCCTAGGTAGTAGCCATATTGAAGGCCCCACACACACACACACACTGTTATGTTCTTTTTTATTAACGCAAACACCAAATTTCTAATGCGTAGTCAAACCAGGTATACCTTAGATCACACCTGGGAGTCAGAACCCTTTTTAAAGTTGGGGGAGCAATATTGAGTTGGGGGGTCTGGGGGACCAAATTGCACCATTTTTCTAGAAAAATGGTGCAATTTGGTGCATTCCCGTCTGTTAAAATGCACAGGAATGTACCAAATTGCACCACTTTTTTTTTTTTTTTTTTGAAAATTGGTGCAATTTGGTCCCCCAGGCCTCCCAACTCAGTATGGCTAGCTTTCAAGCTCACCACTCTCTTTTCAAAGAATTTGATTAGCAGCTGCTTTCCCTCATTTAGTTTTCTTTCCCTGCCCTTTTTTCTCTTCTTTTTTGAAATCCGGACTTTGATTTTTTTTTTTTTTTTTTTTTTAGGAAAGACATATCATTTCAGCCTAAACACTAGGGCTGCAACTAACGATTATTTTACTAATCAGTTAATCGGTCGATTATTTATTTATTTATTTATTTTATTTTTTTTTATTTTTTTTTTACTTGTGAGTTTTGTCATTATTTCTTTAAGTGACTTATTATTAAAAGGCCTTTGTCACACAACATCAATGTTTGACCTTGTAACAAAGTTATGATGTTATATTCTTGTCAGGAACATACCTGGAGTAGTGTTTTGTTTTATTTTGCACATACATACATCACCGACACACCACAAAGAGATTTCCATCAGGATTCACCCGATTAGGAGCATTTTTAGATGCCTACAGAAACTATCTCAACCACTGACAACATATTACAGCAAATGTCCACAAAAGTATTTTAAAGGCCTGACTAAAGTGTAATATTTTATATTTAATAAGATATTTTCATGAAAAAAAGACACAAATGTGCAGTTTACTGCATTTTATTTTTGTCTTGTGTAAAAACAGCTTAGATGTGGTTTGACCAAAACAAATTGTCATTAAACTTAAATAAAACAGGGATGAAGTGGAGGTCTAAGAGTCACTAGGTGTTCACAGGCAGCAGTTATTTCTATATTTATTTATTTTTTCATATTCATTGTTAGTTGGTTTAATCTTTTCTGTTTTGTTTTATCAGATTCTTTTTGTCCGTTTCTCTAAAACTGTATTGTGGCATTATTAGTATTATTGTTGCTATTATTATTATTGATATATAAATAAAAATAAATGAATGAAATATTACAATTTGTAATACATTTGACTCTTTTACGACAACAAACGCTGAGCCATGATTATACAGAAAACAAATGTGCTGACAGCTGCAACAGCTTAATGCTAACTTCAACATTGAAAACACCGTAGACATGCTAACGCATTAGCATCGGTCCCGTTTTTAAGTTATAAAATACATCTATCAACTGTTTCAGAAGACCATAACAGGTCAGATTAACATAAAAGGTAAATATAACTCACAGACATATGCTCTTTGGGGTTTTAGTGGGGAAAAATTAAGATTAAGTGAAATCAAACACTGAATCAACAAAGCACCAGATCGAAGCACTGCTTTGATCTGCGAATCACTGCTTCAATTGGTTCAAGGTTCAAAGCAAAGCCGGGCTGCAGAAACGTTTGATTTATATGGAAGAAACGAAACATTTGCTGTAAAACAAAGTTATTTAACAACTAATTGATGACTAAATTAGTTGACAACTATTTGGGATGTGTGTGTTGGGGGCGGGGGAGCAGAGTGCCTGTTCAGAGTACCTGTGCACCTGGACTCAACCATTGTACAACTGTGCAGGGGTGGAAGGGCCCTCAGAGATCTTTCAATATTATTGTTAGAGCAGAATTATGTTTTGCAACATTTATACATTCATTCTAATTATATTCTTTTACAACATGAATTGTATGGACATTAATAACATGCAACACAACAATGTATTTAATGCCGGTTTTTTGTGCCGCCCCCCCATGCTCTGGGCCCTGGGTACATAGCACCCTTTACCCCCCAGTCCGATGCCCCTGATTCTGAACACTACTGTACATACACATTGTCTTGTCAGACTTTGGTGGCACAAAAACATACACATTAAACTGACACTGATTGGTTTTATTTTACATCATAACTATACTGTAATGAAAGAACAGTAATTTATTATCAGAAAATGGTTGTTTCCCCCGTTTGAAATGAACAGAGATAGTCTTGAATAGAAATTTGAATAGGTTTGCACGCTTTTCATATTGACACACAGTTTACTTCACTTCTTTGAATTGTAATGTGCTTTATGTACATCAACAAAGAAAAGGCTGTGTGTGTTGTCATGTTATCATTGATCAAATACGATGTCTCTGGCCTCATTTCGCTGAAGAACATCACTATGGTAACCCTAATTAAATTCCTTGGCGTAGCTGCGTCCTTCCTCATATTCATGTTTTTAACTTGTCTATATTTGAAATATAAAGTAAAAAACATGAAAATATGAGGAAGGATTTGTGTAGTCAGTCAAATAATCTGACTGATTACATAAATTCTAATCATTCAGATTTGGTTATTTTTAAGACATCTTTTTAGGTGTATTTTATTTTCCTACCAGTTGTAACTTGGTTCATTAGAGATTATTGTTAATTACTCAGAACCTCAAATGTCTAAGCTTTCCATTGAGGTGAAACTTGAAACACACATTTTGGTCATAAATGGAGTTTTGCAGCACTATTGTGTCTAATACTTGTTGTATTTCCAGGTTTTTGCTTTGGGCAACAAAACATATGAGCACTACAATGCAATGGGAAAATATGTTGATAAAAGGCTTGAAGAACTCGGAGCCACACGCATCTTTGACCTTGGTTTAGGAGATGATGATTGCAAGTAAGTGTGCTGTTATTCTTTGGCACACAATATAGTGTTCACCCTGTCTGTGACTTTGGTCTGGTTATAGACCTCTCCACCTGTCTCCTGTTACAGTCCACTTCATGGCTTACACCAGTACACAGTCAATCCAAGTTGATTTTTGTCTACAAATATAATATGGCTTTAATTTGGATTTCAAGTCAAATTCTTCTATTTTCCGATCAGCATATGTCCGTCTCCACCTCTTTGTAACCTGCAGTGTATTAAAATAAAAAACTAAAAAACATTGCATACATCTTAATAAAACTGAATAATAATGATTACATACTGAAAGCAGTGTCACTGTTTTCTCTCCTGCTGTGTTCGCACACAGACCCTTGTAGAATTGTTCTTCTGCTGCATGGCCCTGTCATTTATCCACAGAAAAATGTTTCTCCACCAGCCTCGCTGGCTCCGGGTAACTTAGCTTAGCTATCAGATTAGCTCTGCTTAGCCAATAACGCAAACGGCTAGCTGGTCCACATCATGCCTCTCCTGTTAACAGCAGTCATTCGTCGTCATGTTTTGTCCAACTCTGTGATAAAAAAAAAAAAAAAAGCTCCCACTTTCCTCCTAAGAATCTTCTTACCTTTGTGGACTCTGTGCTGCAAATAAACATCAGGAGTGCTGTTGTTGAATTCTCCCAAAACACACACCTGTTCACCATTTTGACGGATTGACTGGTCCACAAAAAACACAGATTTCAAACTGCAAAAAATTAAGTTTTTTCCCCCATTGACTTCATTACAGGTTCTTGAGGGGTGTGGCCCTCCATAACGACATTGAAGTCCACATTTCTCACAGCTTTGTTTCTGAGCGTTTAGCAATAGCGGGTGAAGTCAGGCTAATTTCCCGATGTTTGTGACTTAATTTCAGGGCGTATGGCACCAAAAATGAAATGCAGTACATCAATATTTTATAATCCATTTTTTATTTTAGAATAGTCAGCTCATTTGACATTTTACTAGTGATATGCACTTTGACAATTTTTTTTTTTTCTTGTCCAGAATATCCTTATGTACCAATGTGATCTTTTTTTTTTTTTTCAAACTTTAAAGAAGTTATGTGCATGCAGTTGTTTATATAACAATACATGCATGTTCCAAATGTCTTTAGCTTTGCAGCATTTCTTTTTTTTTTTCTTTTCTCTTTTTTAATGCCATAGTAAAGCAACTACATCATCACAAAGGTACTTGGGCAGGATTTGGTTGAATGAAAATATTAAGCAAAATTAAAATAAAGTAATTTTTTGCCTATATTGGCTTGAATAGGATATTGTTATGACTTGATGGAATTAATTGGTTAAAATAAATACTGTAAAGAAAGAAAGAATATTAAATAAAGATGTATTTCAGGAAAGGAAAACAAAAAAGTAAGCTTTCCTTTTTCACAGTCTTTCCACTGTAGATTTGAGTTTACGAGGTGCAGCTGAATGCATTATGAAGGAATACACAATATTGTACAGTGATAGAGATGCACAGTTGACTGTGTAAAAGTTGGGCTACTATTTTGTAGACCTGGGTTTGATTTCCGGTGACACTACCTGTCTGTGTCCTCGGTCAAGACGCTTAATCTGCCATCCAGTCTCAGTCTATCCAGCGCTAAATGGCTACCAGCATTGGCTGGGGAAGGAACCTGATGTACTATCCTAGGCGAATCGTAGACTCTTACTTACTTCATGCTGTGGAATGCAGGGAGAGTTGAGTTTAAATTATTTATTTAGTTAGTTAGTTAGTTTCGTTGAACCGTGCTTCTATGATACAATTTGTCAAAGGATTTCATGTGTGATTTATATATTTGAAAGTAAGGATCCTGGGTGACTGTCCTCTACATGTGGTGATACCATATTTTTTTCAAGGATTAAGGTCCTCAATCATTCAGAAATTTCCAGTAATTTCAATTTTCAAATTATTTTCATGTATATAGTGCCAAATCACAACACCGTTGCCTCAAGGTGCTTCACACAAGTAAGGTCTAACCTTACCAACCCCCAGAGCAAGCACACAGGTGACAGTGGTAAGGAAAAACTCCCTCTGATGATTTGAGGAAGAAACCTCAAGCAGCCCAGACTCAAACAGGTGACCTTCTGCTTGGGCCAATTAACATACCTGTAAATTTCTGAATGATTGAGATACCTTAATTTTTGTATTGATGTAAGTGCATTATAAAAATGCATTTAAAAAAAACAAAGTACAGCATTTTTTTAAATCAGTACTTTAAGTAATTGTCATAAAATAACCAATATCCTGGTCAAGGACAATTCTTGATGAAATAGATAATCTAGTGAAATTATAATTCTCGTAATTTAATCCTAGCAGAGATTGAAGGCCAAAACAATTACCTGGAGTAGGTCCCCTGCCTTCTGACCCTTTCCAATGACTGATTAAAATCTTGTGAATATCTGAAGCTGCCAAAATACTCAGTTATGTTTCTTAATGAGCTGTCTCAGAGAAAATCATGCGGGGGTGGCTGGATGACAGACTCCAGTTTTGATGAAATTTTCACCATATACCCTTCAAGTAGATTTATTAGGAATGACAGTTTTTCCATCAGGCAAAATTTTACATGAATTGTTTTCAGTTAAATAAAATTTAACACACGTTTTTCATTAACTTCTTCATTTAGAATGCTAGATTTGATAACCTCACAGAATGCTAAAATACTTAAAACTGTGCATGTTAGCAATTAACTTTATGCTAACAGCATGTTCTATCAATTGATGTAGTCTCAAACTAAATTTTATCATTTCAGGTGCTAAAATGTCCTGTTAAGCACAAAACATATGTGAAAAATTGTAAAATTTGAGAATGACCTTGACCTTTATCAATGACCTTGACCTCTAATCACCAAAATAACCATATAAATCGATTCTGTGTACTGGAAAACATAGGAAAGCACATCTTATTTGCTGAAATAAGAAGAAAATTGACTGATTTATGAGAAAATTCTAATTTCCCACTCACCCAGGTTTGGCCCTGAAAGTGCTCACCTATAGGATTCAGAAAGTGTCAATTACTGAAATATAAGGAAATATGCCACAGAACAAACAGTGGTTTTTGAAGGTCACTGGCACCCCGTATGAGGAATTACACTCACTTTTTCTATCTACCTGTCAAGAATTGAGAACTGATATGTCAAAGTTGGCCATTTTTACTATATTTTAATGTAACACAAGCTGAGGCCATTTTGACATCAAATTTTGAACTGACCATAATTCAAGTAATATTTTGCCTGATGGAAAAACTGACTTTGTCATTCCTAATCAGTGTACTTGAAGGCTATATGGTGAAAATTTCTTCAAAATTGTAGTCTGTCATCCAGCCACCCCGCATGATTTTCTCAGAGACAGCTCAATGTAGAGACAGCAAGCATGGCCAAAAGTGGATAATTTTAAAAATTGTCTAAAGTTGTTCAGAACATTTTATGGAGTGAAAAAATGTTATGGGTCCAAGTGTTTGATTGTTCTTCACTTCTGGAAAGTTTAATTGAAATCGGTGATGGTCATCCAGCCAACTTCTCTTTTTCTGCTTGATTTTCTCTGAGACAGCTCATTAATTTATCCTTATAAATGTTCATGGTTGTCACTGTAGAATAAAACCACTGAAGGAAGATTTAAAAAAAAATCCTTACTACCGTAATTATTTCTTTCAGCCTGGAAGAGGACTTCGTTTCATGGAGAGAGCAGTTCTGGCCAGCTGTCTGTGAACACTTTGGTGTGGAAGCCTTAGGAGACGAATCAAGGTTTTTATTATTCTTATTATTATTGATTCAATAGACAGAGTTTAAAGTTTAATCTTTGTGGTGTTCATCATAAATTAAAGGGGCTGTCTGCATTTTAAAACAAAACTTTTCTTCATTTCAAATTGCACATGCGATGGATCATGTTTCTCTGTGATTATCAGGCTCATAGAGCATCAGGCAGGGTACACCCTGGACAGGACGCCAGTCTGTCGCAGGGCCACATATAGACACACATTCACATGCGCATGCACACCTACGGACAATTTTTAAAGTTTCCAATTCACCTAACCTGCATGTCTTTGGATGTGGGAGAAAGCTGGAGCATCCAGAGGTAATACACACAAACACAGTAGAACATGCAAACTCCACAGGTGGGAGACCAAGAGTCAAGACAGAAGTCAGACTACCAGAGCAAGAATTTTAGCTGAGGAAGCTTCTGTGATTTCAAGCGAAACGTCCTCACGTCAAGCAACCCAGTCCAGTCGAAGATTCAAGCTTCTCTACTATTTCCACAGGTGGGAATCAATTCCATGACCTTCTTGCTGTGACAACAGTGCTAACCACTAAAGACCCGTTTACACATAGACAGTAAGAGCTCCCGGAAGAGTTTTTGGCCGTCTTAAGGATCACACGCCGTTGTTAACGCCGGCACTAGGGGGCGTAGCTTAGTTCTGGCTTTACCGGGAATCGTCGAAAAAATTATTCAACATGTCGAATAATTCCGGGAGTGCTCCCGGAGAATTCGCGTGACGACGGAGACAACGCGAACAACGGCGTTTGATACTTTTTAATCGCCGTTTCATCCTGCCCCTTCCTGTAGTGCTGCAGTTTACACCGCCGTCATTGTCGGCTGGCGTTGTATCCCTAATCAACGGCGTGTAAAACGGCCATAGAGCCCACATCGGCGTCCTCAAGGGCACTTTAACCGGTGACAGAGGCAGACAAAACGGCGGCGCTAACGGACAGTACGCCGTTCTAAACGCCACCTCCCGGTTAACGGTGTTCCAAACGGCCGATAGGCGGCAGTCAATATAAAAACGCTAGCGTTCTGCATGCAGGCCTCTCACTCGCGGCCAGCTCCAGATATTTTTGCAGAGAAGCTCCAGTATGCCTCCTAAAAGAAAATTGGCAGCAGCAAGGACTTACCAAGAGGTCTGGTTCAGAAGCAGAGGGTAGCCCTGTGGTGGAGACGGAGCAACACGTTGAGGGGAAAGGGAAAGAGAAGAAAAGGCTGAGTATGAGCTCCCTCCCCCTGCAGTGACAGAGGCATGTATTCCTGCTGCTTCAGCCTGTTATACTCTGGGGGCGGAGCCTATATGCAAAAGTTCCTGGAGTAACGCAGGATTTGCCTGGATAAATCCAGCGGTACACAGGGCTGCAGAACACCGCCGTTCTCACGCGCGTCTTAACCTGCGATTGTAAAGGATAGAACTGGGTATTAACCCCCGTTGCCTGACATGTGCCAAATGCTACGGTGTCAAAACGCCACTTTATTCAGCGGATTTAGCGGTGTTTTATCCGCGTATTTGCGGCTAGTACGGCAGTCAAAACGCTGGCGAAATGCTCCGCCCCTTTCCACCGCGAAAACAGCCGGAACTACCGCGAACTTCGGTCTACGTACTACCCGCCGACAAAACCGTCTGTGTAAACCATGCTTAAGCCACTGTGCTGCATCTTTAAACTATTATCATTACTATTAAGCGTTTTGCGCAAATGTATTAAAACACAAAATCTTGAGCACATACGGTGCATTCAGAAAGTATTCACAGCACTTCACTTTTTCCAAAATGGATGAAATTTTTTTCCTCAAAATTCTACACACAATACGCCATAATGACAATGTGGAAAAAAACGTTTTTGAAATTTTTTGCAAATTTATTAAAAATAAAACTAAGAAATCATATGTACATAAGTATTTACAACATTTATCATGAATCTCAAAATTGAGCTCAGATGCATCCTGTTTCCTCTGATCATCCTTGAGATATTTCTACAGCTTAATTGGAGTCCACCTGGGCTAAATTCAGTTGATTGGACATGATTTGGAAAGAAACACACCTGTCTGCATATAAGGTCCCGCATTTGACAGTGCATGTCAGAGCACAAACCAAGCATGAAGTCAAAGGAATTGTCTGTAGACCTCAGACAGGATTGTCTCTAGGCACAAATCTGGGGAAGGGTACAGATATAATGACCAGTGGTGGGCACAGCTAACCAAAATGTTAGCTTCGATAACCATTAATCCAATAACAGAAGTTATCTTTTCTGACACTAAACTGATAAACTGCAAAAAAATTGTCTTTATTACAGATAGTCGATAACTTTTAGTATTGATTTGGGTGCGGCCACATCAGATTACACTGTCGGCTTCTGATAAACTAGTTTCACTTTAAGCGCTGCAGGGGCTGCTGGGTAAATTCAAGGCTCACAGACACATAAAAATGCACGAAAAATGAATGAATAAAAAATAAAACCCCAAACACTGTCATCATCTTTCAGAAGCAGTAAAACACAGTATTAGAAGTCAGTTTCTCGGTATTATGTACCATCATTTACGAACTAAAAAGCTGCTGCTTTTTTCACACACTTTTAACCCTCCGGCTTAAACAGCTGAAATACGTTCATTAATGCATTGATTGGCAGAATAAAAGACACGTAGCAAAGATAAATTCTTACCTGTTAGTTTCAGTGGGATTCATCTGAATAAATATAAACAATCCGCATAAAGCGTCCTTTTTTTAAATCCAAAACCGTGTCTAAACAGTGAAGAAAAGTCCCTCCCTTTGTACATACAACTGTGCCGTGAGAGCTCCTCTCCCCCACCAAGTCTTGGCTATTAAATTATACCATCAGCCACAAAGAAATAAAATGTTAAAATTAGTCCATTTTCTTCTTGTGTCAAGCAGACGATAACACTCAATGTAACATCCAAAGTGAACCTGAACTATACTACCCACAATGCTCCCTACGTTGACCGGCCAATCACGTTTTGCACTTAATGTTGCTGTCATCAGCAAGCGACAGGCAGGCAGTCTGCCACAAACACACAATAGACGAACTAAAATGTTTGATTTTAGGGTTTACAAATGTTTTTGACCGTTAAACATTGATCACTTTACCAGCAAAAAAAAAAAAAAAAAATGTTATCGGACTGAACGTTATCGGAACTAAATTTATTGGAAGATAATTGGTCCGATGATGGTTTTAAAACATATCTGAAAAGCTAATCCACTAGCAAAAACATTAGCTTTGATAATTATTGGTTATTAGATTAGCTGAACTGTGCCCACCACTGAAAATGACTCATGTCTCATTGAGCACAGTGACTTCCATCATCCATAAATGGAAGAAGTTCAGATTCACCAGGACTCTTCCTGGAGCTGACCTCCATCTAAACTAAGCGATCAGACTCTGACGATGGACTCTGACCATGAGAAACAAAATTCTCTGGTCTGATAAGACAACGATTGAATGCTTTGGCCTGAATGGCAGGCATCATGTTTGGAGGAAACCAGGCACCATTCCTACAGTGAAGCATGGTGGTGGCAGCATCATGCTGTAAGGATGTTTTTCAGTGACAGTAACTGGGACACTAGTCAGGATTGAGGGAAAGATGAATGCAGCAATGTATCAAGACATCCTGGATGAAAACCTGTTCCAGAGCGCTCTTGACCTCAGACTGGGGTGACGGTTCATCTTTCAGGAGGACAATAACCCTCACCACACAGCCAGTATATCAAAGGAGTGGCTTCAGGACCACTCTGTGAATGTCCTTGAGTGGCCCACACCTGAATTCGATTGAACATCTCTAGAGAGATCTGAAAATGGCTGTGCACCAACACTCCCCATCCACCCTGATGGAGCTTAAGATGTGCTGAAAAGAAGAATGGGCAAAAATGCCCAAAAATAGGTGCACCAAGCTTGTGGTATCATATTCAAGAAGACGTGAGGTTGTAATAACTGCCAAAGGTGCATCAACAAAGTATTAAGCAAAGGCTGTGAACACTTATGTACATGTGATTATTTCTTCTTCTCATTCTTCTTCTTCTTCTTCTTCTTCTTATTATTATTATTATTATTATTATTATTATTATAAATTTGCAAAAATAAATTAAAAGAAAAAACTTTTTTTTGGGTGTTATGAGTAGAATTTTGAGGGGAACAATGAATTTACTCAGTTTAGGAATCGGGCTGTACCATAAAACATGGAAAAAGTGAAACACTGAATACTTCTCGGATACACTGTACTAAGCACAATGTCTGAAGAACAAATTTACATATCATTTGAGCCAATTTGTCAAATGCTAAATCAATTGTTCAACCATCTGTACATTGAAAATCAAATGGTTATAATCATTGTCAGTATTATTGTTTGTTGATGCCCCTACAACATTCTGACTTTGAGTTTATATTAATATATGCATTTACAAGTTATTTTCTCACACAGCATCCGCCAGTATGAGCTGAAGGAGCACCCAGACATCAATATGAAGAATGTGTACACCGGAGAAATTGGCCGCTTGAAGAGTTTTGAAATCCAAAAGCCGTATGTATTGCAAAAAAGTTGTCATATCTGTTCACTTTTTACCTCATTTTCGAATCTGCAAAGTATACCAAAGTTCATTGTTTAAAAATTATGCATACTGCCCACTACTGGACAGAGGAAGTACTTTTTTGTATCCTTATGCTTTCATAAACTTAGGGCTGTATCTTATAGTCCTAATACACACAAATATGGTTTTATTTCACTTTTGGAGCTGTTCTGCCTTGTCCAGTGGTATGGCAATATTTAAGCTATGTCTTTATTTACAGGCCCTTTGATTCCAAAAACCCTTTCCTGGCACCAGTCACTGTCAAACGCAGACTCAACAAAGGTGGTCAGAGACATCTTATGCACCTAGAACTAGATATAACAGACTCCAAGATCAGGTGAGGCTGGCCAAGTATACCCAGTGAAGTTTTCACTTTCAATGTGGCTGTGTCTGAAGGTTTTTGTTTGTTTTTGTTTTTTTGTAATGCCCATCAGAATATACTGTAAAAACATTTTGTAATTGGCAGTTTTAAAACTATCCCAGTACTTTTCAAACACTTGATAATTCCCAATTAAGACAGCAAACATACTCATGTATGAGTTAGCACACGACCCCATTTTAGTTTTGTGAGTAGCTTTAATGAACAACTTGCATGTATCAAGTCCAAACCTTTATCACAATCTGTGATTTCAGGTATGAGTCAGGCGACCATGTTGCAGTTTTCCCCACAAATGACTCTGTGTTGGTGAACAAACTGGGACAAATCCTTGACGTGAGCCTTGATGTAGTTATCTCTCTCAACAACCTTGATGGTACGTTACAGTACAGTGAAAGAACCTTGAGTTTATTTGCATGGCATGCTCCTTGCTGTGGCCTTGCAACATGAGGTCCATCTTTATCTGTAAATGATTGTCACATCCTGCTCCAGTACCGACAGCATTGAAAGTTAAAGAACCTTGAGTTTATTAGCATGGTATGTTCCTTGTTATAGCCTTGCAACATAAGGGTCCATCTTTATCTTTAAATTATTTGCGATGTGTTTCTCCCCATCCCCCCTTTCAGAGGAGTCCAACAAGAAGCACCCGTTCCCCTGTCCCACAACCTACCGCACTGCCCTGACTCACTACCTGGACATCACTCACCCTCCTCGAACCAACATCCTCTATGAACTGGCACAGTATGCATCTGACCCCAAAGACCAAGAAAATATGCGCAAGATGGCCTCCTCCTCACCTGAGGGCAAGGTGTGAGGGGTGGTAATGGGGTTTTAACTTGAATAACTTACTATCAACCTCATAAAGCCCTTTTCACACCGGGCCCACTTCGAGTTGCTTCCTGTGGCGTCATGACGACGCAGGAATGTCTGCGTCAGGTGCACGCAGCAGGGGGCAGAGAGGAGGCGAGAACGCAGCCTGCAGGTTCTCTGCACAGAGAAATCAGAGTGCACAGTGTGACTGCGGACAGACTGTGCACTCTGATTTCTCTTCTAGTTTATATTTGTTCTTGTGCTGAGCTGCAGGTCTGCGCTCTGAGTTCTGTTATAGTTTATCTTTCCTCCTTTGACCGCGAGATGCACGCCCACGAACTGTCCATGAGCAAATGTGGAGATGTCTGGAGTTGTACTTGATGTGGACATGTCCTGTCTCTGGCAATCAGTCTTTGAGCAGGACTTATGTCTTTTTGTGTCATTTTTTTTTTAAACACAGTGATGAAAGAGTTTGAGGGGAGAACAAGGAACTAACTGCCTGCAGCCAGACAGTCTTTTTCTTTTAATTGTTCACATGTGCACGTGAACGAATCATCTGTGAGTGGACTAGAGATGTCCGGACTTTTTACTGGATGTGGACATGTCCTGTCTCTGGCAATCAGTCTGTGAGCAGGAGCTGCAGCAGCAGTAGCTGCAATCAGTATTTTTTTTTCTCTGCTCTTTTTGAGCATGTAGTTTTACTGCATACATGGTATAAAAACAATCCTGTGTGATTTATACTTTGGGAACAATGGAACACAGCAGGAATCATAAATTGGCGTTGGGTAACATTGTCTTGTGAGTGTGTGGCTTCCAGTCACGTTGAGTACCGTCGCGTTGCTCTGACTTGCGCTGAAATCACTTCATTTCTGCGTCGAGCACAGGATGCAAAAAAAATTAAACGTGTAATTTTTGGCGTCCGATTTGCTTCGTCCTTTGCGCCCCTCACGCTGTTGTGGCGGTGAGATACATCGACTTGGCACTGGGTTGCTTCCACGTGGCGTCGTCATGACACCGCACAACAAAACTCGAAGCAGCCCGGTGTGAAAAGGGCTTATGTGACAGAAATTTAACAATTTTATCTTCTCTGCAGAAATGAATTAGCACTGCAAATCATGCCATAATTTTTGTCTGGTAATGGATGGTTTTCTGTCTAATATGGATCATGTTTTTGTCTTTGTGTTACAGGCACTTTACCAGAGTTGGGTGCTGGATGCTAGTCGTAATATCCTTGCAATCCTGGAAGACATGCCATCCTTGAGACCCCCCATTGACCACTTGTGTGAGCTGCTGCCTCGTCTCCAGGCTCGCTACTACTCCATTGCGTCCTCGTCTAAGGTGATTCTTTAATGAAGAGTGGAAATGAGCTTTCAAAGCTTTTTTCCCCACATGTGCACTGTCTTGTGTTTCTGCAGTCAGTTACAGGATACTCCTGGTTGTAAAAAGATGGCAAATGATGTATGCCGGTGGTTCCAAATGTTCACTTAGGTGTCTGTTAGATCTAGATTAGTTGAGCAGACCAGAAAGAGTTAATCAGCCTTTGGTACAGCTATTGCTACTATTGTATACTCCAGTGCAAATGCTATTTTTATTTCTGAAATACTCCAAGTCTTAAAAAAAAAGCTTTTCTGTGGGATGTTTTTCATTACTGGTCTTAAAAAAAAAGCTTTTCTGTGGGATGTTTTTCATTACTGATTGCTCTGATGATTATTTAATCGATTAGTTGTTTGGTCTGTAAAATGGTGAAAAATGTTATGTGCTCCCCAAAAGCCTCAGATAAATGTACTTAAATGTGTATTATTCACAACACAAAGATATTCAGTTTACTGTAAGAAATGAGACAAATTCACAAAACAAATGAGACAATATTCACATTTAAGAAGCTGAAATAAGAGACTCAAAAACAATTAAAGGACATGTTGCACAGAATTCATAACTCAGAATTTGGCTTGTGGATGTCATGTGATGATATACGAGGTCTGTTAGAAAAGTATCGGACCTTTTTATTTTTTTTCAAAAACCATATGGATATGAATCACGTGTGATTGCATCAGCCAAGCTTGAACCTTCGTGCGCATGCGTGAGTTTTTTCACGCCTGTCGGTTGCGTCATTCGCCTGTGAGCAGGCTTTGGGTGAGCAGTGGTCCACCCCTCTCGTCGGATTTTTATTGCGAATAAATGTCTGAACGATTTGGAGCTTTGCTGCATCAATTTTTTCCAGAAACTGTGAGAGACCTCCAGGTGGACACCATTCGGAAAATTCTGTTGGCTTTCAGGGACGATTTTATGGGATTACACAGATTAAGGAGTGCTCCAACTGGTTTAAAGACCGCCCACAGCTGCTGAGAGCGCGCCGCGCTCTGAGCGCCGATCGACAGGCTGAATCAACTAGATCATTTCCAACGTGAAGGCTTTGTTGATCCGGGACGTTGTCTGACTTACACAAAAATGGCAGGAGACGTGGACATCAGTACTTTTTGGCACATTCCACTGTTACAGGAGTTTTTTTCATGGAAAGAAAAGCGGACGGATGCGCCACTGTGCCGTTCATGGCGCGGCACAAAACCACCTCTGTGTTGGTCTTACAGGACGGCTTTGAGATGGCTTTCTGATGGCTGTCGCTGGGTTTTCAGTCGTGTGACTAACCGAGAAATTGTGGATGAGCTTGACATGCCAGAACATGTCCTGTGAGGCTTCATCACGGCGTTGCTTTGCGCCATGCGGCACCGCCGCAACGCGCGGAATTCCTCCGCTCCTCTTTCCATGACAAAAACTCCTGTAACAGTGGAATGTGCCGTTCATTTTGAAACTGGACGCTATGTTTTATCCGGGATGTCCTCTGACTAGCACAGGAATTGCGGAAGACGTGGACATCAGCACTTTTTCGGTACATTGAGACAGACGTGCGGAGGAATTCCGCGCACAATCACGAGCTGGTGGAAACTCCTAAAACTCCAGAAAATGGCATATTCCCAACTTTTTTCAAGCTTCTGCTTGCAGGTCCACTGATCTGCATGCATGCTGAGCCATCACTGTCGAATAAATGGTGACGTAGTTTCATGAACTGACGTTGCAGCGTTCATTTCACTCTGTTTGCTGTTGTGCTGTTTCTGTGTTTGCTCAGATTGACGTCGCCCGCCGAAAAATGAGTGAAATGTTTTCCAGAAATGCACTTGCTGACTTGCAGAGCGAGAGGTTTAATTATCAATAAAATACATCAGTGACCACTAAATATGACCGGATATGCATGAACAGACTTAAACCACAAATATTCTGATGTTATGTTATTGAGCGGCACATTAAAAAGCACGCGACATGTCCTTTAATCGATTATATCCACTTTCCCTCCTTGAATAAATCAGGACTGCCTTGTGGAGTATTGTCAGTGTACGGTACTGTAGTCTCACATGGAGAACAATAATTCCCACATTTAGTGCAGAAACAATGATCAAAATTGTTATCAGTGATTTAGTGATTATTATTTTTCAGGTTCACCCCAACAGTATCCACATCTGTGCTGTGGTGGTGGAGTACGAGACTAAGACTGGTCGCATCAACAAGGGTGTAGCCACCAACTGGCTGAAGAATAAACAGATCACTAATAATGGCCACAAATCCACCGTTCCCATGTATGTTCGCAAATCTCAGTTCCGGCTGCCCTTCAAGGCCAGCAACCCAGTGGTCATGGTTGGCCCTGGAACAGGAATTGCTCCCTTCATGGGCTTTATCCAAGAACGGGGGTGGCTCAAAGAGCAAGGTGAGTTTGGGGGGATTAAACAAAATAAAAACAAATGCAGACAAGATTCAAACAAATGAAAGAAAAACCATACTTGCTCATTGTAGAAGCACAAAATTTCAGGAAAAGCCAATGACATAATGAGCTGCTTTTCTGATATGCACTCTGTGGAGTGTGAAGATGTGCAAAGGAAGGAACCCCTCATATAATTACACAATGTGCCCATTGTGTTTGTGGGGATAAGACAGTGATGATGCTAATAAATGTAGCTACAAAGCACATTACTTCTGTTCAGCTGTCTGAATCATCGTTTATAGTTTCAAGAGCCCAAATAGCAGATTTGAATATGTATCACTCTTCCACAGTGGAGGAGTTTAAGTATCTTGGGGTCTTGTTCACGAGAGAGGGATGGACGGAGCATGAGATCGATAGACGGATCGGTGCAGCATCTGCAGTGATGCAGTCGCTGTATCAGACCGTCGTGGTGAAGAGAGAGCTGAGCAGGGGGCAAAGCTCTCGATTTACCGATCGATCTACGTTCTGACTCTCACCTATGGTCAAGAGTTTGGCTCATGACCGAAAGAACGAGATCGCGAGTACAAGCAGCTGAGATGAGTTTCCTCCGCAGGGTTGCTGGGCGCGCCCTTAGAGATAGGGTGAGGAGCTCGGTCACTCGGGAGGAGCTCGGAGTCGAGCCGCTGCTCCTCCCCGTCGAAAGGAGCCAGCTGAGGTGGCTCGGGCATCTTTATCGGATGCCCCCTGGACGCCTTGCTGGAGAGGTGTTCCGGGCACCTCCCATAGGGAGGAGGCCTTGGGGAAGACCCAGGACACGCTGGAGGGACTATGTCTCGCAGCTGCCTTGGGGTTCCCCCGGAGCAGCTGGGGGAGGTGTGTGTGGATCGGGAGGTCTGGGCAGCTTTGCTTGAGCTGCTGCCTCTGCGACCCGACCTCGGATGAAGCGGAAGAAAATGGATGGATGGAATATGCATCATCAGCAAATTTAAAATAACCTTTGTAGTATTATTTATTTGTTTATTTAATGGCCATACAGGAAAGGACGTTGGTGAGACGGTGATGTATTTTGGCTGCAGACATAAGAACGAGGATTATATTTACCAGGAGGAGCTGGAGAAGGCAGAAAGGCATAATGTTCTGACACAGCTTAATGTTGCCTTCTCTAGAGACCAAGACTACAAGGTAAGGCTGTTTACCTGAGTCTTTCTTAAGTTCTCTTAATGTTCACAACCACAACAATGAATGATTTTCATTACGGCTGAAACGATTCGAGTAATTCGATTACAACAAATGTTCGAGGCAAATTGTTTGCCTCAAGGTTTCGTTTAAAGCTGTCTTACATATGCCAGGCCTGTATGTGGCGCTGTAACGCTCCCACAAAAAACACAGAAGACCATAGCGGTAATCAATGTAGCAGGCGATGCTACAAGTTTGCAAAGCCACACACTGAGTAAATTAAAGCCTTTTTAAGAGAAAAGGTCTGCGCGGATCGTCTGAAACGGACTTATTGCGCATTTAAAGTGAAGCAATGTGTTTGTATATATTTTTTAAAAAACACGTTTTGCTCCACTGGCCGTTCTCCACCTCCGCAGATGAAGTGAAAGGACGCGCACTTTAAATGACTCATGTTTAATGATTAAAAAAAAAAGCTTTAATTCAGATTTGGTAAGAGTTTTTAATCAACAGGCAGTTTTTGTGGAAATGCTGCAATCCACAGCCATTTTCAAAGGCTGTGTTATTCGCCAAGTATCCACAGAAAACAAAGAATTCGACTTTGGTTTGAGCTACACTCTGTACAGCATGTATAAATATACACTAAACACTGAGTAAATCACAGTAATAAAAAATGCAAATGAAATATGCAATAAGAAGGGAAAAAAGAATGCACACTGAAGAGTTCACAGACTTGCCTGGGCTTATGGTTGGGCAAAGCTCTAAAACTCTTAATATGAAAAAATTAATAACCCGGCAAAACAGAGAGAAGGAACACCCTAAACTTAAAAAACTGCATGATGGCACAGAAACATTGTGCCACTGCTTTAGGGAGAGCCCTGCCACTATTGATATTGTTTAAAACCACAAAGGTACTTTTTATCTGATTATTTTATCAATTAATCGAGTAATCGATAGAATATTCGATTATGAAAATATGTGATAGCTGCAGCCCTAATTTTCATGTTGCAATAGAGCAGCACCTACGCACATGCGTGATGACGTCACAACTCTGTCCGGTTAGGGAGACGCGGTTTCTTTCAACAAGAACTGTCAGAAACTTTCTCATGTGGTTGGAGTTGTGTGGAGGTAGGAATAGCCTTTTGAATGCTTGAATAATGATGTCAGTCACACAAAGAAATCAAATAATAGTGAAAACATGTTCATTGTGCCTAGAATAATGGTATTTTGGTCATTGAACTTTCCTAGCAACAAATGTAAAGCCCCAGCCACACAGCACTAACGAAGGACACAGAAGCCAAAACAAAACAAGAAATCTGGACTTACGTTGACTTTCGGAGGCATCGTTTAAGTGGCGTCCAGCTTCAATTGGTCAGCCGCTTTGTGAGGCGTCATAACAAGCTGTTGTTTCTAATGACGCCAACCACGCGAGCGAGAGGCTCCTTAACCGGAAGTCTCGGTTTCAAGGTGGCGGCGCAACTTAAAAATTGTCCATTCTTTTACAGTTCCAGCTGCACTGATATAGGTTCTGTAAGTGTTCTTTGTGTCAGGCTGGTAACTTGGTTATACAACTGCTGTTGTTGCTCTTCAGGCATCAGCACAAAGTTCTCATTTAATATTTCTGCTGCTATAGGTGTAGCATGTTTAAACATTTTAGCTCCCTCATCTGAAAATCGAAATCCCATTAATATCTGTTTGATGAAGTGCATCTGTGGAATTATTGCACTGTCTCCCTTTGTTTTTTTAATTCTGTGTAAGATAACTTGGCAGCCTTTCTGCTGCTGTAGCAGCAGTCTGTCACGCACAATTTCTTTAACACCAGGGTTTCAAACATGCAAATTCAGACTCTCTCAGCACCTGCTAAATTTCTTTTTGACCTTGGTAAATCATGTTGCATGTGCAAGCCTCACCAAATTGCATATTCATGAAAGCAAACAGGCTAACTGGACAGCAGTTTGCTCATTTGAAGGCTCAGTCTCCAGTCTGCTCAGTTAATAAATCAGCATGCACTTTTTTCAACAATTTTTTTTTTTTCTTTTTTGCAAATGGTCTGGTGTTTGTGCACGTTTTAACACACACCTTTAGTAAATCAAGGCCACTGTGTCTGTGTATAATACTGTTCACTGTGAAAGTGAATGGCTGCAATTAACTGTTTTTTTTTCTCTCTTAAAAAAGGTGTATGTGCAACATCTCCTGAAGAAAAATAAAGAGCATGTGTGGAAGCTAATTAACACAGATAACGCTCATATCTACATATGCGGGTAATTACTTTTTTTTGTCTTACAGTTTCAGTTTAGTTTTTAGCGAGTCAAAATAAGGAACCCACATCTTAAATTGTTAATGTTGTGGAATCATTTGGATTTTTTAAAGATTGTTTCAGTAGACTTAAAGTTGTTGATGTTTTGTATCAGATTTAGCCCAGAATCTTTATTGTATTTGAACATTTAGTGTAATGAAATAAAATGTGAAGATTAGAAAATGTTATTCAAATCTTCTAATTATATTGAAGCTGTTCCTCTTTTTGGTGTGTTTAGTATTTTTTTAATAAATTTACATTAGCACCTCTTCTACTATAATGTGAACATTATTCCTAGATGATATTTATTTTGTAATTAGAAGGCAACGTCAATAAATTTATAAATGTACAACATGAAAGGTTAGCCCATAAAATGTCTTCTTTCCTGGTTTAGGGATGCAAGGAACATGGCAAAGGATGTGCAGATGGCTTTCCATGACATTGCAGAGGAGCTGGGAGGCATGACGCGAACTCAGGCCACAGATTACATCAAGAAACTCATGACCAAGGGACGTTACTCCCAGGATGTGTGGAGTTAGGCTTGAAAGCATCCTCTCAGATTCAACTAGCTTTTTTAGTGTTTTTGTGTCTTGTTTTTTCATGACAAGAAAGCACTTGTTCATACTTCCCCAGGTTCTTGAACGCTAACAGACAATTATTAGGCTTCGTGTCTGTCAACTCTTACCTCAGCAGGTTTTGCTTAATACACTCATTAGCATTTCAGTCTGTATTTCCTGTGTATCTACATCATGTGTCTTCGGAGGTCCCCATTTATTTAAGTTTGCCTGGTTCCCAGGACAAACTGTGGTTACCCAGTCTAGATTCCTGGGACTGTTAATTTAAAAATCAAAACAACCAACAAACAAAAAACCCATCTAAATGAATGCAAATGGTCTCTGAATGAATTATGGGTCATCTGGTATAGGGGTGGGGGTACACCATGTCATAGTTTTCACCAGTGTAGTAGGGTGCCACGATATCTATTGTAGATATGGAATGACTAGTCAAAATAGTCGACTACAACTAGCTAACATCCGCCTAGTGGACTACTTTTTATTAGTTGACTAGTCGAAATCCATTTATTAAGTTCATTTAACTCTTAAAAGAATAGACCTGCTGGAGCTGCCACCACTCCCTTCACTCAGTGAAGAAAGTGTATGAACTTTGACAGGTGAATTAGTCTGCTCCAACAGGTAGTCTGTGCCTAGTAAATGAATGCAGGTATTGTCTTCATGCTTCCTCTTTTGGCTGCTCCTGTTAGGAGTCGCCACAGTCGATCAGTCGTTTGCATCTCACCCCGTCCTCTGTATCTTCCTCTGTCGCAGCAGCCACCTGAATGTCCTCCCTCCCCCCATCCATAAACCTGCTCTTTGACCTTCCTCTTTTCCTCCTGCCTGTTGGCTCCGTCCTCAGCATCCTTCTCCCTGTATACCCTGTGTCCCTCCTCTGCACATGTCCAAACCATCTCAATGTCGCCTTTCTGACTTTGTCTCCAAACCTTCCCACCCAAGCTGTCCCTCTGATATGTTCATTCCTATTCCTGTCCATTCTTGCTATGCCCAAAGAGAATCTCAACATCTTGAGCTCCACCTTCAGCTCTGCCTCCTGTCTTTTTTTAGTGCCACCATCTCTAAGCCGAACAACATAGCTTGTCTCACTATTGTCGTGTAAACTTTCCCCTTCACTCTTGCACATATTCTTCAGTCACAAATTCCCACTCCACCCTGGCTACACTCTCGTCTTCGCCTCTCTACCGCACTCTCCCTTACTTTGGACAGTTGACCCCAAGTATTTAAACTCATCTACTTTCACCACTTCTACTCCTTGTAACTGCATTCTTACACTGGGCTCCTTCTTATTCACACACATGTACTCAGTCTTGTTCCTACTGACTTTCATTCCCCTGCTCTCCAGAGCATATCTCCACCTCTCCAGGCTAGACTCAACCTGCTCTCTACTCTCACTACAGATCACAACAGTGGTGGGCACAGATAACCAAAAAATGAACTTCGATAACAGATAATAAGATAACTGAAAAGTTATCTTTGATAAAGATAAACTGATAAACCACCCAAAAATGTATCGGAAGTTACACATAATCGATAAATTCTGGTGTTGTCTATGGGACATTTGCAGTTACTAAAGAGCTGAAATTGATTTTTAACACGATCGCTTTTGAAAGCATCAAAAGCGGTAAAAGACCTAAAGAATAAGCAAGAATGTTTGACCATGCTGCCCCCTGCAGGAAGCAGCACAGACAAATCCTGAGAGCACCCACGAAATCAACTCTTTACTAATCATAATCATTTTTCTTTCAACATTCTGCCCCTGCTGGAAGCTCTTGTTTACAACAGCGCTCCCACCACAGAGGCACACCAAGAGCAGCCATAAGGTCAGCTCCCTATCAATTTCAACACCCCGGTCAGGCGGAGGTCTTGAAACATAAAGTCATACTAACTTATGTTTTTTTGAAAATACTGATAGAATAACTCCATTAATGTCAAGTCTGTCATTTGTGCAAAGTTAAAATATAACATATCTTTTAATGTTGAATAAGGCACTAATTCTGAGGTTTTGTAACAAACACAGACCGCAAAGCATTCTGGGTAAAAGTGCTAAACAGTGATTGGTTCAGTAATCCATTATGTAAACCAACACGTTAATGTGACGTGTGTCGTGTGTTGGTTTAAAGATAAATGTGCTTTTGTAAAATATTCCATTTTTATTTGTAAAAACGCATTTTTACGGAGCCCTGGAAGTGTCATCGCAATTGCATGTTTTAAAACTTTTATGATGTTGTAAAACGTGCACTCAATATTAGTAAGTAAGTAAGTAAATTTATTTATATAGTGCCTTTCACAGACATAAGGCCATGTACACACGTTGTCGGGTATTTGTAAAACCGAATATCTTACCCTTTCAGTTTGGGGAAAAAACTTCATCCACACTACGTCGTTTAAAAAAAAAAAATCCATCCACATCGAACCATATATATGTGTTGTAATTAGTCTGCCAAACCTTTGGGTGGTGGTACTGATTAAAATTCTATACAATCAGGAGCCTTATTCTCTTGTCGTCACTTCCACAAAAACTAAAAACATGGCGCCAACCTCGTTCGTCTGGACCGATAAGGAGTCGGAATTACTTCTAACCGTAGTTTTAGAATACAAAGTTAACATATATGCACACAAAAAGCGCCTGGACAATGGACAATACCAACACTTTGAGAGCAGCCATGTACCCAGACGTTTAATACTGCCATGAACACTCCTGGCCTGTAGATGGCAGTAGCGGCCTTGAAAAAATGTCAAACAAAATTCCAGATAATCCGTATCTGCTACATTTAAGATGCGTGGAATTTAACAAACACAAATACACTAACGTCTATAAACCCAGAGAATATATTCACGAGAGTTTTAGGCACTACAGTTTAATGCTGTTATCTGTGGACCCTGAACAGATGTCTGAAATGCATTTGTCCTGTCGTGAACGTCTGAGATTACCTTATGCTACCCATAATGCATTGCTGCCTGGCACAGCATGTGCTCACAAAACCTTAAAAATTAGCACATTACTTTAAAACGAAAACATATATCTGATATTTCACTTTATAAACTTCAGACATGACAATAATTTTAAATAACCTGTCTAAAATTTGAACCATAAGTTAAACATGTATGCCTCTGGATGACTTGGTGACATTGCGATTATATTAGTATGGTGTTAAAGGAAATGACTTTTTTTTGGTCACCAGTTCTCCTTTGCTTACAGACGATAGAGTGGTTTCTGATTGCAGAGGGTAGAACAACATGCCTATTAGGAAACTTTTAACAGGTCGGTCTCAACAGTTTTAAAAATGTTTTTCACTGTTCAGCTTAGTTTAGTACATTATCAATCTAAAAGTTATCGAACGGTAATTCATCGGAAGATAATTAGTCCGATGATGGTTTTTAAATTTATCTAAAAAGATAATCCGATAATGAAAACATTATCTTCGATAATTATCTATTATCAGAAGTGTGCCCACCACTGGATCACAATGTCATCTGCAAACATCATAGTCCATGGAAACTCCTGTCTGATCTCATCTGTCAACCTGTCCATCACCATTGCAAACAAGAAAGGACTCAGAGCTGATCCTTGGTGTAATCCCACCTCCACCTTGAATGAGTCTGTCATTCCTACTGTGCATCTCACTGCTGTCACACTATTATTGTACATGTCCTGCACTACCTTCACATACTCCTCTGCCACTCAAGACATCCTCATGTAATACCACAACTCTTCTCTTGGCACCCTGTCATAAGCTTCATCTAATTCCACAAACACACAATGTAACTCCTTCTGGCCTTCTCTATACTTTTCCATCAGTATTCTCAGTGAAACATTGCATCTCTAGTGCTCTTTCTCGGCATGAAACGATATGCTCACAGATCGTCACCTGTTTTCTAAGCCTAGTTTCTACTCTTATTTCCCATAGCTTCATGCTGTGGCTGTTCAACTTCATAGTGCAGCAGACAACTGAAACAGTCCCTCACTTGGTGATACAAGCGTCAGATTTGGCTTGAATGTTCTTCATAAATCATTGTTTGACAAAAAAAGTGCTGGCCACTTGAAAGTCCAATATGGTGGCCAGGTAGGGGTCAATGAAGAACTACATAGGGGTCAAAATTTAGAAATGCTCCAATTATATTGAAAACTATAACTGTATTTGTCTGATCATAAATATTCCAAAAATGTATAGTTTGGACTAAGACTGAATGTTATGGTGTAAAAACAGCTAGAATGGTGACAAAGGTCAATTTCAGTCTGTATAGGGGTCAAAAGTTGAAGTTGCTCCAATTTTGTTAAAAAGTAGTGCACTCATGTCTACTTCAACTCTCTGACTATCCTGATTCTTTTTTTTTCCCCAACCTCTTTCTCCTTGTGCTTTCCAGGACCTCTTCATTCCACGACCAAGTCTCCTTGTCTTCTTTCCTCTGTCCAGATGTCACACCCAGTACCTTCCCAGCTCTCTCTCTCACCACGTCTGCAGTACTTTTCCCCTCTATCCTGTGACTGTCTCACCTGTTCACTAAATTTCACACAACAGTCTTCCTCCTTCAACTTCCACCATCTGATCGTTTGAGCTCTCACGCTCTACTTCACATCTAAAGCCATCCTACAAACCACCATCCTACGCTGTCTAGCTACACTCTCTCCTGCCACCACGTTACAGTCTCTGATTTCTTGCTTTGCTTGCATCGCCTACAAAGAATGTTGTCCACCTGTGTGGACCTTCCTCCACTCTAATATGTCACCCTGTGTTCCTCCTTTTTGTTAAAGTAGGTATTCACCACAGTCATTTCTATCCTTTTTGCAAAATCAACTACTATCTGCCCTTCCACATTCCTGCTTTGATACCATATCTACCCATTACTTCCTCATCACCTCTGTTCTCTTCGCCAACATGCCCATTGAAGTCCGCTCCTATCACCACTCTTTCATGCTTGGGCACACTATCCACCACCTCATCTAACTCACTCCAGCAATCTTTCTCCTTCATCTCGCAACCTACCTGTGGGACGTGCATTGATGATATTCATCATCACCCCTTCAATTTCTGACTTCACACTCATCTCTCTGTCAGATGCTCACTTAATGTCCTACACACTCTTAACATATTCTTCCTTTAAAATGACCCAACACCATTTCTCTTCCTATCCACACCATGATACAACAGCTTGAATTCACTGCCGATGCTCCTGTTCTTACTTCTGTTCCACCTGGTCTCTTGCAGACACAATACGACCTTTCCCCTCTCCATCATATCAGCCAGCTTTCTCCCTTTACCAGTCATACTGCCAACATTCAAAGTCCCCACTCTCACTTCGAACCCTTTGCGTTTTCCTCTTCTGTCTGTGGACATGTTCTCCTGCTCTTCTTCTTCACCAAGCAGTTGTCCAAATTCCGGCAGCACCCTGTTGGGCAGTGGCACTGGTAGCAGTCGTTGTTAACCAGGGCCTCGACCGATCTTGTATGGAAATTTGACTTGTACTCTGCTTGGTTGGGCTGGCTTTTTTTTTCTTTTTTTTTTTTTTACACTGGATGCCCTTCCTGACGCAACCCTACTCATTTATCCGGACTTGGGACCAGCACTCAGAATGCACACCCCATGTAGCTGAGTTATGTATGGTCTTCATGATTTTGATTTTTTTTTATTATTATTTATTTATTTTTATTTTTTTTTGTATTTGTGATTTTGTGCCTATATTTGTGAAAATGTCACATTTGAGTTTCACCTTGAAAGTTAGGAATTGGCTTAATTCATTCAGTGTCAAATTTAGTTGGGAACTAGTCGATAGCTAATGATTTTCATTAGTTGTCCCAACCCTAATAGACTGCACAATACCGTCAAAACCATGAGAATCTGTTTTTGTTTCACCCATATAATAGTGCTGAACACACACATATATATATAATTTTCTTTGCTTACAAAATTATAGAAAATAATGCCAGGTATCCATGGAAATGACTAATTATGTCAGCACGGCGCCAATCAACACTACAGTGCAGAGGCTGTGATGATCAACACCAGAGATTGAGGTGGTCTGTGCAGCCATTAATCTTGTTTCTCTCTCTCGCTTTCTCCTCTCCCTGTTCTGCTGAGCTCTTGTAAGTCAAAACAACACATTTCTTATTGCTTTAACTGGAAGACAGTCATGTGCTGTGTGCACGCTCTTTTAAGTCTTTACATTGATTAATTGTAAGCCTTAATGATCATTAATGAAACACAACTGATTTTTTTATTTTAATGGGAATCTGTAAGAATCTTTGATTAATGAAGTCTTTCATCCAGATTTTAACTTTGGAGGAGCAAATTTGAAAATGACAGCAGCCCAGGTTAAACTCTTGCTCAAATAAGGCAATTATTGAGGGGACATATAGTGTAAAACCAGTAATGCCATGATATAATAACATCAGAGTCCAAACACTTACAAATACAGTGATATTAATGTTAGGTCATATTGCCCACCCGTATTCTGAGATCACATTTAGGAACCTATTTTCCAAATTTATTTGATCAGGGTTGTTGTTTTAGAATAAGTCATAAATGTTGAACACTGTTATATTTTATGTAATTGTTACCATTCATTAAATTTAGGTGTGCAGCTTCTGAGGGGGATACTAAGTGGGGAAGTCAGTGTGTTTTGTGGGATAAAATCTTGCTAATCCAACCTGTTAGTACATAATTCTACTGTGAAAATGAAGGGTTCAACCATGAATGTTTTTAAATTCAGTTTCTCACACTTGCAATTGAATTGTTTTACTCAAGGGAATACCATTACACATTGTCACGGGCGAATGTACGACATCATGTGACTGAATGCATAAAATGTAACATTTGTGGCAGTGTGTTGTACTGTCACATATCTGATATAAAGTTGTGCTGATAAACTGAGCTACAAATTTCTCTGATTATAATGCATTAAATGTCTTGTACAGCATGTAAAACTTAAGTGAGAAAATGTACAAAACTGGCAACAAACTTGGTACAGTATTTTTTTTTTTTTTTTACAACTTTGTATTTTGAGAGGAATTTTCCTTATATGCAGAAGTTGCTGTTAACTTAAATCGGAAACAGTAATGTATTAAGAGAGGATGATGCAATGGGAAGATTTTTTTTTTTTTTTTTTTACTTTTAAGGGAACATGAGTGTTTTTCTTTTATTTGCATAAGACTGCCTTTTAAAGAGTAACTTCATCCCTACAAATCTTAATTTGTAGTTGTTCACATGCAGTCAGGAGTGTGGTGAGTGCACCTTAGCCACACTGAACAGTAATCTCATTGTGGGCACTTCTGACTACATCACTCCTTCACTCATACATCAGTGAAAGCAGGGGTTACAAACCCTGTTCTTGGAGATCAACTGCCTTGTATGTTTTTCACATCTACCTACTTTTTTTTTTTATGGGTATTTTCCAGCTCTTGATAAGCTGAGAACATGTAATAGAGTTAATTGCCAGGGGGTGGGAACAGGGACAGTTCGAAAACATGCAGGGCAGGTGCTCTCCAGGTGCAGGGTTGGTGACCCCTGAGTTAAACAAGGGTATTGTGATGAGATAAAATTCTGCAACATGCACATAAAGTTCTGACAGGCAACCTCTGTTGGGCATTATAGTTTTGTCCCACCCCCTTAGTAATTTCATAGATATGCACATCTGTATGGAGAACACATATTGTCACTGACTTGATCATACAAATGTTTTTTAACTCATTCTTGCAAGTAAAACAAGCATGTAAAAATCATAGCATCACTTAGAAAACTAAGTGCAGCTTGTGCCTTTTCTAACACTGCCTTATGGTGCATCCAGAAAGTATTCACGGTGCTTCACTTTATCCACATTTTATGTTACAGCCTTATACCAAAATGGAGTAAATTAATTTTTTCCCTCAAATTTCAATTCACAACACCCCATAATGACATGAAAAGGCTTTTTTATTATTATTATTATTATTATTACTACTATTTTGTTTTTTTTTTTGCAAATTTCTAAAAAAAAAAGACACGAAATCACGTGTACATAAGTATTCACACTCTTCGCGCAATATTTTGTTGATGCACCTTTGGCAGCCATTACAGCTTCAAGTCTTCTTGGATATGATGCCACAAGCTTGGTGCATGCATCTTTCCGCAGATTTGCCCATTCCTCTTTGCAACACCTCTCACGATCCATCAGGTTGGATGGGGAGTGTCGGTGCACAACCATTTTCAGATCTCTCCAGACATGTTGAATTGGGTTCAGGTCTGGGCTCTGGCCGGACCACTCAAGGACATTCACAGACTTGTTCTGAAGCCACTCCTTTGATATCTTGACTGCATGTTTAGGGTCATTGTCCTGCTGAAAGATGAACCGTCGCCCAAGTCTGAGGTCAAGAGTGCTCTGGAGCAGGTTTTCATCCAGGATGTCTCTGCATTCATTTTTCCCTCAAACCTGACTAGTGTCCCCATACCTGCCGCTGACAAACATCCCCACAGCATGATGCTGGTGGTAGGGACTGTGCCTGGTTTTCTCCAAACATGACGCCTGGCATTATACCAGAGAGTTCAATCTTTCTCATCAGACCAGAGAATTTTGTTTCTCATGGTCTGAGAGTCCTTCGGGTGCATTTTGGTGAACTGCAGGTCGGCCGCCATGTGCCTTTTCCTAAGGAGTGGCTTCTTTCTGGCCACTCTACCATACAGGCCTGATTGGTAGATTGCTGCAGAGGTGGTTGTCCTGGAACGTTCTGTCTCATATCGAGGAATGCTGGAGCTCCGACAGAGTGACCATCAGGTTCTTGGTCACCTCCCGGACTAAGGCCCTTCTCCCCCGTCACTCAGTTTAGACGGGCGGGCAGCTCTAGAAGAATCCTGGTGGATCCAGACTTTCATTTATGGATGATGGAGGCCACTGAGCTCATTGGGACCTTCAGAGCAGCCACAAATGTTTCTGTACCCTTCCCCAGATTTATGCCTCATGATAATCTTTCTGAGGTCTACAGACAATTCCTTTTACTTCATGCTTGCTCTGACATGCACTGTCACCTGTGGGACCTTATACGTAGGCAGGTGTGTCGTTCCAAATCATGTCCAATCAACTGAATTTAGCCCAAGTGGACTTCAGTTAAGCTGTAGAAACATCTCAAGGATGATCAGTGGAAACAAGATGCACTTGCACTCAATTTTGAGCATTATTGCAAAGGCTGTAAACACTTATGTATATGTGATTTTAGTTAGAGTTTTTTTTTTATTTTGCAAAAAATAAACATTTTGCATTGTCATTATGGGGTATTGTGTGCATAAATGAATTTAATAAATTTTGGAATTCGGCTGTAACAACAAAATATGAAAAAAGTGAAGCGCTGTGAATACATTCTGGATGTACCGTATGTATTAGACTATTATGCTAATCCCTGATCATATTTACTCTTTACATCACTATTTTCTCTTTTCTGAAAATGTAGTAATACATGTAAATCTGAGAAACATTACCCTGTTTTATCATTTCACTGTATAATTGTTGAATTTTATCATGGTATGTATTTTTAATTAATAAAATTTGAGTAAATAAGGTTGTGACCTTGATTTTTGGGACCAAATAAAGTACTTAAAGAAAATCAATTGTTTCATGAAATAAAATGCTGAAGGTTTGTCATCTATGCAGTGGATATTGTGTTTTTATACTACCAATTTTTTTCTAAAGAGGATAAATGATGTTTTGGGAAACTTAGAATGGTTTGGTGTGGCCATCAGAACAATCAGAGTTTGACGCAACACCAGCAAGTTCTTTAAAAATGTTAATGCAAATAAAACTTGCCTAAACTGTCACTGTATAAACCGGATATTCACACTTGCTGGACAAAAACAAAAGTCCCAATTTTTCATGTAATTAACACCGTATATAACGGAAATGAAGTTCAGCACTGACACCGATTCAAGGACAGTTTGTACCATATTTCCGTGATTAAAAGTTAAGTTTGTTTTTTTTTTTTCAAACGGTGCTCAGAACACCGGCACCTAAACAAAACAGACCAAAATTTAAGGTGTGATTAACTATTAAGATGAGAGAAATATCTTAAGATTTTGCATAAATACACACTGGTCAATACTTTTATATTAGAAAGATTGAGTCTGTAATTCCAATATTGAAACAACTTTGCATCTGTTCTGGATGTGTAAATTTCTGGATGGATGTTTGGCTTCACACAGCTGCTCTAACAACTTTTGCTTCTCTTTTAAAGACATTCTTTTTGGGATTTTTGATTTCAGGATGAGTTTTTCCAATACTAAACAGGATTTTTTTGTAAATGTGGTTGACTGCAGCTTGTGAATGGATAAGGCCCCTCTGTATTAATACCTCCTCTTCCATACCGGGACCTCTTTAATGACCTCGTTTTTGGACTCTGCATTTACATCTGTAGTGAGTATGGCCATAGATATATCTTTACAGCATCAAAAGGTGCCTTAATTTTCCATTTTTAACAAAGAACTGACTCCCCAAACATTTCTAAGGCCAGAATGTCTGAAGCTGAAGGATGTTAACACTCAGGTACTGAAATCCCCCACTTTTTCACAAACTGACCAGTCTTCCAAACATTTCCTTGCTAAATGTATGACGCCTCTGGAAAGCTTCAAAAAACAGTCCCTATGAATCAAAAACCCTTGTTGAAATGACAAGAAATATCAACACCTAAGTACTCTGTGTTATATGGATCTCCAGGAAAAAGGCTGCTTCTTAGAAAACACAACCAACTATTACAGTGCAAATCCACGTCCTCTCTTGTCCCGCTCAACAACTCTGCTCCAGATGTGGATACAGCCTTTTAAAGGCCTGGGGCCCCCTGCTGGTTCCTTTTAGGACGCCACAGTCCTCCCCTGTAAACTTATACTGTAACTGCACCTTAAAAAAAAAAAACGTTCTTTTTTTAGTTACAAAAAGTACGGTAGTCTTTTTACAAATTCAGTCTACTGGGAGGTTTATTTGTCCTTTTTAGTCTTCCTGCAGTTTGTGGTACAAAACTGGTTTCACGACTGTTGAAGGAACTGTTACTGTCCCACAGTTCTCAGGTTCCTTTTTCTGAGGTTCAGTTTTCTCAGCCAGTCCAAAATCAAAAACAAATCCATCATCAAGAGCATCATTCTTGTACATTTCTTTCTACATTCAGATTCTGTTTGTTTTTGTTTTCCAACAGCTGGTTAACATGCCTTTTTTTTTTAACTCAGCCACATGGGGTGTGCAGCCAGTACATTCTGAGTGCCGGTCCCAAGCCCGGATAAATGAGGAGGGTTGCGTCAGGAAGGGCATCCTGCGTAAAACAAGCCAACCCAACTATGCAGACTATCAAATGTCCATACCGGATCGGTCACGGCCCGGGTTAACAACGTCCGCCACCGGTGCTGTTGCCCAACAGGGTGCCGGTGGAAATTGGGCTACTGCTGGGCGAAGACAACGAAGAAGAGGAGGAGAACATTTCCACAAACAGCGGGAGAAGAAGAAAACTAGAAGGGTGGAAATGAGAGTGAGGACTTTGAATGTTGGTAGTATGACTGGTAAAGGGAGAGAGCTGGCTGCTAATATGATGGAGAGGAGAAAGGCAGACATATTGTGTTTGCAAGAGACCAAGTGGAAGGGAAGTAAGAGCAGGAGCATCGGCGGTGGGTACAAGTTGTTGTACCATGATGAGGACAGAAAGAGAAATGGTGTTGGGGTCATTTTAAAGGAAGAGTACGTTAAAAGTGTGTTGGAGATTAAGCGAGTGTCTGACAGGGTGATGAGTGTGAAGTTAGAAATTGAAGGGGTGATAATGACTGTCATCAGTGCATATGCCCCATAGGTAGGTAGGTTGTGAGATGGAGAAAGAAGATTTCTGGAGTGTGTGCCCAAGCATGAAAGAGTGGTGATAGAAGCAGACTTCAATGGGCATGTTGGTGAAGGGAACAGAGGTGATGAGGAAGTAATGGGTAGATATGGTATCAAGGATAGGAATGGGGAAGGACAGATGGTAGTTGATTTTGCAAAAAAGATGGAAATGGTTGTGGTGAATACCTACTTTAAGAAAAAGCACAGGGTAACATAAGAGTGGAGGAAGGTGCACACAGGTGGACTACATTCTTTATAGGAGATGCAAACTAAATGAAATCAGAGACTGTAAGGTGGTGGCAGGAGAGAGTGTCATTAGACAGCATAGGATGGTTGTTTGTAGGATGACTTTAGAGGTAAAGAAGAAGAAGACAAGAGTGAGAGCTTAACAAAGGATCAGATGGTGGAAGCTGAAGGAGGAAGACTGTTGTGGGAAATTTAGTGAGCAGGTGAGAGAAGCACTGGTTGGAGGGGAAGCAATTTTGGACAACTGGAAAGGTACTGCAGATGTGGTGAGGGAGACAGGACAGTACTGGGTATGACATCTGGACAGTGGAAGGAAGACAAGGAGACTCGGTGGTGGAATAAGGAGAAAGAGGTTGGCGAAAACGTTTTGGGATATTCGGAGAGATGAAGAAAGTAGACAAGAGTACAAGGAGATGCAGTGTAAGGCGAAAAGAGAAGTGGCAAAAGCAAAGGAAAAGACATATTGCGAGCTGTACAAGAAGTTGAATAGTAAGGAAGGAGAAAAGGACTTGTACCGATTGGCCAGACAAAGGGACAGAGCTGGAAAGGATGTGCAGCAGGTTAGGGTGGTAAAAGATGCACATGGTAATGTGCTGACAAGTGAAGACTGTGTGCTGAGAAGTTGGAGGGAATATTTTGAAAGGCTGATGAATAAAGAAAATGAGCGAGAGAAAAGGTTGGATGAAGGAGGTGAGAGTAAATCAGGAAGTACAAGAGATTAGTAAGGAAGAAGTGAGGGCTTCTATGAAGAGGATGAAGAGTGGAAAGGCAGTTGGTCCAGATGACATTCCGGTGGAGGCATGGAAATGTCTAGGAGAGATGGCAGTAGAGTTTCTAACCAAATTGTTTAATAAAATCTTGGCAAGTGAGAGGATGCCTCAGGAGTGGAGACGAAGTGTGCTGGTTCCTATTTTCAAGAACAAGGGTGATGTGCAGAGCTGCAGTAACTACAGAGGCATAAAGTCGATCAGCCACAGCATAAAGTTATGGGAAAGAGTAGTAGAAGCTAGGCTTAGAAAACAGGTGAAGATCTGTGAGCAGCAATATGGTTTCATGCTGAGAAAGAGTACTACAGATGCAATGTTTGCTCTGAGAATACTGTTGGAGAAGTACAGAGAAGGCCAGAAAGAGTTACGTTGTGTGTTTGTGGACTTAGAAAAAGCTTATGATAGGGTGCCAAGAGAAGAGTTGTGGTATTGTATGAGGAAGTCTGGAGTGGCAGAGAAGTATGTTAGGGTAGTGCAGGACATGTACAAGAATAGTGTGACAGCGGTGAGATGCGCAGTCAGCATGACAGACTCATTCAAGGTGGAGGTGGGATTACACCAAGGATCAGCTCTGAGTCCTTTCTTGTTTGCGGTGGTGATGGACAGGTAGACGGATGAGATCAGACAGGAGTCCCCATGGACTATGTGTTGGGTATTTACAGAAAAACAACTAGAATTTAATCTCAATGAGCTTAACAGTGTGTGCGGATCTGGTACACATGGAGCTCTTTTTACTACAGCAGCATTTACTGCCTGCAGATCTTGAATCATTCTCCATCCCACTGAGGGCGGAGCCTTTTTTTACAGGAAATATGGGTGTCCTACATGGTGAATCTGGACATGGCACTATTACTCCTGCTGTTAATAAATTCTCTATTACTGGCCTGATTCCTTCAATTGCATCAGGTTTCAATGGATACTGTCTTACACATGGTCTGTATTCTGTTTTTGTTCTTATAACTACAGGTTGTGCATTTTTTATCAGTCCTACGTCTGAAGGACCTGTTGTCCACAATCCTGATGGTACAGAAGAGAGAAGATCATCCTCTTCAGGACTCAACTGAAACACTCAGGATTGTGAAGTGGACACATCAATGTGTGTTCCAGCTGTCAGCACCAATGAGACATTAACTGGCACTTTATACAATTTAGTTGATGGACTGAACTCCGTTCGTGGTCCAACTCTGCTCCAATCAGTGGCTGACAAAGCTGTTATGACTGTCAGTCCCAATTCTTGCCATTCTGTCAAATATGGTTTACAAAGTGACACATGTAATGGCATACCTGTGAATCTCAATTTTAAAACATCTTCAGTGGCACCTGTTACTGTTATGACAGCTGTTGAGTTGCCATCATGAATCAAATCGGTCATTGTCAGCTTCACAGGTGAAACATTTTTCAATTTGTTTCATACACTGGTGTTCCTGGCAATATGCCACTATGGACTCTAAATACACTCTCAAATCTGCATCTAAACTCTATCCATGGTTCTCCTTCTTTCTGAGTTGTCCTGGTAATTTCAGTATAATTTATCTTTGGTCCTAACACTCCTTTTGCCCGTGTAATCATAGCTTCCACTCTTGTTTTCAAGACTGTATCATCATGTGGCAATGGTACGCCATCCTGGTCTGCAGGATTCCAGTCTCCGCGTATCTGACTCCATTTAGGGCCACATGCTTTCATCCACACCTGTTGGACTTCAGGTCCACTAAGGTGGTAAGAATTTCTAATGTTTTCTATATCCTGCATAAATCCCTCAATATCGACATGTGGCGATGGTATCATGTCGACTGCTGCTTTGATATCATCAGCATTCCATGTTCGATATACGAGCATGGTTGATCGCTGTCCTGCTGTTCCTGCACGAGGATTTGGTACTTCTATCATAGGATAGGCACCTCCCTGGTCACTGTGTTCCACCATGGGAGGGGCTGTGGGCACTTTCGCTTGACTGCGTGTTTGTGGTTTTTCTGGTTTTTCACTTTTTACCTTAGGTTTTACTGCTAAATCATACTGTGGTGGCGGTACATCGTCATCCTCTGGTAGAGGAGATAAAGGTGTTGTTGTCACCGACGATCCAGCCGGCGGTGGTTGCTGAGGTTGTTCTGGTTCTCTGTGCTGAATTATCACATCTTCTTCTGCCTTACCTACAGCTTTCTTTTTCCTTGCTTTCTCTAATCGTTGCTTCTCTGCTCCCTTCTGTCTGTTCTCTGCTTCCTCCTCCCAAAATGCCACTAAATCTGCCCCTACTTTCTGCATCTTTTTCTCATCACCTTTATGTTGCTGTTCTAACTCCTTCTTTAGCTTCTGTATACTGATCAGGTTCAGTCGTCCGTCAAAGTCATGTTTATTAATCCAGGTCTCCAATTTTTTGTTGTTTTTGGATTTTTTTTGCTTCCATAAATTTCCAGTCGTCAGTTGATAAATTTTCCTTATTTTAGACGTCTTACCCCCCATTTTTATTATCCCTTGTTATAATTTGGACTTCAGACGGGGGCACACCTGGGGTGTTCTAAATCTGAAGTTTTCACACTTTCTTTGGACGTGACAATTAATTTGCCGTCGTGTGGTTGATTCCTTTCACCTCCCCGTAGGAAGCGGAATCACTTGCCTCTGCTTCCACACACACGGTTGTCACTAACGTTGTCCAAAGTATTGCACTTTCACACAGTTATTTACACTTACACAAAACACTATTTACACATAGAAACACTTTTAATAATCGTACGCGCATTCTTATGTCAGGGGAGCTCGCCCTCCCGTGAAATTTAACTACTGTCCTGCATTAGGGGACTCCGCCGTCCCTGCCAAATTTAACTGCTTTTTTACAGTGCACATATTTCTACCCGGGATTTCCTTTACGTATTAAAACAGAGGAGTCCGTATCCTCCTTCCGGAATTTAACTACTTGCGTCCCTCGCAACCGTAGAGGAGTCCGCCCTCCTCGCGGAGTTTAACTGCTTTGCATTAACAGACGATTCCACGCCATCGCTTACGGAGTTTAACTGTTTATGTGATCACTTTTATCCCCTACCGGTACGCGTATATAAACAGAGGAGTCCGCACCCTCCTTACAGAGTTTAACTGCTTTGCATTAACAGACGATTCTGTATCATCGCTTGCGGAATTTAACTGTTTATGTGATCTGATCACCACTCACTCGGTACTATTTACAAAGAAATTCTACTCACTGACTCGACTTCCTGTCTGTTTTCTTCGGGAAAATCTCGTCAACCAGACGATGCCAACGGTGGTCGACAATTGCAGACACGATCAATCGATCGGACCTTGGCCAAGGATTTACGTCTGGACTTGACGACCTCCGCTGGACACCTCCGGTATTGTTGAGATCCCGGACGAGCCCCCAGTCAATGTTGGGTATTTTCTCCTCCAAACATTTTTAAAACCTTTAACAAGACAAACAGAGTCAAGAAACACCAGTGAGACAGAAAGTCAAATATTACGCGCGGAGTGCGGCCAGGCTGTACACCAAGGCTACACTAAAGTCTGGCCTGCTTTTCCGCTCTTTTTATTAAGAGACGCCCTCATCACATAAACAAGAAACTTGTCCTAAGGGTGGGGGTAATGACGCAAGACAAGTTTCTTCCCATAACATAAACGCATACGTCAAGGTGCAGCTGTAAGGAAGAACACTTCAGGTCAGCACATCTCGTTCGTCTGTTGCAGTTATCAGCTGTTTTGCATCTGCCTGGAACACTAAGCATCACAATCAGTCAAAATTCAACCTTCAGTTCTTTTACTCCCAGTCGTTAGCGGCTACGAAAACAAAGTTATGTTATAACAATAAGTACATCCAGTCCTTCATTCCCAGTTCAGATTGACCCCAGAGTGCTAAAACAAAATTGAATTCTCAGGCTTGGTTAAGACAGGTGCAAAACAGCACAACACCGTTCTCATGAGAAAGAAGACAAAGCTAAAACAAGGTTGAATAACACATACATTCTCAGGGTGAAGTGCAAACAGCACAACACCGTTTTCATAAGAAAGAAGACGAAGGTACAAATGTTTAACAGTGATAACATATATATATATATATAAAATCCTTAACACTATGATGTTTGCAGATGACATTGTGATCTGTAGTGAGAGTAGAGAGCAAGTTGAGTCTAGTCTGGAGAGGTGGAGATATGCTTTGGAGAGAAGGGGAATGAAAGTCAGTAGAAGCAAGACTGAGTACATGTGTGTGAATGGGAGGGAGCCCAGTGGAATAGTGCAGTTACAAGGAGTAGAAGTGGTGAAAGAAGATGAGTTTAAATATTTGGGGTCAACTCCTGGGGGATTTCAACGATATATATATATATATATATATATATATATATATATATATATATATATATATATATATATATGTGTGTGTGTGTGTGTGTCTATAGAATACTAGCAAAAAAACTGATTATTTACAGGTATTATACCAAAGGGGCCCGTTATTTAGGCAACCCATCATCTTGGCTTTTATATTTTTTATTTTAATTTAATTTAATTTTAATTTTAAACCAACAGATTGAAAAACTCGTTTGTCCCTCAGGCCATCAGACTGTACTCCTCGTCACTTGGGGAAGGTGAAGTAACAGGAAGACAGAAGTCAGGAATGAGAGGAACAGTAGTAGCCAGTAAACCAGTATTGATCAGTATGTCTGGCATTTACATTATGTATTTGTATTTAAATTTATATTTGCAAACTTTTTATTTTTTAACTTTTGATACTCTGTGTGCTTCTTACCCTGTGTGCTGCTATACAATGCTGCTAGAACCTCGATTTCCCCGAGGGAGTCTTCCCAAGGGATCAATGAAGTTCCAGGTAATATCTAATGTAATCTGATCTAGTCTAATCTAATTAATTTATATCAAGTTGTAGAGATTTGCTTTGAGTTTAAGGAAAAGAATTTTAGAATTTTTTATATTGAGAAGCCTGATTTACTTTTTGTATTTGAAATGGCATAAATAAATTGAAATGTGTGAAATGCCAAGGGGCCAAATAGTTTTGCAAGGCACTGTAATGTGAGATTCGGTCTGTAATTCTACAAAGCTCTGATGTCTAATTAACATGCCAAAGCAATAGGTGGCGATATTTACACGTTAAGTGCTTTCAGAGAGCCGAAGAAAAGCTCAATATTGTTGCCAAATCTGATTATTACAAGCGACTTTTTTGTAAATACTGTCCGTGTCATGGAGCAGCGGTGGTGGTCAAGTGGTTAGTGTGTGAAAGGTTCCCGGTTCAAACCTCACCCCTACCACATGTCTCCATGTAAAGTGAAGATGCGTTTGGAAGGGCATCCAACGTAAAACTTGTGCCAATTCAACATGCAGATCCACCTTGGATCTGCTGTGACGACCCCAAGTGAATTGCTGGACTCAGTCATTGGAAGACGTGTATCTTGTATGTGCTCAAAGTTCCAAATTTGTAGAAAGATTCACTTCGGTCAGCAGTGACATTAATATGTCTGGGTCCTTGCGCTTATTATCTTATGGCAACATGATGTCGCTGGGCAGAAGTGTTTGACAATGCTGATAAGTCTGCAGGGGTTTGCAGGAATGATGTCCTGGTGCTTCTTGTCTTTCTGTGTGGTTGGACACTAACCACTGACCTATGATGATGACTGTCGTTTGTGGTTGGTCTCTTTGGAATCCTTGGGTACCAATGGAATGACTTTTTGTCAAATGAGTGGTTGCTTATGGAGACTCGGGTGTCTCATTTGCAATGTGAGGGAATGTCAGCTTCTACATTTTGGACTTGTTGGCCTTGGGCCAGACCTCTGAAAGTGGGTGTCTCACTACTTCCATGCAATGTGCATGAGCTAGCACGCAGGTGTGTCAGTGCTGAGGACCCAGTCAACCAGAAATGACCAAGGGGATGTCCACGTTCTATCTGTTTGCAGGAAATACAGCAGATGACTACTTCAGTTGCATAGTGTGTTGGGTGGCACAACACCACTGCATGTATGCACAAAACCAAAAACATTTGGCTCTGTCAGTGGACAATTGAACATTTTTCTGTTTATTAATATTTATAGTATGATCAAACTATAATTTTATTCATCACACACACACACACACACACACACACGCACGCGCACGCACGCACGCCCCCCTCTCTTGGTAAGACAATGCACTTCTTTTGGGCTTGGTTCTCTCGTTAGATCTGGCAACTCTGGAAAGCCGCCATAAGGGAAGTGCCGCGGCGTGCTCACCTCATTCTCTCGAGCTGCGTTCATTTTAATCGGCTAATCAATCGCAGCAGGATTCGTCGTTTTTAATCTTATATTACAATATACAGAATGGCCACCGGTAAGTATGTTATCACATTTACTTAGTCCACTTTTCCCGTTTAGATTTTTTAGTAATGATTTTAACAGCAGCCGAACAAGCTAATTTGGTAGTTAACCACTATTGAGGCCAGACGGGTTCCGTCTAATTCATGAAATGCAGCCCGTCTTCTATTAATACAACAGAACTCACTTTATGACGAATTTAAAATAGTATTTCCCTTTTGTCACCGAGATATAATACACTTATTATGGTGGTGGTATTTGTTGAGTCTTCGACTTTATGTTTTTGTTTTGGCGTGGCACCGGGCCTTGTCGTTTGGTGCTTGATGTTGCGTCAATGCGTCTTTGTTTTTACTTTCTCCTACAAAATGTGATGTACTCAATTGTAAGATGCCACATGACAGACAAAATTTATATCTGGCCGTCTCTGTGTAATAACTACTGCGAGGATGCGCGGGATTTGTAAACTCGTATGTTGCTTCGCTTTGTATCAGGAATTAGCCGGAGGCAGCAGTGAATTAACCGCCATTTTCGTTGAAGGCGTGCTGACCGGCCTGTTTGCGTATAACGATCAAAACTGTGGAATTAATCTTCCCCTTCCTCTGTTTGATTTAATTTGCTTCACCAACCTTTTAACAAGGTGTTAAAGAAATGCGTTGTAAGATTTCTAAGCTGTTTAAATCTGTGACTTGACTTTCAGATTCAGGCTACGGTCAACATGGTGGCGCACAAAGGTACTAACTCAAATACTGAAATTTGAGACCGAACCAGTTTGATACAATGATTCTCTTCTTTTTTTGAAAAAAAAATATTGGGATTATGAAAATGATTGTGATAGTGCTACTTTATTTATTAATGGTATTTTATCAAAGGAAAGTGATTTAATTTTTGAGTTGGATCAAGAGTCTGTTGTTACTAACTGCTTTGTTTCCCCCTGCTTTAGCTACGGATCCTATGGAGGTCAGCAGAGTGGACAGGTACGCATCTGTGCTATGTCTCTGGGTTGGGGTGGCCAGTGGTAATAGACCCTTTTCCATGCTGTGCATGGGTACCCGTGATGCGTAGGGCAGAAAACGTTATCATAGAGCAGGCACCAGTGAGCTGTGAGGCACCAGTTCTTGCTAAAGGGAGAGAATGGTTAATTCATGTGGTGTTGATTTTTATTTATTCATTTATATCCCCCCTTCCCCCTTTGGGTGTACAAAACATGCAGAGGCAGGCAAGAGGTCAGTAAAAATGTTTGGCATCCTGAGTCATGAAGCAGAAAGGACTGGGGGCGCTTTCTGTCGAGTGACACCAGCTGTGGTTAACCACCATTCTGTTCCTCCATTTACCTTTATTTATTTACTTTTTCTTCTGCAACAAACATTTGCACAAATAATTTAGTGTTCTAATAGCTTTCAAGATACTGTTAAATTTAGCTCCATTTAATTTAAGGATGCCCAAATATAGCACAATGATATTGCGTGTGGTAACTGGATATCGCATCATGGTCTTTAGCATCACACCATACCAGACTAATTGATAATATGGCCTGCAAAAGGTTGCGATGGATCGCAATTACTGGCTCATTTCACATTATGCGTTATTTGTCCAAACAGATTAATTGCATTGCTACCACTATCTTATTTGGCTTCAGTCACTAGAAAACAAACCACTTTCTTCAAAGTAAAGGACTTTAACCCCTTAACGCCTATTGTTGCATATATGCTACAATATTTGACTCAAATATGCAACATACCAAATTGACCAGTATGCCTGTTGTCGCAAATTTGCAACATACCATTATTATTATTATAACATAAATTATTACAAAAATACCAAAATTACTACAACCCCTGGCAAAAATTATGGAATCACTGGCCTCGGATGTTCATTCAGTTGTTTAATTTTGTAGAAAAAAAGCAGATCACAGACATGAACTAAAGTCATTTCAAATGGCAACTTTCTGGCTTTAAGAAACACTATCAGAAATCAGGAAAAAAAATTATGGCAGTCAGTAACGGTTACTTTTTTAGACCAAGCAGAGGGAAAAAAAAATATGGAATCATGAAAAAGAAAAGAACGCTCCAACACATCACTAGTATTTTGTTGCACCACCTCTGGCTTTTATGACAGCTTGCAGTCTCTGAGACATGGACTTAATGAGTGACAAACAGTACTCTTCATCAATCTGGCTCCATCTTTCTCTGATTGCTGTTGCCAGATCAGCTTTGCAGGTTGGAGCCTTGTCATGGACCATTTTCTTCAACTTCCACCAAAGATTTTCAATTGGATTAAGATCTGGACTATTTGCAGGCCATGACATTGACCCTATGTGTCTTTTTGCAAGGAATGTTTTCACAGTTTTTGCTCTATGGCAAGATGCATTATCATCTTGAAAAATGATTTCATCATCCCCAAACATCCTTTCAATTGATGGGATAAGAAAAGTGTCCAAAATATCAATGTAAACTTGTGCATTTATTGATGATGTAATGAGCCATCTCCCCAGTGCCTTTACCTGACATGCAGCCCCATATCATCAATGACTGGAAATTTACATGTTCTCTTCAGGCAGTCATCTTTATATATCTCATTGGAACGGCACCAAACAAAAGTTCCAGCATCATCACCTTGCCCAATGCAGATTCGAGATTCATCACTGAATATGACCTTCATCCAGTCATCCACAGTCCACGATTGCTTTTCCTTAGCCCATTGTAACCTTGTTTTTTTTTTTTGTTTAGGTGTTGATAGCTTTCGTTTAGCTTTTCTGTATGTAAATCCCATTTCCTGTACGCTGTTTCTTACAGTTCGTTCACAGATGTTGACTCCAGTTTCCTCCCATTCGTTCCTCATTTGTCTTGTTGTGCGTTTTCGATTTTTGAGTCATATTGCTTTAAGTTTTCTGTGTTGACGCTTTGTTTTCCTTGGTCTACCAGTATGTTTGCCTTTAACAACCTTCCCATGTTTGTATTTGGTCCAGAGTTTAGACACAGCTGACTGTGAACAACCAACATCTTTTGCAACATTGCGTGATGATTTACCCTCTTTTAAGAGTTTGATAATCCTCTCCTTTGTTCAATTGACATCTCTTGTGTTGGAGCCATGGTTCATGTCAGTCCACTTGGTGCAACAGCTCTCCAAGGTGTGATCACTCATTTTTAGAAGCAGACTAAGAAGCAGATCTGATTTGATGCAGGTGTTAGTTTTGGGGATGAAAATTTACAGGGTGATTCCATAATTTATTCCTCAGAATTGATTGAGTCTATTATATTCCCTCTGGTTGGTCTAAAAAAAGTAACCGTTACTGACGGCCACAATTTTTTTTCCCCTGATTTCTTACAGTGTTTCTTAAAGCCAGAAAGTTGCCATTTGAAATTACTTTAGTTTTGTGTCATGTCTGTGATCTGCTTTTTTTCTACAAAATTAAACAACTGAATGAACATCCTCCGAGGCCAGTGATTCCATAATTATTGTCAGGGGTTTGTAGAAGTACGCATTAAAAAAAGTTTATTGTGGTTACAACAATGACATTATGTGTGACAGTAAGAGAGTGGTAACCTATATTTTCCCATTCAATTGACTCAGTGTGTCCAAATGTTTGACTAATACAGTATGTTTGTGCACACGCTGATCTTCTGGTTCCTCCATTTTAAAATGCAGATCCTGCACCGTCACTGGTGAATTGAATTTGAGCATCGTGTGACTTAAAATCCCAAAACTGTTTATACAGTTGTATGCAAAAGTTTGGGCACCCCTGCTAAGTTTCATGATTTTCCTTTATAAATCATTGGTTGTATGGATCAGAAATTTTAGTTAAATATATCATATAGCAGACAAACACACTGATACTTGAGAAGTGAAATGAAGTTTGTAGTATTTACAGAGTGCAATAATTTAAACAAAATTAGGCAGGTGCATAAATTTGGGCACCCTTGTCATTTTATTGATTTGAATACATTCAGCACTAATTATTGAACACAAAGTTGGTTGGTAAGCTCATTGACCCTTGACCTCCTTACACAGGTGAATCAAATCATAAAGGGTATTTAAGGTGGCCATTTGCAAGTGTTTTGCATCTCTTGTAATGAGTGGCAATATGGGAGCCGATAAACAACTTTCAAATGACCTGAAAACAAAGATTGTTCAACATCATGGTTTAAGGGAATATACAAAAAACTATTTCAGAGATTTCAGCTATCAGTTTCCACCGTGAGGAACATAGTGAGGAAATGGAAGACCGCGGGCACAGTACTAGGTAAGGTCTGAAGTGGCAGGCCAAGAAAAATCGCAAATAAGCTGAAGCGAAGGATGGTGTCAACAGTCAGTCAACCCACAGACCTGCTCCAAAGGCCTACACCATGATCTTGCTACAGATAGTGTCTCTGCATCGTTCAACTATACAGCGCACTTTGCACAAGGAGATACTGTATGATGCTGTAATGCAAAGGAAGCCTTTTCTGCATCCACACCACAAACAGTCGCTTGAGGTATGCTAAAGCACATTTGGACAAGCTGGCTTCCTTTTGGAATAAGGTTCTATGGACTGAGGAAACTAAAACTGAGTTATTTGGACATAACAAGGGGCGGTATGCATGGCAGAAAAAGAACACAGCATTCCAAGAAAAACTCCTGCTACCTACAGTAAATTTGGAGGTGGTTCAATCATGCTGTGGGGCTGTGTGGTCAGTGCAGGTACTGGAATCTTGTTAAAGTTGAGGGTCACATGGATTCCAGTCAATACGAGCAGATTCTTGACAACAATGTTCAAGAATCAGTGACAAAGTTGAAGTTGCGCTGGATCTTTCAACAAGATGACGACCCTAAACACTGCTCAAAATCTACTGAGGCATTCATGCAGAGGAACAAGTACAGTGTTCTGGAATGGCTATCTCAGTCCTCAGACCTGAATAGTTTTGAAAATCTGTGGTGAGTTTAAGTGGGCTGTCCATGCTTGGAAACCAAAAAAAATCCTGACTGAACTGGAGATGTTTGTAAAGAAGAATGGTCCAAAATGCCTTCAACCAGAATCCAGACTCTCATTGGAAGCTATAGGAAGTGTTATTTCTGCAAAGGGTGGATCAACTAAATATTGATGGATTTATTTATTTATTTTCCCTGTTGGGGTGCCCAAATTTATGCGCCTGCCCAATTTAAGTAATTATTGTACACACTCTGTAAATCCTATAAACTTAATTTCACTTCTCAAATATCAGTTTGTCTGCTATATGATATATTTAACTGAAATTGTTGACCAATGATTTATAAAGGAGAATTATGGAAATCATCGGGGTGCCCAAACCTTTGCATACAACTGTATGTGTAGGTGCTGACACCATAAACGACATGAGAGAACCTTGTAACATTGGCATCAGCAGCTCATCAAAATCATCTGACCACTCTGAACATATATTTTCTTTATTTTGGCAAAATAATGCTCCTTTGCCTTCTTGATGGGTTTCTTTTTGTACTATAACTTGCTGTGGGTTTTCTCACTGGGCATTATAGTTTTTTACATTGTGGATTCCTTCTCTGGGGTCAGCAGTAATAAACAGTGACCAGCATCCCCAGACATCCAGCACTCTTTCACTTAAGGGCTGTGAATGAATCTATTGCATGTACAACCCCTGGCAAAAATTATGGAATCACCGGCGTCAGAGGATGTTCATTCAGTTGTTTAATTTTGTAGAAAAAAGCAGATTACAGACATGACACAAAACTAAAGTCATTCCAAATGGCAACTTTCTGGCTTTAAGAAACACTATAAGAAATCAAGAAAAAAAATTGTGGCAGTCAATAACGGTTACTTTTTAGACCAAGCAGAGGGGAAAAAAAAATATGGACTCACTCAATTCTGAGGAATAAATTATGGAATCACCCTGTAAATTTTCATCCCCAAAACTAACACCTGCATCAAATCTGATCTGCTCGTTAGTCTGCATCTAAAAAGGATTGATCACACCTTGGAGAGCTGTTGCACCAAGTGGATTGACATGAATCAGGGCTCCAACATGAGATGTCAATTGAAACAAAGGAGAGGATTATCAAACTCTTAAGAGGGTAAATCATCATGCAATGTTGCAAAAGATGTTGGTTGTTCACAGTCAGCTGTGTCTAAACTCTGGACCAAATACAAAACATGGGAAGGTTGTTAAAGGCAAACATACTGGTAGACCAAGGAAGACATCAAAGCGTCAAGACAGAAAACTTAAAGCAGTATGTCTCAAAAATCGAAAATGCACAACAAAACAAATGAGGAACGAATGGGAGGAAACTGGAGTCAACGTCTGTGACCGATCTGTAAGAAACCGCCTAAAGGAAATGGGATTTACATACAGAAAAGCTAAATGAAAGCCATCAACACCTAAACAGAAAAAAAAAACAAGGTTACAATGGGCTAAGGAAAAGCAATCGTGGACTGTGGATGACTGGATGAAAGTCATATTCAGTGATGAATCTCGAATCTGCATTGGGCAAGGTGATGATGCTGGAACTTTTGTTTGGTGCCGTTCCAATGAGATTCATAAAGATGACTGCCTGAAGAGAACATGTAAATTTCCACAGTCATTGATGATATGGGGCTGCATGTCAGGTAAAGGCACTGGGGAGATGGCTGTCATTACATCATCAATAAATGCACAAGTTTACGTTGATATTCAACATGATAATGCATCTTGCCATATAGCAAAAACTGTTAAAACATTCCTTGCAAAAAGACACATAGGGTCAATGTCATGGCCTGCAAATAGTCCGGATCTTAATGCAATTGAAAATCTTTGGAAGTTGAAGAAAATGATCCATGACAAGGCTCCAACCTGCAAAGCTGATCTGGCAACAGCAATCAGAGAAGGTTGGAGCCAGATTGAAGAGTACTGTTTGTCACTCATTAAGTCCATGCCTCAGAGACTGCAAGCTGTTATAAAAGCCAGAGTTGGTGCAACAAAATACAGAAAGTTGTCATTTGAAATGACTTTAGTTTTGTGTCATGTCTGTGATCTGCTTTTTTTTTCTACAAAATTAAACTGAATGAACATCCTCCGAAGCCAGTGATTCCATAATTTTTGCCAGGGGTTGTAGGAGTACTACAAATGTCATTTGCTGTGTTTTCACCTTGTCAAGTCAGTTTAGAGTTTATCTGCTTAGCTTTTTGTGTTGTGTGTGTGTGTGTGTGTACACGTCAAGATTAGTTGACTAATGATTTTCATTAGTCATTCCTGTTATCATGATTCTTCCCATCTGTGTTGTCTGCGTAACTCTGCATTTTGTTTTACAGAGTTATGGACAAGGAAATGGCAGTGGCTCCTATGGGGGTCAAGGTTACAGTGGTTATGGACAGCAAGGGGCGACACAAGGTAAAATAATTGTTAAAAGATTGATTCTCCGATCAGCGTATAAGCTATAACAAATTACTTGTTTTTGAGAAAGTGATCAGTTGACCTCCAAAATAATATTAAATTCTTTTTGGTTTGAGGTTATATGAGCAGACTTGCTGCATCTATTTGACTTTATGCACACTATGTAAAATTTTGTTACATTCAGTTGTCTCCTGATACATGTGTTTAATGTCTCGTGGTTGAGTGCTGCTCATTCCTTATGCTGATAAGTCATGTTAGTTTTTTCATGTGTGTATAACCCCCCCCCTCCGATTTATTAATATTTCTTAATCTGTACCTTGATAGATGGTTATGGACAGTCTCCAGGAGGATATGGGCAACAGCAGAGCTATGATGGTTATGGACAGGAGTCATCTGGGTAAGACTGACAATATTGAATGCTGTAAACAGTAAAGTTGATGTCTCGTTCTCACGTTTTGTGTTGAAAACATTGGTTGCTGACTTTAAGTGGAGTGGTCAGTAAGAGTTTTGAAAGTTGTTCCTGTCAGGTTCTAGCCAGTAAGCTATTGACATCCATATTAAGTATATTTGACCTTATTTTCAGTCGGACGTAATTTTGCAACTTATGGGGATGAAATGGTGCTGCCAAAGCTGTGAAACTGGACATGTTTCAGTTTAATGTGACAATGGCACAAAGTGTGTGCATCTATGCCATAGTGAAAAGCAGCTATTGAAGGACCTGTGGTGTGTGTTTTTTTTTTTGTTTTGTTTTTTTTTGTAGGGGTAAGAATATTTAGTCACCTTACGATTCAAATGAGTGTGATTTGGTTATGAAGCTTTTATCAATGCATGTTGTTGGGGGGGTTCCCCTCACTGACATTTGCTTTTCAAATGAAAGTATTTGTAGTGATCCATAATTAATGTATTGAGTAACAAGTCCACTATATTTGCACCTGTGTGGCTTTCATGCACTGATTCTAACATCACGTGCACACTGGATGTGCTGTACTAATGTACCTTGTGTACTTGTCAGAATAATTAAGCAAGTGCTTCATCACATAACCTTTTAGATTTTGAAATTAACTGTCTCATATAGTCCAAATGCAGGTGGTTTTCCCTCTTTCTTTACACACGCAGTGTTTGTGTAGCTCATCAAAAGCCACTTCTAACAGGACTTTGACCTTTTAGATTTTTTGCAAGGTAAAAATTTGTGGAAATGGAAACTAGTGTTGGCAGAGGTTTGCGCTGCTGTACAGTTTTACTGGACATTTGTGGTGATGTGAAACTGACATTGATTCTGGTACTAGTTAGGCTAGTGCCAGAATAAACTGTTGCATGCTCTCTCATTCTGAATCCTTTTTCTAATTTTGTCCAAATGTATTTTAGGTATGGTGACAAGCCATCTTATGGCCAGCAAGGATCAGGAGGTTCCTATGGTCAACAGGGCTCTTATGGACAGCAAGGATCCTATAGTGGCCAGGGGCAAGGGGGTGATAGTTATGGACAACAGGGATCCTATGGAGGCCAGGGGCAAAGCGGTGGCTATGGAGGCCAGGGGCAAAGCGGTGGCTATGGAAGATGGAATGAAGGTACTGATTTTGATAACTCATTGCAGATGTGTTGGCCATTACCATGTCACTATAATAATTATAGCTTCAACACACACTGTACAACTTTGATATCCCACATAAGCCCCTTTCACGCAGGGCCGAGTTGTGTAATGTGGCGTACCATCTACTTCAATTTTTATCCAGCCCTACGTGGTCATATGCTGAGGGATGCAAAGGGGTCTGCAAAACAGATGCAAAAAAATTAAACGTTTAATTTTTTTGCGGACTTTCAGCGTGGAGCATGGACACAGTGTTCCATGCAAGTCTTGCAACACTGCGCGACTGTGCAACATGCCTCCGCAAGCTCGGAGACAAACATAACTCGTATTGTACTAATCCCACATTGTCATTATCCCATATTACACTTAATCCCATGCTGCACATGTCCCATATTGCATGTATCCCTCTAAAACATCAATTAACAGTAAAAATACCCAACTTAATAAAACCCCTTAAATAGCATAAAAACAGTAATAAATATACCTAAAATTAAAAAATAATTAAAAACAATTATTACACATGTCCGTCCTTATTTTAATTAGAATAATGCAGTTGTTTCAACTAAAGCGTGGGCGTGTCTGTTCAGTTCTGTAACAGCTCGAGGAAAGAAGCTGTTTTTCAGCCTTGTGGTGTGGGCTTTAAAGGCCCGATAACGCCTGCCGGATGGAAGCAAAGAAAAGGTGATGTGAGGGGTGTATTCCATCCTGCAGAATACTGCTTGCTCGGCGGAGGCAGCGAGTCCTAAAAACATCATCCAATGAGGGCAGAGGGAGACCAATGATCTTTTCTGCCGTTCTAATGACTCGTCTGATGGATTTCTTATTGTTTTCAGAACAGTTTGCAAACCATGCTGTAATGCAGTAGGTTAAAACACTCTCAATGGAGCAATGATAAAAGGCCTTGAGCAGCTCAGCCGACAGGTTGTTCTTCTTCAATGCTCGTAGAAAATAAAGCCTCTGATGTGCCTTTTTGACCACAGCAGATGTGTTAACTTCCCATTTAAGATCCTCAGTGATCCAGGTGCCCAGAAATTTAAAACAAGAGACCCTCTACTACCTCACCTTTGATGGTTAAGGGCGAGGGGTCATCCTTGCGCTTCCTGAAGTCAACTATAATCTCTTTGGTTTTCTTGACATTCGGGGTCAAATTATTTTCTGTGCACCATTCAACTAGCCTTTCAACTTCATCTCTATAGGCTGCCTCGTTGCCGTTGAAGATCTGTCCCACCACGGTAGTGTCATCAGCAGATTTTATCATGTTTGAGGGATGAGTGGGAATACAGTCATATGTATAGATGGAATAAAGCAACGGATTTAGCATGCAGCCTTGTGGTGCGCCAGTGCTAAGAGACAGACTGGAGGATAGATGTGGGCCCAGTTTGACTGCTTGTGTGCGGTCAGACAGGAAATCCTTAATCCATGCACATAAGGTATTGCTAAGGCCTAGGTTGAGGAGCTTTGTGACCAATTTACTGGGTACAGTTGTGTTGAAAGCAGAACTGTAATCTATAAAAAGCATTCTCACACTTGCACCTTTATTGTCGAGGTGCGTTAAAGCTGTATGGAGAGCTGTGATGATAGCATCCTCTGTGGATCTATTTGCCCTATAGGCATACTGATACTGGTCCAGATTAAGGGGAAGGACAGATTTTAAATGCTTCATCACCAGCCTCTCAAAGCACTTAGCCACAATAGGAGTAAGGGCCACCGATCTGTAGTCATTCATGGTTCTGATGTTACTTTGCTTAAGCACTGGAATGATGGTGGCTGTTTTGAAGCAAGTTGGTACAGTACCTTTGAAGAGAGATCTGTTAAAAATATCCGCAGACATCTGCCAACTGGTGGGTGCAGTCTTGAACCACCCTTCCTAGATTTCCATCAGGCCCCTCTGCCTTCCTAGTGTTATGTGCCTCACCTCCTCTGCCGAAACAGTGAGTGGATAGTCTGTGTCAGCAGAGGGGTGGGGAATAGCTCCGTTGTTAAGCCCTTTTGTTTCAAAACGGGCATAAAAATGATTGAGCTCCTCAGCCAGGGAGACAATGTCTACAGGTGGTTCACGAGTGCCTCTGTGGTTTGTGATCTGCTGGATCCCCTGCCACACACGCGTCGGATCTCTATTCATGAAGTGGTCTTCAATCTTTGCCTTGTATGCAGCTTTAGCCTGCCTAATGCCTTTTTTCAAATTGTACCTTGCTGAGCTGTACCATGCTGTGTCACCTGATTTAAAAGCTGCATTGCGGTCTCGCACTAGAACCTGGACCTCCGTACTCATCCAAGGAATGTAGGGATGCAGTAAATCTTCTCTACTGTAGAAGATGTTTGATGTACACAAAGTGAGCTCAACCAAAAAAAAACAGTACGATCAACAGCCACACAAAACATTGTTTTTGGGAGCTCTGAGCCGCAGCGTCTCTGCGCGCCGCCATCATGCTTCTTAGTGTGTTTTGTAAAGATAAACTAATTCCATGCGTAAATTCAAATTTAAAGACTATTAGTTATTGAATTAAGTGTAGCTTGAAGAAGAATAGTGTAAGGATAGACATTGTTGGTATGTGTAGTTGTTGGGGTGGTCCCAAAAAACGTCTTAAATCCCATCAAACTTCATAATAAAGGATTGAGTTGGTAACAAGCACCTTTTGTGTCATTTGGGTCTGTTTTGATTGATATATTATTTAAATGTAGTATTCCCTTTTTTTTTAATCAATTATATGAAAATAAAAGGATTCCTATTAAACAGGTTATTGGAAGAGTCTCAGACAAAATTACAATTTTTGAATCCAAGTGCCCCACCTCCTGAACACAGTTTATTTAAACTTGAACTTGCAGCAAATATTAAAGGATTATTAACTGAGCAAGAGGTCTGTATGGGGAAATATCAGACCAAGATGTTAGTATGGACCAAGAACCAGTTAGGTCTGTGCGAAAAACAGTCCAATATCCTCATACAGACTGAGCAAGCGACATTAATAATTTATTATATGGCTGTTATACATATAAACATGTAAACTTACAATATCACCCGAATATGGTGGTGGCTGTGTTGGGCTTGTTTGCTTTCTTCAACGCCATGAAGCACTTGGTAACAGACGGTCCGGTTGTTAGCTGGTGAGCTTTCAGTCTGTTTTTTTTTTTTTTTTTCCTGATGTTTCGATATTTATGGAGTACGTTCATGTCCGACTTGGTTTTTCTAATCATGTTTTTTGTTTCCTGGTTAGTAAAGAAAATGCCCGTTGCGGACCGATTATCATGGTAACCGGTCTGGATATGGGAAAATATCTGACCGGTAATCAGCCAATCAGAGCACGCATAGCGTCGCAGTCATATAATAAAAGATTTTATTCACCTTATGTACTTACTGAAATGTCGTACAAATTGTAGGGAAAATATAAGATTTTATTCAGCTTATGTAATTACTGAAACATTCTACAGATAGTGGGAAATTTGTTGGTGGTGTTAAACTGATTTTAGCTAACGTCTCCTCAGTGTTAAGTTAAACTCAGTCACAAGGAACACTGACGCATTAACCAGACCGATAATGTGCACGAATCTTGCATGTTGAATCATTGGGAGCTGCCTGCTTTACAAGCTTGCACTTGAAAGCAATGAGAAATTGCTTTGCATGGCTGCAAACGGGCAAATTTAAAACAATAGCAAAATTATCCAAGAAAACGGTGGACACTTCCATTGCTGTGGAAGAGCCCTTATGATATTTAGAAGTATCTGAGGCTGACTCACTGCTTCCATTTTCAGACGTGACTGGGCTTTCATTGTGTGCAGTAGAACATTAATCCAAAATTGCAATCTGAAGCAGCAAATACAATATATGCTGGATACTAACAAGTGTATTTCTATAAAATGAAGGCTGGTTGGTTACTGTGCTAGATATACTATTGAATCCAGTCTTTACAGCAAAATACTAGTCACCTTCTAGTTTGGACCATCAAAGTCAAGTCAATGGGTCTCTAAGACATCAATGTCTGTGCAGTATTGGTGTCATCTTATTTCAGTTCACTGTGTCACTGATGGCTTGTTTTCTTGGTCCTGTTGTTCGGCCCACTCGTTCAGTTGTTTTCACACAATGTTTTTGGACTAGGTGAAGGTGGTAGTCAAGGAGGGAGGTATAGCCGTGATCATGGAGACCGTTCAGAAGGAGGAGGCTTCAGAGGCAGAGGCCGTGGTGGCTATGATCGTGGCGGCTATGACAGAGGTGGATATGAGCGTGGTGGTGGTGGTGGCGGCGGCTATGACCGAGGTGGAAGAGGTGGACCTCCTGGTATGGGGTAAGTTGCAGAGTGCCACTGCCCCCAAGGTATTTCTTTGCAATGTGATGTTAGAAATGAATTATCACTCTAGCTGTCAATCATCACCTATCAACTAGAAATTAATTTTTTACATCAGTATTAAGCTCTAGATAACAAAATTGACACATTTTTTCAAAAGCATAATTTTTAAGAATTATGTAGTTGCGATGGTAATGCTCACGGCAACACCCAAACAGTACCTAGTTGGTTTTAAGATTTTTAGTGTTTGTTTTTACATAAGTCACAAGCTTTCAACAGGTCAAACACGTGATGGTGTTTGTGCCACATGCTTTTTAAGTGCAGTCATCAGTTTACACTTGTAAGTGGTGGTTGAGAGGTAAAGGATATCATCTATGAGCCACTTCCAATCTGCTTATCGTTGGGGTCTTTGATATACAGGTGGCAGAACATTTCTGCTGAATCAGGAAATCCATAGGTGTCCTGTTTTGCAAACACACCATCTCAGGCACTGGTATAGATTATTAAAATTTTTTTTTCCATTCTGCAAATGAATAGTTAACTCCTTTTCTATGAACCAGTAGGGGACACCTCTTGTGTCAAGTTTCGGAGGCTGTGTTTAGTTTTCACTGACGTCATCACATCCGGGCAACTGGTAACCCGGACGCCATGGTGAAGGTCAACCAAGACGGTAGGCAACATCATGTATAAATGCTGATTTCAACAAAAGCAGTAATGCTAGCTTTCAAGCAGGGCTGAAATGGTCAACATAATTCATGGAAAATGTGCTCCTGGGTAATTTCACAGAAGTGTTGTGCAATGGAACAGTGAGAGCATCGAGCCGGTTCAGTAATATTTGTCTACTGTTTCGGTCCTGCTGGAACAAATTGGGTAAAGTGATCAGAACATCTACCAACTTATACAGCCTATTCTTTTGAGCCAATCTATTTGCATGATTCATATGTACAAAATAGTCATGGCTAAATACCCTGTCTCTAAATCTGAGCTTATATTGGCAACTAGCCATGTTTTGGGATATTTTTAAGACAAAAACTTGGGGCATGCTGGACTGGGGGTGGGGGCGGTAGCAGATAACACCACAGATTTCATTTTAAGTTTCAACATTTTTACTTCTGGGAGAGCAAAATTTGGACTGGTCTGATTTCGGGGTCAACACCTCCAGTCACATATAAGCCTGAATAACTTATTTTGTCATGTTTCATATCTGAATACTTGGTTTATGAAAGTGACTAGTATCTACAGCTCTACTTTAAAGTTTCAGATTATATTAATTATCTGTTGGCCCCCAGTATTTATATTAAGCCATCAATGGACCTACAACTCCTCATGATCAGGTTTTGGGGTCCTGTATTCTGTATTGGCTGACTATCCTAGCAGGCTCTGAAGTTTTACCGTAATGAGTTTGCAATCAAAAATTAATCAAACAGTGGAGATATATATATATATATATATATATATATATATATATATAATATAAATAATATAAAATGTCTGTGGCTAAAATGATTACATGCACACCAACATTCCAGTGAGTCGCACTCCTTATTTTGTCTCTATCAGCCTGCCGTCTACAGGAGGAGGAGCTGTGGGCTCAGCTCCCTTTATGTTTGAGGCACTGCATCTATACAACCATGGAATAGCGTGTGCCACGGTAAACGGCAAACTGGGTAGCCTGCACAATAATATCCAGAAAATTTTTGAAGCGTTTTCAAAGCCTAATTCCATGGTTTGAGAACATTTCTGACTAAAATTAAATGAGCAATGAGAACCCAACACGAGCAAGCCAGTATGTCAACTTCTTGAAAAAATGGCAACAAAAACGTGAAATACCAGAAAAAAGTTTTAAAGGATGGAATTGCATTATTATGCTAGATCATTATATTGGTGGCATAAAATTGTTTGAAAATAATGTTGCAGTAATATCAATTATTGTGATATTTTTGTAGGCAATATCGTCCAGCAAATTTCTTGACAGGCCTAATTTTATGTGTTTATGATGACTGTGCTTGAATGAAAAGAAACCCATAAGACAGTTTTATTTTGTGGAAATGTAATGTGAAATTATTAGCACCTTTATAAAATTTACAGCTTTAACTTTTCCTATGTGCTTTTTAACAGATGAAGGAATTTTCAACAAAGCCTTTCCAAAAATCTAACTTGCATTATTTTACTTTGCACAACAAAACAATTATTTCACAAAAACTACCAGGGTCTGTGCTCCCTTTAAGCCCCCTTTCACACCTGGTCAATGTACAGTTGCATAATACTGCATACCACTATGCCGAGCTTATGCAGCCCTATGTGGCAATACGCTAAGGGACACAAAGGGGTCCGCGAAATAAATGGATGCAAATTTTTAAACATGTTTAAGTTTTCCCGTGGCACACAGACGCGGTGTTCCACGCAAGTCTACACAACACTGCGCTGCTGTATCTAAATCTACACTGTGCCGCTGTACACACCATGCCTCCACAATTGGAAACAACCCTACGCCAGGGCGAAAAATCCTATTCTGTTTTTTATTAGTACATACCTGCAGTGGTAGATTTTAGTCATCCCGTTGGACTTTGCTGGCAGTGAAGCTTCAAAACCACGGAAGAAGAGGCGGGCCGGCCAAGCTTCCACGTTCAAGAACTCACGGACAGATCGCCAGTGAGAGGACATGTACTCGTCCAGGATAACTCCTCAGGGACTGATCGCGCGTGGTTGCCAGCTGCAGCATTCTTTCACCTCCTCAGACTTCTCTCACCGTGGTGGCACATTAAATAAAGTCCATTAACTTGTGGAACTAATGTATTCTGAATTTTCCAAGGTATCAAATCCATCTGCGTATCAGGCAGTCTGTAAAAATGGGGTCGTTGCCAAGCTTCTCCTCCCTGAACGCAAGCTGCCATGCCCCCCACTAGCGCGCGAAATTCAGCCAGCCCTTCCTGCGTACTAGATACGCAGCACAATGCCTCTCTCCGCAGGCCCGGTGTGAAAGGGGCTTTACTTTTGCTTACAGAAATGCAGATCAAGTAAGCCCCAAGTGCCATCCACTTACACTACTAGGGGTGTTGAGAGATTTGTCAGAATTGCTTTTCATATCTTTAACTATTAAACATCAATTCAAAACATTGAAAAATAGATTTAATTTTTTTTTTTTTTTTTTTTTTACTAGATAACACCTGTTTTGTTTGCTTCTCCTCAATGTTGGTCAGCGTTGCTTCTGTCAGTTTCCTCCTGTCTGCAGTACGAGGCGTTGGTGAGCTCTGTGTGTGCGCACAGACTGAAGGAGAACTATAGAAAGCCAGCCTGCATCACTGGAAAAAAAAAGATGGAATTTTTCTTCCAAACTAGGAATATGAAATCTCAGTTCTAAATCACTGTCTCTGTATTGGCTCTGATCGCACTGCATGTGTTTGGACAAATGACATGACCAATTTATTACAAAGCTGATGTTTTTATGAATTGGTGTAAGATTTAAAGGAAGGGTTGTTTGTTAAATGCAGACACTGCCTATGATGAGTTTTAATCTGTACAGTAATACTTTATGGCATGCTGTAATTTACGCAAACCTTAAAAAAAAAAAATAAACTGTAAAACTGACAAAATGTTAAAAGTGGGCTGGTGTGCCACATTGCGCATCTAGTCCCAAAAAGTGCTGCAGAGTAAACGCTAACGGCGATCTGTAATCCAATTTATATAAAAAAAAAAGTGTAAGGAAATAAGATTACATGTACACTGTTTTGCTGTCTGCTGCTCACATATTAAAGCTACTGTACATAGATCTTTGAACACGGCAGCAAACGTTATAGCCATCCAATATTGTTTTTAACATTTTAACCGTTAATGACTTATGTATAATATTAAATTACATAAAATATAATAAAACTGGCTCAAGTTTTGAAAAGGAATAGTTTGCTTAGTTATGTTACAGGGTAACGTGTCATAGAATCCAATCGAAGTCAACCTGGTGTCTCCTTTACTTTGGAGACCGAGCATTCAGCACAGAGCTATTTCACTTATTATTGTTACCTCAACCAACAATTTGCATCTCTTCAGCAAAATTGGAGCAACTTTACATTTTGACCCCTGCACAACCTGTAATGTACCTTTATCATCCTTTGTGCTGTTTTTATTTTTTTTTTTTTACCCCATAAATCCTTAATGTTCATAGATGGTCCACACTATACCTTTTGGAATTCAATTTAATTAGCTTATAATGCGCCAAATCACAGCAAAAGCCATCTCAAGGCGCCTTACACAAAACAATTCAGCATAAAATTTAAATAATTAAAAATGAATAAATTTCAAATACATAATTAAAAACAGAAGTAAAAGAATAAAACAGATTAACACTATTCATAAGAGAATAAAAATAGGTTTTCAGTCTTGACTTAAAAATGTCCATGGACTGTGCCTCACGGTCGCAGGAAGACTGTTTCACGGGGTGGGTGCACGATGAGAAGAGGCTCTTTGACCTGCTGACTTCTGCTGGAATCTTCACAATCAGACAAATGCTGTGTATTTTTCAATATGATTGGAGCATTTTTCAATATCCATTTTTGAAAAAGCAACCATGATGAATATTCACAATGGTGCAATATCCAGTTTTATTTTAAATATCTTTGGCTACATCTGTGCAAAATTTGGTGCTTTAATCACAAAATGCACAATTTTTTTACTGTCACCCCACTATCCAGCCGAAGCCTACATTAAAAAAAATCCTCCACCAACAGCCAGTCACATCTACTGCTCACAAATGGCTGCTACAAAGTAATTTGATGTCATGTAGCCTACTGAATATGTACTATTTTGTTTCAAATTAGCATTAACAATGTATTTTTAAAAACCCACCAAATTTATCCCAAACCAGCCCAAAACTATTTTCCCTGTAAAATTGTAAAACCATGCAATCTGACAACCCCGCTTTAGTCTGGCAACACTGAACATTCCCACGACAGGATATCACTCACCATCCTGTTTCTCAGAAAATTTATTGCAAGCCCCACTGATAGTTGCAATGATTACGTTCTCAAATGATTTCCTGTTTAAAAACAAACCACCCCACCCTTTCAGAGTCCACTGTTATTACAGAATATATAGAATTGCATATGCACGTTACCAAGGGGATGTGCAGTACTCAAGAGGACTTGAAAGACTCTGCTACAGCTTTTTTTTAACAAAAAAGCAATGTGACAAGTCAGATATTGACATCAAAATTAACTGATATTTATGTTCTTCATCTGTGTTAACATAATTTTTATGGCCTGATGCAACGTCTCCCCATATGTTAGTGACCAGAGGCCAGCTGTGATGTGTGGCTGACCTACTGAATCAACAGTGTTAATAATTTTGCAGCTTCTTTAGCGGAAACACTTGAGAGGTTGCACCCATGGTGCAAAACATTTGAAACTAATGTGACAATGGAGCAATGCTCTTCTCTTCACAATGTATAATGAAAAAAAATTGGAGGGGGCAGTATGGTCATAATAATCAGATCCTCATATTCTAAAAATGTTTGCCTGTATTTATTTATAAACACTGACTGGGCTTCATTCAGGTTCTTCTGACTCTTTCTAATATCTGGTTCAGAATGTGTTACACTATCATCTTGTCACCCATAATGAAATTTTGATAATGTTTGGATATTCCATTCAGACTGTGGTCTGTTTTTACTCTGCTTATTTTGGTTGGGGAGGTGTAACTGCTTATTCAAACTCCGGAGACCAAACAAATGGACCATCATCCATTTTAAATGGTGGTGCTTAGTTCCAAATGGGTTATGGCATGGTTCAGTTGTGATGAGAACACCAATGGAGCCAGTGGACCAAACATTCTAACAGTGTGAATTCCATAGTTTTATGTACAGCAAAAAGAGAATTATTTCACCACATGGGGAATGTAGAATACAGATGTTACGAAATAATTTTCAGACTTCCACAGGTTGTGGCTCAAATTTCAAGTAACGTTTGACAAGCACTTGGACATTAATCCTATGAAATGGTCTGAAGTTAACGACTTTGAAGAGTTTCATCTATTCGCTTTACATTGCAGAACTAATTTTTATTAAAAATATTTGTGCCAGAAGGACCAATAACTTTCATTGCATGGCTAGATCACAGGTCTGTGGTGATGGTTCGGCTCCATAATGACTTAGCTGCTCTTCCAGTTTTCTCTATGCTTGCGTGCAGCTTGGGGCAGTGCAGTGTTTAACCTCCTACCACCCGCCTCATTTTGGCTTGTCAGTATCTCTCAAATAAAAAGTGAAACTTCCTGTTGATGGGATATACAGGCTTAGAAGGGGTTAAAAGTTTGTCATCATATTTTGGGCCAATTAATTTTGCACAAGAGAAGCTATTGCTTGTGGTCATGGTTGGAGTGCTGTAACTGGCAGTTGCACTGCTTGATATTAGCGTCTGTGCTAGGGGGGCTGTAATATTAATACACAAAATGCTGTTTCTAACAAAGATGGTTTGTTTTGACCACTCTTGTGGCTCTGGCCTGACTGGACAAATATTTGACTGTGATATGAATCTGTTCATTTCTATTTCGGAAGTATAAATTAGTTTTTCCTATCAGACAAACCTTTGAATCTGCAATTGGATGCATACTGCAGTAATTGGCCCTTGTTTGTTTTTGAAATGTATCAAAGTAGCTCTTACTGTATTGTTGTGACTGCATTAACCTTCCAACCATTGCTGACTTACTGAACATTTTGGTTCACTATTTTGCTACTTAATGCTAAAACAGAGTACCTCTAAATTCTTCAACATCATGCATTTTGATTTTTCCAAATTTGTTCCAAGCTATGTTGGCGCTAAAATTCAAGCAGTAGTTTTATGGCATTAGTTTAATGTTTAAGTCACACGTGATCAGTATTAAATTGGTCGACTCTGTTGGCCATATTGTCAGAAACTTTGGTCTCCTGAGATAAATACCAATTTTTAAGCCATGACAAACTGTCTTTACACCTGGAGCAACGTGTTCAGCTACTTAATTCAGCAGGTTTCATTGAAGTGTTGTATATTTTACATGGCGAACGTGTATGTTGTGTTAACATGGATCTACATTTTATACCACAGGTGTTCAGAGTGGTGTAACTAAAACTTGGACCACAGTTAAAGGAGCTCATAAACTCGCTCAGTGGAAGATTTCTCATTGGTTACTTCCCCCATTCACTCAAATTTGGCTGCTTATGTCAAAAACAAAATTTACCTGGCTTTTTGTATCCAATCTGGTCATGTAACCAATTTGGTAACACTACTAAATGGTGACCCAATGACATTGAGATTTTTCTGCCTGACTTCTAAGTCAGAGCTGTCCAGTCGTCTGCCTGTGACCTCTTATGTCAAAGACTAACACATTCCCTCGTGTGAGACAGTCGCACACCCTGGCAGGAGTGCAAACTGAAGGGGATGTAGGGGAGCATTGAGCTCTCAGTTGGGACAAAGGAAAAGCCATCATATCTCCAATTTTTCCTCTGCAGAGGTGGTGACCGTGGTGGCTACAAAAATTACGGTGGTAAGTGACGAGCATCAGAACTGTGTCGGTGGGGGAGGAAAGAACTTGAATTAGCAAAAGGGGTATTAAAAAAGAACACCCAGTGAATGCCACTATTTTCATGTCCACATTCCAAAGGACTCTAAGTTTTCTTAGGATTTGTCATAAATGGCATCATATATGGTAAAGAACATGGAACCTGAGTTGTAAAATAATGGTATTGTTGCATGAAGAAAAAGGTTGATTGTAAATGAAGACAATGGTGTTCCCAAGAAGGTAAACCTACTAAAACTGGAAGCAATTTTGGTGGTTTTCATTTCTGCTGTAGGCTCAGAAACAGAAAATATTTCTTGTTCCAAGGTGTTGGTATGTGATCCATCGGTTCAGAAACACCCATCAGAAATATGTAAAAAAAAAAAAAAAACAAAAAAAAAGTAACATACAATGATAAAGAACTTACTTGTGACATTAAATATTGTATAGAATAGAGCAAACTGATTTAATACTCAGATTGCTTGTCCATCCTCTTGTTTTTCAGGCTCTCGTGACTACGGCCAAAGGGATGACTCAGGTAGGACAGACCATGACAATTGAAGACTTCATAGTGAATAGCTATAATTAGGATTGTACATACAGCCTGAAATTGAGATGTCATAAACACAAACCTTGATGTGTAGCAAGTTCTTTCAGCTTCTCCCTTTTTCACTCTGCGTTGCTACAGCAGAACTGATATGGCTCTGCAAGATTATTTGGCACAAGTATAATGCCGGATGCCCTTCCTGGCACAACTCCATTTTACATGGAGAATAGACATGGGTGGCCTTGAACTGGAAAGCTGCTGCTTGGGGAACAAGTGCACTAACCATGCGTGGTACCATGCTGCTCTACAAGTCTGTATTTCAGTAAATTGTGTGGAGTACAGGATTTACTGAAAATGTTAAAATTGTGCCAATACAGTAGCTATGACTTGCCACTGTGGGCAATGTTGAATACTATGCTACCAGAAAGAATAGCATTGAAGCCTGGAGTGGAAACAGTTTTTAGACTAAGATTGACATTTTGTTTCTTGGGAAGGCTGCATGTTAAAAGATAATATTCCTTGATACTAATATTTATCTATTCATTTTTCATGTAAACATTGAGCTCCTCAGTTTTCTTAGTTTTGTTGTAGTTCAAGTCTGTCAATGTTGTCACAAGCTGGCAGGGAAGTGTTGGTGTCAAAAGGCCCCTATATCTTAGTAAGTCCCTTTGGCTGCTCCCTCGTTTTCACTCACCACAGCAGATTTGGGGTGACTCTGCATGTTGAATTGCCACAAATTTTACACTGGATGCCCTTCCTTACACAACTCCACATTACACCCATCACACTATGACAATTTAGCCAGTATTAAAAATGCTGCCATATGTCTAAGTTATGGGTACGTTTTGTATAAGTTAAGGGCATGTTGAAGCACGCAGATATACGGCGGGTATGTCAAAGTTTGGGGCATGCACAATATTTTTAACTTATGCCAGCGTATTACTCATACATCCTGCATACATGGACTATAAGTTGTAGGTAGGTTATGTGATGACACACATTTCTTGTAAGTTGCTCTTACGTCAAAATACATCCATTGATTGGCTGAACAGCTGAAACCTGTAGTAATGTGAACAGTTCAGACTTTCAAATATTAAAACCCTTCACACATGGAGTAAATATAAAGTCTTAATCTTACCTGTTTATTTCAGTTGGGTTCATCGTCACAGCCTGATGACAACTTATCCACATAAAACGTCCTGATTTTGAAAACGTCTGAAAATACTTTAGTTCCTTGTCGTGGCTAAAGAAACGTAGCGTTTTAAAAGTCCCTCTTTTGTGTTTCTCAGCCTGAACCAGAAAGCACTGGTGCTTGTGCCACAACAAGAAAATGTACTTATTTTAAAAGAGTCACAGCGCCTCACTCATTCACATCCGCGTTGATCACGGACTTCAGTCAATTCTTCAGTATTCTGCACACAATGAAAACAAATCCCATTATCCACAAAGACAGAAATGAAATAAAAAATGCTTAATTAGTCTGTTTGACCTCCGTGTGGAGGGGAGAGGCCACATGACAGCGTGCATGTGCTCAATATTCTGCTGGCAATGGAAATGCAAACCAAGCCAGACTTAACCATTCCAACCTGTACCATTGCATGTAGTACCGATCCAAACTGCTCGGTGGAAAACGGCGCAGTCAGTATACGCTGGCTAAATCGTCATGGTGTGATAGCTATATAACTTGACATATTTGATGTATTTTTCATACTTTGGCTGGCTAAATCGTCATGGTGTGACTGGGCTCTTACATGTAGAAATGTAGGGTGAACTGGGAGCCTTCTGCACTGAAACAACCCTTAAACCACCCCTTTAAAAGGCCCCTTTATCTTAATTACCCATAATGCTCTTTGTCAAAGCAAGAGTGGGGACAATACACAAGTTGCATTTATATTTGAAACATGATGCTGTAGAGTCATGCAACAAAATGACATCCCCTTGGGCTTCTCTGGCCACTGGTCTTGTTAACACTCAGGCCTCTGTTATCATGCACAGGGAAATGCACCACATGGCCAAAATGTCAAGGCTGATGCTCCCTCACAGTGCAAGTGATATTTTTCTTAGGTCCTGAAGTAACTGTTCATTCGACAGTCATTCCAGCATATCCAAGGAACTTCAGAAGGGACCTTATCTCAAAGACTGCATGTCATTTTGTTTAGAAAATCGATTGGAAGCTTCTCTGAGATGCCAGGTGGATATGAAGTCTCACATTTTCCCATATTAATCAGAGATTGAAAAATAACGCACAATCCCATTATCAAGAGCTGTTGATCATACACACAGCAACCAAGGAGACACATTGTTAAATTTAGCGCAAAGTGGCATTCTGAAAACAGCCACATTGTGTGGAAACCACAAAGCAAATCATTGATGAAAATGTTAATCTGCAGCCGGGAGACTGCTTCAAATGTGGCAATTCCTTCAGCAATAAATCCAAGCTCTCAAACCATTTTCGCAGATGAACCTTTAAACACACAAGAAAAGACTCTGCCCAGTCCTTAATTTCTGCGCTCTCTGGCTGGTGCTCCTTTAGGCCTGGTTCACACGGCTGGATAAATAGGATGATATCGGACCCAATCTTCCCCTTCTGACAATCTTAAGGATGTCCTGACAATCATGACGACGCTAAAGATAATCTTATGAGATATTCCTGCTGTGTGTGGTGTGTTAAGAGCGCACTGATCTGCTCGGAAGGACATCAAGGGTGCTCCGATTGCAAGTCAGGGATATTCAACATGTTGGATTGTCTTGGCCTGATATCGCAGCGTGTGTGGTGTCCTCCGACCGTAAACAAGCGCGCAGCCTGCTGAATGTGACGTGCAACCAATCAGAAAGCGATGTGAAGGACGCACAGAGTGGAAAATAAAATCAAAACAGCTGTTCTGGCTTACCAGAAAGTCAGGAGGTCGCACTGTCTCCACTCCTTTAAAGAACGCCTTTTCTTTTTGTATTGTTTTTTCCCCTCTGTTTTAAATAGTCCACAAAGTATCTGTTTGTTTACTCTGAAGTCACATTTAATCACGAGAGATTTTGCGAGATTTCCTGTTTGAGCTGGGAATGTTCGTGTGCGAAATCTGTTTGTGTGTGGTGTGTCGTCTTTACCTTGTGGTTCTCCTTGTTGTTGTTCTGCACATTACATGTTACACTGCTGATGATTACTGTTCTTTTCCTGGATGCAAAACACAAAGTTTTTGGTTGTATTGTGAAGACAGAAGCTTTAGGAAAACATTTTTAATGATTTGAAAAAAAAATTTATTTTGGTGTCTATTATCCATGATTATTTTTGTAAGCTCTGTTATTGTGTGGGGTTTAGTCTGTGATCTGAAGTTTTTAATCTCTGAAACACCCCCAACCACCCAAAATCTTGCCCACAGGTGGTGAACAGGACAACTCTGACAACAACACCATTTTTGTTCAGGGACTGGGAGAAGATGCCACAGTTCAAGAAGTTGGTGACTTCTTCAAACAAATTGGTATCATAAAGGTAACTCTTGTGTAGTCTGTCACATTTAAGGACTGTACCGTAATGAATGGATAAAGTTGGTTTAACAGCAAAGATTTGTCACAGGCTGATAGGTGTCCGATTATAAATCTTGCAAGCCCCCCCCTTCCCCCTCTGCTGCTTCCTTTCGAGGTTGCTACAAAACACTGTTTCCATGCCACTCACTGCTCCACGGTGCCAGCAGAGTTCCGCTGTCTCAGTGCATGTAAACAATGGAAAAGCGAGGATGTGAGTGATGTTAATTTATCGATTTCACGGGTGATTAAGATGATTATACGCTCTCCCAAGTTGAGAGGGTTATCGAGAGGTGTCGCACCTGTGATGGACTTCTGCTGTGCCCCAATGTTTTATTGTCCATACTTCACGAGATGTTTACAGATGACGTGAGATTCACAACGGCGAAACACCGAATACCCAGCATCCCTCCTCGACACATGCCCAAATAATCAGTCATTGACTCCAGTCAGCAGTCAGTCCTGCTGCTAGGTTGAATTGTCATCTTCAAATAGACCTTAAAACACCTTTTTAATTTATTTCTCCTCCCCCCTCTAAACTCGGATGCATTGGGAACACTCGATAGTCAATTTCACATCAAAACACAGAAAAACATCAAATTTTGTACTTAACAGAAAATGGAGAAAAAGAAATTTTGGGCTATTCAAAAAAAAGTCTATTTTTTATTCTCACTCTAATTACACCATTACAGGTGGCCCTTATTTTAAGATGAAGGGAGCAGATGTACATGCTGGCTATGCATTTCTCTCTGAAAACCTGAGTAAAATGGGTCATTCCAGACATTGTTCAGAACAGCGTACTTTGATTAAAAATTGTTTGGCGAGCGGAAAACTTATAAAGAAGTGCAGAAGATGAATGGCCGCTCAACTAAAGTGATCTCAAATGCTTTAAAATATCAAACAAAACCAGAAATACATGGAAGACTAGAGCATTGTTCTCTTAGAGTGCAAACCTATGCCAACACTATCTTCCAATTCTGCAAAATTTTACCAGGGGGAAAAAGTCCTAGAAGTGACTTTTCATAAGCTAAATTTGATGTGATCAAATATCGGTATGTATTTAGTTCATGCACTTGAATCTAAGGTGTGGGGTGTTTTTGTAATGTTAGGGGGGGGTTTTTTTTCTCTCTCTCTCTCTCTGTTTTTGGTCTCTGAATTTTTCCAGATACTTTTCACAGAACATTGGTTATCTTTGGTATGCTCAATTTTTCATTGCTTTTTGCACTTGGGTTCTGACTGATAACTGGAAGATAGACAAACAGACATAATTGGAACCCTTCTTATTTTGGGGGTGTAGGTAAATCCATAACAGAAAAATGAGTGATTGAGATATTCAAAATGTACACCAAATGGGCTTTTCAATATTAAAGTCAAATGTCCACAATCAAGAGCAGATCCAGATCAAACTTTGTCAGGAGACAGCAAGTGCCAATCTGCACATTGCTTTCAAATATGATAGTGATTGGGGCATGTTTAAGATATAATGTAAAATATACATTAAATGGGGTTTTCAATGTTAAATTTAAATGGCTACAAATCTGTACTCTGGATCAGATCGGGATCAGACTTTGTCAGGCGATAAAGGATACCATCCGACATAATGCGCTCAATTATTAAAACTGAATCAGGGTTTTTACTCGCGTGGTGAACGTTTCCAGGTTATTTTTGACAACATGCATCAGAGTCCATTCATTCAGTTCATTTCAGTTACACGCCCAAACAGTTGGTGGCGGTAATGCACAGTGTTGGTTTGCAAGTTCCCAGTAATTTACAAAGAAGGGTTCATTTGTTTTGGGCGTTAAGTGTTTATAAAGCCATATTTTTGTGGACTGCATACTAATTGTATGCATTCATTATATGTTCAGGAATGAGAACGGCAATAAATAAAATTGAAAATGGCTTCAGTCTTGCTACTCTCTAGTGCCTTGGGTCTCCTTCCCCAAATGATCACATGGTTTCCACCTGTACTTTGTTGCCTAATGGTGCTGGTGGTATTGATTGGCAAATCAGACTCCACTGATCGGTATGGAAATGTATCTTAATACTTAATACCAGATGCCTTTCCTGCTGCGACACTGCCTTTTTCTTGCATTAGGATGTGATGCATTAAGTGTTTTGTACTTCTAGGTGAACAAGAAGACTGGTCAACCAATGATCAACATCTATTCTGATAAAGCTACTGGTCGGCCAAAAGGAGAAGCTACGGTATCATTTGATGATCCGCCTTCTGCCAAAGCTGCCATTGACTGGTTTGATGGTAAGAGTAATGACATGTTTTATCTTCTGTTGTCACAGCTACCGAACTGTTACAAACCTCTTCCAAACGTTCACTTTTTCCACTTAGGCAAGGAGTTCAACGGCAAACCCATAAAAGTCTCTTTTGCCACTCGCAGAGCTGAGTTCACACAGAGAGGAGGTGGAAGGGGGGGTAGGGGAGGTAGGTGGTGTCTGACGTCACTCAGGTTTATGAATGCAAATGTCCAGGTTCTGTACCTGTAATAAAGTGTGGTTCAGGCCTCATATTTCTGTGTGTGTATTAACATTGGTTCATGTGAAGCAGACCTGTTGCGTACCCCAGCAGCACGCAGACTAAATGTAAAGTCTTTAAATCTGGCCTGTTGCGTCCTTTCGTCACAGTCTGACAAATGGTTATACACGTAACGCCCTTATTTTGGAAGATGTCTGGAAATACTTTAATTCCTTATTATGGAAATTGCTGGTGAATAAACGCAGTGTCTTTAAAAAAAAAAAAGTCCCTTTGTTATAATGTGATGTTCCTGATGTGCTGGGTCTGAGTCGCAGCAACCCGCAACTTTGTGCGTTTTTTTTTTTTTTTTTTTTTTAAAGCTGAAAGTCCTTTCTGCAATTTTTATTAGTGTCACGGCACTTTTCCACGTTGTGTTACAGTAGCCATTTGTTGTCTCTTCAGCATTCTGCTCAAAGAAAATAAATCCATTAATGAGCCACCAAGACAAATAAAATTTTGAATAGCACTATTATATTGGTCATTATGAGTGGTTGAGCTAGGAGAGGTTGGGTATCTACACTCTTGTAATGATGCTATGATGAGGCTTTCACTCCTTTCTTGCGGTCAGGTTTTAGAGGACGTGGTGGTGGCGGCAGCGGCAGCGGTGGTGGTGGTGGTGGTGGTGGTGGAGGAGGAGGTGGTGGAGGTGGCCCCAACTTTGATGTCAAGGGAGGAGACTGGCCCTGCCCCAACAGGTTTGAAAGCATATCATGGTTTTAGTGGGGGGGACTGTGTGTGTGTGTGTGTGTGTGTGTGTGTGTGTGTGTGTGTGTGTGTGTGTGTGTGTGTACAGGGTTGTCGAGGGAGAGAAGCGACCGAAGGGGGGAAGCTTTTTGAAAATTCAAACTAAAAATTGGCCATTCTAGGGGTACCCAAAGGGGAAAAGCCAGGTACAGCAGCCCAAGTCCCTTCCTTCATGTCCAGAAGGCTGCGGAAGTTTGTGTGGGCAATAATTTATTTATTTTAATTTTTTTTATGTTGGACTGTTTTGTGTGAGGCACCTTGAGATGGCTTTTGTTGTAATTTGGCTCTTTATAAGCTGATTAAATTGAAATTGAACAGCATTTTATTGTCTTAAAGTAAATAAATATGAAATTGGTTACTGGATCCTTAAATTCTGGACATAATAAACTCTACATGGTGGATCCTTGATCTCTGGACATAAACAGAAATAAAATCTTAGTTTTTGTCAAAAGCATGTCCTTTCAGACATTATTATTGGCATGAATGTCTTTCCATACCTATGAGCTGAGCTCTTGCAGCTGCGCTGCAGGTCAGGCTTTTAAAGAATGCAGGGCGTCTCATTTTGGGAGGAAAAAACATTTTAGTCGATTGTCGTTTACTGTTTGTATTGCAACGTTTGTAAGAGGTGTCATTTTATTTAAAGCGGCAATTCATTTTGAAGTTATTAATTCCGAGCGGACTCTGTCTCAGCAGAGAGCCGTGCAGCGTTTGAAGCACGGAACGGAGGATGATTCTTGTTTCTCAACTGCAACAAGACAAGAGTCCCAGTTAGTGACATTAATACACACAAAAGTGACTCATATTTTAATGGCTTTCAGAGGGGTTAAGAAGCGAAGTTACCGCTTCTGAAGAGCAGCGAATCAAAGAGCCATGAGCCATTGAATCGAAGCAGTGCTTTGATTCACGCTTCAAACTGGAGTCGTGCTGCAGAAACAGTTGATTACAGACGCTGTATTCAAAATCGGAACAGTCCAAAATTATAGCGTAACGGCCCGTAACGCAAGTTTGCACTACCTAGAACCCTGTGCGCGTGTGTATACGAGGTCTGTTAGAAAAGTATCCGACCTTTTTATTTTTTTCAAAAACCTGATGGATTTGAATCGTGTGCTTGCATGAGCCAACCTTGTACCTTCGTGCGCATGCGTGCATTTTTTTCACGCCTGTCGATAGTGTAATTTGCTTGTAAGCAGCCTTTGTGTGAGGATGGGTGTTGTCTCTCGTTGGATTTTCTTTGCAAGGAAAATGGCGGAACAACTAGAGCAGCACGACTGCATCAAATCTTGACAGAAACTGGGCAACAGCCAGGTGGAAACCATTCGGATTATTCAGGCGGCTTTCGGTGACGATCCTCTGGGAATCACACAGATTAAGGAGCGGTACAACCAGTTTAAAGACGGCTGCACAACGATGGAGTGCGCACTGCGCTCCAGTCGGCCATCAACATGCTGAAATGACCAGATCATTTTCAAAGTGAACGCTGTGGTGATGTGGGACCATCGTGTGACTATCCGTGCAACTGTGGAAGAGGTGGACATCAGCACTTTTTCGGCACATTCCACTGTGACAGAAGATTTGGCCATGAAAAGAGTTGCAGCGAAATTCATACCAATGGCTTTGGCACGAAGCTGCTGATGGCGGAGCTAAAGCGCCTCCGTGTTGAAGTCTCACAGGACATGCTGTGACATGCCCACGACTTCAAAAGCCACCGAAAGCTGTCTGAATCTTCCGAATGGTGGAAGAGGTGGGCATCATTTTTCGGAGTCCAGCATGTCCTGTGAGACTTCAACACGGAGTTGCTTGTGCTCCGCACGAAGGTTCAAGGTTGGCTCATGCAAGCACACGTGATTCAAATCCATCAGGTTTTTGCAAAAAATAAAAAGTTTGGATACTTTTCTAACAGATCTCGTATAGATGGAGAGCTTGAGGGGTGCTACAAAGAAGAATGGGCAAAAACTGCCCAAAGATAGATGCACCAAACTTGTAGCATCATTCAGAAGACTTGAGGCTGTAATTGCTGACAAAGGTGCGTCAGCGGTGTCGAGCAAAGGCTATGAATACTATACGAGATTTATTGTTTTTTGGAAAACGTTTTCATGTTGTCATTGTGGGGTGTTGAGTAGAATTAGAATTTTGAGGGGAAAAATTAATTCATTTATTTTGGAACAAGACTGTAACATAAAATATAGAAAAAGTAAAGTGCTATCTATACTTTCCGGATGCAGTGTGTGTACAGCAGGTGTACTAAATTTGTGTCGTCTTTACAGCTCCTGCGGCAACATGAATTTTGCACGGCGACAAGAGTGTAACAAGTGTGGCGCACCCAAGCCAGGAGATGGATTTGGAGGTGGGGGTGCGTACCTCCTTTGTCATTGTCTGTGAAATTTGCATGGAGTAAACACTGAAAAGAATGAGTGCTGGCTTCATGATGGAAGGACAGAAATGGTTTCTTATCAGCCATAATAGGACATGCCATAATGATCCTGACATTTGCTTTGACTTCTGTTTACTGCAGACAGTATAAAACCAACATATAGATATATATATCGATAGATATAATTATTCCTACATTTTAAGTTGGGACAGGCCAGTTTATTCTAAATGTAGGAATTAATCAACCATTTCTCCAGCCAGTTTTCTTGAGAAATGTCAGGGGATGAAAACATGAACATTTACAAGTCACTGAATATTTCTTAGACTTCATTTATATCAGTCATTCAGAAATTCAAACAGAGTGGTACTTTATGGTAAATCTGTGTCGGGTAGGCAGTTCTCAAACTAAATGTCCATGCTGGAAGGAGACAAGTGAGGGAACCCACTAGGGCTGGGCGATTTGGCCTAAAAATAAAATTTTGATTGAACTCAAAACAAGTTTTGCTTTTATTTTATCAAAAACTTTAAACTTACCCCCTGGAATTGAAGCTCAAACTGTTCTTTTGATTTAAAAAAAAACACACTTGGGTAAATTATTGCACCAGAGTAAGCTGGTTTTTAGTGGGAGTTGGCGCTCTTGTTCCCCTCGTAAAGTGTAGCATTTCTCCCATGCAGCTGGATGCCTCTGTTTTAGATGCTGAAATAAGTTTGTTGTGCGGCTGTGTTTTGTTGCAATGGGCTTTCAGGGTTCTCCTCAGAAAGTTTTAGTATAGCGGTGCTGTTGGCAATTATCACCCAAGGTGGCGCATGTTGAGTCATTTTGACTGGTTTTAGATGCATTGAAAGCAAGAATAATAGACAAAAAAAAAAATTACACGTAATATCAAAATTCTTTTTTGCATGTTTCTGTCTAAGTTAATAAAATAAATAACATTGAAAAGTTTGAAAACACATTGTTTGATGGACATAACATTTGCTTCTCCTCTGCAAAAATGACCCACTGTACCTTTAATCCAGTAAGACAAGCAGAGTTTTTCTGTCATGTTGACAGTTTAGTTTTTTCTGAGTGGGATTGCATACTTTTTTTAAACAATATAACCCCTAATTGTCTTGTTTGAACAAGAGCTAAACCTGGACTGATTTGAATGTCAGATTTATTGCAAAGTAAGTTCTCACATACAAGTAATTTGGTCTGGTGACATTGGTGCATAAACAAGAGTAATAAAAAGAAAACACTTCTGTAAGAAGTAAATTTGCTCTTATGAAGATAAAATCCTGGATGGAAAACTTTCTGAATCAGTTTTTCCACACTTTACTGTTTAACTGAAGCTGTGTGGTGAACATGATCGATGATTAAAATTGCTTTGCTGCTTTTTATATATACAGCGTGGAGCGTCTGTTCGCTTTTTCCTCTATTTCTCTCCTCTCTCTTTGAATGAACAACTCGTCACTCTCACACCGTCTTTGCGGCTTATTTGAGCAAACTTTGAAACATGAAGGCTTTCATCTGTAAAATAAAACCTTAATGTGTCACTAGCTACGCAGGCAGAAGGAGCCGTTTTTGTTCTTTCACTAAGCTGCCTCGCTGTGGCTCTGCTCGGCTTGGCTGGCTGCCAGTGGGGGAGGAGCGAGCAGGCAGCAGTCCATTCAACACAAGCAGCCTGACTGGATTAAAAAAAATAAATACAATGGCTCTACACCATTGTCTGGGGAGAACGCTGGCTTTAGACAAACTTCGCAGCATGCAGTCACTTGTTCCATGTCTGTCGCAGCGATTCCAAACCACAGATGAAACTCACTCTTCCTTAGCGGTAGCCATGTTTGTTATTGTGTGAAGGAAATGGGACGGGGAAGGGGGAGCTACGGAAGGTCCTGGGGACAAAAAGGTGCGCCGCTGCAAGAGGAGAAAAAACCCCTCAATTTTTTATTTATTTATTTTTTAAAACGTGTGCAACAAAAAATTCAATTTTAATCGATAAAACCGATATATCGCCCAGGCCTAGAACCCACCAAGACACAACTCTGGAAGGACTTTTGGCTTCTGTGGGTGTGAGTGGAGAAACTGGGAATGGTGCAAAATTTTATTTTTCTTCATTTTACATATAGTCCCAACTTTTTCTGATTTGTGGTTTTCTGTTGCATTTCTGAAATTGCAGGACTGCTATATGGAAAAGTGTTAACATTTTTATTGTTTAAAACGTAAAACTCATGTAAACACCAAACTCTTAAGAAAAAAAAAAATACCTGAGCATATGCAGGAAAACTTTGATATAACCTGCACAGAACAAAGGGGGCTGATTTGACACCCCCCCCCCCTTTTTTTTTTGGAAATAAAATAAGAGGTAACTTACTTTAAAATAAATAAAGCCTATAGCTACAGGCTAAAAAAATATGTGGCTCAGCTATTTAAGGTGCAGTTTGGGGGGAAATCGAGCTTTTCAACTAGACATTGGTCTAGCAGGTGAAAATATCTACGAGACATAGGTCAAAAAGTAATGGTCTGTGACTTAGGACCAGTGGATTTCTCTGTCCCTGACTTATGGTGCAATTAAGTATTTTTTAAAATAGTCAGTAGAACGTTGGACACCTTGTTCTCATTCAGGACCACAAACAACAGTTCCTTATTTTCATTACTCATGAAGTTATTGTTAATGGGTATTTTTATTCCGTATCACAGAATCACTTGCGCTGATATTTCATGGCCTGTAATTCTAAGATGGGTGAGGTCTATGGGACATTAGTTTTATATTGAAATACTGATTACTATGGACACCTGATTTGCTGTAATCCTTTTCATTGGCAAGTCAGGCTTTGCGTAAGCTTACTGCACATTTCTCTGTGCAATTAAGTATGGAAGAATTTAAAGTATACTATTCATATACTTTTCCTGTTGTGCACATAATGCCTACCTTTGGCAACAGATGTATATTTACTGGATTGTCACGATGTGTAACTTTGCTAATAAATACAGACTGCTGTGTATCACATTTTTCTCAAATCTTCTCATGAAAGTCTTGTGGAATTTCTTCAATTTATCAATGCAGGCACATGTATTTCAGAGCATCTAGAACCCTTCAGCTTTGTTTCCTTCAGGATGCATAAAGATTTGAGTGACGTTGACAGGGGCTAAATTAACATTGCTCCATGATGGCCTCTCCAAAGCAGCAGCTTTAGTGGGATATTCCTAGTCTAGTGGTCAGTACTGTCCAGAAATGGTCCAACAACACAACCTGGTGGACCACCAACAGGGTCATGTAGGCTCAGTGATACACATGGGGAGCAAACGCTGGCTTGTGTGATCTCATCAAACAGAGCGATCTGCTAACATCGCTGCTAGATACCACAGCACACCTTCAGTGGTTTGTGGAGTCCATACCTCTGAGTTAGAGGTGTTTGAGTCGCAAAAAGGGTCTAATTGGTGTCTTATATACTGTGCAGTTGTGTGTTTTTAACAATTAATGTATCTGCAGATCGTGGAGGCCGGGGTGGTTTTGGTGGCGACAGAGGTGGTGGCTTCCGAGGTCGTGGAGGATTCCGTGGAGGTGACCGCGGTGGCTACGGAGGAGGAGGGGGAGGAGGAGGATTTGGTGGTGGATACAAAATGGGTGGGAGGTATGTTTAAAACCTGATGTGTACACTTAACATTTTGAACCCACTACTCTGATCCAAATCCTGCTCCATGGTCGCAGTAAATGTAATTTAATGAAAGGACCAGTAGATGGCACAGCCTCCCTGATTGTGTGCAGCTTGTAACAGAATCCCACAGAATCACAGGCCTGACTTTGTGGTTGTTTTAGCACTGCCTCAAAGAAAGAGGTCACGTTATTGACTCCTACCTGTGGCCTTTGTGTGGAGTTTGCATGTTCTCCCTGTGGCCCCACCTCACACCCTATGACTGCTGGGATAGCCCCCCCCCCCCCAAGCCCTTAATTGAAGTGGGTATAGAAAATGCATGGATGGGTTGTAAGTCCTAACGTATTATTTTGTCCACAGGGGTGAACGCAGAGATGACAGGAGAGACCGGCCATACTGAGTGTCAAGCAGATGGACACCGTTGCAGCTCCATGAGTTCATTTGTAATTTTGGGAGGGCTTCATTTGGGAAGGAAGGAGGGGGGGGGGCAGGCAGAATGTGACATTTGTGTACCTTTTGTAGCCAGTGCATCCTCTGTATTGCTCTTTTCATCTGAGTGAAGGGTGTGTTCCAGCTGCTGAGGACTTTTAGGCTGAATAGCAGTCTTGGCATGTGGTCAAATGTATTTTTTTTATTTCTTTGTACAACTTTTAATTTCCTCTCATTCTAGGTCCAAATGTTTTGTGAGGTAGACTTTGCACCATTGTTTTGTATGAGCAAATTAAAATGTTTTACTTGGCTTTTCCCAAAATCCATTAAACTGTGATCTTCTCTGTGACTGGTGTGTGTGCGCTTTTTGATGCTGAGCAGCACGCTGTAGTGGTATTTGTGTACAGTCATAGGAGGCGGGTCGGGCTCGGATCGGGTCCTCCCTGCAGGCTCTGGTTGTCTGAACAGGCTTCCAGTCCTCACAGGGATGGACGCGGTAGACGAGCGATAACATGCTCTAAATGAGGCAGTAGAAAGTGGAGCCACGAGAAAAGTACTGATGCAGGCCACACTAATGGTTCCAAAGTGAGTCTCAGACCTGCGGACCGCTGACAATATGAAGAGCGCCTGGATCCTGATCCATCTGTTGCTCCTGAACACCACTCGGCCTGCAGGCTGTTCACCACTAAAGGTTCAGGTACCTCTGCGACACAGCAACAAAAAAAAAAATGCTGATGGTTTTAGGGTACACCCCTAGGTGTCCTTTATAAGCCTGTGTTTTTGTGTGCAAGTATTTATATACTCAGTTTTTGTTCTGATACTGTCATACTGCTACCTTAACTCCTGCTTGTTGATTTTAAAACTGCTGGTGAGAAAAACGTCAACCTAATACTGACAGTTTGCCCCAAGTACATTGAGTCCCCTTGGTTTCACGGATAGATTACTTAATTTCTTCAGAATTGTTTTTATGACTACTGTAGTTTCAGACCATGCGCCATGTTTCCTAGCTATATAGAGATGGGGAAAAAAAAATTGTAATTACCTAGATGATTTTTGCACAAATGGTTACAGGAGAAAGTTGTTAAATATATTGGGGGGGAAACATGACATATATATATATACACACTAATCAAACATCTGCATGTATGAGATGCCTTTAAAGATTTTCTTTGAGGACGTAGTAGCTATATAGGCTACAATGCAATTGGAGAATAAAAAAATGGAGGCAGAGAAAGAAAAGGAGTTACTGCTCCTGACAGCGGAGTATAATAAAATAGTTTGAGAGCAGCATCCAGCCTTTTAAGATTAAAACGAATCTATGAATAAGGAGACGAGGCTGGAAAATTGAGCATGGCAGATTACAGCTATAGCAAATTGCAAAATACTGAGACCCAAAGGATATTGATGAGGCCTGTCGGGACTACTACCAGAGATGATTATGTAAGGCACAAGCGAATTCAGACCCAGAGATTATTAAAGAAACCTTTCAGGACTACTGCCAGAGATTATTATATAAGGCACAAGAGAATTCAGACCCAAATAATTTGGACATGTTCATAAATAGGTTCAATATTCCAAATGATAGGGAAGGTTTAGCATTACAAATAAAGATGAAATAGCCCAGGCTGTAAATGGAATGGAATTGGTTGAGAGTGCAGGCCCTGATGGTATACCAATTGACTTTTATAATAAAAGATTTAAGGATAAATTACTAATACCTTTCCTAGATATGTTCAGCGGGGTGATCGAAAGGGAGTCAGGTTCAGATCCCTGAATTTGGAGTTTCAGAGGAGGGTGCTGTGAGGCGTACAGTGTGGTGTTGCAAGTGATCCTGGAGAAGCTGGCGGGAGCCCCAGGAAGAGTTCTGTTTTCTTTGTGAAGAGCAGGGCCCCCTATAATGGGTTTGCCCCAAGAGAGGGGTTCATGCCCTGGAAAGCGTAGCCATTCCAGCGGTGTCCGGTGAGCTGTTGCTGGCCCTTGAAATGTCATGGCAGGCCATACCCATATCCACAGCAGGTCTCCAAGGTGAACAGCCTCTGCCATGTTGGAACAAGGTGGGTCAGGGAAGTCTGCAAGTCAGATCCATAACTTTGGGACAAGTGTTGCATCAGTGAGAAGTCGGATGTCTAGAAACTTCCTACTTTTAAACTCTTAAGACTGAAATGATGGTTCTTGATCCAGTGAGACAATGACATCAATTTGACTAGTTAACGCTTAGCCTAGGCTTGTATGTCATACATCACACTGACAAAGTGAGGAGCCTTGGGATAATTTTTAATCCTACATTGTCCTTTGAACTCCACATTAGAAATATTACAAGGACTGCTTTCTTCCACCTGTGAAATATAGCAAAGATTTATCCCATTCTGTCTTTGGCTGGTGCTGAGACCCTGATCCATGTGTTGATCTCTTCTAGACTGGACTGCTGCAATGTTGTATTTTCTGGTTTACCGCAGTCCAGCATTAGGGGTCTCCAATTGGTTCAAAATGCTGCAGCCAGACTTTTGACACGAAGCAGAAAGTTCGACCACATTACACCCATTTTGGCATCCCGTCACTGGTTTCCTGTCCCAGTGAGATCAGATTTTAAGGTTCTGCTACTACAACCCCTGGCAAAAATTATGGAATCACCGGCCTCAGAGGATGTTCATTCAGTTGTTTAATTTTGTAGAAAAAAAGCAGATCACAGACATGACACAAAACTAAAGTCATTTCAAATGGCAACTTTCTGGCTTTAAGAAAGACTATAAGAAATCAGGAAAAAAAAATTGTGGCAGTCAGTAACAGCTACTTTTTTAGACCAAGCAGAGGGAAAAAAAATGAAATCATTCAATTCTGAGGAAAAAATTATGGAATCATGAAAAAGAAAACGCTCCAACACATCACTAGTATTTTGTTGCACCACCTCTGGCTTTTATAACAGCTTGCAGTCTCTGAGGCATGGACTTAATGAGTGACAAACAGTACTCTTCATCAATCTGGCTCCAACTTTCTCTGATTGCTGTTGCCATATCAGCTTTGCAGGTTGGAGCCTTGTCATGGACCATTTTCTTCAACTTCCACCAAAGATTTTCAATTGGATTAAGATCCGGACTATTTGCAGGCCATGACATTGACCCTATGTGTCTTTTTGCAAGGAATGTTTTCACAGTTTTTGCTCTAGGGCAAGATGCATTATCATCTTGAAAAATGATTTCATCATCCCCAAACATCCTTTCAATTGATGGGATAAGAAAAGTGTCCAAAATATCAACGTAAACTTGTGCATTTATTGATGATGTAATGACAGCCATCTCCCCAGTGCCTTTACCTGACATGCAGCCCCATATCATCAATGACTGTGGAAATTTACATGTTCTCTTCAGGCAGTCATCTTTATGAATCTCATTGGAATGGCACCAAACAAAAGTTCCAGCATCATCACCTTGCCCAATGCAGATTTGAGATTCATCACTGAATATGACTTTCATCCAGTCATCCATAGTCCACGATTGCTTTTCCTTAGCCCACTGTAACCTTGTTTTTTTCTGTTTAGGTGTTAATGATGGCTTTCGTTTAGCTTTTCTGTATGTAAATCCCATTTCCTTTAGGCGGTTTCTTACAGTTCGGTCACAGATGTTGACTCTGGTTTCTTCCCATTCGTTCCTCGTTTGTTTTGTTGTGCATTTTCGATTTTTGAGACATATTGCTTTAAGTTTTCTGTCTTGACGCTTTGATGTCTTCCTTGGTCTACCAGTATGTTTGGCTTTAATAACCTTCCCATGTTGTTTGCATTTGGTCCAGAGTTGAGACACAGCTGACTGTGCACATCCAACATCTTTTGCAACATTGCGTGATGATTTACCCTCTAAGAGTTTGATAATCCTCTCCTTTGTTTCAATTGACATCTCTCGTGTTGGAGCCATGATTCATGTCAGTCCACTTGGTGCAACAGCTCTCCAAGGTGTGTTCACTCCTTTTTAGATGCAGACTAACGAGCAGATCTGATTTAATGCAGGTGTTAGTTTTGGGGATGAAAATTTACAGCATGATTCCATAATTTATTCCTCAGAATTGAGTGAGTCCATATTTTTTTCCTCTGCTTGGTCTAAAAAAGTAACCGTTACTGACTGCCACAATTTTTTTTTCTTGATTTCTTATAGTGTTTCTTAAAGCCAGAAAGTTGTCATTTGAAATGACTTTAGTTTTGTGTCATGTCTGTGATCTGCTTTTTTTCTACAAAATTAAACAACTGAATGAACATCCTCCGAGGCCGGTGATTCCATAATTTTTGCCAGGGGTTGTAGTCTATAAAATTGTTCATGGACTGGCACCTCCCTACCTAGCTGACCTAATTAAGCATTACGTACCGGCCCGGGCTTTGCGTTCTCAGGGTGCAGGACTACTTTGTGTCCCTAGGGTGAATAAGAAGTCTGTGGGTCATAGAGCTTTCTCTTATTGTGCCCCTGTTCTGTGGAATCATCTCCCCGCGTAAATAAAACAGATTCTAATTCCAGACTTAAGACGCACTTATTTTCTCTTTCGTATGGCTAGCATATTGGCATAGTATACTTGTAGTTCTGCGGTTTTTACTCTTTTAATTCATTTTAAATCAAATCAATTTTATTTATATAGTGCCAAATCACAACAAACAGTTGCCCCAAGGCGCTTGTAAGGCAAGGCCATACAATAATTATGTAAAAACCCCAACGGTCAAAACGACCCCCTGTGAGCAAGCACTTGGCGACAGTGGGAAGGAAAAACTCCCTTTTAACAGGAAGAAACCTCCAGCAGAACCAGGCTCAGGGAGGGGCAGTCTTCTGCTGGGACTGGTTGGGGCTGAGGGAGAGAACCAGGAAAAAGACATGCTGTGGAGGGGAGCAGAGATCAATCACTAATGATTAAATGCAGAGTGGTGCATACAGAGCAAAAAGAGAAAGAAACACTCAATGTATCATGGGAACCCTAACTATAAGCTTTGGCAAAAAGGAAAGTTTTAAGCCTAATCTTAAAAGTAGAGAGGGTGTCTGTCTCCCTGATCTGAATTGGGAGCTGGTTCCACAGGAGAGGAGCCTGAAAGCTGAAGGCTCTGCCTCCCATTCTACTCTTACAAACCCTAGGAACTACAAGTAAGCCTGCAGTCTGAGAGCGAAGCGCTCTATTGGGGTGATATGGTACTATGAGGTCCCTAAGATAAGATGGGACCTGATTATTCAAAACCTTATAAGTAAGAAGAAGAATTTTAAATTCTATTCTAGAATTAACAGGAAGCCAATGAAGAGAGGCCAATATGGGTGAGATATGCTCTCTCCTTCCAGTCCCTGTCAGTACTCTAGCTGCAGCATTTTGAATTAACTGAAGGCTTTTCAGGGAACTTTTAGGACAACCTGATAGTAATGAATTACAATAGTCCAGCCTAGAGGAAATAAATGCATGAATTAGTTTTTCAGCATGACTCTGAGACAAGACCTTTCTAATTTTAGAGATATTGCGCAAATGCAAAAAAGCAGTCCTACATATTTGTTTAATATGCGCATTGAATGACATATCTTGATCAAAAATGATTCCAAGATTTCTCACAGTATTACTAGAGGTCAGGGTAATGCCATCCAGAGTAAGGATCTGGTTAGACACCATGTTTCTAAGATTTGTGGGGCCAAGTACAATAACTTCAGTTTTATCTGAGTTTAAAAGCAGGAAATTAGAGGTCATCCATGTCTTTATGTCTGTAAGACAATCCTGCAGTTTAGCTAATTGGTGTGTGTCCTCTGGCTTCATGGATAGATAAAGCTGGGTATCATCTGCGTAACAATGAAAATTTAAGCAATGCCGTCTAATAATACTGCCTAAGGGAAGCATGTATAAAGTGAATAAAATTGGTCCTAGCACAGAACTTTGTGGAACTCCATAATTAACCTTAGTCTGTGAAGAAGATTCCCCATTTACATGAACAAATTGTAATCTATTAGATAAATATGATTCAAACCACCGCAGCGCAGTGATCATTTGTAACCTTCACTAATACTGTTTCTGTACTATGATGAATTCTAAAACCTGATTGAAACTCTTCAAATAGACCATTCCTTTGCAGATGATCAGTTAGCTGTTTTACAACTACCCTTTCAAGAATTTTTGAGAGAAAAGGAAGGTTGGAGATTGGCCTATAATTAGCTAAGATAGCTGGGTCAAGTGATGGCTTTTTAAGTAATGGTTTAATTACTGCCACCTTAAAAGCCTGTGGTACATAGCCAACTAATAAAGATAGATTGATCATATTTAAGATCGAAGCATTAATTAATGGTAGGGCTTCCTTGAGCAGCCTGGTAGGAATGGGGTCTAATAGACATGTTGATGGTTTGGAGGAAGTAACTAATGAAAATAACTCAGACAGAACAATCGGAGAGAAAGAGTCTAACCAAATACCGGCATCACTGAAAGCAGCCAAAGATAACGATATGTCTTTGGGATGGTTATGAGTAACTTTTTCTCTAATAGTTAAAATTTTATTAGCAAAGAAAGTCATGAAGTCATTACTAGTTAAAGTTAAAGGAATACTCGGCTCAATAGAGCTCTGACTCTTTGTCAGCCTGGCTACGGTGCTGAAAAGAAACCTGGGGTTCTTATTTTCTTCAATTAGTGATGAGTAGTAAGATGTCCTAGCTTTACGGAGGGCTTTTTTATAGAGCAACAGACTCTTTTTCCAGGCTAAGTGAAGATCTTCTAAATTAGGGAGACGCCATTTCCTCTCAAACTTACGGGTTATCTGCTTTAAGCTGCGAGTTTGTGAGTTATACCACGGAGTCAGGCACTTCTGATTTAAGGCTCTCTTTTTCAGAGGAGCTACAGCATCCAAAGTTGTCTTCAATGAGGATGTAAAACTATTGACGAGATACTCTATTTCACTCACAGAGTTTAGGTAGCTACTCTGCACTGTGTTGGTATATGGCATTAGAGAACATAAAGAAGGAATCATATCCTTAAACCTAGTTACAGCGCTTTCTGAAAGACTTCTAGTGTAATGAAACTTATTCCCCATTGCTGGGTAGTCCATCAGAGTAAATGTAAATGTTATTAAGAAATTATCAGACAGAAGGGAGTTTTCAGGGAATACTGTTAAGTCTTTAATTTCCATACCATAAGTCAGAACAAGATCTAAGATATGATTAAAGTGGTGGGTGGACTCATTTACATTTTGAGCAAAGCCAATTGAGTCTAATAATAGTTTAAATGCAGTGTTGAGGCTGTCATTCTCAGCATCTGTGTGGATGTTAAAATCGCTCACTATAATTATCTTATCTGAGCTAAGCACTAAGTCAGACAAAAGGTCTGAAAATTCACAGAGAAACTCACAGTAACGACCAGGTGGACGATAGATAATAACAAATAAAACTGGTTTTTGGGACTTCCAATTTGAATGGACAAGACTAAGAGTCAAGCTTTCAAATGAATTAAAGCTCTGTCTGGATTTTTGATTAATTAATAAGCTGGAGTGGAAGATTGCTGCTAATCCTCCGCCTCGGCCCGTGCTACGAGCGTTCTGACAGTTAGTGTGACTCAGGGGTGTTGACTCATTTAAACTAACATATTCATCCTGCTGTAACCAGGTTTCTGTAAGGCAGAATAAATCAATATGTTGATCAATTATTATATCATTTACTAACAGGGACTTAGAAGAGAGAGACCTAATGTTTAATAGACCACATTTAACTGTTTTAGTCTGTGGTGCAGTTGAAGGTGCTATATTATTTTTTCTTTTGAATTTTTATGCTTAAATAGATTTTTGCTGGTTATTGGTAGTCTGGGAGCAGGCACCGTCTCTACGGGGATGGGGTAATGAGGGGATGGCAGGGGGAGAGAAGCTGCAGAGAGGTGTGTAAGACTACAACTCTGCTTCCTGGTCCCGACCCTGGATAGTCACGGTTTGGAGGATCCAAGAAAATTGGCCAGATTTCTAGAAATGAGAGCTGATCCATCCAAAGTGGGATGGATGCCGTCTCTCCTAACAAGACCAGGTTTTCCCCAGAAGCTTTGCCAATTATCTATGAAGCCCACATCATTTTTTGGACACCACTCAGACAGACAGCAATTCAAGGAGAACATGCGGCTAAACATGTCACTCCCGGTCCGATTGGGGAGGGGCCCAGAGAAAACTACAGAGTCCGACATTGTTTTTGCAAAGTTACAAACCGATTCAATGTTAATTTTAGTGACCTCTGATTGGCGTAACCGGGTGTCATTACTGCCGACGTGAATTACAATCTTACCAAATTTACGCTTAGCCTTAGCCAGCAGTTTCAAATTTCCTTCAGTGTCACCTGCTCTGGCCCCCGGAAGACAACTGACTATGGTTGCTGGTGTCGCTAACTTCACATTTCTCAAAACAGAGTCGCCAATAACCAGAGTTTGTTCCTCGGCAGGTGTGTCGCAGAGTGGGGAAAAATGGTTAGAAATGTGAACGGGTTGGCGGTGAACACGGGGCTTCTGTTTAGGACTACGCTTCCTCCTCACAGTCACCCAGTCGGCCTGCTTTCCCGGCTGCTTGGGATCTGCCGGAGGGGAACTAACGGCAGCTAAGCTACCTTGGTCCGCACCGACTACAGGGGCCTGGCTAGCTGCAGAATTTTCCACGGTGCGGAGCCTAGTCTCCAATTCGCCCAGCCTGGCCTCCAAAGCTATGAATAAGATACCCTTATTACAAGTACCGTTACTGCTAAAGGAGGCCGAGGAATAACTAAACATTTCACACCCAGAGCAGAAAAGTGCGGGAGAGACAAGAGAAGCTGCCATACTAAACCGGCTAAGAGGTAGTAGCTGCGCTAAGCTAGCGGATTCCTAAAAACACACAAAGTGAATAATGTGTAAATAATTTAGAGGTGATTCAGCAGAGGGAGTGCTTTAGTTAAGGCACGTGAAGATTACACTGTGAAACAAATTGTTATCTAGTTATCTAGATCAATCTAGATCAATCTAACTGTGCAGATTAAACAGCTAACAGATACAGCAAAACACCGCTGTGGTCCGGAACAGGTACAATACCGTAGTGAGAGCGAACCCCCGCAGTGAGAGCGAACCCCCGCAGTGAGAGCGAACCCCCGCAGTGAGAGCTTTTTATTTAGGAAACAGTGCGGGCCGTGGCCTCAACTTTCCCAAAATTCTGGGTCTTTTAGTGAAGCTTAGGGCTAGTGGTCAGCGATCACCTTAGTATCCTGTTTTTCTTGTTGATTAATGCTGGCAAATTATACTGTATTTCTTGTCTTTCTGATGCCTGATTCTGTTTTTTCTCTCTAAGGTGCAGCTCCAGCCAGAGATGGGTGTGGTATTTGTGCTGAAAACCTTCCTGTCCTGTGCACCAGCAGCATTTCTTGTATATATTCCTTTTGTGAACTGTTCTATAATTTATATCTGTAGCATGGCCCAAGCAGAGGGTCACCCCTTTGAGTCTGGTCTGCTTGAGGTTTCTTCCTGAGAGGGAGTTTTTCCCCTTACCACTGCTACTCTGAGGGTGTAAGGTTAGACCTTACTTGTGTGAAGCGCCTTGAGGCAACTCTGTTGTGATTTGGCGCTATATAAATTAAATTAAATTGAGAACGATTGGCTGTAAGGGCTGGGTCAGTCAGGCTGGAATACGAATAGGGGCCGGGGGAGCAGTCGCCCTCCTCTTCCAACCTGCCGGAAGGTGTCTGCTTTGCCGGACTGCCTCGCGGGTGGCTTCTTCCACCACCACATGGGGGCTGGCTCTATTCGTGGGGCAGTGCCTGGTTGCGTCGGGTGGGTTGGGGCCCCGAGGAAAAGCAATGTTTACCTTTTCAGCACTCTGGCAAAACGATTTCCTTGAGGATTAATAAAGTTATTCTTATTCTGAAACATTTGAGAAGAGCAGTCTTTTACCTTCCATGAACCAAGCTTTAATTACTTTGTTGCCAAAGTCTGGTAAGCTCTCTGATGAAAGCAAAAAAAAATTTGAGACCAATTATCTTATTAAATTCTGACCTCAAGATAATCTGCAAGCTACTAACAAAAAGGCTGCAGAAAATCCTGCCAAGCATAATAAATAGAGATCAGAATGGATTCATAACTGCAAGGCAGTCATTGTCAGAAGGGTACTTGTTATTCACTGTAAGAAAGATAGTAGAGATACTGCGTTCCTATCACTGGATGCAGAAAAAGCGGGAAGTCATTAAGAAGTCAGTTGACATGGGGATGTCACTACCATTATCAATAATGAGAAGAGTTAATAATATGAAAATGAACATATTACCAACATTCAACAAACATTCCTCTGCTGCCTCCTCCAGAACTGTTCGCGTGGATTAAAAAAGCTCCAGTGGGTCTTATACAGAACAAAGGAAGGCCTGGATTATGTTCCTCACTGCTTTATTTACCGCTTGATCAGGGAGGTCTAAATTGTCATAACTTTAAGTGGTACTACTGGGCTGCACAACTGAGGTCTATTATGTAATGCTATTTTTTCAAACAATGAGAATCCACACTGGGTAGAAATGGAGTCCCAGAATTTAAATCTACCACTTCCTGCATTTACGTGCCCTGATACAGTAAGAAAGCTGCAGAAACAAATTAAGAATCCCATTCTGAGGCACATGATTAGAATCTGGTGTGATTAAAAAAAGAAAAAGTTTCTAAAAGCGCCAATGTCATGGTCACAGTTTGGTCCAATGTGGGGTAATGGGCTTTTTGCACCAGGAAGAGAAGATGCAATATTTAAAACATGGGTGTCCAGAGGACTTAAAACAATTAATGACCTCTATCCTCCAGAGTCTGATGTATGTATGTATTTATGTCCTTTGGGGAATTACAATCTAAATTTAATCTGGATTAAAAAACAAAACAAAACACTACTTTAAATATTTTCAAATGAGACGTTTTGTGAAAGCAAATCGAAGCAATCTTAACAAATGTCCCCATTCACCCCTGGAAAAAGCAATGGTTAAAGATAACTTAAGAAAAGGCATCATATCAAATTTCTATAACATGTTGATCTCTAACACACTAGAGAATTCAAAACATAAGTTAATGTCCTGAAATGAAGATTTGACACAAACTTTAAGCAAGAGTGGGGAAAAAGCATGTGCTAGCCTAAAGCTCATCCATCCATCCATCCATTTTCTTCCGCTTTATCTGGCATTGGGTCGTGGGGGCAGCAGCTCAAGCAAAGCCACCCAGACCTCCCGATCCACACACACCTCCCCCAGCTCCTCCGAGGGAACCCCGAGGCGTTCCCAAGCCAGCCGAGAGACGTAGTCCCTCCATTGTGTCCTGTGTCTTCCCCGGGGCCTCCTCCCGATGGGACATGCCCGGAACACCTCTCCAGCGAGGCGTCCAGAGGGCATCCAGAAAAGATGCCCGAGCCACCTCAACTGACTCCTTTTGACATGGAGGAGCAGCGGCTCAACTCCGAGCTCCTCCCGAGTGACCGAGCTCCTCACCCTATTTCTAAGGGAGCGCCCAGCCACCCTGCGGAGGAAACTCATCTCGGCTGCTTGTACTCGCGATCTCGTTCTTTCGGTCATGACCATAGGTGAGGGTCGGACATCCGGGTCCCTGATGCGCGCGCACATAGCATGTCATGCTCATTTCCTACTTAACGTCCATCATGCTCGCAGCATTCTGCTGCAGGTTTTTTTCTACTTAATATACACCAGTTTTCACAGAAAATAGCACGATCATGTGTTGCAGTTGGCTGTACCAACCACAATAAGTTAAAAGATCAAAAAGTACATTTTTTTTTTGAGCTCCCAAAGCGCCACATTCTGCTTCTCTCCTCATTCTGTTCGGCTTGCAGGAACGCATTCTGTCTTCAGCTGTGAGTTCTCCGCTTTCAGGCATTCCAACTCTTCCTTTTAGGACACCTGTTCCATGTCAATGTGACGTTGGACAAGGCAAGTCCTCATGGTCACTCAGGTCAGCTGGAGGCAGGAACTCTCTGGGTGAGGTTACTGCTGTAGCAGGTTCACCAAGAGAGGCAGCTGCAGGAGGTGAGCCAAAATGAAGCTTTGACTTCGCCCTCATTGGCCTGGGGCGTGGCTGGTCGAGACACTTTACATTTCTGCTTTGGCTGTGGCCGTGGCGATCCACAGCCTTTGAAGCACTATTACTGCAGCACATGGTGGCATTCTTTGTGAAAACTGGTGTATATTACATAGAAAAAAGTAGCAGAACGATGCAAGCATGATAGGAAATGAGCGCGACAGCAGTTTATTTTCAGTGGCTCGCTGGTTACTATGCGTGTTGCTATGTGCACACACATCAGGGACTCGGATGTCCAACCGTACCTACGCCATTTGGCATGACCAAATCGGCAGGCCTTTGCGAATAAACAGCAGTAAAGACGACTATATCAGCAATGGTTGTGAGTGTGCACACAGTTTGTTTTCAGCTGCAACCCAAAATGGCGACCATAACTATGCAGAAGTGACATAGGCCCGACTGTACCTATTGGTGAGGGGAAAAAGCATGTGCTAGCCTAAAGTTCATACAATGTCTATAAATATATTTTGGGAGGGGGTAAAGAATAGAATTGAAAAGATAATAATAATTATGGTAGACCTAAAATTATTTGTTATTATTATAATTATTATTACTTTGGCTCTATACCTAGAGAAGCATAACTATGCAAAACTGAATGTGCATTTATAGATCTCAGCATCTTGACAGCAAAACAGTGGGTAGCCTTGACCTGGAAAACTGTCAGCAGACCCAGCACCACCCTGTGGTTAAAGCAGAGGTTACCACTTGAAAGAATAACATATATCCATAAATCCAAGCAACAGTTGTTTGAGAAGATCTGGAGACCCTTTGTTAATTTTATAAAGGATGTGGATCTAACAGATGAAACTGTGGACTACTGAAAATGTGCACTATGCAGTTCCATGGTTTAAGTAAATATATGCCCCATACTGTTTCTAGGATCAGATTCTAGCATTCTAGGCCAAGATGAAAAACTGAATTATCTCAGGTGAGAAGAGATGTTTTTGATTATTTTTCTTTACTCATTTTTCTTCTACTTTATTCTTTTTGCTTTTGTGTGTTTTTGATATCTTGTTTGAATATAGGTACCATGTAGTACAATCAAGCAACAAACTCAAAAGCACAGTGAGACTGATGCAATTGTTGTATTGTCATGTATACAAACCCATAAATAAAAGTTTGTGGTTAAAAACAAATAAGTCCCTTTGGCTGCTCCCTTGTTTTCACTCGGGGTTGCCACAGCAAATCCAAGGTGGATCTGCATATTGATTTGGCACAAGTTTTACGCTAAATGCCCTATCTGATGCAACTTTAATAATTACTGTTAAAGTTGGAGGGGTTGGGGGTGCTCATTAGTTTGTCTTACAAATAAGTAAGATGAGTTTTATAACCACTATAAAAGTGCGCTTCAGGTGCATGCTTATGGCAACAGAACTTTGTGACAATTCTGAAACTGGTGGCATATTTAAAAAAAAAAAAATAAAAAAAAAGTGGACTAAGATGACTAGACCCCCCCTCCATCTGGAAAAAAAAAATATCTGAATCTTGGCAAACATTTTGTACGAATTTGTATGAACTACTTGGATTTCTGCACATGGCAGCACAAAGAGCAAACTGAAAGCCTTCATTGACCCACATTCAACACTGCATGACAATTCTGACAGCTGGCATTTTATTTGAATGGCTAATGAACATTGCTGATGTCAAATCTTAAACATCTTGTGAATACTTGCCCAACACGCCTCAAACAGGTTTGTGTTGTGGTGTACAGAGGTACACCACAAAAGAACTTTAATGATGTGCTGAAAGTATAGAGTTTATTAAATCAAGGGCTTACAGTATTTGTACACAACCAAATTGCTCATATGGGCAAGAGACACAACTAAGCTGATTTTTGGCTGTCAGCCCACGTTATTTTCACCAGAAGTTAACTTGTCACATGAATAAACAGTTGAGACATTGCTGCACATTTAAGCAGCTCATTTTTTTGTTTTGTTGTTTTGTTTTTTTGCTAGTGAGCAGCGTGACCATGTCAGGGCTTGTGGTAAATTTCCTACTTGAAACCCAAAAGTTTGGGGAAAAAAGACCTTTATAAATGTCAGAAATGCATGTTTTTGTTTTGTTTTTCTTTTGGCAGGCAGAGTTTTAACATCCTGGTATTATTAATCTAAAAATGTCAATTTTGAGAGTTTTGTGATTTGTGAGTTTTAAGATGCGTAAAACTCTCAAAAGTTTACACTTCCTAAATTTTTTTTCATGCTTTTGCTGTACTGACGGATGGAAACACAGTAATTTCTCTTGACAGGTACAAGTTGTGAGCAAAGTGCCATAAGTAACTGGACAAACTGGTTTTTCATGCAACTTTTTTCTTTGAACAAACCGGCATGAGACAAATATTTCCAAGTCATTGAATATGTCTTAAACTTACCAAAAAATAAAAAAAAATAAAAATAATACAACTGTGGTTTACCTCTACATGAGTTTGTCAGGTGCCTGTTCTCTGCCCACATACTTTCCACAGTTGTAAAATGTGGCATTTTTACTGTATGGTTGTGTGTCTGATAAGACAAATGAACATTTTTGTGTTGCAATGCATATTCCTGTTTGGTTCCTAACATCTGTCATCTTTGCGTTTTAATTTCTACCTCAGTTTTACCACATCTGTAATCAAAGCTGTGTCTGCCGTCGCCTGAACATGAACGTAGTTGTGTGGAGATGAGACCTGTGTTTGAGAGCTCATGTTAAACTATCAACTTGGCTAATGTGAAGCCACAGGGCATCATCACCATCTGTTCTCATACCCAGGTGGTTCATTTTATTTATTTATTTATTTTTAATTACTTTAATGACATTCAGCTTTATTTTCCTTCTTCTTCTTGCATGATTTCACAAAAATCCAAGCAGGGACACCCCCAAGGGTTTCTTCTCCCGTGGGTGGTCTAGCACTGTCTACAATCCACAGAAATGTGTGTGTGTGTGTTTTACTTAGAACAACAGTGGATTTGGTGACCACCAGACCCAAGCTCTGGAAATGAAAGAAACTGACAAGTTCATTTCAAGCTACAGTGCCTTACAGTATTCACCCTCTTGGGTGACACATTTTAATTTATGCTGTTTTCAACACATACGGTAGTGTTCAGAATAATAGTAGTGCTATGTGACTAAAAAGATTAATCCAGGTTTTGAGTATATTTCTTATTGTTACATGGGAAACAAGGTACCAGTAGATTCAGTAGATTCTCACAAATCCAACAAGACCAAGCATTCATGATATGCACACTCTTAAGGCTATGAAATTGGGCTATTAGTAAAAAAAAAAAGTAGAAAAGGGGGTGTTCACAGTAATAGTAGTGTGGCATTCAGTCTGTTTGTCAATTTTGTGGAACAAACAGGTGTGAATCAGGTGTCCCCTATGTAAGGATGAAGCCAGCACCTGTTGAACATGTTTTTCTCTTTGAAAGCCTGAGGAAAATGGGACATTCAAGACAATGTTCAGAAGAACAGCGTAGTTTGATTGATTAAAAAGTTGATGGGAGAGAGGAAAACTTATATGCAGGTGCAAAAAGTATAGGCTGTTCATCTACAATGATCTCCAATGCTTTAAAATGGACAAAAAAACAAAACAAAAAAAAAAAACAGAGATGCGTGGCGGAAAACGGAAAACAACCATCAAAATGGATAGAAGAATAACCAGAATAGCAAAGGCTCACCCATTGATCAGCTCCAGGATGATCAAAGACAGTCTGGAGTTACCTGTAAGTGCTGTGACAGTTAGAAGATGCCTGTGTGAAGCTAATTTATTTGCAAGAATCCCCCGCAAAGTCCCTCTGTTAAATAAAAGACATGTGCAGAAGAGGCTACAATTTGCCAAAGAACATATCAACTGGCCTAAAGAGAAATGGAGGAATATTTTGTGGACTGATGAGAGTAAAATAGTTCTTTTGGGGTCCAAGGGCCACAGACAGTTTGTGAGACGACCCCCAAACTCTGAATTCAAGCCACAGTTCACAGTGAAGCATGGTGGTGCAAGCATCATGATATGGGCATGTTTCTCCTACTATGGTGTTGGGCCTATATATCGCATACCAGGTATCATGAAGAGGTCATGTTGCCTTATGCTGAAGAGGACATACCCTTGAAATGGGTGTTTCAACAAGACAATGACCCCAAGCACACTAGTAAACGAGCAAAATCTTGGTTCCAAACCAACAAAATTAATGCCTCGCAGATGTGAAGAAATCATGAAAAACTGTGGTTATACAACTAAATACTAGTTTAGTGATTCACAGGATTGCTAAAAAAAAAGCAGTTTGAACATAACAGTTTTGAGTTTGTAGCATCAACAGCAGATGCTACTATTATTGTGAACACCCCCTTTTCTACTTTTTTTTTTTTACTAATAGCCCAATTTCATAGCCTTAAGAGTGTGCATATCATGAATGCTTGGTCTTGTTGGATTTGTGAGAATCTACTGAATCTACTGGTACCTTGTTTCCCATGTAACAATAAGAAATATACTCAAAACCTGGATTAATCTTTTTAGTCACATAGCACTACTATTATTCTGAACACTACTGTATACCACCCACCCACCCCCCCACAAAAAAATCAGACTCTGCATTAAGATTTCTAAAATTATCCTCAAACTGAAATCAAACAAGAGCAATCAGAGATTTCTGACATCCGCCAGTCCAGATCCAGCTCACCTCTAAAATGCAGTGGAGTCTTCCATGTGTAGCGGGATGAAGGTCCCGGGTCCTGATTGAAAAGCCGTTCCCGCTAGCTTGGCTACCGGGGAATTCCCCTTTGGCTGACCTGGTAAAGGAATGGTCTTTAGTGCGAGCCGTCCGGGTTCGATCCCACCGCCGTTCCGCCACGAAGGTCCTGTGGTTACACATGCCCTATATCTGTGGTGCAAATTTGGTGAGAATCTGTGAAGTAATTTTGACGTAATCCTTCAAAGCCTATATAAAGTGAAATCTTAATCCAGAATCCAGATCTGGATCCAGATCACCTCCAAAATGTATTGGAGTCTTCCATGGCCTAATATGTATCTGTGGTGAAAATGTTGTCAAAATTTGTGCAGTAGTTTTAACGTAATCTTGCGAACAGACAGACAAATAAATAAACGCAGATGATTTTATTACATCCTTGGCGGACGTAATCATTACAACTCTGATATAAATTAAATTAAAAAATATTGAAGCCTTTAGTATAATAAAAGTAAATCATCACTTTTATGGTGTTTACTCTGGACAAGTCAGGAGATGGATATTTACATTTCCAATTCACTTAATATGTCTCGTACTTCATTTACGTTGGTCATTAAAAGTTAGTCATGCCATATGGTCAATGTTCAGTCCAAATTTTGTAGCATGCACAGACATATTGCAGTTGTGTACTCCCTTCCTGGCCAGTAGAGATAATAAATGCCATCATCTTGCAACTTCCCACATTCTGTGCATACAGTGAGGACATTCTGTTCCAAATCTGGTGAACTTTGATGATGATAACTATGTTTTGTCTATGTAATATCCACCAAGTCACACATGACCACTCTGAAGGTGTTACATTCTTCTCTGACTACAATTTTTGTATTTTGCATCAGAAGTTACACAACACTGCGGTGGAGTGAGTGGAGAAGGATTTTCTAAGAAAAAAAAACCAGAAGCAGATTTGATTTGAAACTTCAAGTTGTGGAAGTTGTGATTGCGTTGGGATCTCCATGTCTCAGCTGCAATCACGATAATTTGTGTTGGATGAAGGAAACACAATTTCCTCATTTTGGAAACGCACCGTTTATTTCACTCGTAAATTCGACATATTCATCGTTCAGTAAATGGACTGCATTTATACAGTGCTTTTCCATCTGCATCAGATGCTCAAAGCTCTTTATAATAATGACTCACATTCACCCCGATGTCAGGGTGCTGTCATACAAGGCACTCACTACACACCAGGAGCAACTAGGGGATTAAGGGCCTTGCCCAAAGTGCCCTTAGTGATTTTCCAGTCAGGCTGGGATTTGAACCAAGGATCCTCTGGTCTCAAGCCCAATGCTTAATCACTAGATCATCACCTCCCCAGTATCATCATTGTAGAAGCTTTATTTCACAGATGTCACAGACCTTATATGCAGCTCTGTCGTATGTACAACAGGAACATACAAAGGAGACAGGAAACATCAGTAGGTGAGACAGCATGATGCACAGAGTACACATTGGCAATTACAGGAAACAGTTTTATGTTCACAGATAAGAAAACAGACAATTTCTCAACCCCACGTAGGGGTCCTTGATTTGCACATCCTGCAGGGGCACTGACGGGAAGTCATCAATATGAGCATCTCGGCTCGTTAACACATGTATGGCAGGGCGCACCCTGTAACCACAAGTGGAGACGGCTTGGTATTTGCATAGCTGGCATACAGCGACCTTCGTGTGTGTAGAATACACACTGCATGCCTCGCGTGTTAACACATGCAAGACATAGGACCCTTGTTTGCGCTCCGCACATCAGGGTGTGTTAACCGATTAGAAAACAGACAGCTGATCACTCAGTTATAGTGAATTTTGTGCAAAACATGATGAAGAACCACTATGAGTCCTCTGTACTGGAGCATTGGAGGCACAGTGGTGTAAAGGAGCCACAGATCTCTGCTGTGGGGGCCACTGTTGAGTCGGGGGTGTAAAGCTCTGTAAAGCTTGAGGTGAGCTACCTTGAGACAGCCCGTTGAAGTGCGCCCAGCTTCGCCGCCTATGTTGACCACAAAGTTTTTGTCTGCCGTTACAATACGTGAAACGGGCTGTCGTGAGGAGGCTGTAGTGGTCCTCTGTGAGCGTATTCCGCTGGGCTGTCGTAGGGAGGCTGTAGTGGTCCTCTGTGAGCGTATTCCGCTGGGCTGTCGTAGGGAGGCTGTAGTGGTCCTCCGTGACCAACCCCTAGAACAAGAACACAGGGGACAGTGGTAAGGAAAAACTCCCTCTGATGATAATGAGGAAGAAACCTCAAGCAGACCAGGCTCAGAGGGGTGACCCAGTGCTTAGGCCATTCTAACAAAAAACAGCAATCACATACCTTGAAATGTTATCAGAAAGCAGCAAGAACTTGTACCAAAGCAGCATTTGCCAAGGGGGGATATTATGCTCTCAGAGCACTTTTATTAAGGTAAGGTATTTTGGTAAGGTTAGTTCTTACTGGCGTAAAGTGCCTTGATTCGATTTTCTTGTGATCTGGTACTATATAAATATAAGTGAATAGTATATTGATGTGTATGTCTGTGTGTCGACATGTAGTAGTGAATTAGTATTTATGTAAATATGACTGATTAGAATTGTTGGACTTGTTGTACTAGCAGGGATGGGCGCTAATAAGCTTTGCTTCAGCCCACACCCTTTTGGACTCACTAGTTTTGTCTGTGTTTGTTTGTGGAATTGTTCATTTTTTTCTATTTGAATATTTTGTGTGCTGAATTACTGTTATTATTAAGTCGGAATACACAGTATGTTTGAAGCAGGACTCACTTTAGCTCTTTGTTGGATTTGTGCATTCAGCTGTAGTGTTTCTGTTCTCAACTGAAAGTTTGTCATCCTAATAATTGCAGGCTTTTCTGGAAAAATATGGCTACCTCCATCAGGACAACCACATACACAACTCAGTGGAGGTGCAGTCAGCCATCCGGTAAGTCACACAGCTCTCACCACATATGACACACGCGTGACACATCATTAATTATGAAATCACCCCAGCTTTCAGTGACATATAGCCTGCTATCTCTCTGATGGACCTGGGCTGTTTACACATTTTAATTTATGCCACAGATTTTCAATAATATTCAGGTCTGGGGACTGAGATGGCCATTCCAGAATGTTGTACTTGTTCCTCTGCATGAATGCCTCAGTAGATTTTGAGCAGTGTTTAGGGTCATTGTCTTGTTGAAAGATCCAGCCCTGGTGCAACTTCAACTTTGTTACTGATTCATGAACATTGTTCTCAAGAGTCTGCTGATATTGACTGGAATCCATGTGACCCTCAACTTTAACAAGATTCCCAGTACCTGCACTGGCCACACAGCCACACAGCATGATGGAACCACCTCCAAATTTTACTGTAGGTAGCAAGTGTTTTTCTTGGAATGCTGTGTTCTTTTTCTGCCATGCATACCGCCCCTTGTTATGTCCAAATAACTCAATTTTAGTTTCATCAGTCCATAGCACCTTATTCCAAAACGAAGCTGGCTTGTCCAAATGTGCTTTAGCATACCTCAAGCGACTCTGTTTGTGGCGTGTATGCAGAAAAGGCTTCCTTTGCATTACAGCATCATACAGCATCTATTTGTGCAAAGTGTGCTGCATAGTTGAACAATGCACAAACACACTATCTGCAGCAAGATCATATTGTAGGTCTTTGGAGCAGGTCTGTGGGTTGACTATGACTGTTCTCACCATCCTTCACTTCAGCTTATCTGAGATTTTTCTTGGCCTGCCACTTCGGGCCTTAACTAGTACTGTGTCTGTGCTCTTCCATTTCCTCACTATGTTCCTCACAGTGGAAACTGACAGCTGAAATCTCTGAGATAGCTTTTTGTATCCTTCCCCTAAACCATGATGTTGAACAACCTTTGTTTTCAGGTCATTTGAGAGTTGTTAAGAGGCTCCCATGTTGCCACTCATTAGAAGAGATGCAAAGAGGGGAAACATTTGCAAATGGCCACCTTAAATACCCTTTCTCATGATTGGATTCACCTGTGTAAGGAGGTCAAGGGTCAATGAGCTTACTAAACCAATTTTGTGTTCCAATAATTAGTGCTAAATTTATTCAAATCAATAAAATGACAAGGGTGCCCAAATTTATGCACCTGCTTAATTTTGTTTAAATAATTATTGCACACTTTCTGTAAATACTAGAAACTTCACTTCACTTCTCAAATATCAGTGTGTTCTTCTGCTATATGATATATTTAACTGAAATTTCTGATCCATACAACCAATGATTTATAAAGGAAAATCATGAAAATCATCAGGGGTGCCCAAACTTTTTTATATACAGCTGTAACTCTGGTGCTCTCTTCCCTTCACTGGCTTCTGGTTAAGTACAGGATTGATTTTAAGATTCTTTTATTTGTTTTTAAGTCTCTGAATGGGCTGGCCCCAGAACACTTGTCTGACCTTATTAGGTTGCACCAACCCTCCAAAGGCGTTAGGTCAGTGAACCACGCTTCTAGATATTCCTCGAACCTTCTTAAAAATCCAAGGAGATCAAGCCTTTGCGGTTGTGGCTCCCACTTTGTGGAACGTGCTACCTTTCAGTGTGGACTGTGAATATAGCCTCTCCGATTTCAAAAGCCTTCTCTCACCTTGGCCTTTGGCTGAGTAAAACCACTTTTATTGGGTATTTTATCTGTTTTATTCCACTGTACCATTGTTGTTATTTTTTATTGTTTTATTGCTTTTATTGTTTTTTTATTGCTGTGCCTATTTTATTGTAAAGCACTTTGGGAGGTCTTTGACTGCGTAAATGTGCTATATAAATAAAGCTGACATTGACAGGTTTACTAACAGTATACCTCTTTTAAACTAAAAACAAATGCGTATACTTTCAGTTTACTCATGTACTTATTAGATGTATAGTTAACAGATTATGCTTAAAGTACATTGTGTTTACACTGGCAATTATTATAAATTTCTGTACTTGGTGTGTACTGACAAATAAACAGAAAATCTAAGTATACTTGGCATATGCAGACAAGTGTACTTATAGCTATAAGAAGCAAGTGTCTTCAGGTAACACATAAACCATATGCTGTAAAGCTGCAGACTTCATTCTCTGGGGGGTGGGGGAGTGATTCTGTAACCAGAGGGACCTTGGATCAAATCCACATCAGACTGGAATGTCATTTAAGTACCTTGGGTATAGTGTACTTTCATAAACAATAAAGTCAGATATGAATATATAACTACACAGGCCCGGATCCAGACCGGTTTGGACCGATGCAATTGCATCGGTCAAATTTATATCTGAAATTCTGAAATTTCCCCATTGAGGATGAATAAAGGCTTTTCTTATCTTTTTTTTTACGCATCGTTCGTCATTGATAAGAAAAAAAAAAAACTTCAATAATCCTTAATAATGCTTCGATTCAATGACTCGTGGCTCTTTGATTCGCTGCTCTTCAGATGCGGTAAGTCCGCTTCTTAACACCTCGCAAAGCCATTAAAATATCATGAGTCACTTTTGTGTGGATTAAAGTCACTAACTGGGACTCTTGTCTTGTTGCTGTCAAGAAACGAGAATCGTCCTCCGTTCTGTTCAGTTTCAGTTTATTTGCCATTTGCAGTAAAACTACATTGGAAAAAACGTGGCAAGAGCTTAGTGTGCATAAACATACATTTTAAAGACATGGACACAAAGACATAAATAATAAATGAATAAATAACACTTGCCACAATAAAAGCAATAAGAGCAATAAGAGATAATAAAAAACAGTAAAGTGCTTGTCAGTCAGTGTGCACAGTTCAAAGCCATAACAGCTTGTGGAAAGGAGCTGTTTACATGGCGAGACGTGGTGCATTTAATGGAATGATAGCGTTTCCCTGAAGGAAGGAGCTCAAATATGTTCTTAGCAGGATGGGTGGGGTCATTAATGATCAGTAATGCCCGCGAAAGAAGCCTGCCTTTAAAAATGTCCTCCAGGGCTGGCAGCTCACAGCCTATTACCCTGCAAGCAGAACGCACCACTCTGTTTAAAGCTTTTTTTTCTTTACATGTAAGATTTCTAAACCACGCAGAGATACAGTTTATAAGGAGACTTTCAACAGCACAGTGATAAAAGTTTAAAAGAATGTGCTTATTTAGAGTAAACTCCTTAAGTTTGCGTAGAAAATAGAGCCGCTGTCTGGACTTTTTGGCAATAGTTTGAGTGTTAGCATGCCAGCTCAAATCATTAGAAAGGGTCACACCAAGAAATTTCACACTGTCAACCCTCTGTACCTCTGTGTTGTTAATAATAATAGGCAAGTGAACATTACTTTTCTCAAAGTCAATAATCAGTTCATTTGTTTTGGAAGTGTTAAGAACTAAATGATTTTGTTCACTCCACTGGACTACATACTGTACCTCTGACCGATAGAGTCATCACCATCTGAATTAACAAGACCAATAACAGTAGTATCATCTGCATATTTGATGACCATATTATTGGGAAAAGACGCAACACAATCATATGTGTACAAAGTGTAGAGCAGAGGACTTAAAATACATCCTTGCGGAGAACCTGTATTCACAAGAAGTACATTTGAAAAACAGTTGTTAATTTTAACCCTCTGTGGTCTACCAGTTAAAAAGTTTAAAATCCATTTGCAAATGGCATCACATAAGCCAAGAGTTTTCAATTTGTGAATGAGCTGCACTGGAACAAGGGAATTAAAGGCAGAACTGTAGTCATTCGGACATAAGATTTTCCTTTATCCAAGTGCTTATACACAGAGTTCAGCATGAAGGAGATGGCATCTTCGACACTCCTGTTGCATCTGTAAGCAAATTGGAGCAGGTCCACAGACACTGGTATTTGACTTTTAATATAGTCCAACACCAGACGCTCAAATGTCTTCATTAAAACAGAAGTTAAGACCACAGGCCGATAGTCATTAAAACAGGTCACAGGCATCTTCTTAGGTACTGGTATTATGTCTGACTTTTTAAAAGATAAGAGAACAGTGCAGTACCTCAGTGACAAGTTAAAAAGGTCTGTTAAAACAGGAGCTCGCTGCTCTGCACACAGTTTGAGCACCCGGGGTGGGATTCTGTCCGGTCCAGGGGCCTTCCTCACCTTGGTCCCTTTGGATTTCCTCCAGAGTGATGGTAAGTCCACTCTGCTCAACTGAAAAGACAACAGACTCAGTGTTCCCAGTTTCAAATCTACAATAAAACTGATTAAGTTCATTTGGCAATGAGGGATCAAAGTCAGTAATGCTCGCTCCTTTAGGTTTCCAGGAGGTTGCAGCATTCAGTCCTTCCCACATTAGATGTGGGTCATCTGCATTGAGGTAACCTTCCATTTTGTCACCCCAGGAGCGTTTTGCGGCTCTGATAGACCGCTCCAAAGAGTATGTGGCTTGCTTGCACGCAGCATGGTCACCAGATTTAAAAGCCCCAGCACACTCCTTTAATTTTTGTCTCACATCAGCATTAATCCAAGGTTTCTGACTAGAATGATGTGTGATAACCCTCTGTGAGACAAATATATCGATGCAAAAATTAATATATCTAGTAATGGCATCGCAATATTCGTCCAGATCCTGGAGTCCAACACCTCCAAACGTGTCCAACACCTCCAAACGCTGCGCGTCTCTCTGCTGAGATAGAGTCCGGTCGGAATTAATAACTTCAAAATGAATTGCCGCTTTAAATAAAGTGACACCTCTTTCCAAACGTTGTAATACAGACAAGAAACTACAATCGACTAAAACGTTTTTTTCCTCCCAAAATGAAACGTGCTGTATTTTTTTACAAATTACATCCTGAAGTGAAGCACAGCTGCAAGAATCAGCTCAGATATATGGAAAAACATTCATGCCAATAATGTCTGAAAGGAAATGCTTTTGACAAAAACTACAGATTTTGTTTATTCCTATTTATGTCCAGAGATCAAGGATCCACCATGTAGAGTTTATTATGTCCAAAGTTTAAGGATCCAGTGACAATTTCATATTTATTTACTTTAAGACTCAATAAAATGTTCAATTTCTATTCAATTTCAATTTAATCGGCTTATTAAAGTGCCAAATCACAGTTGTGATATGTGTACAATTGTGATGTATTTGTTTTAGTATATTTAGTCATGGACATGATGAATATTGTTACCTGCTGGACTGTTTCTAATTTTGATTGGTATCAATGGAAAATGTCTTCTGTGAACTGTCTGTATCTCAATATTATTAAGAATATATGCAGTCATATTTTTATTGATTTTATCAACTGAAAAAAAATCACATATAGATTCAGGTATAACTGAAAGATTTTGGTAATAAATTTGATCCTGTTTACAGTCAATTTTTATTATAGTGTTTTTTTAGGACTTCATATTTATATAAATAAGTGTTCACTATGGTCTATGAAGTATAATAAATATATTAAAAGAAGTGTGACAGTGTATGTTGCACACGAATAAAAGAATGAAGATTATTGAATAACAAGATGCGTACGATTTTTATTTTATCATTGTGCAAAAATGCATGTCAGATTTTCACTCTGGATCCAGCCCTGCCACAGTAGTACTTATAAGCTCACTTGAACCGTAAAAACAAAATTTGTTGTGTATTCAGACTTTACTACTACATTTAAAGTGTACTCACAAATATACTTTCATAAACCACACAGCCAATTCAGACCCAAGAAGTACTGAAACAGTACAGTTAGTTATATGTTATGAAGTGCACTGGGCATCAAAATCCAGCTCCTTGCGCGAGTCGTGCCACATGGAGAGTGGATCAAGTTGGGTTGAAAGGCAGGGGGACCTTGTGTGATCTGTGGCCTCTACAGTGGTCTTGAAGGCCCAACAGCCATTGGACAAGGCTGAGGATCTATCAAGCACCATGTGTTTGTTGGTGTGTAACGAATTTCCCACGATAAACAAACCCACGCACAGGCGTCTCTAGACTGAACCTGGATGGTGATTTTCTATGCTGTGCTGCACATAAAGTGTGCTTAGGATGTAAACCTTTTAACGCATCAACTTTAAGTATTTTTTTTGTTGGCAAGGGGTGTAAATAGAATATCGTGCACAGCACAGAAGTTCATTTTGGCTCAGGTTGGTTTGGTTTTTGCAAACTGTTTCTCTTTTGTTTTCTGGCACTAAATGACTTCTGCAGGGAGTTCCAGTGGCTGTCACGCCTTCCTGTCACTGGAAAACTGGACAGCGCCACCCAGAGGCAGATGGCAGAGCCCCGCTGCGGCGTGTCGGATGAAGGCAGTCAGAAGACATGGGCTCAGCGGTTAAACGTCATCTTCACAGGAAGGCGACCACAACGCCACAGGAAACGATCTGCTCCTCAAGGTAGAGGTGTGTGCTTGTGTGTGCGTGTGTGTGTTAAAACATTGTATATGTTTATTTTGTGTGGCCCTGTGACAGACTGGTGTCCTGTCCTGGGTGTACCCCACCTCACGCTCTATGACTGCTGGGATAGGCTCCAGCCCCCCTACAACCCTTAATTGGACTAAGCGGTTGAAGATGAGTGTGTGTGTGTTTATTTTGAGCACCTTAATACTTCCATACCCTATATGTGGCTCAAGGTTCCGCTTTGCTTTTTAATCAAAGTGCCTCATTCCCTAACTAATCCTGCAAAGTTCTCACTGTTGACCAGTGTTCTGGCTTTCTTTGTGTTGTTTGGCTCTTTAAATTACTCCAGAAAATTACAGCGACTCATTGCAATTTATTTTTTCTGATTTTAGGTGTAACAAAAGCACTCAGTGGTGAACAGTTGAGCTCATGGTAAAATGTTGCTGATCTGAAGGAGTTTTGAGAGCAGCTGAGTGTCTGAACACAGCCAAAAGTCCTGCAGATTTCAGGGATAGATTTAAAGTAATTATACGTAATCTCTTCCGCTCATAGTTTGCAGCATTTTACAGAGACCTCAGAGGGTAAACAAGCGGTGTAATTTCTGTTTTTCCAACACAAGACCTAATGGCTGTCATGATAAGGAGCTGGCTTGCCTATATGTGGACCTGAGTTCAAATCCAGCTCATGTTACCCATCTGTGTCCTTGGACAAGATGCTTAATCTACTTTGTCTCAGTCTACCGAGCTGTAAATGGGTGCTGGCATTGCCTGGGGAAGTAACCTGCTTCCTGTCCAGGGGAAGTCACAGATTCAGACTTTTGACAGGAAGCAGAAAGTTTCACCACATTACACCCATTTTGTCATCTCTTCACTGGCTTCCTGTCCATGTGAGATCAGATTTTAAGGTTCTGCTACTAACCTATAAAACTGTTCACGGACTGGCACCTCCCTACTTAGCTGACTTAATTAAACCCTACGTACCGGCCCGGGCTCTGTGTTCTCAGGATGCAGGACTACATTGTGTCCCTGGGGTGAATAAAAAGTCTGCAGGTCACAGAGCTTTCTCTTATTGTGCCCCTGTTCTGTCAAATCATCTCCCAGCATCAATAAAACAATAAGATTCTGGACTTTCAAGTTCAGACTTAAGAGCAATTATTTTCCCTTTCGCATGGCTAGCATACTGGCATAGTATGTTGCTGTGCTTATTACTCTTGTAAATTAATTTTATTAGGAGATGGAGCGGGCCGTGGCCTCAACTTTATCTAAATTCTGTGTCTTTTAGTGAAGCTTAGGGCTAGTGCCCGGCGATCACCTTAGTATTTCTTCTGTTTTTCTTGTTGCTTAATGCTGACAAATTATTCTGTATTTGTTGTCTTTCCGATGCCTGATTCTGTTTTTTCATCTCTGTTTGAGGTGCGGCTCCATCCAGAGATGGGAGTGGTGTCTGTTTCTGCAACCCTCCTGTCCTGTGCACCGGCAACATTTCCTGTATACGTGGTGTGTCCATAAAGTAACGGTCCTTTTTATTTTTTTTTAAACTATATGGATTTCATTCATGTTTTTACATCAGACATGCTTGAACCCTCGTGCGCATGTGTGAGTTTTTCCACGCCTGTCGGTGACGTCATTCACCTGTGAGCACGTTTGGACATGCCTGTCTCGGCTTTCAGTGCTTACCAGTCGAGTGAGTATAAGAGAACTTGTGGAGAGCTGGACATGTCCCAACTTGTCCTCTAACACTCCGAAACGGAGGTGTTCCTTTGTCTCGCTTCATCAGCGAATCGGTCGTGACGCGCGAAGCCTCCGCGCGGCTTTCCATGACAAAATCTCTTGTTAAAAGTGAAATCTGACAGAAAATGGCTGATGTCCAGCTCTTGTGATAACCAGAGAAAGAGCACACGATGGTCTCGTATCCACAGAGCCATCAGCTTAGAAATGATCCAGTGGTTTGTGCCGTGACGTCGCAGCTCGGAGCGCGGCGCACCGACCGTCCTTAAAGGGCTCCTTAAAGCTGTAGTTAAAGTCCTTATTCTCTGTGAAGCCCATAAAATTTTCACCAAAAGCCAGATAAATTTTTCGAATGGTTTCCAGGTGCCAGTCTCTAACAGCTTCTGAAAAAATTCTGATGGAAAAAAGTCATTTTCATTCCGCCATTTCCAGACAATGAAAATCCGATGAGGGGGCGGGACCACTCCTTCCACAAGGCGTGCTCACAGGCGAATGACGTCACCGACAGGCGTGGAAAAACTCGAGAGTTCAAGCATGTCTGACGTAAAAACATATGAATGAAATCCATATAGTTTAAAAATAAATAAATAAAAAGGACCGTTACTTTATGGACAGAGGTTTCTTCCTCAAATCATCAGAGGGAGTTTTTTCTTACCACTGTCGCCTCTGTGCTTGCTGTGGGGGTTGGTAAGGTTAGACCTTACTTGTGTGAAGCGCCTTGACGCAACTTTGTTGTGATATGGCACTATGTAAAAGAAAATGAATTGAAATTCTCATTCACTTGATGCTACAGAATCCAGAGATGAGCACTGGCACAGAGGCTCCCTGGGCTTACTACTTCTTACTGTGCTGTTTTAAGCACATTTTTTTGTACATAAAGCAAAAAAGAAGTAGCTAATATTTATAAATATTAATTGACCCAGCTATCTTAGCTAATTATAGGCCAATTTCCAACCTTCCTTTTCTCTCAAAGATTCTTGAGAGGGTAGTTGTAAAACAGCTAACTGATCACCTGCAGAGGAATGGTCTATTTGAAGAGTTTCAGTCAGGTTTTAGAATTCATCATAGTACAGAAACAGCATTAGTGAAGGTTACAAATGATCTTCTTATGGCTTCGGACAGTGGACTTATCTCTGTGCTTGTTCTGTTGGACCTCAGTGCTGCTTTTGATACTGTTGACCATAAAATTTTATTACAGAGGTTAGAGCATGTCATAGGTATTAAAGGCACTGCGCTGCGGTGGTTTGAATCATATTTGTCTAATAGATTACAGTTTGTTCATGTAAATGGGGAATCTTCTTCACAGACTAAAGTTAATTATGGAGTTCCACAAGGTTCTGTGCTAGGACCAATTTTATTCACTTTATACATGCTTCCCTTAGGCAGTATTATTAGACGGTATTGCTTAAATTTTCATTGTTACGCAGATGATACCCAGCTTTATCTATCCATGAAGCCAGAGGATACACACCAATTATCTAAACTGCAGGATTGTCTTACAGACATAAAGACATGGATGACCTCTAATTTCCTGCTTTTAAACTCAGATAAAACTGAAGTTATTGTACTTGGCCCCACAAATCTTAGAAGCATGGTGTCTAACCAGATCGTTACTCTGGATGGCATTTCCCTGATCTCTAGTAATACTGTGAGAAATCTTGGAGTCATTTTTGATCAGGATATGTCATTCAAAGCGCATATTAAACAAATATGTAGGACTGCCTTTTTGCATTTACGCAATATCTCTAAAATCAGAAAGGTCTTGTCTCAGAGTGATGCTGAAAAACTAATTCATGCATTTATTTCCTCTAGGCTGGACTATTGTAATTCATTATTATCAGGTTGTCCTAAAAGTTCCCTAAAAAGCCTTCAGTTGGTTCAGAATGCTGCAGCTAGAGTACTGACGGGGACTAGCAGGAGAGAGCATATCTCACCCGTGTTGGCCTCTCTTCATTGGCTTCTTGTTAATTCTAGAATAGAATTTAAAATTCTTCTTCTTACTTATAAGGTTTTGAATAATCAGGTCCCATCTTATCTTAGGGACCTCGTAGTACCATATTACCCCATTAGAGCACTTCGTTCTCAGACTGAGGGTTTACTTGTAGTTCCTAGGGTTTGTAAGAGTAGAATGGGAGGCAGAGCCTTCAGCTTTCAGGCTCCTCTCCTGTGGAACCAGCTCCCAATTCAGATCAGGGAGACAGATACCCTCTCTACTTTTAAGATTAGGCTTAAAACTTTCCTTTTCGCTAAGGCTTATAGTTAGGGCTGGATCAGGTGACCCTGGACCATCCCTTGGTTATGCTGCTTTAGACGTAGATTGTGGGGGGGTTCCCATGATGCACTGTTTCTTTCTCTTTTTGCTCCGTATGCATCACTCTGCATTTAATCATTAGTGATCGATCTCTGCCCCCCTTCACGGCATGTCTTTTTCCTGGTTTTTTCCCTCAGCCCCAACCAGTCTCAGCAGAAGACTGCCCCTCCCTGAGCCTGGTTCTGCTGGAGGTTTCTTCCTGTTAAAAGGGAGTTTTTCCTTCCCACTGTTGCCAAGTGCTTGCTCATAGGGGGTCGTTTTGACCGTTGGGGTTTTTCATAATTATTGTATGGCCTTGCCTTGCAATATGGAGCGCCTTGGGGCAACTGTTTGTTGTGATTTGGCGCTATATAAGAAAAAAGTTGATTGATTGATTGATTGATAAATAAGTCACACATTATACCTTAAATATAATCCCCTTTCCTTGATAAAGCTACATCATTTCCTATAGATGGTCTGTAATGTATAAGAAAATTTGATTCATCAGATGTCATCAGGTACTTACAGTCATTGTATTAGTGACTGATTGTTGGGTTTTCTTTTGTTTTTGGAAAAGGAGGTTTGTAACTTGAAAAATGTGTTCTTGAATTATGTAAAAACATGCATTTTCATTTTGTTGGAATGAGAATGTCAGAACATTTCAGATTAGATTTTCTATTGACTTATTGATCAGCTCAGGTCTGGGATCGTGCACTGGTGCTGTTACTGTCACATCCACCCACCATGTAACCATCTGGATGGATCGGGTCAGCTATGGCAACCACCCAGGCAGACCACTGGACCACCCCCCACCTCGTGAAAGTAACCATCTATCGGCCACAGTCAGATGATGTGTGTTTATTTTGTGTGGCCCTTTGACAGACTGGGCCACACCATGACAAATGTGTCAAATGAACACCAGTCAAGTGTTCATTTGACACAAACGTATTCCAGTGGTACCCAAGGATCCTCCAAAGAGACCTGGTACCAAAATATCCAGTCACTGTCTTAGGTCACTGGTTGGCATCTAAGTATTACAACCATACATTAAGACAGGAAACACCAGGACCTGAAAGACTTGGACCTTTGTTCTCCTTCAAAGATATCAGCATCGCCAAAGTCCCAGAGACGTGAATGTCACTGCTGAGATAAGTGAATATCTCTACAAGTTCAATACTTTCACCACGTATAGTTACACTTCTGATGACTGAGTCTAGGAAGTCATTAAAAGCCTGGGTCTTGGTCTTAATCTACAATCACAAACCCAGACACTTAGACTCCTTACTCAGCTTCTTATTTATTTTAATTTCTTTCTTTATTTTTTGGTGTGGATTCAGATCCTCTTGCAAAGTGAATAGTTGTGTTTCCATGTGCACCGCAGATGATGTTTGTTGTGCACTGTCACACACTGGTAACCAGCTTGCTTGAGTTTTACATGTGAAGTCTCTGCATTCCTCTCTGTCACTGAAGATGTTGGCTCACACTTCGGGAATGCAGCAGCGGCTGATGCCTGTTCGAGGCAGTACCTGACATGTTCCATCTGCTGAAGTCATCTGTGTCTCACTGGCTCCTCTGCTGGCTATTTGGTGAATGGTCTGTTGGCTGCAGCCTTGTGAAAGACAAACTCTTCAATATTAGTGTAGTCTCAATAATGACTCATAAAGGGCAGCGGTTGGTATTACACAAAAAGGAACTTTTATGGCAGATGGTTTTGTATCCTAAGATGTCAGTTCTTTCAAATCTGGAATCATGAATAATTTGATGGTGTTTACTCTCTTGATTTGCATTTAAAAACTATTTTCCCTCCAGAAATAGATTTATCCAACTACATTTCACCAGTGTGGACTCTGATCTTGTGGGTTATACTTTATCAACTGAAACACCTTTCAGGATGATTTAATCTGTATCTTTTGAAGACCAGTCAAACATATTTTTTAGTTTACCAAAAAATTTTGTTTATACCAAAATGATGTTCTTTATGTTCTCAAAATATTCACTCTGCAAAGTCATTATATCAGAAAAGATACTGCAAAATCACAGATTTTTTTTTATTTATATGGTACTTGGTACACCTCTCTTTTTCTTTTCCGTCTCATAAAAAGTAAAGAACTGGGATAAAGAGCTGTTTACAAATTTCACCATAAAGAAAATCTTCACGTTTTTGTTGTGACTGACCACTTCAGCAGGTGATTCCACTGATAAATGGAAATGGATCTCATTTCTAGAGCACTGTTCAATGTGATGCAGACATTCAAAATTCCATACAGTGTTGCCATACATTCAGGCGTTCACACACTGATGTCAGGGTGCTGCCATACAAAGTGTGGGCACACTGGGAGCAACGGAGCCTGTTGCTTGAGGGCATCATAGTGATTTTCCTTTGATCAGGGAATTTGAACCCATGACCTTCTGTTGACAAGCCTGCTTTTCTAACCTTTAGATTTTTTTGTCTGAAAAGTGAAAGTCCTATATGTGTATAGGACTTTCACTTCTACTGGTGCCGATACTTATCCCCAAATAATATAAAATGAAGCACATAAGAGTCTATGGAATGAAGATGGTCTCCTTCATTTCTCAGTTTTTTAGAAATGCCCACTCCACACAGCTTTACCGCACAGTACCATACTGTGTGTATTTCTTGATTGAACTAAATGAAGTCCAGGACATATTCAGTGACTTGAAAATGTTGGTATGTCCATCCCCTTGTAAAAGTGAGTGATGAAATCTTAAGGCTAAAAACCAACTACATTTTGACAAACACTAATACAACCTAAAATCATCCAAAATGTTGGAAGTGTATGGAAATTGGGAAGAAGCGGAAAGAAATGAACTGCAGTGTTTCTTATGTTGCCATGTTGTCCTTTTTGGAGGATTTAAAATATGTTTTAGCAGTGAGGATTCCAAGCAATGAAGTGTTTCAGGTGTTATTTTGTGCGATTGTTTCTGCAAATACAACCCCAATTCCAATGAAGTTGGGACATTGTGTAAAAAGTAAATAAAAGGGTGATTCTTAGACTACGGGCACTTATTATGTTCTTTGATCATATTGTATGAAAAACAGAAAAAAGGGGAAATTTCACACTTTTATAGTTATCTTTACAATGAAAGTGTGTTAAGAAATTTGTTCTAGTAGTCTATGATGACTTTTTCACCTTTTTTCAGCATCATTATATGCAAATATTGCCGTTTTGTACTTGTCCCACACCCAGACTTTTGATCTTCAATGATAAAAATGAATGGTAAAGAAACGTTTTTTTCTAATGTTTTAAAATATCTCTGAATAAAATATCAGTAAAATAATCAAATCATAATTGGGGTATTCAATGTCATACAACTGTTGTGATTTTTTTTAAACAAAATGTAGTTGTCCCACACTACTGCCGGAATTTCCACCACAACATTGTAATGTCCCTTTAAACAGTTTGTATGAAAGATTGTTTGGGTAGTTTCTATGGAGATAAACAGTGACATCAGAGCACATGTATATAGTGCCAAATCACAACAAACAGTTGCCCCAAGGCGCTTTATATTGTAAGGCAATGGTGTGGTGGAAATTACATTTACAAGGCCAATAGTGCCCGTAGTTAAAGAATCACCCAAAAACAGAAAGCAATGATTTGCAAATCCTCTTCAACATATATTCAATTGAATACACCATAAAGACAAGATATTTAATGTTCAAACTGATAGACTTTTTTGTTTTTGTGCAAATATTTGCTAATTTTGAAATGCATGCCTGCAACACGTTTCAAAAAAGTTGGGACGGGGCAATAAAAGACTGGGAAAGTTGATGAAAGAACACCTAATTGGAAACAGGTGAGTGTCATGTTTGGATACAAAAGGAACATCCCCAAAAGGCTCAGCCGTTCATAAGCAAAGATGGGGCGAGGATCACCACTTTGTGAACAGCTGCATGAAAAAACAGTCCAACAGTTTAAGAACGATGTTTCTCAACGTTCAATTGCAAGGAATTTAGGAATTCCATCATCTACAGTCTATAAAATAATCAGAAGATTCAGAGAATCTGGAGAACTTTCTACATGTAAGCGGCAAGGCCGAAAACCAACATTGAATGCGTACTAGAATGGTCTGCCTGCAGTCCAGACCTGTCGCCCATTGAAAATGTGTGGAGCATTATGAAGCGCAAAATACGACCACAGAGACCCTGGACTGTTGAACAATTGAAGTCGTACATCAAGCAAGAATGGGAAAGAATTCCACCTACAAAGCTTCAACAATTAGTGTCCTCAGTTCCCAAATGCTTATTGAGAGTTGTTAGAAGGAAAAGTGATGTAACGCAGTGGTAAACATACCACTGTCCCAGCTTTTTTTAAACATGTTGCAGGCATCCATTTCAAAATGAGCAAATATTTGCACAAAAACAATAAGGTTTACCAGTTTGAACATTAAATATCTTGTCTTTGTGGTGTATTCAATTGAATATAGGTTGAAGAGGATTTGCAAATCATTGTATTCTGTTTTTATTTACATTTTACACAACATCCCAATTTAACTGGAATTGGGGTTGTACGTCTTAAAGTATGCAACAGTACACCTGAGTGTTATATTTTTCATTTCAAAATTCTCCACATATTTTCTATTGGGGACAGGTCAAGACTGCAGGCACAACAGTCCTGTATCCGTACCCACTTCTTCTGCAGCCGTGCCTTTGTAATGAGTGCAGAATGTGATTTTATTATCTTGTTGAAACAATGTCATCTTGAAGGCAACATATGCTGCTCTAAAATATCAATATACTTTTCTGCATTAATGCTGCCATCACATAAGTATAAATTACCTTTGCCAAGGGTACTGACACAACCCCATACCATGGAAGACCCTTGCTTTTGGACTTGTTGCTGGTAACAGTCTGGATGGTCCTTTTCATCTTTGTTTGGAGCACATAGCATTCATTTCTTTGAAAAAAAAGGACCTGGAATATTCATTCGTCTGACCACAATACATATTTTTGCTGTGTGATTATCCAATCAGATGCATCTGATTCCAGAGAAGTCGATGTTGCTTCTGGACAAAGTTAAGGGCCCCTACACACATAGTACGAATAAGTACAAATCGGGGCAAATCACGGCGGAACAGCTCGTATGAGCAAACCACGAGAACATCGAGTCGATGGACAGGTGCGAATGATCCCACTGCAACAGTTTCATGCACGTGACAGTGTCATGCACGAGCGTGCATAAAACCACCACAGCGTGAACACAATGCGAGCAGCTGGAGCATGTGTAACTACATCGTGCAGCTACTGTGGGAAAAAAAATACATGCCACCCACGGGATTCGAACCTGCAATTTACAAAAGCTCTGATTGCAGCCAGAAACTTTACCACTGGGCTACCATCACTGGCCTGTAAAAGGTGCTGAAAAATGCCTGAAATCAAAAAGGAGATGTACATATAAAAAAATAAATAAATAAATAAAACCACACACCATAAAAAACATCGCATTTTATTGAATCCCTCTTATCGAGTGGACAATACAAGTATGAACTGTCTGTTCTTCTGTAGATGACCCATGGTCACAGATGTACAGTCATGAAATGACATGAATGAAAAGCAGGGCGCTCTTATGTCCACATCTACTGGTCTGGTGTGTCCGACTGGCCCCGCGCACATGTCCAGCCTGACACGTGTCTTGTAGATGGCACGCCGCAGGACAGACACCATGTTATGTGGAACAGAGCTCACGTGGTGACGTGACATTCAGATTGCCCGCTGTGTGTTATGATCGGACAGTCCGTATCACCTGGGGCAGCCTGTCAATGTGCGCGCCGTGTGCTCGCTCACTTGCTGCAGCCCGTTGCAACAGCGATATATGTTTTTATGTATATACACGTGAGGACAGCAAGCAGACACACAGGTGTCACAGTGGACAGTTCATGTCCGTCCAAACATGGTTCGTTTTCTCCACCTGGGACGTCCAGAACCAGAGATCTTAACAGCTGCGGCTGTCTGTGGCCACACCCTCTGTCTGTACAGCACTCGCACCAATGTATCAATCTCTTCTGTGTTATGTGAGCTGTCAGTGAGTCCCTGGTTCGCAGCTAACAGGCACCTCGCTGTGCTGTGTGCGCTCAGACCTGCCTGTCTGGCCCCCATGTCATCATATCTGGGCAGCATACATATCAGCATTTTATGCAAGTGTGCCCCCCCCCCGGGGATACCACATGTGTTGGGGAGAGCAGGGGGAACCACACACTACAACCACATAGTGAACCACACACCACCAGGTGTATGAGGTGTTGGATGCAGTAGCGACACGTGTACGAGGCGTTGGAGGCAGCTTTGATTTTTCATAACTGGTGTAACAGGATGACCGGCGACAGAGTGGCCAAGAGACAGTTTCCCCAACTAAAAACGTTTCTTTTATTTTTTCTTCTTCCAAAAATGCAGATATTTACAGTGCATCCCAAGATGTACATCAAAACAAATAAGCAAGAGTGCCAGACTATATCTATCAAAGACTCTGGGCCACTACTTACATACACGTTCACTGAAACACAACCTTCCCCTCCGATCTCCTCCCCTCAACTGAGGCTCTGAGCCCTTTAAAAAGCAACAGCCCCTCCCACAGGTAAATTCCATTCACAAAATAAATCAATCAACTAAGAACAATAACATAAACACAAAATAACAACCCAAAGAAATACCCACAAAATATATAAACACCCACCACCATTTCCTTTAACCAAAACTCCCTCTAAATATAATAAAATGAAATGTGAACATGACCAAATAAAACACCCCTGTCTAAAATAGTTCACTCCACTCAACCCCGGTATTTACACTGAATGGACCATTCACTCAGTTTACCCCAACCAAGGAAGCACCCGCATACCAACAACCCTGGTGAGTAAGCTTAAACTATTACAGAAATGTTTTACCAGTGTTTTAAAAATCACCAAAGCAAATAAACTTTGCTAATGAGCAACGGTATAAAATACACGTTTTAAAACGCGATGAAAACAAACACTTTGCAACATAAGAGATGCCGGTAGGCCTTTCCCTGCAGTCTTAGTCACAATACTAAATAAAACTTATGGCAATGATGATTACTGACAATAAATAATGAACCAGGAGAATGAAAACAATACATACAGCTGGATGACCTGTGAAACACAGTCAACGTCCATGCAGCATAGTTGCTAGCTACCAACTAATTGCTGCCCCTCCCGCTATTGACTGCGTAAGCGTCACAGCTCAGTCTGTGACAACTGGCATGCAATTCCTCCTTCATGCGTTAGTCAACTTAAATTGTGTGAAAGGGCCCTAACATAAGGCTTGTTTTTGCACAGAAACTTTTTCAGTAGCATTTGTAAATGTTATTCTGTATTGTTATATTTGACAAAGGTTTTGCAAAGTAATACCTTGCCTATTGTGGTTATATTAGCTATTGATGAATGGCGGTTCTTGATGCAGTGCCAGCTGAGGGATTGGAGATCATAAGTGTTCATCAGGCTTGCGCCCCTGGTCTTTACAAGCTGAAAATCCTCCAGATTCCTTGAATCATTCAATGATATTATGCAGTGTCAAGGGAAAAATGTGCAAATCCCTTACAATATTCCTTTGAGGAACATTGTTATTAAATATTTCAATAATTTTCTCATACATTTGTTGACGAACTGGAGATCCTCTGCCCATCCTTGTCTTCAAAGATTCAGCCTTTCATGGATACTGCTTTTGTACCAAATTATAATTACAGTCACCTGTTTGACATATCATCTAATTTTTATTTATTTTATCTCAGTAGTAACCCAAAATTGCCCCGATCCCAATATTTTTTTTTCTTGTTGTAATGTGTTGTGGACATTAAATGCAGGAATGGATGTATATTAAAATATAACGCTATTTGAGCATTGTGTTCCTTATAATTTGCAGTTGTCTAATTGGTATCCCAGTGCAAAGTGTGTGTGTGTGTGTATATATATATATATTTTCTCTATATGCACAAAAGTCAATTTCTCTCAAATATTGTTTACAAATCTGTCTAAATCTGTGTTAGGGAGCACTTCTCCTTTGCCAGTGTGGCATATCAAGATGCTGATTCGACAGCATGATTATTGTACAGGTGTGTCTCAGGCTGCCCACAATAAAAGGCCACTCTGAAATGTTCAGTTTTATCACACAGCACAATGCCACAGATGTCACAAGTTTTGAAAGAGCGTGCAATTGGCATGCCAACTGCAGGAATGTCCACCAGAGCTGTTGCCCGTGAATTGAACGTTCATTTCTCTGCCATAAGTCGTGTCCAAAGGTGTTTCAGAGAATTTGGCAGTACATCCAACCGGCCTCACAACCGCAGACCATGTGTAGCCACACCAGCCCAGGACCTCCACAACCAGCATGTTCACCTCCAAGATCATCTGAGACAAGCCACCAGGACAGCTGCTGCAACTGTGGGTTTGCAGAACCAAAGAATTTCTGCACAAACTGTCAGAAACCGTCTCAGAGAAGCTTATTTGCATGCTCGTCATCTTTATCAGGGTCTCGACCTGACTGCAGTTTGTCATCATAACAGACTTGAGTGGGCAAATGGTCACATTCGATGGTGTCTGGCTGCTGATCAACTCTATGTGAAGGAGATGTGTTGCACTGCGTGAGGCAAATGGTGGTCACACCAGATACTGGCTGGTTTTCTGACACCTCCCCCCGCCACTAAAGGAAACTGCACATTTCAATGTAATGGGCCCCTACTTGGCCCACACCCCACCCCTCCACCAAGTTTGGTTAAAACTGGTTCATCAGCTTCTGTGTAATCTTGATAACAATCAAATCATCTGCCTCACACGGGGCAGATGAGCGGGTGGCATGGTGGTTTCGTGGTTAGCACTGGTGCCTCACAGCAAGAAGATCATGAGATCGCTTCACACCCTTTGTGTGTGTAGTTTGCATGTTGCATTCCGGTTTCCTCCCACAATCAAAAACATGCTTATTTATTTAGGGTCTGCTCCTTTCTTTGCCCCTGACTAAGGCAGTGTGTCTACATCTGGAGTTGGTCCCCGGGCACCAGACTGTGGCTGCCCACTGCTCCTAGTGGTTGGATTGTGTCTAACTATAATTAAGATGGTTAAATGCAGAGGACAAATTTTGTTGTTTGTATGTAAGTATGTATGTATATGAGGTCTGTTAGAAAACTATCCGACCTTTTTATTTTTTTTTTAAAACTATATGGATTTGAATCGTGCGCTTGCATCAGCCAAGCTTGAACCTTTGTGCGTATGCATGAGTTTTTTTCACGCCTGTCGGTTGCGTCATTCGCCTGTGGGCAGGCTTTGAGTGAGCACTGGTCCACCCCCCTTGTCGGATTTTCATTGTTAGGGAAATGGCTGAGCGATTGGAGCAGCGCCGAATCAAATTTTTCCAGAAACTGTGAGAGACAGCCAGGTAGAAACCATTCAGAAGATTCAGACGGCTTTCGGTGAGGATACTCTGGGCATCACACAGATTAAGGAGCATTACAACCGGATTAAAGATGGCCCACAGCAGCCATCGACAGGCTGAAATGACCAGATCATTTCCAAAGTGAACGCTGTGTTGATCCGGGACGTCGTCTGACTACCAGAGAAATTGCAGAAGAGGTGGACATCAGCACTTTTGCGGCACATTCCACTGTTACAGGAGATTTTGTAATGAAAGACGTGCGGAGGAATTCGCGCGTCGGGATGGAGCCGCAATGGCGCACAACAAAAAGCACGTCCGTGTTGGAAACCATTCGGAAGATTCAGACGGCTTTCGGTGCTTTTCAGTCGAGTGAGTATCCGAGAAATTGTGTAACAGCTGGGCATGTCACAACTTCCAACACGGACGTGCTTTTTGTTGCGCGGCATGTGAGGCATGGGTGGTCTTGAACGGAGGACCTTTGTGTTGGGAGGGAAGTGCACTACTGAATGATCGCTTACTGATTTAAAAACACTAAATGATTCCAAGGCGGTACCTCTGTTATGTGTCGACGCGGGTTGAGGAGCGGACCTGCGTCAGACGGAACCCAGCGCTAAAAATAACCACAAAGCGGTTCCAATAACAAAAACAATTTTATTTCACCCGCTGGTGCACAACAAAGTGTAAAACCAAAATAGCGTCCTTCTGGTGGAGTGAAGGCTGGCACGCTCTCCAGCGCCCAAAAGGATCGAAGCCCGGCGCTCCTGGACCCACTACCACCGCCAAACACCCCCCAGGTGGACACGACAAACCGACTCTCTGCGAAGCATAGAAGAGGTGAGGTAAGTCAGCAGTTACAACTAATATCCTTCAAAAGACACACACTATCAGCAACACATTCAGGTCTGTATTTTAAGCTTTATGCAAATGAGCAGCTTCTCACAACAGGTGGAGGATCACTTGTCCGCACGCCACAGCAGTGAGAAGCAAGCTGCACAATTCTCATCACAATTCAAGTATACTGCGTAACAAAATACCAAGTTACTATCAACAATTAGTCAAACACTTAATCACCTCTGATGTGTGCTGACAGCATGTGTCCCTCACCCTTTCTGCTTCACGGGCTCGATGTGTCAAACCCAGGTGCGGTCCTCAGCGTCTCACAAATGAACATCACAAGGTTGAGTTCCCGGCAATTCTGCTTGAATCACACATGACTTAAATGCAGAACGCCATCCAATTATCTGCTTCAGCTGAAAGTCTTTAAGGCTGCACGTGAGCACCTCACAGGTGCTGCACATGATGTTGATGAGGGTGAAGAACTCTTCAGCCAGCACCTTCTCCACAGACAAATCAGTTTTCATGCCACCTGGAGAGCAAAGAAAAGAAAAGAACACCAAAATGTCCAGCCACACCCCCCAACACACTACAACCTCCTTAAAAAATCAAGCCTTTAAAGAAACAAGCTGTTATGGGTGCTGAATACTTTATTAAAAGTTGCTGAAGTCTTGCCTCACACTTTCCTGGATGTGAATGGCATCTTACAGTAATTATACAGCAGCCCAGTCTCACACTTTTGTGCTCCGGTCACAAAATAAGTCACATTTTCGTGACAGTTTTTTATTTTATTTTACTATTTCTAACCCTACCCCTTCCCCAAACCATAAGCCCCCGCCCACACACACACACACACACACACACACACACACACACACACACACACACACACACACACACACACACACACACACACACACACACACACACACACACACACACACACACACACACACACACACATTTTGTGATATTGTCACAAAATAAATTTGTGGTCCCGCCACAAACCATTTTCGAGAAGGTACCACAAACCATTAGATTAATTTACTTTTCGTGATGCCATCATGAAATGGTGTGAGATTTGGTTGGCATTTCCCACAAATCACTGAAAATCTCATTATTTTCTGTTTAAGGATTTACTTGTTGAAAGTTTAGAGTTTTCATTGCAATTGAATGGTCATGAACCTATGTTCTGTGATTCATGAACAGTACATTATGACTCTCATGGGACAGTTAAAGAAATATAGTTATATAAAATGTTTGTTAATAGTTTCTGAAAACTTTAACGGATAAAAACTGGGGAATTGAACCAAAAAATTATTTTAGATGATTGGTATTTGACTGACGAATCTATGATTTAAATGGTTTTTTGTAACTTAAACCCAGTGAAGCTCCTAATTTAGCTGTCATGCTTCGCTGAATGACAGCTTTTTTTAACCACTTGCATATCTCTGTAAAATATCAAATTTTTTAAAAACTGCCCATTAAGTTGTGCTTCATTTTTATGCACGTCACCTCATCCTTATTTCAGAGGTCATTGCTTGGTTTTGCTAGATATTTGTTCTTTCTATAATCATTTGGTTGTATTTGAATGTGAGCACTGGCTGCTGTCTGTGTGACAAATAAGCCCACATTCAGAGAATCCACATCAAGCTCGCTGTATGTGCACTCTCAGCTGCACTGATAGGACTATTGTTCTGTGTGAACATCACTGCTGCTGAGCTTCCTGGGAAATCAAAACAAACCTTGACTTGTGGATGGTGGCCAGGTTAACCCCAGCCGATGGAATCTAATGTTTGTTCCTGATGATATCCAGAGAGCTGGTATTCTATTACACTTGGCAAAAACATGGACTTCGAGTTGTGGATAAATGTGTGTATTTGTTTGAAGTATCAACTGTTTTAAGTAGTTCGAAACAATAATACTGGGAACATCAGAACTCTACAGATTTGGATCTTGGTCCTCCTACAAGTATCATCAGCAACAAACAACTGTGTCCAACTACATCATGAGGCCTCTAGAAGATCTTCCCAGATCTCTCTTGAACTCATAAGCTGAGCCTTTATGTAGATACATGAATGTCACAGTCTAGACTAGTGAATCTCTCTTACCACATATAACCAGTGTTGACAGCAACTGAAGTAGAAACGAGACAATTCCAGTTACTGTGATTCCTCACTGAGCTTTTCAAGTGCATCAATCACTCATTTGATTGTAGGGATCCCAAAAATTCTCAGGATGTCCCACAATGCAACCGGCTTGAAGTGAATGTTTTACTAAAATCAACAGCCTGCAATAAATCTAGAATAAATATACAGAAAAGTATAAATATACAGAAAAGTAACAGCTTGATTCTTTTAGAAGGAATATGGCCCTTAATTTAAAGCAAGTCAAATCTTAAGGCCCTGTCACATCTTGACGATTTAGCCAGTGTATGCCGACTGTATTTAAAAACACTGGGCATACGCGGGCATATGCCTAATAAGTTATGGGTAAAAATTTTTTATAAGTTAAGAGCACGTTGAAGCACATTGATGTACCCCGTAATAAATTTTGGGCATGCTTAAAATTTTCAAAGTATGCCAGCATATGTCTCATACGTCCAGCACATGTGGGGCATAGGTTTATATATATATATATATATATATATGTATATATATATATATATATATATATGTCTCCAACCATCCATCCATCCATTTTCTTTCACTTTATCCAGAGTCGGGTCGCGGGGGCAGCAGCTCAAGCAAAGCCGCCCAGACCTCCCGATCCACACACACCTCCCCCAGCTCCTCCGGGGGAACCCCAAGGCATTCCCAAGCCAGCCAAGAGACATAGTCCCTCCAGCGTGTCCTGGGTCTTCCCCGGGGCCTCCTCCCAATGGGACGTGCCCGGAACACCTCTCCAGCGATGCGTCCAGGGGGCATCCGGAAAAGATGCCCAAGCCACCTCAACTGACTCCTTTCAACGTGGAGGAGCAGCGGCTCGACTCTGAGCTCCTCCCAAGTGACCGAGCTCCTCACCCTATCTCTAAGGGAGCGTCCAGCCACCCTGCAGAGAAAACTCACCTTGGCCGCTTGTACTCGTGATCTTCTTCTTTTGGTCATGATCCAAATCTCATGACCATAGGTGAGGATCGGAACGTAGATCGATCGGTAAATCGAGAGCTTTGCCCCCCTACTCAGCTCTCTCTTCACCACGACGGTCTGATACAGCGACCGCATCACTGCAGATGCTGCACCGATCCGTCTATCGATCTCACGCTCCATCCGTCCCTCACTCGTGAACAAGACCCCGAGATACTTAAACTCCTCCACTTGAGGCAAGGACACTCCACCGACCTGAAGAGGGCAAAGCACCTTTTTCCGGTCGAGAACCATGGCCTCGGATTTGGAGGTGCTGATTCTCATCCCGGACGCAAGTTTTTGCCTCTGCGACCGCACCGGCTGCGGCACGCTTGGCCTGCCGGTACCTGTCAGCTGCCTCTGGGGTCCCACCTACCAACAAAGATAAGTAGGACTCCTTCTTCAGCTTGATGGCTTCTCTTACTTCCGGTGTCCGCCACCAGGTTCGGGGATTGCCGCCGCGACAGGCACCAGAGACCTTGTGACCACAGCTATGAGCGGCCGCATCGACAATGGAGGTGGAGAACATGGTCCACTTGGACTCCATGTCTCCAACCTCCCCCGGGATCTGGGAGAAGCTCTCCGGGAGGTGGGAGTTGAAGACCTCACTGACAGAGGGTTCCGCCAGTCGTTCCCACAGACCCTCACGATACGCTTGGGCCTGACCGGCTTCCTCCCCTCCCAGCGGATCCAACTCACCACCAGGTGGTGATCGGTCGACAGCTCTGCCCCTGTCTTCACTCGAGTGTCCGAGACACGTGGCCGAAGGTCAGATGATACGACTACAAAGTCGATCATCAACCTCCGGCTCAGGTACCACGTGCACTTACGGACACCCTTGTGCTCGAACATAGTGTTCGTGATGGACAAACTGTGACTAGCACAGAAGTCCAACAACTGAACACCACTCAGGTTCAGATCGGGGAGGCCGTGCTTCCCGATCACCCCCCTCCAGGTCTCACTGTCGCCGCCCTTGTGGGCGTTGAAATCCCCCAGGAGAACAATGGAGTCCCCAGTCGGAGCGCTATCTCGTACCCCTCCCAGGGACTACAGGAAGGTCGGGTACTCTGCACTGCCGCTCGGCCCATAGGCCGAGACAACATTGAGAAACCTGTCCCCGACCCGAAGGCGTAGGGATGCGACCCTCTCGTTCACCGGAGTGAACTCCAACACATGGCGACTGAGCTGGGGAGCAATAAGCAATGCGACCCCAGCTCTCCGCCTCTCCCCATGGGCAACGCCAGAAAAATGAAGCGTCCAGCCCCTCTCCAGGAGTTGGGTACCAGAGCCCAAGCTGTGCGTGGAGGTGAGCCCGACTATCTCTAGTCGGTATCTCTCAACCTTCCGCACAAGCTCAGGCTGCTCCCCCCTAGCGAGGTGACATTCCACGTCCCAACAGCAAGGGGCTGTGAGCATGGACCGGGCTGCCGGGCCACCCGCCCTCGACCGCCACCCAATCCTCTGCACCCAACCCCCATGGCCCCCTCTGCAGGTGGTGAACCCACAGGAGGGTGGGCCGACGTCGCTCTTTCGGGCTGAGCCCGGCCGGGCCCCATGGGCTAAGGCCCGACCACCAGGCCTTTTTAGGGCCCCTTCACACAGTGCGAAGTTTGGATGAAGTGCGCACTTAGTGCGCATGACGCAGTAATCGTGTGCAAACCATGTGAAATTGTCCCTGTCTCTAATGCCTCGTACTATTTGTACACACCAGTGGCTGAAAGACAAAGTGTGCACTGTGCGAATCGCAACCTCTTGCAGCAGTTGACAGCCAAATTCCAGGTGACACGCCAGAAAATCAAACACCGCTGGCATGGCACTCTTAGCACAATAACAGACTGCAGACGACCAGTGTCGTATGGCGGAGAAATTTGTCTAAGTACCACACAATTGCGGCTTTGGTGTGTGCACTGAGAACTGACAGGAGGTGTGGCTATGACAGAAGGAGCTGTGGTGATCTGTCATTCTGGACATTCCAGCTGGACAAGACCTGCTGTGTTTGGACAGACATGGACGACCAACTATCCACTGTGAGGCGCGTGTCTAATTGCTGTATTTACGTGGACATAAATAAAAACATATCACAGTAGCGACAAGCTGTAGCCACTGAGCACGTGCATGGAGCGGACATTGACAGCCTGCCAGGTTGAAACAGACCGTCAGATCAGAACATGCAGTGGGCGATCTGACTGTCACGTCACTCACGTGAGCCCTGTTCCACATGGCGTGGTGTCTGTGCTGCAGTGTGCCACGTGTCAGACAGAACACGCACACAGCTGACTGGACGTACTGGAACAGTAGTTGTGGACATCAGAGCACACTGCTTCTCATTCGTGTCACTTCATGACTATATGTCTGTGACCATGGGTCATCTACAGAGGAACTGAACGGATCATATTTGTATTGCTCACTTGATAAATGCGGTGTTTTTATATAGTGTGTGATTTAATTTTTTTTGTAATACTTCCATGTCCTTCCTGATGTGTGGCAGATTCAGATTCCTGCAGCTTTCAAAGAACAGCTCCATAGCTTAGTGGTAAAGTCACTGACTGTTAATCATAACTTTTGAAAGGCGTGAGTTTGCGTCCCGTGGGTGGTGTTTTTTTTTTTAAATTATTCCACATAAGTAGCGTGATGTGGTCCCACAGGTACCGGGTGGTTTTTATTTTTTTATTTATTCCATATAAGCGGCACGATATGGTTCCACACATACCAGCTGGTTTTATTTTTTATTTCTTCCATGTGCAGCACCTGGCACTGTTCCTGCTGAAAGACACCGGCGCATGTGACATGATGGGCGGCTGCCAGGCACCCGAAGCAGCTGGACCCGCAATGCAGACTCCCGGATCAGGTTTACATGTAAAAGAAGTCGTGGTCTTTATTACAGGCTGAGGTACGGTACACAGTCAGCGGAGCGGAGGTACAAACAGGGTCAGGCAAAAACACAGTCATATTCAAGCAGGGTTCAGAAGTATGAGCAAACATAGACATCAGGGATGAGGCGAAAAGCGTAGTCAAAAAACAGATAGAGCAGATAGAGAGAGATAGCAGATAGAGCAGATTTCAAAACACACGGCAAGGCAAAACAGGACTGAGCTAGGATGTGTACATACGACGACAAACTGGCAGGGAAGTGGTGGCTGGGAGGTGTTTAAATAAGGCAGGAGTTAACAAGGTGCATGTGAGGAACAATCTAGAAGGGGGTGTGGCTTCTAGCTAAAGAGTAAGACAGGGGCAAGAGTGTGAGGAAGGGAGTGAGCAAAGTGGCGTGATGTAATAGACAAAGACACGGGAACAGATGCAAAAGCGTGAGCGAATGGAAACAAAACAGACTGCATCAAAGTGAGGGAAAAACATAATGGCAGGTGCAGGGTGTGGAGTGAACATAAGTAACTGGGCGTGAGACAAGAAACGAAGACAAGATGGGAGGTGCGGAGAGGAAACAAATGGTAAAAACAGAACAGAGCTAAATTGGAAATCATGGTCAGAATACGAGGTCTGTTAGAAAAGTAACGGACCTTTTTATTTTTTGCAAAAACTATATGGATTTGAATCATGTGTGATTGCATTAGCCAAGCTTGAACCTTCGTGCGCATGCGTGAGTTTTTTCACACCTGTCGGTTGCGTCATTCGGACAATGGCTAAAGTATGAAAAGCAACAAAGTGGTAAGCAAAACATAACAGAATAACTCATGATGAAAATAATTACTGATAAATCAAAGCCGAAGCAGACGGAAAACCACAAAAAGGGAAAAAACAAGGGCTCAGCACCCTGACCTGGTCAAATCCATGACAGCATGCACGAACTCTTACACTGGGTTCCTGCACGCCTGCTCTTTGGTGCAATGTTTCATGGTGTGCTAATTTCGAACTGTTTCATGCTGTTTCGCTGTATTCGACCAGATGTCAACCAAACTTTGCACTATATGTGAAGGGGCCCTAAGCTTTTGCTTTTGTTTTCGGCCGCACAAAACTGGGAAATTGCCTACGAGTTTTTTGTTTTGTTGTGTTTTGGTTTTGTTTTACAAGAGATTTTTGTTAAGTATGTGTGTGTGTGTGTGTATTCATTCATTCATGTATTCAATATACTGACATCAACGTATGTCGATGTTCGGTCAAAGACTTTGCCTTAGTTATATTATTTGTGATGACATGTCCAGAAGCCTCACTGACACCTGAACCAAAAACTAGGCACAAACCACGAGCTTTAGTTATCAGACCATCTTGGTCACTTCATAATGTCTGCCCCCCTCCCCCACCCTGCCTGCCACCTCAGTGCGATAGACTTCATCAAGTTAATTGCTTCCATAAGGGAAGTCCTGGAATGTCTTGAGTATCTCACTTCCTGCTTCTTTGGTGTCCTCTGGGACCTTCATGCTACACTGATGTCTGCGATGGAGGAAAGCTCTGCTGAGAATATAAAGCATTCAATCTTCATTTTCAACGAGACCTATGCATGGTGCTTTCCCCTGTAGAATTTGTTTTTGTGGTTGTAAACATTGGTTGGACACCTTTTTTTGTCTGTACTTGGATGTGGAAGTTGTAATATCATTTTTTGTAAACATTTAATATAACTATTGTTTATCGTTTTCTCAACTTCCTCTTAATATGTATATGTCACGGACATGAATGAGTGAAGCTCTTCAGCATCTTACCATGTCATTTAGGTCTTTCAGACTTTTTTTTTTTTGAGCAAATGTTTCAGGGGAGCATTACCATGGCTAAAAGCCTTCACGTTTTTAAGCATTTTTCTTTATTTGCCTCTCATGTCTGGAAGCTCCTCACCATCTAGGTCCTTTAGGTCCATCTAGGTCATTCACTTTCTTTCAGTAAAATGGCTCTGGGGAGCATGAGCATAGGTCAAACCTTTCAGCTTCTGGGGGGAGTCGGCTCCCCAGACCCCCCACCTTTTAAAGCATTTTTCTTTATTTGCGTCTCACATGCCTGGAAAGTCCTCACCATCTCATTTACAGTAGGTCCGTCATACTTTATTTTCAGTAAATGCTTCTGAGGAGCATTAACATGGCCTTTCACTTCTGGGGAGCTTTGCGAGCCAAGACTCCGCCCCCAAATTACAGCCCTCTTAACCCCCTGCCACTTTAAGCATTTTTTTTTTAATGTACATGTAAATTAATATTCAAAGTTTTCAGCTAGTTGACAGTAGAGCTGTAAAATATGGCCAAATTATAGCTCAATATTGTCATATCAATATGATATATGATATGACTGATTTCATTCTTAAACAAAACAGTAATAATACCGCACTCATCATAAAGTTAAAAGTATTGGAATATGAGGCATTTCACACATTTTAATTTGTTTATGCCATTTCAAATACAAGAAATACAAAAAATATAATGAATAAAAAGTTCAACAATTATCTTCCTCAAACTCAAACTGAAAGCAAATCTCTAAAACTTGATAATACATGTAAATAATAATCACTTTTATTGCCAGTTTTCTTCAGACAAGTCAGGGGATGGAAACATGAACATTTCCAAGTCACTGAATACAGTTGTATGCAAACGTTTTGGCATCCCTGATGATTTTCATGATTTTCCTTTATCAGTCATTGGTTGTCTGGATCAGAGATTTCAGTTAAAAATAAACGAACACTGATATTTGAGAAATGAAATGAAGTTTATAGGATTTACAGAAAGTGTGCAATAATTATTTAAATAAAATTAGGCAGGTGCATAAATTTGGGCACCCCTGCCCACATTCACAGAATCCACATCAAGCTCGCTGTATGTGCATTCTCAGCTGCACTGATAGGACTATTGTTTTGTGTGAACATCACTGCTGCTGAGCTTCCTGGGAAATCAAAACAAACCTTGACTTCTAACCCTACCCCTTCCCCTAACCATAACCCCCCGCCCCCTCACACACACACACACACACACACACACACACACACACACACACACACACACACACACACACACACACACACACACACACACACATTTCATGATATTGTCACAAAATAAATTTGTGTTCCCGCTACAAAACATTTTCGTGAAGGTACCACAAACCATTAGATTAATTTACTTTTCATGATGCCATCATGAAATGGTGTGAGATTCCATGGTGTTCCAATAATTAGTACTAAATAAATTTAGCACTAATTATTGGAACACAATATTGGTTTGGTAAGCTCATTGACCCTTGACCTCCTTACACAGGTAAATCCAATCATGAGAAAGGGTATTTAAGGTGGCCATTTGCAAATGTTTCTCCTCTTTGCATCTCTTCTAATGAGTGGCAACATGGGACCCTGTAAACACCTCTCAAATGACCTGAAAGCAAAGTTTTTTCAACATCATGGTTTAGGGGAAGGATACAAAAAGCTGAGATTTCAGCTGTCAGTTTCCACCGTGAGGAACATAGTGAGGAAATGGAAGACCGCAGGCACAGTATTAGTTAAGGCCCAAAGTAGCAGGCCAAGAAAAATCTCAGATAAGATGAAGCGAAGGATGGTGAGAACAGTCATAGTCAACCCGCAGACCTGCTCCAAAGACCTACAACATGATCTTGCTGCAGATCAACTATACAGTGCCCTTTGCACAAGGAGATGCTGGATGAGAGAGTAATACAGAGGAAGTCTTTTCTGTGTACATGCCACAAACAGAGTCGCTTGAGGTATGCTAAAGCACATTTGGACAAGCCAGCTTCATTTTTGAATAAGGTGCTGTAGACTGATGAAACTAAAATTGAGATATTTGGACATAATAAGGGGCGGTATGCATGGCTGAAAAAGAACACAGCATTCCAAGAAAAACATTTGCTACCTACAGTAAAATTTGGAGGTGGTTCCATCATGCTGTGTGGCCAGTGCAGGTACTGGGAATCTTGTTAAAGTTGAGGGTCACATGGATTCCAGTCAATATCAGCAGATTCTTGAGAACAAGAATCAAGAATCAGTGACAAATTTGAAGTTGCACCGGGGCTGGATCTTTCAACAAGACAACGACCCTAAGCACTGCTCAAAAGTTGTTGATAACTTTAGATTTAATTATCTAAAGTTGTGTCACTCAGACAGCAAAATTAAGGGGTTATTTAAAAATAAGTCCATCAGTGAAGAAAATTAAGAGGTTACACAAGTTTTATACAGAACAGAGGAGTAAATTACCTGTATTTCTTTCAGCCTGAGCATCTTCATGTTATATCTCAAGAATCAACAGCTGCTTGCTCATTTGAAATGCTGCTTTCTGACATAAAATACGATTGTTTACTCACCAATATAACTTTAGTGTTATTAGGAGTCCGTGATTCAGACGACATGTTCAGGTTCAAATCTGAACACAAAGATTTTTCTTCTTCAACTAAGGTGGATTACAACTTATTGTGGTACACAGCACCAACTACTGTACAGGAGGAACCTAGCAGTCAGTATGTGTCACTGATTTCAAAATACAGCTCTTTTCAACCAGACATGCGGTGCAGTGACATGTCAATCATCTGTGTCCTATCAGATTTCAGGGAAGTCCAGTGCAACCATGGCCTCCGCTCTAGCTCTGGTCATGCCAGAAAGTGTTCAACATTTGATATTTCCGGTTTCACTGTGGACTCAAAATTTATCACTTCCTGTTTCAGTCTCACCTTGCCACCGAATTACCGTGAGATCCCATGAGATCTCATCTCATGTGACATTGTATGGAGCAAATTTACATCAAAATATGTTACTGCAGACTTTGTTAGGAAGAGCAAAGCACTGATGTAGACCCTGGTTTAATAAATGGCCTGATTGGCTGGAATTGGAAACTCGGCCTTCGACATATCAAAGTAAAGGCGATGGTCCTTCACTGACTGCTGTCTTTGCAGAGTGTAGAGTCTTCTGGTGGGAAGAATAGGTAGAGCTGGGTATCATTCCCATAGCAATGGTATGGTCAGAGCAGATGATGGCATCAAGTGTTGAGATTAGCTGGGACAGTGTTGCCACAGTTACTTTGAAAAAGTAATCCAATTACTGATTACTCCTTGAAAAAGTAACTTAGTTACTTTACTGATTACTCAATTGTAAAAGTAACTAAGTTAGATTACTAGTTACTTTTTTAGTTACTTTTCCCAGCTGCCGACAACAACCCTCTGCCACCTCAACATGACAATGATACCTGTTTTGCCAAAAGTTACTTTATAGTCACCCTTTCTTGACTTCAATGAAAATAAATACTTGTTTTATAAAAAGTAAAATAAAGACCTCTTTCTTGACCTCATATTTAACTGTTGACAGCACTGTAACAGTAAAACTTGCAATTTCGAACCTACATTGTTTATAAATGTAACTATTAAATTCATTCTAGCATTTTTCTAACATTTAAATTCTCTCTAAATATTTTACTTGTCGAAATTAATATTATTTTAAGTAGTATTAGTAGTTGTAGTAAAAAAAGGCTTCAAAATTGCACCTTTAATCTAGGGGTGTTGTGGGGGAGGGGGGCACATCCTTGCCCCACGCCCCCATTCCATCTGGATTCGCCCCTACTTTGGCGTTTGAGCACAAAGAATGGATAACATTTATTTATGCAGAAAACGTGACCAGATTTACAGGTAAGAAAGTTTTATTGTGTTTTCACATCATGTGGTCCTCAGAAAGAGAGTTTAGGTGCATTTGAGTGGAAAATAGTGTTAGTTGTTGACGCGTCGTGGAGGATCAGCTGTTTTAACGTGCAGATACGGAGCGGCTCAGCTCTAAATAAAGGAGGAAAAGTATAAAAATGTCTTTGTAAAGCTCAGTGCAGGTGTGCTGATCACCGCGCTTTAAGAGGTGAGGACGAGTCGAGCAGCTGCAAAAAACCGGGGATTAAAAGCTCACAGCTCACTTAAAGTGGGCAGTTCAGTCGAACCCCGACCTCCTGCCCACAGACCAAGTTTAATGCTGTTATCGACCCACAATGAAAAATAATAGTAACGCACAGTGACATGAAGAAGTAACTTTAATCTGATTACTGATTTGGAAAGATTAACGCGTTAGATTACTCGTTACTAAAAAAAGTGGTCAGATTAGAGTAACGCGTTACTAAGTAACGCGTTACCGGCATCACTGAGCTGGGATTCTGAAATTGGTATTTTAGAATCATAAATAGTATTTAGAAAATGTTTATGTTCTTATCATATTCACACATCAATATTCTCATTATTTTTTATTATTATCAGTATTATTGATATTTTATTTTATTATTACTTCTATTTTGTCATTTGATTTTTAAATGGACCACAATGGAAATGTGTTTTTACTTTGTCATGCATGTAATTTTAATGTATTTACAATTACATTATGTACTTACATTGAACTTATTAATAAACTCACGCACCCACACACACTTTTAATATGTAGATAATGTGTAACAGCTGTGTAACAATTCATTTTGTGGTGAGCTGCATGAAATAATGAAAGACAAGTGAGAGCTTTTGTCTTTTTGGCACTCTGCCACTAGGAAGCACTCTTATTTTTATGATAAAACAACGCAGGGACGGCATCAAACACAATACACTTTTTGAATTGAATTGAATTTATTTATTTATCCGGCACACAACTGAGCAACAACAAAGGCAATAACAGAACATAAAAGAAACAACGTACGAAAACCCGTGTGGCCGAAAGGGTGAAGGCAGAAGCAAAGCTTATAAGCACCCTCCCCTTATACCATTAAAAATAAAGAATGTATATATACATATACACACATATATAGACATATACATACACACCTACACATATGGTCATAATAACTGTACAAGAGAGAAAAGAAAAGGAAAAAAGTGCATAAACAATTTAACTTAATCACAAAATTTCAAAACACAACCAAACAAGTAAGCGTGAACAGTGACAAAATGTAAACCTAATCCTTCAACCTATAACGGGTAAATATATTCTTTTTGTAAAGCCTTTTAAAACCAACCAATGTACCAAGTATTTTAATATTATCAGGACAATTATTCCAAATATTAATACCCCTGACGGAAACACAATGACTTTTAACAGTAGTACGGATCTTCAGTTTCTCAAATAATAATGTTCCTCTCAAACAGTAGCTGGAGTCTCTCATTTTAAACAGATTCTGGACATGTAGAGGCAAAAGCTTATTTTTAACTTTATACATAATCTGTATTGTAATATAATCAACCAAGTCCCAGAATTTTAAAATTTGCAGACAGGCAAATAACGAATTTGTTGGCTCTCGATATGGTTTATTACTGATAATTCTTATGGCTTTCTTTTGCAACAGAAAAACTGGTTTAGTATTAGTTCTGTATGTATTTCCCCAAACCTCAACACAATATGTCATATATGAAACAAGTAATGCATGATATAAAGTGGTCAATGCATGTTGGGTGAGGAAGTCCTGGGCTTTGTGCAGAATTGCAATGGCTTTTGACATTTTAGTTTTAACATAGACAATGTGTTTTCCAGCTTAATCTATCATCAATATGAGCACCAAGAAATTTTGTATCTGTTACAATTTCAATATCATGTATAATAGTTTTTTACTTAAATTCCTGGTCTTATTCCCAAATATCATCCACTTAATTTTACCAAAATGGAGCGATAATTTATTTAAATCAAACCATTTTTTAAATTTATGTAATTCGTTCTCCATCTTGTCCAGGAGCTGTCCCAAATGATCCCCACTACAAAACACAGTCATATCGTCCACAAATAAAATACAACTTACATACTTAGAAACCAAACATATATCATTAATATACAAAAGGAACAACAGTGGCCCAAGGACTGAACCCTGGGGCACCCCACAAGTAATCTTCAAAAACTCAGAATTTGTCCCACCAAAGTGGACACACTGATACCTACTGTCTAAGTAGCTCGCTATCCAGTCATGTGCCAATCCCTTGATACCATACTTCTGTAATTTGTCCAATAGCAAGGTATTATCTATAGTATCAAATGCTTTCTGTAAATCAAAAAAAAAAAAAAAAAAACCCCTACAGTATATTGCTTATTTTCAATCGCGTTGGTAATTTGTTCAACGAAATCCATCACAGCCAACGAAGTAGTGCGATTCTTTCTAAAACCATATTGCTGCTCGTTAAGGATATGATGTTTAGTTAAAAAATCGTTTAACCTAATTTCAAATACCTTTTCCAGAATTTTGGAAAATTGTGGTAAGAGGGAGATTGGCCTATAATTGCAAAAGACATGCTTGTCACCAGATTTGAACAATGGGATCACTTTAGCTATTTTCATTTTGAAAGGAAATTTCCCAGTCATTAATGACAAATTACAGATATATGTTAAAGGCTTAACAATGCAATCAATAATATTTTTAACCAAAAACATATCAAAACGGTCACTATCACTTGATTTTTTTCCCTTTAAGTTTGTGAACTATATCAATTTTTTTTTCATCCGTTCCTCTAATAAACATTGAATCACGAACTGTTTCTATTCCAAGGTTTATCTTTGCTTAGCTTTTTTCCATTTTTTAAACACACAAGGGCAATGTCTGTCATATAAATTAGAAATAATAGAAATGAATAATTCGTAAGATTGATCAACATTCTCAATGTAAATGTCACTCCAATTTTGCTGTCTTAAATCCGTCCTAAGCTTTTCCATTGTTTCCTTTGTTATTTACCTTGTGAAGTTTGTAATATTAATATGGTCACTTTTCACTTATGGCGACAACATGGTGACACTTAAGTCACTAAACCAATTGAACTACAAAAACAAAATAAATCAACAATAAGTCAACAACATTTTAAAACTAATATGAACCACATTAGCAACATTTAAAACCCCAAAACACAGAACTCCCACAATGCATTGCAGCACAAGAATTTACAGGTTTAGCAACCGGCCTGGCGATCATTCCAATTTAATTTTGCTGAGTATCATCATCTTAACATTAAATTATTTTCACGATTACGTATTATATGATCGGTTGATTTTACTGTTCATTCATATGAAGGAGCACAGAGTGCATTTATTTTCATATTTCCCCTTCCCTTTCTGTGACAATCATTCACAGCTCTTACAGGTCCATGTCATACCTAGCAATGGGCTCAACCCCGCCTCCTCACAAAAATAGGAGTTTCAGTCCCCTTCTTGCTCAGACTCGCTCTCAGACACCTCCTGGCTCACTCTTAGGCTAAGATTCCTTGCCAGGAAATTTTAGGCTAAGTTAGGAGCTCTTTGAGAAGACTTTGAGATGCTTTGTGCATACGGGCCCTGGTCTTTGCCTCCTGATTCTCATTTCAGCCATTTGTTGTGAACATGTGACTATATATTAACATTAAATCGGTGTGTAACTTTGCAAAAACAATGTCGGACTCTGTAGTTTTCTCTGGGCCCCTCCCCAATCAGACCGGGAGTGACATGTTTAGCCGCATGTTCTCCTTGAATTGCTGGCTGTCTGAGTGGTGTCCAAAAAATGAGGTGGGCTTCATAGATAATTGGCAAAGCTTCTGGGGAAAACCTGGTCTTGTTAGGAGAGACGGCATCCATCCCACTTTGGATGGAGCAGCTCTCATTTCTAGAAATCTGGCCAATTTTCTTAAATCCTCCAAACCGTGACTATCCAGGGTTGGGACCAGGAAGCAGAGTTGTAGTCTTACACACCTCTCTGCAGCTTCTCTCCCCCTGCCATCCCCTCATTACCCCATCCCCGTAGAGACGGTGCCTGCTCCCAGACTACCAATAACCAGCAAAAATCTATTTAAGCATAAAAATTCAAAAAGAAAAAATAATATAGCACCTTCAACTGCACCACAGACTAAAACAGTTAAATGTGGTCTATTAAACATTAGGTCTCTCTCTTCTAAGTCCCTGTTGGTAAATTATATAATAATTGATCAACATATTGATTTATTCTGCCTAACAGAAACCTGGTTACAGCAGGATGAATATGTTAGTTTAAATGAGTCAACACCCCCGAGTCACACTAACTGTCAGAATGCTCGTAGCACGGGCCGGGGCGGAGGATTAGCAGCAATCTTCCATTCCAGCTTATTAATTAATCAAAAACCCAGACAGAGCTTTAATTCATTTGAAAGCTTGTCTCTTAGTCTTGTCCATCCAAATTGGAAGTCCCAAAAACCAGTTTTATTTGTTATTATCTATCGTCCACCTGGTCGTTACTGTGAGTTTCTCCGTGAATTTTCAGACCTTTTGTCTGACTTAGTGCTTAGCTCAGATAAGATAATTATAGTGGGCGATTTTAACATCCACACAGATGCTGAGAATGACAGCCTCAACACTGCATTTAATCTATTATTAGACTCTATTGGCTTTGCTCAAAAAGTAAATGAGTCCACCCACCACTTTAATCATATCTTAGATCTTGTTCTGACTTATGGTATGGAAATAGAAGACTTAACAGTATTCCCTGAAAACTCCCTTCTGTCTGATCATTTCTTAATAACATTTACATTTACTCTGATGGACTACCCAGCAGTAGGGAATAAGTTTCATTACACTAGAAGTCTTTCAGAAAGCGCTGTAACTAGGTTTAAGGATATGATTCCTTCTTTATGTTCTCTAATGCCATATAACAACACAGTGCAGAGTAGCTACCTAAACTCTGTAAGGGAGATAGAGTATCTCGTCAATAGTTTTACATCCTCATTGAAGACAACTTTGGATGCTGTAGCTCCTCTGAAAAAGAGAGCTTTAAATCAGAAGTGTCTGACTCCGTGGTATAACTCTCAAACTCGTAGCTTAAAGCAGATAACCCGTAAGTTGGAGAGGAAATGGCGTCTCACTAATTTAGAAGATCTTCACTTAGCCTGGAAGAAGAGTCTGTTGCTCTATGGAAGGGCCCTCCGTAAAGCTAGGACATCTTTCTACTCATCACTAATTGAAGAAAATAAGAACAACCCCAGGTTTCTTTTCAACGCTGTAGCCAGGCTGACAAAGAGTCAGAGCTCTATTGAGCTGAGTATTCCATTAACTTTAACTAGTAATGACTTCATGACTTTCTTTGCTAACAAAATTTTAACTATTAGAGAAAAAATTACTCATAACCATCCCAAAGACGTATCGTTATCTTTGGCTGCTTTCAGTGATGCCGGTATTTGGTTAGACTCTTTCTCTCCGATTGTTCTGTCTGAGTTATTTTCATTAGTTACTTCATCCAAACCATCAACATGTTTATTAGACCCCATTCCTACTAGGCTGCTCAAGGAAGCCCTACCATTATTTAATGCTTCGATCTTAAATATGATCAATCTATCTTTGTTAGTTGGCTATGTACCACAGGCTTTTAAGGTGGCAGTAATTAAACCATTACTTAAAAAGCCATCACTTGACCCAGCTATCTTAGCTAATTATAGGCCAATCTCCAACCTTCCTTTTCTCTCAAAAATTCTTGAAAGGGTAGTTGTAAAACAGCTAACTGATCATCTGCAGAGGAATGGTCTATTTGAAGAGTTTCAGTCAGGTTTTAGAATTCATCATAGTACAGAAACAGCATTAGTGAAGGTTACAAATGATCTTCTTATGGCCTCGGACAGTGGACTCATCTCTGTGCTTGTTCTGTTAGACCTCAGTGCTGCTTTTGATACTGTTGACCATAAAATTTTATTACAGAGATTAGAGCATGCCATAGGTATTAAAGGCACTGCGCTGCGGTGGTTTGAATCATATTTGTCTAATAGATTACAATTTGTTCATGTAAATGGGGAATCTTCTTCACAGACTAAAGTTAATTATGGAGTTCCACAAGGTTCTGTGCTAGGACCAATTTTATTCACTTTATATATGCTTCCCTTAGGCAGTATTATTAGACGGTATTGCTTAAATTTTCATTGTTACGCAGATGATACCCAGCTTTATCTATCCATGAAGCCAGAGGACACACACCAATTAGCTAAACTGCAGGATTGTCTTACAGACATAAAGACATGGATGACCTCTAATTTCCTGCTTTTAAACTCAGATAAAACTGAAGTTATTGTACTTGGCCCCACAAATCTTAGAAACATGGTGTCTAACCAGATCCTTACTCTGGATGGCATTACCCTGACCTCTAGTAATACTGTGAGAAATCTTGGAGTCATTTTTGATCAGGATATGTCATTCAAAGCGCATATTAAACAAATATGTAGGACTGCTTTTTTGCATTTACGCAATATCTCTAAAATCAGAAAGGTCTTGTCTCAGAGTGATGCTGAAAAACTAATTCCTGCATTTATTTCCTCTAGACTGGACTATTGTAATTCATTATTATCAGGTTGTCCTAAAAGTTCCCTAAAAAGCCTTCAGTTAATTCAAAATGCTGCAGCTAGAGTACTGACGGGGACTAGAAGGAGAGAGCATATCTCACCCATATTGGCCTCTCTTCATTGGCTTCCTGTTAATTCTAGAATAGAATTTAAAATTCTTCTTCTTACTTATAAGGTTTTGAATAATCAGGTCCCATCTTATCTTAGGGACCTCGTAGTACCATATCACCCCAATAGAGCGCTTCGCTCTCAGACTGCAGGCTTACTTGTAGTTGCTAGGGTTTGTAAGAGTAGAATGGGAGGCAGAGCCTTCAGCTTTCAGGCTCCTCTCCTGTGGAACCAGCTCCCAATTCAGATCAGGGAGACAGACACCCTCTCTACTTTTAAGATTAGGCTTAAAACTTTCCTTTTTGCTAAAGCTTATAGTTAGGGCTGGATCAGGTGACCCTGAACCATCCCTTAGTTATGCTGCTATAGACTTAGACTGCTGGGGGGTTCCCATGATGCACTGTTTCTTTCTCTTTTTGCTCTGTATGCACCACTCTGCATTTAATCATTAGTGATCGATCTCTGCTCCCCTCCACAGCATGTCTTTTTCCTGGTTCTCTCCCTCAGCCCCAACCAGTCCCAGCAGAAGACTGCCCCTCCCTGAGCCTGGTTCTGCTGGAGGTTTCTTCCTGTTAAGAGGGAGTTTTTCCTTCCCACTGTAGCCAAGTGCTTGCTCACAGGGGGTCGTTTTGACCGTTGGGGTTTTACATAATTATTGTATGGCCTTGCCTTACAATATAAAGCGCCTTGGGGCAACTGTTTGTTGTGATTTGGCGCTATATAAAAAAATTGATTGATTGATTGATATATGTTTGCTTTGGTTCAACATTTCTATCAGTGCATGTTGCAACAATTTTTAAAAATTTGTTAAGGCCCCCTGACATGAGCATGCCTTTGACTCACGCACTAGCACGACCTGTGCCGTGCTGGAGCTTAAACTCGTCTTTAACTGGTGCAGACAGGACGCCAGAGGGGCACCGGTGCGTGCTATTGTGCACAGAGAATTTTGAAATGTTCAAAAAATCTTTCACATATAAATGTCATGCTACGTGGCGAGATCTAATCACCAACACAATGTGCAGCTCGTCAAGTGGAGTAAAGAAGAGGTGAACAGAGCGAGTGTTGATGTCAGCAGATCACATCAGAGCGCAGCTCGTCTGAACGATTATAACAAGAAGTTAAATCTGTTATAAACATACTTTAACAGCTGCACACAAGAAGGAAAGAACACACGTCATGGCTTGTTTTACCAAGCCATGACAATGTAAACATGACAAATAATTACCTATTTAGACGTCTCAAAATGCTTTCTGAAGCTTGCTGGGCGCGAATCAAAGACATGCTGGTGTCAGGGGGCCTTTAGTATGGCCAAAGCAGATGATCACTCCACTGAGTCTGATCTTCTTAAGGTTTCTCCATGTCCTCAAAAACTGCCTGAGGGAAATTTTCTTTTCTGGTGTGCTTGCTCATGGGGTGGGGTAAAGTTTAAAAGCTTGTTCATGTATAGCATCTTGGGGCAACTTAGCACTGTATAAATGCATTAAATTAAAATATATAAATATAAAGAAGAGGAACCCAATTACTGAACCTCTGGATACTCCAGTGGACAGGGAGTGTGCCTTAGATAAATGCCCCCTCCAACTGATGCGACATATCGTTAGAAATTCTGTATGTAAATAACTTTGGCAGGGCAGGAAGCACAGTGATTTAATGGTTAGCATTGTTGCCTCACAGGGAGAATATCCAAGGCTTGCTTCCGATATGGTCCTTTCGTTGTAGAGTTTCTATGTTCTTCTCATGGTTGTGTGGGTTCCCTCTGGGAGCTCTGGCTTCTTCCCACTAGAAAGTCATGAAGGTTAAGTGTGAGAGTGTGATGTATTTCTCTGTCTACATCTCGCTTTGCGAAAGACTTGTGGCCTGTCTAGGGTGTACCCAGCCTTTTGCCAAATGACCTCCATTCCCCTTGACCTTTAACTGGAATAATGAGGTTCAGAAGATAAATGAATGAATGAACTCTGGCAGGACTGGTTACAGCCAATGTGTACAATCCACTTTAAAACTTAATCCTTCATTTACTTTGGTTATTGAAAAACTATTACATTTTCTCACTATTTTGTTGCTTGATTTATGGCCTTTTAGTTGTGTATGGGTTTAGACTGTTCCCAATACTGCTGTACTTGCACAATGGAGTGCCCAGGGTGTCCGCACAAAATTACACATGAAAAGGTAGTGGGCCAATACATGAGCACGGCCAATACAGTTGTTGGAATGCTCATTTCAATAAAATATCTGATTTTATCACAAATAAAAAATAAATCACAAATAACTCATCCATTTGTGTCCATTTTGGTCATGTACAAATCATTTTATCATTCATTAAATGTGTTTCTCTCATGCTCGGCCCTGATCAGGGTGTTGGTTCTATTTTTCCCCTTTCTTTTGTCCACCTTCTGCTCCCGCTTTGTTTGTTAGTTGTTTATTTGTGCTGTTCTCATTGGTTTTGCTCTGTTACCTTGTGTCTTTGTTACTGTATACTTTAGCCATCTTTCTAGTTTTCTCCAGCCTGTTGTGTGGGCCGCTGAAGAGGAGGTACTGCTGGCCCACCACCACCAGAGGGCGCCCTGCCTGGAGTGCGGGCTCCAGGCACCAGAGGGCGCTGCCGCCGACGAGGGCTGCCAGGGTGACAGCTGTCACCCATTACTGGACACAGCTGACTGCACTCAGGACGGAGGTATATCAGCAGGACAGCGTCTCCACCTCGGTGCCGAGATATCGCCTTGAGATTAAGGTAACCTTCTCTGCAAGCTCATATTGAAGACTCTGATAAACCTTGGTAAACCTTTTCAGGACAGCTGACTACAGAAAGCTACTTGCTTGGATAAGTACTCACCTTTCCTGCTTCATTGTAACAAGAGGTGGAGGCGGCTTCTCCCCTCTCCGTCTACTGGGTGCTGTCGCATCCATACCTGTGTGTTTGTGCTCTTTCCCGCCAGCAGTACCGGATCCGACGAGCGGAGGCAGTGGCCACCTGGGAATTCGGGACTTGGCGGTTCCAGTACTTCTGGGGTTCGGTGGCAGAGGAAATCTGGGTGGTTCCGGTTCGACTAGGACGGACGCCTCCTACCTTCGAGCCTGCCCACACGACACCAGCAGATTTCGGCTTCAAACTCCAAATTATTAATTGTTGTATTGGTTGTGCTCTTTTCACAACAGTAAAACGTGTTATTCACCTTTCTCCATTGTCCGTTCATTGCGCCCCCTGTTGTGGGTCCGTGTACCTACACTTTCACAACACAGCCAATTTGTTTGCATTATTGATCATTAGTTTATCACTGGTTTATTTTCTCATTTGTGTTATCACTTATACGGTCACGTCAGTTTTTGTTTTCTGTTATCTGGTCACTGTTTTTCTATTGTTTGTTTAACCGCTAGTTTCCGAGTCAGTTCCGGTGTAGTTTTGCTTTAGTGTTTATTTCTCATTTATTTTGGTTAGTTCTCATGTCCATGCCTGATCCTAAGTTCCTGTTCATAGTAGTATTATATTCTGTTTAGCTCAGTTCATAGTTCCCTGTAGTCCCTCACTCATATCTGATTATGTTCTCACTTCACATCATTGCATCTGCCTCATGTCTTTGTCTCTCACCTTGTTTCTGTCTGCTTTGTGTTTTGATTCATTCACACTCCCTGTGCCTGCCCCAGTCTTTTTGTTCCTTACAGCACTCTCTTCCTCCCTATCTTGCACAGTGTTTAATCTTTGTCCACTAGCCACACCCCTTTCTAGAATTTTCCCTCCACACTGCACCTTGTTATCTAATCAGTCTGCACATGCACCTCGTTTACTCCACCTGTTATTTAAGAACTCACATTCTCACAGCTCACTGCCAGATTGTTGTCTTTGTACACTTTCCAGCGCCTTCCACAGTCCTGAGTTTTTGTCTTGCCATGTTTCGAATCCTGCTTTGTATTCCTCGACTATGCCTCCTGCCTCATCCCAGATGTCTGTGTTTGCTCGTGCCTCTGACCCCTGCTCGTTTGTGACTGCATCTCTACCTGATCCTGCTGGTACTTCTGCTTCGCTGACCGACCACATGTGTACCGAACCAAGGCCTGGAATAAAGACCATGATTTCTCTTTCATCAAACCCTTGTCTGGGAGTTTGCTTTGCGGGTTCAACTGCTCTGGGTGCCGGGCAGCCGCCCGCCCTGACAGTTTCATGTCAGCTGGTGTCTGGCAAGTCTATTGGACAGTTGTGTGCATCCTCAAAACTTTAAGTGGACATCCGACAGAGCTTTCCCGATGGTTGCATGTTTGTTTTGTCCTGTACTTGTTCGTTCGTAGCTTGCCAGTGGACATCCAGTCGACATTAAGCTGCTTTCTCGTGTTGGCAGCAGAAAAAGATTCCATCTGCAGTGGAAGATTTGCACCACTCTGGTGTAATAAAACACAATTAAAGTGCATGATCTGTGCACAACCCAGCATTGTTAAAATTATCCCTCACTGTCAGACACGTTTTTACAGTTTACTCTGTTAGTCACCTGTTGAGCAACAAACGTCTATTCTAAAAATATCAGTATTTCTCAAAAGTACACTTTCACAGAGTGGTGTTCCACAGTCACTGCTGTGTTCTCACTCATTCGCGCGCACACACACACACACACACACAAAAAAAAATCCTCACTGCCAAGCAACCTTAATGGCTCCTGATAACCAGATACGTTATAGTCTCCAGGGTGCTGTTAAGTTCCCTCTCCGGCCATGGTACCTCTCGTTAAATATAAGACCTTTATCGCTCTATCTTTTACATGAATTTCAGCTGTGTATTATTTAGACCAAGCAGAAATGGCACCAAAATTACACAAAAGTATGTACAGTTTTACATTCCCAGTCCTGAGAGGCTCAGTAAGAAGCTGTGTGAATATAGTTTGTGTGCAGACCTCCCACTCACAGGTGGCCTCAGGGCAAACACACACTGACGACCTCTTTAAAGATTTGACAAGTGTAAGTTCAGATGATTTATCCTGCCACACTGTAGTTGTAGCTTAAATGTAATCATATGCTATGATGCTATAAAATACCTGTGGTAATTACCGTTCTGCAAACTCCTGCTCATTTTTGTTCTGTTCTGATGTTTCTGCTCTCTTAGTAAGTCCCTTCGGCTGCTCCCTTGTTTGCACTCGGGGTCGCCACAGCAAACCCGAAGTGGATCTGAATGTTGGTTTTGGCACAAGTTTTACGCCGGATGCCCTTCCTGATGCAACTCATCACATAAATAAATGCAGCAGGGTTTGAACTGAGAACCTTCCACACTGAAACCAAGTGCACTAACCACTTGGCCACCACACCTACAACGTCTCTGCTCTCTTACATTCAGAAAAATGATCACTTCCATGAACTTTGTTTTTCAATTATGACCCCCCCCCCAAAAAAAGAATTTGCTCTGGTTTTTCCTAAAGGACAGTGTCAGGCTTGTGACCAGAGAGTTACAGGTTCAATCCCCCAGTCAAACAGAAGAATCATTAAGGTACCCTTTTAACAAGGTCTTTAATCCCCAAATTTCTCCCAGTGTGCAGTTGAGTGTCCTGCATGGTAGCACTCTGACATTAGTGTGAATGTGAGCCTGACTGATGAGGGTTTATGATGATCAGTGCCAATGCCATTTTATATGAGCGAAGCCTCGCGCAGCGACGCGAAGCTCACTCATGGTACAGGGCGTCCTAAACATGAAGTGCCAAAATTCAAATCGACAGTAAAACAGGAAATGTTCAAATGTCAAACACTTCCTGGATTGACAGATGAGATCCCATGGAATCTCGCAGGAACTTAACTCACTAAACCAATTGAACTACAAAAACACAATAAATCAACAATAAGTCAACAACATTTTAAAACTAATATGAACCACATTAGCAACATTTAAAACCCCAAAACACAGAACTCCCACAATGCATTGCAGCACAATAATTTACAGGTTTAGCAACAGGCCTGGCGATCATTCCAATTTAATTTTGCTGAGTATCATCATCTTAACATTAAATTATTTTCACGATTACGTATTATATGATTGGTTTATTTTACTGTTCATTCATATGAAGGAGCACAGAGTGCATTTATTTTCATATTTCCCCTTCCCTTTCTGTGACAACCAATCACAGCTCTTACAGGACCACGTCATACCTAGCAATGGGGTCAACCCCGCCTCCTCACAAAAATAGGAGTTTCAGTCCCCTTCTTGCTCAGACTCGCTCTCAGACACCTCCTGGCTCACTCTTAGGCTAAGATTCCTTGCCAGGAAATTTTAGGCTAAGTTAGGAGCTCTTTGAGAGGACTTTGAGATGCTTTGTGTATACGGGCCCTGGTCTTTGCCTCCTGATTCTCATTTCAGCCATTTGTTGTGAACATGTGACTATATATGTTTGCTTTGGTTCAACATTTCTATCAGTGCATGTTGCAACAATTTTTAAAAATTTGTTAAGGCCCCCTGACATGAGCATGCCTTTGACTCACGCACTAGCACGACCTGTGCCGTGCTGGAGCTTAAACTTGTCTTTAACTGGTGCAGACAGGACGCCAGAGGGGCACCGGTGCGTGCTATTGTGCACAGAGAATTTTGAAATATTCAAAAAAATCTTTCACATATTAGTGTGAATGTGAGCCTGACTGATGAGGGTTTATGATGATCAGTGCCAATGCCATTTTATATGAGCGAAGCGTCGCACAGCGACGCGAAGCTCACTCATGGTACAGGGCGTCCTAAACATGAAGTGCCAAAATTCAAATCGACAGTAAAACAGGAAATGTTCAAATGTCAAACACTTCCTGGATTGACAGATGAGATCCCATGGAATCTCGCAGGAACTCGGTGGCAAGCTCACACTCAAACAGGAAGTGCCGAATTCTCAGTCACAGTGAAACAAGAAATGTCCAATGTTGAAGACATCCTGGCATGGGTTGAGCTAGAGCGAAAGCCAGGGTGTCACTGGACTCCCCTGAAATCTGATTGGACACAGATGATTGACATGTCACGGCACCACACGTCTGGTTGAAAAAGCTGCATTTTTAAATCAGTGTCACACTGACTGCGAGGTTCCTCCTGTCCAGTAGTTGGTGCTGTGTACCACAAAAAGTTCTAATCCACCTTAGTAGAAGAAGAAAAATGTTTACTTCAGATTTGAACTGAACACGTCATTTGAACTATAGACTTCTAATCACATCAAACTTATACTGGTGAGTAAACGACTGTATTTTATGCCAGAAATGAGGTCCAGGTTGTTAAAGCAGCATTTCTCCTTTAATTCAGGTTGCCTTATATACACATGTTTAAGCTAACAAACAGCAGCTGGTTCATGCTCTGTTGGGTTACTAATGCAGCACAGGGGTGTAGGTTTGCATATGGATCATAGGGACAAGTCACAACCAATATTTTGGGATGGCAAAATAGTCCCTACCAATATTTAGCATTTTTTTTATATAACAAAATCATTCACTAATTTTTTGCGAACTCGATACTATAATTTTAGTCATGTTTTGTGTTTTCGACGTGCCAGAGTGACAGGGTTACCCATGTTGCAATTTCATTGACTCACGTTCTTCTCACATGGACGTAAACAAAGCACATCTCGTGGTGGCAGGTAGCAATACCGCAGAAGAAATGTTGAAGAAGAGAGCACAGGCAGCACAGGCCGTGTGGTGCGCTGACAACGTAAGTTAGGTGGTAGCCTGCTACTATATGTCTTCAGAAAAGTGTAAAACTTAACATTACTATTACCTTGGTATTGAAACTCATTTTGTCCGATTCTCTCTGCATTGTAGATAATGCCACCCAAAAAGAAGAAAGATATACGGTGCTATTTTACCCAGAGTGTAAGTAGTGCCAGAACAGGTTGACATCCTATTTAGCTAAAGCCTACCACGCTACTACCATTGCGAAGTGTTATAGGCTATCACCAGTCTTTGTACTGTGGAAAATTGTGACACTGCGGTAATAATATTAACCATGCAATTCATGCCAAAATGCTAACCACCTCCCGTTTTGTCATAGAAATTGGTAGGCTAATTAAAGTTAGTGTAGCCCGTTACTGAGCCTTCTATTAACCTTGACACTGCTAACAAATGAATCATTTGTGTTCAGGAAAGACAGCATAAGGCCGATGATCATAACCTAGAGCAGGTTAACGAGGAATCGGTGCTTGAGGTGAGGATGTGTCATCATTTCAGTGTCATTAATTTAGTCATGTCAAGTCTATTGCTATAATTTCTATTGTTTTATATAAGTAGCTTAGGCTAAATATATTTGCATGATGAAAGGTATATTCTGTTAGGTTTCTGGTTAATTTTCATTAGGCTAATACATTCTTTGATTACATAGGAAACTCCAGTAGGCTATAATGAGGTCTGAATGTTAAGGCATTTAGAAGTATCAAAGGATCAGCAATGAAACAGAAGGATCTTTGGAAATTTAGACCTCTGTGTTTCTGGTTGTGATGTGTTTTGAATAGGCTAGAAGAAAAGGTGAGCTTATTTCCTTAATATTTCAAATGAATAAATGTAGGTGCATAGAACTATTGCATGTATCCCAAGATACGTCTACAATTTATTCAGTATTTTTTTTTGTAATCTATAGGATGTTCAGACATCCTGTGAAAATACTATAGGACAGGTAGAGTCTGAAGTGGCTGAAACTGCAAAGCTCCAGGTGAGATCTTGATTCTGTGAATGGAGATACTCAGTCAACCTACTTTGTTGTTAGTGTTACTCTATATAAAATCATGCTACTGTGAATACAGACCAGGTTAAGTTTTTTTTTTTTTTTGCTCTCTAGGAGGCAGTCAGCATGAGTGACAGTGACCCTCAAGCAAGTCAGTGTAGCAGTGTCCTGGACATGGGGAGTAAACCATACCAGCCTGATCCAAAATTCATTGTTGTACAGCAACTGCCAAACAAGAAGCTATGGTTTCAGGCAAAGTGGTATAATCGCTACCCATGGCTGCATTATAGTCCCACACTACAAAAAGTTCTTTGTTTTGAGTGTGTCAAGGCTTTCACAATCAAAAACACCACTCTGGAAAAAAAGAATGACCCTGCATTTTGCTTAAATGGTTTTGGTAACTGGAAAAATGCCACTGACAGCTTTAATCGCCATCAAGCCAGCAAAGCACACCATCATGCTGTCACTGTGAATGCACTGGAGCAAACTCCAGTTCATACCCAGTTATCAAGTGCAGTGGCAAAAACACAGGAGGAGGCAAGGCACTGTCTCATAGAAATCATGGGATGTGTGAGGTATCTTGCAAGGCAGGGACTTGCTTTTCGAGGACATGATGTGAATCAAGGGAATTTTTATCATCTTCTCAAATTTCACGCAAAAGATGACCTGCTTCTGACTTCTTGGCTTACCCGTTGTCATGATTATGTCAGTCCGCAGTGCCAAAATGAATACTTAACTTTGTTTGGCAACACAATTGTCAGAGAAATTGCCTCAACAATCAGGTCCCTCCCAGTAGTTCAGTTTTCAATTATAATGGATGGCACTCAGGATATACAGGGCAAAGAGCAGGTTTCAATATGCTTCAGGTATGTGGAGAAAGACCTAATCCCACAGGAAGTATTTGTTGGATTATATGATATACCAGGGACAACCGGTGAGCAAATGGCCATGGTAGCGCTTGATGTGCTCCTGAGACTATACCTTCCTATCTCAGGCTTGCGAGGTCAATATGGACCACAATGGAAATACGTGTGGCCAATATGGCAGGAAGGTTCTCTGGGGCACAGGTATTGCTTAAGGAGAAACAGCCACTCACTTTGCATGTGCACTGTGGAGCACACTGTGTCAATCTTATTACACAGTGTGCATGCAGTGCCTCTCCCTTACTACGTGATGCACTACAGTGGGTCCATGAACTTGGAAAACTGAGCAACCAGTCAGGGAAGTTCAAAGGGATATTGGCTGATCAAACATTGTCAGAGGGGCATACCAGAACTGTGAAACCTCTGTGTCCAACTAGGTGGACTGTACGTGGTCAAGCTGTTCAAATAGTACTTAGTCAGTATGAGGCTGTCTTGACCAGTGTGGAGGAAATGGCTTCAGTTAGTTCTAACACTGGCACTAGGGCCAATGGTCTCCTAGAACACTTTCAGAAGGGCAAGACTGTTCTTGGACTGCTTGTAGCCACAGAGGTGCTCGGAGAGCTAGAGTGTTTAAGCAGGTCTCAGCAAAACTGCTCCCAAACAATTAGAGGTATGCAGACTGCTGTTGGCTATGTCAGCTCAACTCTTCAACAGAAAAGGACTGAGGAGAAGTTTACAGAGGTGTTTGAGAAAGCAGTGTTAATAGCTGATACTCTGGGAATTGAACCAATTGAAATCCCTCACCAAAGAAAACCCCCCAAAAGATTTGCTGGTGGGGCTAGTCACCGTAAGTCTGAGACACCAGAAGAATACTACAGAATTGAATTTTTCAAGGTGTTGGACTGTTTGGACATTCAGTTTAAGGATCGATTTAACCAACCAGACTTGGAGAAACTCAAGCAAGTTGAGAATGTGCTTCTCACAGGAAAATGAGTGATGTGATTGGAGAGTATCCAGAGATGGATAGGGAGAATTTGAGGGTTCAGCTTTCAATGTTTCACTCAAAGCATACATTCATGTCAACTGGAGAAGCTGCAGATATCAAATCAAATCAATTTTATTTATATAGCGCCAAATCACAACAAACAGTTGCCCCAAGGCGCTTTATATTGTAAGGCAAGCCATACAATAATTACGGAAAAACCCCAACGGTCAAACGACCCCCTGTGAGCAAGCACTTGGCAACAGTGGGAAGGAAAAACTCCCTTTTAACAGGAAGAAACCTCCAGCAGAACCAGGCTCAGGGAGGGGCAGCCTTCTGCTGGGACTGGTTGGGGCTGAGGGAGAGAACCGGGAAAAAGACATGCTGTGGAGGGGAGCAGAGATCAATCACTAATGATTAAATGCAGAGTGGTGCATACAGAGCAAAAAGAGAAAGAAACACTCAATGCATTATGGGAACCGCCCAGCAGTCTAAGTCTATAGCAGCATAACTAAGGGATGGTCAGGGTCACCCGATCCAGCCCTAACTATAAGCTTTAGCAAAAAGGAAAGTTTTAAGCCTAATCTTAAAAGTAGAGAGGGCGTCTGTCTCCCTGATCCGAATTGGGACCTGGTTCCACAGGAGAGGAGCCTGAAAGCTGAAGGCTCTGCCTCCCATTCTACTCTTACAAACCCTAGGAACTACAAGTAAGCCTGCAGTCTGAGAGCGAAGCGCTCTATTGGGGTGATATGGTACTATGAGGTCCCTAAGATAAGATGGGACCTGATTATTCAAAACCTTATAAGTAAGAAGAAGAATTTTAAATTCTATTCTAGAATTAACAGGAAGCCAATGAAGAGAGGCCAGTATGGGTGAGATATGCTCTCTCCTTCTAGTCCCCGTCAGTACTCTAGCTGCAGCATTTTGGATTAACTGAAGGCTTTTCAGGGAACTTTTAGGACAACCTGATAATAATGAATTACAATAGTCCAGCCTAGAGGAAATAAATGCATATCCTGAGAGGGATGCATAGTGAAGTAAGAGGCTTGTTTGATGAGGTTGAGAAGCTTGTTAGACTGTTGTTGGTTGTCCCTGTGGCCTCTGCTGAAGCTGAACGAAGCTTTAGTGCACTGAAAAGGCTAAAAAACTGGTTAAGGTCTACCATGACTCAGCAGCGCCTTAACAATGTAAGTGTGTGCCATGTGCATCAAACGGCACTTGACTTAATAAATCTTGAAGAGCTAGGCCAACAGTTTGAGTCTGTGAATGACAGATGGAGGCATCTGTTTGGAATGTTTAAATAAATTTAGGAATTTTAAAATAGGGACTGTATACTTGTTGAGAATACAGTAGTATAGTTTGTGAAACTGATTTTTTTTTTTTGGCAAATTAGGTTGCCAGATACCTACAACTGCATTATTGATGAAGAGAATAGATTATATATCTTGGTTGCAAAAACTTTTTTTGTTGTTGTTGTTGTTGTCTTGTTCTCTCAGGTGTAGGCCTGTAGAATAGATTTGTGATTTTGGGTGCAATTTTGTTATATAAGCTATTTCTTTGTTTGCCTACACACTTAATAATGTAAATAAAGTGTTAAATTATTCAGCATTATGACGTCATATGTTATGTATTATGCTGTACTTGTGCATCTAATGGTATGAGTGGGTTAGGGAGTGGTGGTGGTGGGCAGGTGGGCCGGGTGGGGGGAGGTGGTTTTGGTATTGTCCCTACCAAAGCTGAGACCAAACCTATGCCCTTGATGCAGCAGATAACTGAAACAATCATTCAAATGGTGATACAAGCATCAAATTCAGCACAAATACAGCTGGAGCAAAATTAATGGAGCAACTTTAACTTTTGACCCCTGTACAAACTGAAACTGACCTTTGTCACATTCTTGCTGCTTTTTACCTCATAACTCCATAACATTCAGGCACAGATTGTCCAAACTATACCTTTTTGGAATCTTTATGATCAGGCAAATAATGTGGTGTAGTTTTCTATATGATTGGAGCATCTTTTAATTTTGACCCCTGAGTAATTCTTCAATTGACCCCTACCTGGCTGCCTGTTGAAAATTCAAGTGGCCAATCAGTTTTTTGAAAAAAAGTGTTAATGTCTATGGATTATTTGTGCCAAATTTGCTGCTTGTATTACCCTTTGCAGGATTCCACTCGAAATATTTCTTATCTGCTGCACTATACAAGGTCTATTAGACAATAAACCGACCCTTTTATTTTTTTTTAACTATATGGATTTGAATGACGTGCGATTCCACCAATCATGCTTGAACCCTCGTGCGCATGCGTGAGTTTTTTCACGTGTGTCGGTGACGTCATTTCCCTGTGGGCAGGCCTTGAGTGAGATGTGGTCCCGCCCTCTCGGCTGAATTCCTTTGTTTCACACGCTGCTCCAGACGGCGCGCGATGCTTTATCAAAATTTTTTCTGGACCTGTGAGGAATATCCGAGTGGACACTATTCGAGAAATTAAGCTAATTTTCGGTGAAAAGTTTAACGGCAGATGAGAGATTATGGGGTGTTTCTGTTGGTGTAAGGACTTCTCACAGAGCGGGACGTCCTGCAGCGCTTCCAGGCGCTGTCGTCGGCCTGTTTTGACCTGAAAACATCCTAATTTAAGGCTTAATTCACCCAGGACGTCGTGAGAGAACAGAGAAGATCCAGAAGAGGCCGGCATGAGGACTTTATGTGGACATTCCACTGTTTAAGGACATTTTGTAATGAAAGACGTGCGCGCAAATTCGCTGAGTTGTTTCCGTGACAACTCGGCGAATCTGTGTGCGCCGCGACAGGAAAAACACCTCCGTGTTGAAAACCATTTGTAAAATTCAGGCGGCTTTTGATGGCTTTCAACAAGTTAGTAACTGAGAAATTGTTTAACAGCCTGGGCATGTTCCAACTTGCCCGTTAAGGTTTCCAACGGAGGTGTTTTTCCTGTCGCGACCCCCCGCGGTCGGGTCCGGCCCGACATACGACTCTGCCCGCACATTCTTTCATTACAAAATGTCCGTTAACAATGGAATGTCCGAATAAACTCCTCATGCCGACTTCTTCTGAAAGTTCTCTGTTGTCTGACGACTTCGTGGGTCAACAGAGCCTGAAATGTGGATGTTTTCAACTTGAAACGGCGAGACGCTGCCGCCTCGAAGCGCAGATCGCCGTCAGGCGCCGTGGGCCGTCCTTACGGCGACACTACCAGACCAAAATCTCTCAGCCGTTAAAATTTTTACCAAAAACCAGCTGAATTTATCGAATGGTGTCCACTCAGTTGTGCCTTACAGCTTTGAAAAAATTTTGATCAAACAAAGCAGCAGTCTCTGAGCCATTCCTAAACAATGAAAAAAATCGACGAGAGGGTGTGGGCGACTCCTCACTCAAAGACTGCCCACAGGAGAATGACGTAACCGACAGGCGTGAAAAAACTCTCGCATGCCCACGAGGGTTCAAGCATGTCTGATGTAATCACACGTGATTCAAATTCATATGGTTTTGAAAAAAAAAATAAGGTCGGGATACTTTCTAATAGACCTCGTATATGAGATGTAAGATGCTGCTTCCCAGTGTTTCTCAGTTGCCCCTCAAAAGTATTGGAACATTTGGATATTTCACACATTTAATTTGTTTATTCCATTCAAATACATTTTTTTGTAAAATTATCTTCCTTAACTCAAACTAAAAGCAAATCTCTACAACTTGAATATAAATTAATTAAAACTATGAAAACCAGCTTCCTGATGGAGTGATGTAGAGAAGGATTTTCTTAAAAAGAAGACCTGAAAGTTCAGCTACAATTGACAGAAGTACATTTGAGATAAAGCCTAGATCTGATGTTTGGTGAAAGAAACTTTGTATTTCTTCATAATTGATGTAAATAAAGTCCAAGACATATTCATTGAGTTGGAAATGTTCATGTTTCCATCCCCTGACTTGTCTAAAGAAAACTGGCAATAAAACTGATTATTATTTACAGGTTTTATCAAGTTTTAGAGATTTGCTTTCAGTTTGAGGAAGATAATTTTAGAAATTTTTATTCTTTTTTTTTTGTATTTCTTGAATTTAAAATGGCATAAACAAATTAAAATGTGTGAAATTCCAAGTGTTCCAATACTTTTGGAGGGCACAGTATTAACCTAATAATGAGTGCAATGTGAGTGTGGTATTATTACTGTTTTGTTTAAGAATGTTTAATTTTCACTATTGCTGCACTTTGTGTCAAATCATATTCATATTGTATATCATATTGATATGAAAATTCAGTAAGGTATATCTTCTATTATACATTCCAAATCTAAGGTGGAACTCTACTAGTGTTTGCTAAGGTACACCTAAATATGAACATGAACCTTTGAACTTGAACTTATTTATTTTGGCACACAAACTCAACAATAACAAAAACTGATACACAAGACAATTCCACAGTGACATGTGTGACCAAAAAGGGGGTGAGCAAAAGCAAAGCTTATAAACGCCCACCCCATACATACATACATACATACATACATACACATTACCAACCCCCAGAGCAAGCACACAGGTGAAAGTGGTAAGAAAAAACTTCCTCTGATGTATTGAGGAAGAAACCTCAAGCAGACCAGACTCTAAGGGGTGACCCTCTGCTTGGGCCATGCTACAAACACATTTAACAACACAAACTCAAATCCCATTATCATAAACATATCAAGTGAACACCGTGTCTTCGTCTACATACATATTTACATATACACACACACCAACACACACACACACACATATATACATATATATACATATACATACATACACAAATATCACACACTCATCCTCAACCGCTTAGTCCAATTAAGGGTCGCAGGGAGCTGGAGCCTATCCCAGCAGTCATAGAGCAGGACAGGACGCCAGTCTGTCGCAGGGCCACAAACAGACAAACAAACATTCACACCCACTCTCACACCTACGGACAATTTAATGATTCCAATCAATCAATCAATCAATTTTTTTTATATAGCGCCAAATCACAACAAACAGTTGCCCCAAGGCGCTTTATATTGTAAGGCAAGGCCATACAATAATTATGTAAAACCCCAACGGTCAAAACGACCCCCTGTGAGCAAGCACTTGGCTACAGTGGGAAGGAAAAACTCCCTCTTAACAGGAAGAAACCTCCAGCAGAACCAGGCTCAGGGAGGGGCAGTCTTCTGCTGGGACTGGTTGGGGCTGAGGGAGAGAACCAGGAAAAAGACATGCTGTGGAGGGGAGCAGAGATCGATCACTAATGATTAAATGCAGAGTGGTGCATACAGAGCAAAAGAGAAAGAAACAGTGCATCATGGGAACCCCCCAGCAGTCTAAGTCTATAGCAGCATAACTAAGGGATGGTTCAGGGGTCACCTGATCCAGCCCTAACTATAAGCTTTAGCAAAAAGGAAAGTTTTAAGCCTAATCTTAAAAGTAGAGAGGGTGTCTGTCTCCCTGATCTGAATTGGGAGCTGGTTCCACAGGAGAGGAGCCTGAAAGTTGAAGGCTCTGCCTCCCATTCTACTCTTACAAACCCTAGCAACTACAAGTAAGCCTGCAGTCTGAGAGCGAAGCGCTCTATTGGGGTGATATGGTACTACGAGGTCCCTAAGATAAGATGGGACCTGATTATTCAAAACCTTATAAGTAAGAAGAATTTTAAATTCTATTCTAGAATTAACAGGAAGCCAATGAAGAGAGGCCAATATGGGTGAGATATGCTCTCTCCTTCTAGTCCCCGTCAGTACTCTAGCTGCAGCATTTTGAATTAACTGAAGGCTTTTTAGGGAACTTTTAGGACAACCTGATAATAATGAATTACAATAGTTTAGTCTAGAGGAAATAAATGCAGGAATGAGTTTTTCAGCATCACTCTGAGACAAGACCTTTCTGATTTTAGAGATATTGCGTAAATGCAAAAAAGCAGTCCTACATATTTGTTTAATATGTGCTTTGAATGACATATCCTGATCAAAAATGACTCCAAGATTTCTCACAGTATTACTAGAGGTCAGGGTATGCCATCCAGAGTAAGGATCTGGTTAGACACCATGTTTCTAGATTTGTGGGGCCAAGTACAATACTTCAGTTTTATCTGAGTTTAAAAGCAGGAAATTAGAGGTCATCCATGTCTTTATGTCTGTAAGACAATCCTGCAGTTTAGCTAATTGGTGTGTGTCCTCTGGCTTCAGGATAGATAAAGCTGGGTATCATCTGCGTAACAATGAAAATTTAAGCAATATCGTCTAATAATACTGCCTAAGGGAAGCATGTATAAAGTGAATAAAATTGGTCCTAGCACAGAAACCTTGTGGAACTCCATAATTAACTTAGTCTGTGACAAAGATTCCCCATTTAAAGATTCCCCATTTAAATAATAATAAAAAATAATAATAATAATGTAATAAAATTTATGGTCAACAGTATCAAAAGCAGCACTGAGGTCTAACAGAACAAGCACAGAGATGAGTCCACTGTCCGAGGCCATAGAAGATCATTTGTACCTTCACTAATGCTGTTCTGTACTATGATGAATTCTAAAACCTGACTGAAACTCTTCAAATAGACCATTCCTCTGCAGATGATCAGTTAGCTGTTTTACAACTACCCTTTCAAGAATTTTGAGAGAAAGGAAGGTTGGAGATTGGCCTATAATTAGCTAAGATAGCTGGGTCAAGTGATGGCTTTTTAAGTAATGGTTTAATTACTGCCACCTTAAAAGCCTGTGGTACATAGCCAACTAACAAAGATAGATTGATCATATTTAAGATCGAAGCATTAAATAATGGTAGGGCTTCCTTGAGCAGCCTGGTAGGAATGGGGTCTAATAAACATGTTGATGGTTTGGATGAAGTAACTAATGAAAATAACTCAGACAGAACAATCGGAGAGAAAGAGTCTAACCAAATACCGGCATCACTGAAAGCAGCCAAAGATAACGATACGTCTTTGGGATGGTTATGAGTAATTTTTTCTCTAATAGTTAAAATTTGTTAGCAAAGAAAGTCATGAAGTCATTACTAGTTAAAGTTAATGGAATACTCAGCTCAATAGAGCTCTGACTCTGTCAGCCTGGCTACAGTGCTGAAAAGAAACCTGGGGTTGTTCTTATTTTCTTCAATTAGTGATGAGTAGAAAGATGTCCTAGCTTTACGGAGGGCTTTTTTATAGAGCAACAGACTCTTTTTCCAGGCTAAGTGAAGATCTTCTAAATTAGTGAGACGCCATTTCCTCTCCAACTTACGGGTTATCTGCTTTAAGCTACGAGTTTGTGAGTTATAGCACGGAGTCAGGCACTTCTGATTTAAAGCTCTCTTTTTTAGAGGAGCTACAGCATCCAAAGTTGTCTTCAATGAGGATGTAAAACTATTGACGAGATACTCTTTCTCACTTACAGAGTTTAGGTAGCTACTCTGCACTGTGTTGGTATATGGCATTAGAGAACATAAAGAAGGAATCATATCCTTAAACCTAGTTACAGCGCTTTCTGACAGACTTCTAGTGTAATGAAACTTATTCCCCACTGCTGGGTAGTCCATCAGAGTAAATGTAAATGTTATTAAGAAATGATCAGACAGAAGGGAGTTTTCAGGGAATACTGTTAAGTCTTCTATTTCCATACCATAAGTCAGAACAAGATCTAAGATATGATTAAGTGGTGGGTGGACTCATTTACTTTTTGAGCAAAGCCAATAGAGTCTATAATAGATTTAAATGCAGTGTTGAGGCTGCCATTCTCAGCATCTGTGTGGATGTTAAAATCGCCCACTATAATTATCTTATCTGAGCTAAGCACTAAGTCAGACAAAAGGTCTGAAAATTCACAGAGAAACTCACAGTAACGACCAGGTGGACGATAGATAATAACAAATAAAACTGTTTTTTGGGACTTCCAATTTGGATGGACAAGACTAAGAGTCAAGCTTTCAAATGAATTAAAGCTCTGTCTGGGTTTTTGATTAATTAATAAGCTGGAATGGAAGATTGCTGCTAATCCTCCGCCCCGGCCCGTGCTACGAGCATTCTGACAGTTAGTGTGACTCGGGGGTGTTGACTCATTTAAACTAACATATTCATCCTGCTGTAACCAGGTTTCTGTAAGGCAGAATAAATCAATATGTTGATCAATTATCAACAGGGACTTAGAAGAGAGAGACCTAATGTTTAATAGACCACATTTAACTGTTTTAGTCTGTGGTGCAGTTGAAGGTGCTATATTATTTTTTCTTTTTGAATTTTTATGCTTAAATAGATTTTTGCTGGTTATTGGAAGTCTGGGAGCAGGCACCGTCTCTACGGGGATGGGGTAATGAGGGGATGGCAGGGGGAGAGAAGCTGCAGAGAGGTGTGTAAGACTACAACTCTGCTTCCTGGTCCCAACCCTGGATAGTCACGGTTTGGAGGATTTAAGAAAATTGGCCAGATTTCTAGAAATGAGAGCTGCTCCATCCAAAGTGGGATGGATGCCGTCTCTCCTAACAAGACCAGGTTTTCCCCAGAAGCTTTGCCAATTATCTATGAAGCCCACCTCATTTTTTGGACACCACTCAGACAGCCAGCAATTCAAGGAGAACATGCGGCTAAACATGTCACTCCCGGTCTGATTGGGGAGGGGCCCAGAGAAAACTACAGAGTCCGACATTGTTTTTGCAAAGTTACACACCGATTTAATGTTAATTTTAGTGACCTCCGATTGGCGTAACCGGGTGTCATTACTGCTGACGTGAATTACAATCTTACCAAATTTACGCTTAGCCTTAGCCAGCAGTTTCAAATTTCCTTCAGTGTCGCCTGCTCTGGCCCCCGGAAGACAATTGACTATGGTTGCTGGTGTCGCTAACTTCACATTTCGCAAAACAGAGTCGCCAATAACCAGAGTTTGATCCTCGGCGGGTGTGTCGTCGAGTGGGGAAAAACGGTTAGAGATGTGAACGGGTTGGCGGTGTACACGGGGCTTCTGTTTAGGGCTACGCTTCCTCCTCACAGTCACCCAGTCAGCCTGCTTTCCCGGCTGCTCGGGATCTGCCAGGGGGTAACTAACGGCGGCTAAGCTACCTTGGTCCGCACCGACTACAGGGGCCTGGCTAGCTGTAGAATTTTCCACGGTGCGGAGCCGAGTCTCCAATTCGCCCAAAGCTACGAATAAGCTACACTTATTACAAGTACCGTTACTGCTAAAGGAGGCCGAGGAAGAACTAAACATTTCACACCCAGAGCAGAAAAGTGCGGGAGAGACAGGAGAAGCCGCCATGCTAAATCGGCTAAGAGCTAGTAGCTACGCTAAGCTAGCGGATTCCTAAAAACACGCAAAGTGAATAATGTCTAAATAATTTAGAGGTGATTCAGCAGAAGGAGTGCTTTAGTTAAGGCACGTAAAGATTACACTGGGAAACAAATCGTAATCTAGATAACTAGATCAATCTAACTGCGCAGATTAACAGCTAACAGATACAGAAAAACACCGCTGTGCTCCGGAACAGGAAGTGATACAATACCGCAGTGAGAGCCAACCACCAGTAGAGGCAAGCAATCCACCTAACCTGCACGTCTTTGGATGTGGGAGGAAACCGGAGCACCCGGCGGAAACCCACGCAAACACAGGGAGAACATGCAAACTCCACACAGAAAGGGCACAGGTGGGAATTGAACCCATGACCTTCTCGCAGTGAGGCAACAGTGCAAACCACTAAGCTACCATGCTGCCCACCTAAATATCTTTAAAGAAAGAAAGAAAGAAAGAAAAAAAAAAAAAGATTATAGAGCCACTTAGGTGCCTGGTCTTGAGAACCAGGGATTGGATCGGACTGGGGATGGGGGGTGGGGGTGTAAAGGGTACTATGTACCCAGGGCCCAGAGCATGGGGGGGGGGCACAAAAAACTGGCATTAAATACATTTTTGTGTTGCATGTTATTAATGTCCATACAATTCATGTTGTAAAAGAATATAATTTGAATGAATGTATAAATGTTGCAAAACATAATTCTGCTCTAACAATAATATTGTAAGATCTCTGAGGGCCCTTCCCACCCCTGCACAGTTGTACAATGGTTTAGTCCAGGCGCACAGGCGGCACGCTGCTCCCCACACACTCCCCCCAAACGGGATCTGACAGAAAGAGGTGTTTTTTCCTGTGCATTTTAACAGACGGGAATGCACCAAATTGCAGTTTTTCTAGAAACTGGTGCAATTTAGTCCCCCAGACCCCCCAACTCAATATTGCTCCCCCAACTTTAAAAAGGATTCTGACTCCCAGGTGTGATCTAAGGTATACATGATTTAGACCTGGTTTGACTACGCATTAGAAATTTGGTGTTTGCGTTAATAAAAAGAACATAAGAGTGTGTGTGTGTGTGTGTGGGGGGGGGGGGGGGGGGGGGTGTCTTCAATATGGCTAGTACCTAGGGCCCAGAATTTGGTGCTACGCCCCTGCCAGGGATGGTAGGTTGAAAAGCTTTTTTATCCCATGGGAACTCTCCCTACCCACCTAAGCGGCTCTAGAATATGGGCAGCATGTATATAAGTGACATTTACATGACAATTTATATGGCAATATTGAGATACAATAATTTGGCCATATTGTACAGCCCTACTGTCAGCTAGCTGGAAACTTAATTTACATCTACATAAAAAAGATGCTTAAAGTGGCAGGGGGTTAAGAGGGCTGGAAATGGGGGGTCAGCTGAAAAGCAAAAAAGAAAAATGCTTAAAAAAGGTGGGGAGTGTGGGTGTAGAGCCCCTCCAGAAGCTGAAAGGAAAAATAAGGAAAATGCTTAAAAAGGCGGGGGTCATGTGTTAGTCATGCTCATGCTCCCAAGAACCATTTTACTAAAAAAAAGTCTGAAGGACCTAAAGGACATGGTTAGATGGGAGGAGCTTTTCCAGGCATGTGAGAAGCAAATAAAGAAAAATGCTTAAAAAGGCGGGGATTTGCCAAGTTAATGCTCTGCTGAAGCATTTACTCAAAATAAAGTCTGAAGGACCTAAATGTCATGGTGAGATGCTGAAGAGCTTCGCTCATTTATGTCCACGACATATGCATATGACAGCTGATAGCATATTATATAACACTATTTGTTTGTTTATTTTAAACGCATGTAATACAACAATTTAATAATGAAGATATGGTCCCAGATTGTGGAATGACCTGCCTCTCTGTATCAGGCAGGCAGATTCACTTCTAGCCTTTAAATATCGCCTTAAAACATATTTGTTTTCTTTGGCTTTTGACTAGAGAGTTGATGATTTTACTGTTGTAAAGACTTATATTGTTGCCACTGTTGTCTAACATGTATCTATTTTATTTATTTATGTCTTTGTTATACAGCACTTTGGTCAACCTTGTTGTTTTTAAATGTGCTCTACAAATAAACTGGATTGGATATATATATATATATATATATATATATATATATATATATATATATATATATATATATATATATATATATATATATATATATATATATATATATATATATATACACACACACACACATATAAGTGAATAATTTTTAAAAATGGCCATGTGAGTGCAAACGTCAGCCAAGGTCAGTTATGAAAGCTTGTGTGTAATTGGCCTAATTGATCATTCTGTCACTAACTATAAAATAATTTGAGTGTCTGTATCAGATGTAAAAGCTCTACAGAAATTGTAGTCCATTACCTATTTCTGCCAAGGAGGTTGAAAATGGAATGTTTGGTCAGAAGATTACTGAAAAACTAAATTCCCAAAACACTGCTTTGGACTAACCTGTAACAGATGTCATATACCAATATTTTGGTGTTTATCGTGAAAATGAGGCCAAAAACCATAAATCATTATTAAATCTATGAGGCATGTTGACACAACAGATTTCTCAGCCTTGGCAAAAGTGCTCACTCAGTCTTTTGTCAGCTCTGTGGTATCTCGCTCGCTTTCCTTCAGCCAGGGACACAGCAAGCCGACTGCCTGTGCAGCTGCTGCATGCAAAATGTTCATTATCTAATAATTGTTTCCTGCAGCCTCTCTGTCTGCTTGTTGCCCATGTTTGCTGCTTGGCTGACAGCATACATTATATGTGTGTGTGTGTTTGTGTTTCCAGTCATGACTTTTTTGGCCATTGGGGAAAAGCAAAAACAGTTATGCAACAGCATAATTTTTAAAAGTGTTGTGAAGGCTCAATCTGGTTGGATTTCTTTTTTGAGGTAAAGCGTATGTGTGGTGGAATATTGTAATAAGTACGAATTTGTTGAGGTGATTTGCAGACAGTCAGGCAACAGTATTTGTTTTGAAATGTTGGCTACATTTTAAAGACTTCTTACCAACATGAATGTGCATGTGTTGGCATGTTGTTGCAAAATCGGCAAACTTTAAGAGTGGTGTCACTTGTAATGTCCACCCTCTGTGCTGACTAAAGCTCACTTCTCACATTTGTATACAGTGGTATTTCTGCAATGCTTCACTTCCATTTGGCATGCCTGGCAAATAACTTTACTTTTGTCAAAATTTTCATAATAAAGGATGCACATCATGGTGCCATGTGCAAGCTATATCTTAAAGCTGAGGCTGATCTGACAAACAATCAGAGAGATATGTGACACACACACACACACACACACACACACACACACACACACACACACACACACACACACACACACACACACACACACACACACACACACACCCCTTGCTTTATAGATAAATGTCACCGTGTGCTAAAGTACAAAATATACATTACTTCTTCCTCCTCTGAACAAATGTGACATTGTGTCTGCAGCATGTAGTTTTGTTTAATGTAAGAAACCACAGATATGTTCTGACGTGAGCTGTTTAGTGAAGCATGGACTCACAGTGCTGGTTAGTTTGCCCAGCTGTGAGCTAACACATTGACTTCCTGTCAGTGTGGCATTGCCTGCTGGATGAGGAGAACCATTGCTAAATATGGTCAGTGTCACTCAGAATCAGATTAGAAGCTGTATACTCCCACCCAAACACAGGTCTTACTCTTCACTAATCTTCATCTCCTTATCCAGGACTGGGTTGTGGGGGCAACAGCACCAGCAAGGGACCCCAAGCTTCCCTTTCTGAGGCCACATTAACCACCTCTGATAGGGGGGGTTCTGGGTCTTCCCCGTGGTCTCCTCCTCAGGTCCTAGGTGATGGTGAGCCATCACCCAGGACCTGAACTTCTAAAGTTCTGAAATTTCATATTATTAGGTTTGGAGCCAAATGATACAGTTGTATGCAAAAGTTTGGGCACCCCTGATAATTTTCATGATTTTCCTTTATAAATCATTGGTTGTCTGGATCAGACATTCAGTTAAATATATCATATAGCAGACAAACACAGTGATATTTGAGAGGTGAAATGAAGTTTACAGGTTTTACAGAAAGCGTGCAATAATTCCTTAAACAAAATTAGGCAGGTGCATAAATTTGGGCACCCCAACAGAAAAATACATCAGTATTTAGTAGATCCTCCTTTTGCAGAAATAACAGCCTCTAAACACTTACTATTGTTTCCAATGAGAGTCTGGATTCTGATTGAAGGTATTTTGGACCATTCTTCTTTACAAAACATCTCAGGTTTGTTGGTTTCCAAGCATGGACAGCCCGCTTAAAATCACACCACAGCTTTTCAATACTATTCAGGTCTGGGGACTAAGATGGCCATTCCAGAATGTTGTACTTGTTCCTCTGCATGAATGCCTTAGTAGATTTTGAGTAGTGTTTAGGGTCGCTGTCTTGTTGAAAGATCCAGCCCCGGCGCAACGTCAACTTTGTTACTGATTCTTGAACATTGTTCTCAAGAATCTGCTAATATTGACTGGAATCCATGTGACCCTCAACTTTAACAAGATTCCCAGTACCTGCACTGGCCACACGGCCACAAAGCATGATGGAACCTGTTATGTGCAGACGCGTGTTGAGGAGCGGACCAACATCTGACCGAACCCAGCGCTAAATAACCAGAAAGCGGTTCCAAAAACAAAGCAGTTTTTATTTCCCTCCTGTGCAATAATTTGTGTACAACATAAATGTGCGGTTGTCTGGCGAGGTGAAAGACGGCACGCTCTCCAGCTCCCAAATGGATCAAAGCCCGGCGCTTCTGGACCCAGACTCACCGCCGAACACCCCCCAGGTGGATACGACAAACTGACTCTGTGAAGGATGGAAAAGGTGAGGTAAGTCAACAGAGCTACAACAAATATCCTTCAGAGGCACACACTATCAGCAACACATTCAGGTCTGAATTTAAGCTTTATGTAAATGAGCAGCTTCTCACAAGAGGTGGAGGATCATCATTCCGTATGCCACGGCAGTGAGAAGCAAACTGCACAATTCTCATCAATGTTCAAATATACTGCGTAACAAAATACCAAATTACTGTTAACACTTATTCAGATAATAATCACCTCTGATGTGTGCTGACAGCATGTGTCCCTCACCCATCCTCCTTCACAGGCATGATGTGTCAAACCCAGGCGCGGTCCTCAGCGTCTCACAAACGAACGTCACAAGGTCGAGTTCCCGGCAATTCTGCTCGAATCACTCATGGCTTAAATGCAGAACGCTATCTCATTATCTGCTTCAGCTGAAAGTCTTTAAGTTTGCACGTGAGCATCATCCACAGGTGCTGCAAGTCATTAGGCCTGCACGTGAACATCTTCCACAAGTGCAGCCAATAATGCTGATGAGGGTGAAGGATTCTTCTGCCAGCACCTTCTCCACAGAAAAAAAACAGTTTGCATACCACCTGGAGAGCAAAGAAAAGAAAACGCCAAAATGTCCAGCCAAACCCCCCAACACACAACAGAACCACCTCCAAATTTTACTGTAGGTAGCAAGTGTTTTTCTTGGAATGCTGTGTTCTTTTTCAGCCATGCATACCGCCCCTTGTTATGGCCAAATAACTAAATTTTAGTTTCATCAGTCCATGGCACCTTATTCCAAATTGAAACTGGCTTGTCCAAATGTGCTTTAGCATACCTCAAGCGACTGTTTGTGGCATGTACGCAGAACAGGCTTCCTCTGCATTACAGCGTCTCCTTGTGCAAAGTGCGCTGTATAGCTGAACAATGCACAGAGACACTATCTGCAGCAAGATCATGCTGTAGGTCTTTGGAGCAGGTCTGTGGGTTGACTATGACTGTTCTCACCATCCTTCTCTTCAGCTTATCCGAGGTTTTTCTTGGCCTGCCACTTCAGGCCTTAACTAGTGCTGTGCCTGCTGTCTTCCATTTCCTCACTATGTTCCTCACAGTGGAAACTGACAGCTGAAATCTCTGAGATACCATTTTGTATCCTTCCCCTGAACCATGATGTTGAACAATCTTTGTTTTCAGGTCATTTGAGAGGTGTTTAGAGGCTCCCATGTTGCCACTCATTAGAAGAGATGCAAAGAAGGGAAACATTTGCAAATGTTTCCCTTCTTTGCATTTCTTCCCTTCTTTGCACCTTAAATACCCTTTCTCCTGATTGGATTCATTTGTGTAAGGGGGTCAAGGGTCAGTGAACTTACCAAATCAATAAAATGACAAGGGTGCCCAAATTTATGCACCTGCCCAATTTTGTTTAAATAATTATTGCACACTTTCTGTAAATACTAGAAACTTAATTTCACTTCTCAAATATTGTGTTTGTCTGCTATATGATATATTTAACTGAAATTTCTGATCCAGACAACCAATGATTTCTAAAAGAAAATCATAAAAATTATCAGGGGTTCCCAAACTTTTGCATACGACTGTATCTTGTATTTAATGTTCCCATGTTCATGCTTATTTAGGGTCTGCTCCTTTCTCTGCCCCTGACCAAGGCAGCGTCTACATCTGGAGTTGGTCTCCGGGCACCAGACTGTGGCTGCCCAGTGGATGGATTCTGTCTAACTGTAATTAGGATGGGTTAAATGCAGAGGACAGGTTTAGTTGTATGTATATATCGCAATGACAGTAAAGGCTCTATTGTATTCTGTTCTATTCCAGATAAATATATGTCTCACATGCAGAAGGCTGAGGCTGTTCTGAACATTTTGATGTGCAAAACATTCACATTATATGATATGCAAGTCCCTTTAAAGGGGAATTTCTGAAGGTATGACCTGGACATGCCAGTGAGTCTGTGGACTCCAGAAGGTTTCAACCTATAATGATCACATATTGCCCCATCCACCACACACTGGAACTTCCCCAGGCTCTGGATGGCAACCACCCAGAAAGACGACCAATTCCCATTTTCCTGTCCCTGTATACCCTACCATGAAGTGAATCTACAACTCCCCCTGAACTGGAAGCCAGTCCATTGCCGGTTACTTCCCCAGCAAAGGCTGCTACCCATTTATAGCTGGGTGGACTGAGACAATATAGAAGAAGTGCCATCCATACAAACAGACAGATAACCCCTAGTACCCCTGAACCCCTGTTTATATACTGGTAGGCCAACTCCTAACCCACAGGTCCACCTACTCTGCCATAAATCCACTCACCCTCTTTAAATTATCTGTGAAAGCTGTTGTTGTCATCTGTGCATGTTTCTTCTCTTTGTTGACTCCTGTTACTGTACTCTAGGTGATAAGTGGTACAAGCATCACCTGACCTATCAAATAGTCAACTGGCCTCGCCACCTGTCCCTTGGTTCTGTACGGATGGGGGTACACACCGCCTTTCAGCTGTGGAGCAATGTGTCAGGCCTGGTCTTCCAGGAGGCCCTAGAAGGTCCTGCTGACATTCGACTGGCGTTTTATGAGGGAGACCACAATGACGGGGCAAGCAATGCTTTTGATGGCCCAGGTCAGGCATTAACACAATTAATCTGGAAAATTCATGAATCATAATGAAAACAGCGATAATAATAAAAGCCATTCAAGCAGGTCTTTAGCATTGGTGATTGAATGTGGGTGCAGTGTTCTTGCTGGTTGAGCTCCACAGTTGTGACACTGATGTGCTTGTGATGACTGGTTTGTGTGACTGGCCCATCACTCTTGTGTTCTCATATAGCAGCTGTACAACAACAAATCGTGAGCTCAAAGAGACTTCCTAAACAAACAAAATTTAACAAATGGTGTTGTTTATGTACACACATTGACCTGTCAATAACCAGATTACGGTTTGATTACACAGTCTGCTCTCGCCTGACGTCCACGATAATTAATGTCTGTTGAGAACCAGCTGTCCTGGGATCTAAAACCTGTAGTACACCAGTGGTGGAACTAAACTTTAACCTAATCAAAACCAGACTGTTTCAAATTACAACCAATTAAAGACAGTCTTAGACTTTTGTTAATTTTGAAGACATTTAGAGGAACCAATAAATTACTTATCTCTATTATACATTTTTAAAGAATGGTTTAAGTGGTTTACAAGATGTTTAAACCACTTTGTCTTCGTTGATGCAGAGAAGTTTTAAAATGGTCATCATCACTAATTCATTAATTTTCTAAACCTGTTCATTCAGTTTGTTAAAAAAGAAAAGCTAGAATAAGTCAAACTTGCTTAATTATCAAAATAGTTAAACATGATTACTCAAATAATAATTAAATCAACAGTATGTTTAACTATTTTGATAAATAATTCCAGCAAAGAAACTGATTTAGATAACTTCCTGTGTGATGGAGCATATATTATACAATAAGCTGTATATTATTTTATTATTTTGCATTAAGCTTTACATATAGCACTACTACATTCACTATTTAATAAAAATAACTGAAATAATATAAAATATGAATTGTGAACTACTTGATCATCTGCTGCTGGTAAAAGTATAACTGCTCTCCTCTCTGAACCTCCAGGGGGTACTTTGGCTCACGCGTTCCTGCCTCGCAGGGGGGAAGCCCATTTTGACATGGCAGAGAGGTGGACACTAAATGGACACAAGGGACACAATTTGTTCATAGTGACTGCCCATGAGATTGGACACACTCTGGGACTGGAGCACTCTCCTGTCCGTCATGCGCTGATGTCGCCATACTACAGGAAGCTCGGCCGGAGCCTGGTGCTGAGCTGGGATGATGTCATCGCAGTGCAGCAGCTGTATGGTGAGAGGACTTCACATACAAATTAGTGCTGTTAGATATATCTGTGTGTTTATTTTCTAATATGTACATGTTGCGGACATGAACGAGCGAAGCTCTTCAGCATGTCATCATGTCATTTAGGTCTAGGGATGGGTATTGATAAAATTTTATCGATACTGATGCCATTATTGATCCGATTCCCTTATCAATACCTCTATTTACCTGAATATCAATACCTGAACCAATACCTGAATTTTCTGTGTACTAAAAGTAGGCTTTACAGGTTTTCTATGTCAACAACATTTTATTGAGTCTTAAAGTAAATAAACATGAAATTGGTCACTGGATCCTTGATCTCTGAACATAAATAGAAATAAACAAAATCTGTTGTTTTTGTCAAAAGCACTTCCTTTCAGATACTGGTATGAATGCCACTCCATACATCTGAGCTGAGCTCAGCTGGCTGCACGTCAACATCAATGTAATTCATAAGAATGCAGGACGTCTCATTTTAGGAGGAAAAAAACGTTTTAGTCGATTGTAGTTTGTTTGTATTACAACATTTGGAAAGACATCTCATTTGATTTAAAACAGCGATTCGCTTTACAGCCGGACTCTAACTTGACTCGGCGGAGAGCGGCACAGTGTTTGGAGCTGTGTGAACTGAACGGAGGACGATTCTCGTTTCTTGCCTGCAACAAGACAAGAGTCCCAGTTAGTAACTTTCATCAGCAAAAAAGTGACTCATAATTGACAGCTTTAAATGGCTTTGAGAGGGGTTAAGAAGCGGACTTGCTGCTTCTGAAAAGCATCGAAGCAGAGAACCAATGAAGCAGCGGGTCGGAGTACTGCTTCATTGGTTCAAGCTTCAAAGTGGAGCAGTTGCAGAAGCAGTTGATTACAGACCCGCTGCAGGGTCTGCATTCAACATAGAGAAATGATAACTGTCCCGACAAACACCCTCAAAAACTATAGCCGCTCTGAAGGACCGGCAAGGGAATCGTTAAGCAAAAAGGCTATTGATGTCGGTGGATTGAATCATTTTGTGTCATTTCTGGTGTGCGGCTTTGTCTACCATCGGTTTGTGGCTTTTTACGGCAAAGTTGTCCGGTTTGTGGTTTTTTCCCCACTGGGCAGATTTTTTGTGCCATTTCGTTCAGTTTGTGCCTCCGTCTACCATAGAGTGAGCTTTAAAGAAATACAGGCAAATGTGAGAAAAGTTGGCAAATGGTCTTATTTTGTCAATTTGGGTGTGCTGATTCCAAATCTGCCATTTGCCAAACTGTATCTTTCCTCTGGTGACCTTGAGATGTCACTGAACTTTGTACCTGTTGACCCGACTAAAAAAATCCCACTTTGAGCATGAATTATCAATCTGAGCTCATTCACAATCTACAAAATGCCTACATACTTGTCCAATCTTCTAGACTTGAATATTTTGAATTGTAATAAGCAACTTTCCAGGATGTGCTTGGCCTCTGGTGACCTTGAGAGGTCATTGACCTTTCAGATTGCTCCGTTGAACTTTGAGTTCCTAATCATTTTTCAAAATGTGTCTCAAGTTCAGATAATATCTTGTTGTTAAATATCATGTCTATGAAAAATACCTTACCTGACCTTGTGACCTTTGACTGATTATGAAATTAGTCCTGCAGGTATGACTTCATCCAGGCTTAACCACGTTTTCAATGTGTTTCAATCTGAATCCTTGTGCAGTAGACTTTTTTAGAAATTTTATTTTATTTATATACTTAGGTATTTCACAAAGAAATCACTGAAATTTCATTCTGCACATGATCTTTAGGAAGAGGTCAATGACCTTCCATGACTGCACTGCTTTGGAACATCAAACTGATAAAGAGAACATTAAAACTTTTTTGTCCTAAATTGTAATATTTGTTTGTTTGTCAACGCAGAGACTTTGTAGTAAGCTTCAAAATAATCACAGACATTTACCTCTACATTTAGTTCTCGTGTTAAGAGAGTCCACTGATCAGTCAGTAAGGAGCGCTAATGTCAAGGTCCCTACCGGACGAAAGTGGAACGCCAAATTGAAGTTGAGCGAACTGTCGTTAGGCTGCAACATCAGGAGAATGTCGGCAGAGTCCAGGTAGGGAGAGCAGGACTAGGATGCAGAGAGGCGCGTCGCTTCTGGTCCAAAGCCAGTTGCAAGGCAAGGAAGGAGATGGTGGCGACGGAGGTGACGAGGATGGAGGAAGAGATCAAGGCAGTGTCACAGGGCCGACAAGGAAGCTGGACAACTTGGGAGGGAGTTGTCAACCGTAACATCAGTTGGTCAGACCTGTGGAAGATTCCACAGGCAAGGCTTAGCTTCCTCATTCGTGAAACCTATGACACCCTCCCCTGTCCCCACAACCTCCACCAGCAGCTTGGGAAAGAAGAATGCTGTTACCTCTGCAATGCCTACAAGGCAAGTCTTCAGCACATTTTGTCAGGCTGCAAGGCTGTGCTCTCTCAGGGCTGTTATAGATGGCGCCATGACCAGGTCCTGAGGAAGCTAGCTGAAGTGCTGGAGAGGTGTCGACAGGACAACAAAAAGTCACCATCAACAGAGAACAACTTGTCATGGAGGGTGGGGGACAAAGATACACCAGGGAAAGAGAAACATCAAGACCCTTTTCTCCTGACCAGGAGTGGGACAGGAGGGTTGATCTTGACAGGCAACTTCAGTTCCCTACAGAGATCATCACTACAACTCTTTGTCCCGACATCGTTGTGTGGTCTACCAATGCAAGAATGGTGCACCTCATCAAGCTGACAATCCCACAGGAGGAAGGGATTGAGGCTGCGTTTGAGCACAAAAAGGCCAAGTATGCCGAGCTGGCTGCCGAATGTCGGGAAGCTGGCTGGAAGACCACCATCTACCCAGTCGAGGTGGGATGCTGAGGCTTTGTAGGGCTGTCAATCATACATCTACTGAGGGAGGCAGGAGCGACCGGAGGGAAATTGAAGAGAGCAGTGAGAGAATTGACAGAGGAGGCAGAAAAAGGCAACTTCTGGCTCTGGCTGAGGAGGAAGGACAAGTGCTAGGGGAAAAAACAACTAACCCCAAATTACAGCCGCAGGGGGAAACAGCTATCAGCTGCAGGGAGTGACAGGGAGACATCCCTGTCACTGCCCCGCCACCAGGAGATGTTCCAGGATTAAAGGGACGAAACATTGAGGAATGGTGGTTCCTAGCTGATGACCCTACAGCTGACCCATGGGCACTGGAGGAGGTGCGACAGGCAGAAATGCACAGCAGGAAATTCCATCTGCCTGTATGTTTACCTGCCTGTGCCCCATAAAGTCAATAGTGACCTTCCCATTTGTGACCCACTTTCACTTCTGGAAAATCCACATGGACTCTACTGCTATTGTAGGCACACCACAAGGGATCAACTGCTCTGAACATTTTTACAAAATGTACATGGTAACTGCTTTCATTGAGTAGCTAAGAAATAGTTCAGAAGGGCTTTTGATTATCACTTCATAACTACACTAAAGTCTTTCACAATAGTAGAAATGAGAAATGGCCTAGTCAATATGGGTCTGTGACTTTCATTCTGCTGTAGTACTGTGGATATTTCCCTCCAGTACTCTTCATATGTATATAAGTGTACTAGTTTCAATTTCAATTTATTTTCATTTATATAGTGCCAAATCACAACAGAGTTGCCTCAAGGCGCGTCACACAAGTAAGGTCTAACCTTACTAACCCCCAGAGCAGCAGTGGTAAGGAAAAACTGCTTCTGAGGAAGAAACCTCAAGCAGGGGTATTAGTATTAAGGCTTTGTTATTAGTTTGTGCAGTAAATAGCTGGTGTGTATGATATGTATATATACAAAAGTCTTTCACAATACAATGAGAAATGGCCTCACCAAAATGTGTCTGTGATTGTCATTCTGCTGTAGTAGTGTGGGTATTCTGTCCAGTACTGTACATATGTAGATACGTATATATGTACTTTATACAGTGAATAGCTGGTGGTTATAATATATAGCATTGTATATCTCATATTCATATTGTTGTTGCATCACTCACTCACTTGCTCACTCACTTCAACAAGATGTCCTGCAAGAAGGTTTGGATGAAAATGGGAACAGCGAAGAAACTGAAGTACATCCCCATTCACACACAAGCAGCAAGTCTTGGAGATGATGTACTCAGTGGAATTCCAGCATTTCATGCTATCATAGGTTGTAACACCACATCATTTCTAGCTGGTCACAGCAAGAAATCCTGCTTTAAGACATTCAAGGAATGCTACAACCTACTGTTAAACCTTGGCAAAGGGAATCTCAGTGACCACACCTGTCCAGGTGCAGAGGCATTCATCTGCAAAGTCTTTAAGACTGACTGCATTTCATCAGACAGAGCACGGTTAACATTCTGCTCAGACACATTTACTGGAAACCTTACCACCAACTCATGATGCCCTGTCTTTTCACATACAGAGAGCACATTACCAAGCATCTGTGTGGAACCAAGAAGACCAACAGCAACCTGTGCTGCCTCCGGCAGAGACCATGGGATGGAAAATTGAGAGTGGTGCACTGGTACCAGTACTGACCTCAATACCTTCTGTACCACAAAGGCTTGTCAGTTTGGTTACCGATTTGGTTATCGATAACTATGCCATTATCGATTCCGCTTATCAATCCGATTCCTTATCGATTCCCTTATTGATACCTCTTGTGAATTTTCTGTGTACTAAAAGTAGGCTTTTCAGGTTTTCTGTGTCAACATTTTAAATTGGTCACTGGATCCTTGATCTCTGGACATAAATAAAAATAAATAAAATCTGTAGTTTTTGTCAAAAGCATTTCCTTTCAGACATTTTGGCATGAATGTCTCTCCATACCTCTGAGCTGAGTTCAGTCGGCTGCCGCACATCAGCGCAGGACGTCTCATTTTGGGAGGAAAAAAACGTTTTGTTAGATTGCAGTTTGTTTGTATTACAACATTTGGAAAGAGGTGTCATTTGATTTAAATGTGTTTCGCTCTGAAGTTATTAATTCTGACTAGACTCCATCGTTCTATCTTGACTCGTCAGAGAGCCGTGCAGCATTTGGAGCTGTGTGAACAGAACGGAGGACGATTCTCGAGACAGGGGTCCCAGTTAGTAACTTTAATCCGCACAAAAGTGACTCACGGTTGACATATTCAGGGATGAAAGTGGTGAAAAAAAGAGCTGAAATCCAAAATTACCCCCCCAACACCACCCGCACAAACATTTTTGAAATCTAGAAGCTCTGAAATGCAATCTGGGACTATTCCAGACAATAAACTGCAGTGAGTGCAGCATCCATTTTGGTGAGAAAAAAACCCAACTTTCCTTATTCAAATTCATTCCAGTAGTATTCTGCTCTTACTAGGATGCAGCAGTTTTCTAGTTTGGCAGATAGTTCTGGAGGAAATCACTGAAGAAATTAACACATCGAAAATATGGTTTGACCGAAACAAATTGTCATTAAATTTAAATAAAACAGGGATGAAGTGGAGGTGGAGGAGGTGGAGGACGACGGCGCCTGGAAGCGCTGCGCGACGTCCCGCTCCGTGGGAAGTCCTTACAGCGACAGAAACACCCCATAATCTCTCATCAGCAGTTAAACTTTTCACCGAAAACCAGCTAAATTTCTCGAATAGTGTCCACTCGGATATTCCTCACAGGTCCAGAAAAAATTTTGATAAAGCAATGCGCGCCGTCTCGAGCAGTGTGTGAAACAAAGGAATTCAGCCGAATTCACTTCTCACTCAAGGCCTGCCCACAGGGAAATGACATCACCGACACGCGTGAAAAAACTCACGCATGCGCACGAGGGTTCAAGCATGATTGGTGTAATCGCATGTCATTCAAATCCATATAGTTAAAAAAAAAAATAAAAGTGTCGGTTTCTTATCTAATAGACCTCGTACTGCATTCAAGATGTCATAACTCCTGTAATATTTTTCGATTTTGATTTTTTTTTTTTTTTTAATTCGGCCGTGTCCATAACTCTCATTTCACTATTCGCGCGGCAAGACTCTGGTGGCAAAAGGCCGACCCTATTCAAACGGCGGCCATGTCCATAACTCTCATTTAATGCGGTATGTTTGTGTGACCGCAGGACCTTCGTGGCCGGGACGGCGGTGGGATCAAACCCGGACGGCTCGCACTAAAGACCATTCCTCTACCAGGTCAGCCAAAGGGGAATTCCCCGTTAGCCAAGCTAGCGGGAATGTCTTTTCAATCAGGACCCGCGACCTTCATCCCGCTACATTTGTTTATACAAGTAGTTCCAAGTTTTACCACCAGAGTCTTGCCATGCGAATAGCCAAATGAGAGTTATGGACATGCAGTCGTGCGAATAGCCACTTCCTTATTATTAATATATAAATAAAATAAATAACAATATTACAATTTGTAATACATTTGACTCTTTTGCGACAACAAACGCTGAGCCATTAATTATTATACAGAAAACAAATGCACACAAACGTGCTGAGATGCGAACGGCTTAATGCCAACTTTAACACTGAAAATGCCATAGACATGCTAGCGCATTAGCATCGGTCCCATTTTTAAGTTAGAAAATACATCAACTGTTTCAGAAGACCAGACCAAGGTGGGTTTAACATAGAAAAAGGTAAATATTACTCAGACATATGCTCTTTAGGGTTTTAGGGGGGGAAAAATTAAAATAAAGTGAAATAAAACAAAGAACCAACGAAGCAGCAGATCGAAGCACTGCTTCATTGATACAAGATTCAAAGTGAAGCCGCGCTGCAGAAATGGTTGATTACACACCCGTTGCAGGGTCTGTAATCAATGTAGAGAAATGATCATTTTCCTGACAAACACCCCCAAAAACAACGGCTGCTCTGAAGGACCGATAAGGGAATCGTTAAGCAAAAAGGCTATTGATGTCGATGGATCGAATAATTTTTTTTAACGATACCCGAAAAGAAACTGTTCCCGATACCCATCCAGAGTAAATGCAACGTAGTCAACTGCTACATGAGCTTCAGCTGGATGACCTCTCAAGGTCACCATGGGTCAAATGGGCTTCCAAAATGATGAAATGATATTTAGACTGTGTTTTTAAAATACATGATATTAAAACTGTGATATTTAAACAACAGTTTGAAAAATATTTTAACTGTCGCAACCACATATTAAAGTTTAATGCAGGAATCTCAAAGGTCAATGGCCTCTCAAGGTCATCATAGGTCAAGTGCATCCTGGAAAGTTGGTAATTAGAATTCAACATATTCAAATCTATAAAACGACAATTTTGTAGGCATTTTGTGGATTTTGAATGTGCTCAGATTGATAATTGATGCTCAAAGTGGGATTTATAGTGGGGTCAACTGGTTCACAGTTCAATAACCTCTCAAGGTCACCACAGAACAGATACAGTTTGGCAAATGGTAGATTTAGAATCAGCACACCCAAATTGACAAAGTAAGACCATTTGGCAACTTTTTCTTACATTTGCCTGTAGGTGTCAACATTTCCAATTTTGGCACCAGTCTAGATGGTGAACAGTTTTCTCAACATCCTCCTCTCCGGCACCTCCATCACAGACTCCAGCTCCACCCTCAGGACAGAGCCAGCTCTCCTGATGAGGTTGTTGAGTTTTTTCATGTCAGCTGCCTTCAGCTTGCTGCCCCAGCACACTACAGCATAGAAGATGACACTGGGGACCACTGAGTGATAAAACATCTGCAACATATTTCTGCAGACATTGAAAGATCTGAGCCTCCTGAGGAAGTACAGTCGGCTCTGGCCTTTCTTATACACAGCATCTGTGTTTACAGTCCAGTCCAGTTTGCTGTTTATGTGGACACCCAGGTACTTGGAGTAGTCTACAATGTCCACCTCAGTTCGATTAATGGTAACTGGGTTCGGACAGGCCTTTCATCTTCTGAAGTCTACCACCAACCCTGTATTCTTAGATACATTGAGCTGCAGGGGGTTAAGTCCACACCGCTCTACAAACCTCTCCACCACACTCCTGTACTCAGCCTCCTGTTCACTGCCAATACACTCCACAATGGCAGAGTCATCCGAAAACTTCTGCAGGTGGCAGGACTGTGAGCAGAACCTGAAGTCTGAGGTGTAGAGTGTGAACAGAAAAGGAGACAGGACCCTGTGGTGCCCCCGTGCCGCTCCTGATGGTGTTGGATGTAATATCCCGAAGCCTCATATACTGTGAGTGGCCCGTGAGGTAGATGGTAATCCAGGCCACCAGTGGAGTCTCCACCTTGATGTCACGTAGCTTATCGTTGAGCAAGTCAGGCCGGATGGTGTTGAATACACTGGAGAAGTCAAAGAACATGACTCTCACAGTGCTGCCTGCCTCCTCCAGGTGAGCGTAAGCTCTGTGCAGCATGATGATGATGGCATCCTCCACTCCCCTGTTGGGCTAGTACACAAACTGCAGAGGGTTCAGTGATGATTCAGTGACTGTGCGGAGGTGCCCCAGGACAAGCTTCTCAAGTGACTTCATCACATGTGATGTTAGGACCACAGGTCTGTAGTCATTAAGTGTACTGGGGTTCTTCTTCTTGGGCACAGGGACCAGACATGAGGTTTTCCGCCGTTCAGGAACAACCATCTGGCTCAGGCTCAAATTGAAGTTGTGCTGAAAAATCCCTCACAGCTGGAAAGCACATCCCTTCAGCACTCAGGGGCTGAGGCCGTCAGGACCTGCAGCCTTTCCTGGACACAGGCAACTACATTCTCTTCCCACCTCCTCTGCAGTGATGGTGATGGGAGGCGTTGGGAAGGATGAGGGAGTGGTGGAGGGAGGGGAGGCAGGTTGGTGGGAGGAGGAGGGTAGTGTTGATTGTGGTGTGAAGTAGGTCCACAAAGGAGGGGGAGCACTGAGAGGAGCTGGAGGAATGGTGGGCAGAGACCATGTTGTCAAACCTGTTGAAGAACCTCATGAAGGTCTCCATCCATCATCTGGTCCTCCTCCTTACCATGACCAGTGATGATTCTCATCCTACTCCACACCTCCCTCATGTTTTGCTGGAGCTTGTCCTCCAGCTTCTTCCTGTAACTGTCCTTCCCCTCTGCGATCTTCTTCCTCAGTCCTTGCTGCACCCTCTTCAGCTCCTCTCTGTCTCCTGAATGCAGCCTTCTATTTTGCAATTTTGTTTTGATATCAAGTATTGCTTTACTTAAATGGTCATACTTTTTTACAGCTTCAAACCTTCTTGAATACGATGCCACAGGTTTGACGCACCTAGCTTGGAGCAGTTTTGCCCATTCCTCTTTGCAGCACCTCTCAAGCTCCATCAGGCTGGATAGGGAGCGTTGGCACACAGCCATTTTCAGAATGCCCAGGTGTTCCTACATTAAGGCTTAAACTCGAGGCCAAGGGCGAGAGAGGTCGTGTTAATTCCAAAATAAGTCTACCTCTTGCCTAAAAGCACAGTATGTGCACTCTCACACTCACAACAGTTCCATCACTGGCAGGACAATGTTTTTTTATGTTCATTTTTAAAGCACGCACACATCTGCAGTGTTATTGCTGTGCACTGTGTTTAAGGAGGAATTCTTTTGTCAGGTTTAGGGTGATGGTCTAGTTTTGTTATTGCAGAGTTGATTTGGGAGTATTATGCACATCTTTGTATAAGACAAATATAGTGGTTTCTATTTGCTATGTGCAGTTCATAGCGTGTGTGAGGCAGGTTACTACTTGTGCTGCTCTGCACACTTTGTAGATTTTACTACTGCTGAGATACTGATTTAATTCCAATAGCTGCACAAGTACATGACCTGCTTCACCTCTTTTTACACTTAAAGTGTGACATGCTGTCCTCCACCCCTCAGAATCAGATCCATCTGCACCACACACATGACCTTCAGATCATCCACTTCATGCACATCTGCAGTATGGTCACACAATCACCAATAAGTCAGCTCTGAAACAGCCATCTTCCTGTATGGGCATTTCCTTTAATGTCATTTGTCAGACTCATGAGAGAAAAGAAGTGACCATAAGTCAGACATACACGGGGCCCTACGGAACACAGCACAAAGCTAATCCACCTTAGTAGAAGAAGAAAAATCTTTGAGCCAGATTTGAACCTGAACACATCACCTGAACCACGGATTCCTAATGACTCTAAAGTTATAATGGTGAGTAAATGGCCATATTTTATACCAGAAATTAGGCCCAGGTTGTTAAAAGCCGCATTTCTCCTTTAATTTGGGTATCCTTATATATACGTGTTTCTCTGGTGATTTTACATTAATAAAATGAGCAGGTAGCAGCTGATTCATGCTCTGTTTGCTTATTTGAGATGTAAGATGCTGTCTGAGTGTTTCTCAATTGCCCTCAAAAGTATTGGAACACTTAGTATTTCACACATTTTAATTTGTTGATGCCATTTCAAATACAACAAAAATTCTGAAATTATCTATTACCCTAAACTCAAACTGATACCAAATCTTTACAACTTGGTATAAACTTAATTAAAAATATAAAATACAGCTTCCTGATGAAGTGGTGTAGAGGATTTTCTTAAAAAGAAGACCTGAACGTTCAGCTAATTTGGCCATATTGTACTGCTCTATTGTCAACTAGCTGAAAAGTTTGAATATGAATCTACATTATATCTACATTTAAAATGCTTAAAGGGGCAGTGGGTAAAGAGGGGGGCCTAGGAGCAAAGCCCCCCAGAAGCTGAAGGTTTTTAGCCATGCTAATGCTCCACAGAAGCATTAACTGAAAAAAAAGCCTGAAGGACCTAAATTACATAGTGAGGACTTTTTCCAGGCACGTGAGACACAAATAAACAAAATGCTTAAAATAGTGGGGGGTTAAGAGGGGCAAAGTTAGGGGGTCAGAAGTTGAAGGTTTTTAGTCATGCTTATAGAGCAGCAGTGTAAGCCTGATCCCATCAGATCTCAGAAGCTAAGCAGAGCAGGATCTGGTTAGTACTTGGATGGGAGACCTCTTCAGAACACCAGCGGCTGTGTGTGTTTCTCCAGGTAAAACGAGTTGTCAGGAAGGGCATCTGGCGTAAAACTTGTGCCAAATACGAATGTGGATTTGGCTGTATCCGCTGTGGCGACCCCGACCAACAATGGGAGCAGCTGACAGGACAACAACATGCTCCCCAGAAGCATTTACTGAAAATAAAGCGCGAAGGACCTAAATTACATGATGAGGACTTTTTCCCAGACATGTAACACGCAAATAAAGAAAATGGTTAAAATGGGGGGGGGGGGGGGGGGTAAAAGGGGAGTAGTTGGGGGCACTTGGGGGCAAGGCCCCCAGAAGCTAAAGATTTTTAGCCATGCTAATGCTCTCCAGAAGCATTTACTGCAAAAAGTCTGAAGAACCTAAAAGACATGGTGAGATGCTGAAGAGTTTTGCTGGTTCATGTCCGCGCCATATACATAATAATACTGATAAGAATAATAAAAATACTGATAATATTAATCGTGTGTATATGATAACAAGGACCTAAACAATTTATAAACACATTAAGACAGTAAATTAACATAAAATAATTACGTAGATCAAGCTGGTAGCGTGTTACTGAATCACTGTCATTCTACATACAGACAACATCTCTCCTTCCTCTGTCTTTTCCACCATCTTCTCTGCTTAAGACATTCTTAGGCTTCTTAAAAGTCCTCCTCCCTACGCTTACCAGTTTGGCACCTTAAGGGCTCTCTTCGGGCCTAAGATGCTTTGCAGATAACTTTCATCTTACCAAGAGAAAATTCAAAGAAATGTCTAAGAATTTGAAGAAATCTAAGATTTTTCTTAGACTAATGTCACTAGAAGCTATTTTTAGCCTTAGACTGCTTTGTGGATACGGGCCCAGGTCTCCATAATCTAAAATACATAAAAATGTTGCTGTGAGAAGCCACTTTTTCATCTCAAAAGAAAAACAAAATTTATTTCGAAAGAAAACGTCCAGTTTGAGTTTCTTCACAAGATTGTGTATATGTGGCTTGAAAGTGAGGGAGTCATCAAGCAAGATGCCATGGTATTTGTACGTGTGCACTACCTCTATGATCTTCCGTCAAGAGTGGACACTGTAGGGGTAGCTTGAGGCACCTTCTTGGTGTTTGTAAACAACATTAGTTTGGTCTTGTCAGCACTGAGCACTAGTTTTAGCTGCAAAGGTGTGTGGTGGAACACACTGAAACCTTTCTGTAGAGATTCAACCGGTTTAGCAGGGGTGAATCCAGTAAAACAGTAAATATTGTGTCATCAGCATAAAAATCCATCTGACACATTTTGTCCTAATTCATTAATGTACATAATGAACAAGAGGGGGCCCATATTGAACCCAGCAGCACTCCCTTGTGGACACTCAGAAATTCAGAACACAGACCAACAGTCCTGTCACTCAAATAATTTGTGAACCAGGAAACTACATGATGCCATAGTCCTAAACAAAGAAGCCTATTCTTTAATACAACATCATCCACAGTGTCAAAACCTTGATCCAGAATCCAGATCCGGATCCAGATTACCTCCAGAATTCAGTCTTCCATGCCTTATTATCTATCTGTGGTGCAAATTTGGTGCGACTCCATGAAGTAGTTTTGATGTAATCCTTCAAAGCGTATATAAAGTGAAATCTTGATCCAGTATTTGGATTCAGAACACCTCCAAAATTTAATACAGTCTTCCATGGCCAATATGTATCCATGGTGAAAATTTGGTGAGAATCCATGTGTTATGGCTGGGACCGGGTTTGGATGTTAGACCCAAATGCAGGGAGCAGTAAGGCAGGCAGGGTGAAATAAACAACAGTGGCACTGTGCAGTGGGAAGACCACAGTGAGATGGACCACGAGGACCTAACCAACGGGACAGACAGGACAACAGGACTAGGACTGGAACCAGGTAATGTGAGCCTGCGGAGCTGCTGGGACTGGATTAACTATTGGAGAGAACGAAAGGGCAGGTGAAATTGTACAGGTGCATTTGGACACACATCAAGAAATGAAAAGTCAAAACTAAACAAAAAGTCAAAACACCCGTCTGACACAACACCCATCTTTCCTGCTGCTTAAATCACTTGGTTCTCTTGGCCACACCCTAAATGAGCTTTTTGAATCGACCATTAAAATAGATCCCATGTTCATTTTGATTTCAGTTAGAACCAACAGACGGCACTCACAATAAATGGCCAGCATGGACCTACAGTCAGCGCTGATATTTAATTTCTGCTGAATGTTGAACCTGCTGGTGTGGTGGAGGGCAAAGTCTTCATGAAAGAATCCACGACAGGTTTCATTTCCTCACTGAACCCAAACGTGGATTCTTTAGATGTTTTACAGGTAGAAATGAGAATGCCAGAAAGCTTTTTGTGGTTGTGTGTTTTGTCTCGAGTTTCACCCTGTGGCAGTGTTTTCTGCAGCTGCTCCCTCACAGCCACTTCCAGAAACAGACCGACATGTACCGTAGGGGACAGGATTGACAGATATGAGACAAACCTCTCTGCAACCACCTTCACAGGACTAAAATAAACCAAATTAAAATAAGTAAATACAAACTAAATTCAATGTTGTTATAAAGTTTATCATGGAATAAAGAAAAATGGTGAATGAATTATGGCCAAATTACTGTAGTTGTTGTTGGTAACAGAATATCTTAGCATGGTGGTCTTAACATGGCAAAATGTCAGTCATCAACACATTTATGGACTCACTCACTTTGCAAGTAGTGAGTGAAAATTCACACATTCCCAAGAAATGCTGATTTCTCAGAACGATGGAGAACCACACCCTACTTTTTCTGGGTCAGGCTCAAAACTTCTCAATCACCCCTTTGTAAACCTACAATGAGGGTCTCTGTATTCTCTGTACATTATGTGACATGCTCTACATGTATGTCTTTTTCCTGCAGTCTTCCTACTCTTCTTGTTATTTGGTGTGCTGATTTTAACCACCTTCTGGACAAATGTTTACTCGACTCCTTTTAAAAAGAATGTCTGCAATCACATCCAAAGGATCCTGTTTTATTGCGACACTAACGTATAAATAATGTGCTTTTTCTTTCATCTGTGTTGACTGTTCATTTATTTTTGTAATTTCATTTGCAAAGAGACAAATTCATAGTGATTTAAATTGGTGTACAGTCTTACATTGTGCATAATATCTGTGCAGTATCATGTCCTCTATCAATGTAAATCAAACAAATCACATCTTGTAAATAATATTTTAAATATTATCCAGATCCTCTTTTACAGAATAAACTAGCTGATTATCCGCACATGGGCGGGTTTGATTCAGAGACTGAAATGAAAGCTTCATCTTCACCAACAAAGCTATCACCTCCCCACTATACCAGATTCCAGAGAACTGTTAGGGCAAGACTATAGCTCTCTCAAGAAGAAACAGCTCATTTACAGCACCTCGTGGTACATCATGCTTCTTGTCTTTCCATTTGGTGTGATGAGGAAGATGTTCTCAGGGGATCCAGTTTGTGAGGCTGATATGTAGAACATGCCATGGGAAAAAGAATGCTCAGAGAGATTCACAGCAATATCTTTGAGAGTCTATCCCTGAGCCTTGTTGATGGTTATGGCAAAGCACAGCTTGACAGGAAACTGAAGCCTTCTGAGCTGGAAATGTAGATCTGTTGGAATCATCGGTATTCAAGGGAAGAAGATGACTTCCTCCTGCTGCTCCACTGATGTTAACATTCATCATGGACACAGTTTTTATTAAAATGCTCCCATTCATGGGGTCAACTTAATGTCCTTTTGAACCAGGCAGGTCTGGTTGAACAGGTTGAACTAATAGCTCAGTTGTGTTAGGGTTCTGGCTGTGATCAAGTTTTAGTTGGTTTGGTCTGCCCTTTGTCCTCCTCTGTCTTTTAGTCTCCTTTCCCCTCTCTTATTTCCCTATCTCTGTCTGCTCTTATTTCCTATCTGCTTGTTATGTTTTCACGTATTTTCCCAGCTTCTTATCTTCCATCACATCTGCTTTCTGTCACTTTCAGTTTCAAGTATTGCCTTGATATATGTTGCCCTCTGTTGTTCTGTTAGGTTCCTACCTGTGGTGGTTCTGGGGGGACAGCAGGAGCCAGTGCCCCTGTAACACTGAGTCTGGACCCCCCTGTGGCTCCCCCTCCGAACGAAGATTATACAGTACTTATTAAAATTGTGATACTGCGTCGACGCAAAAGGCGGAACTAATGCGCGTGGCTCAACATTCTAGTCGGATCCTTTAGTGTGCTGCACCACTGAAAGCGGCAGTTTACTATGAGGAAGAAGAAACGGCGGTCAGTTTTGTTGATGCTTAAGTTGGTTCCACTCCTCCAGCCAATGCAAAGGAGTCGGTATCGGGTTATTTGGTCACATGACTTAGTCAGGATTGTGACATTTTGCTGATTGGCTAAGACACACCACTCTCTGATTGGCTGCAGCCTTTGTTTACAACATAGCACTGGTACCACAGTCTCTGGAGGAGTGGAACCAACTTACATTTTCGGCGGTTATGCCACAGCCAATCACAGAGCGTGGCATGATAGCAAATAGCAGCCGATGTATCAGATGGACCAATCACAGCCATGTTTTCAAAAACACGCTACCAGTCTCTCTGTAAAAAAGACTATGGTACCAATTAGAGGTGGGTGATACCGGGAATTTTGGTATTGATCCAATACCAAGTAAATACAGGCCCAGTATCGCCGATATCAATACTGATACTTTTTCATATTTAAGCTTCATAGATCCAAAGGATCCAAAAGACCTAGGACAGAATTTTGCCAAGCACTGTACGTAACAACAAAATACATTATTATCACAATCAACATTTTTGTTTAAAAAAATATCACTCAACACAACTTAAAACAAAATCTCCTGAGGTAGAGGGCTGACAAACCACAATACAAGGGTGTGCTGCTTTGTGTTGTGTGACACAGCACAGTGCTGCTCTTACAGACAGAGACTTTGATGAATCTGCGTGCGCAGCAGTCAGTGTGTGCGGTAGAGAAAAAAGCTTGAATATCGATCTTTTTACATGAGGATCGTTAAATATCAATACCAGCATTGGTATCGATATTAGGATCGATCCGCGCACCTCTAGTACAAGGGCGCAATTTAGAACTAGAAATTGGGGGGGGGGGGGGGGGCGGGGAGAACAAAGTGCGAGGCCTGCAGGGCCGAAGACCATAGGCCGGGGGTCTGGGGGTCGCTTTAGGCCCCCAGAAGCCAACGGTTTCTAGATAAGCTCAGATGCATTCTGAGCATCCAGAACAGTAATTTTAATGTTTTGAGAAGACCATAAAGTGGACACCATTTGACTTATACAATTTGAAACTGTGGATATAAGTACTTTATTCTGAGAATAGCCAGCATTGATTTTATTAACATCCTGGTGTAAATAAGGTATCACCACATGTGTAGAACTCAGTAAGAATGATAGGTTGAGTTCTCATTAAAAAAACAACTGCAATGTGGTAAAATGTATTCATAAATATGAAAGAACAGGCTCTTAATAATTATTAACTATCGCATACTGTATTTTTTTTTCTCAAGATTTGTTTTTGCATAAGTTTGAAAAAACAACAGATCATAAGTTTAGGATAAATTACTTATCATGAATTTAATTTTCAAAGTGGCACTAATGACAACACTCATACTGAACATAATTTCGCTTGCATAGACTGATTTTGGAGATCAAGCAATAATTGCAGATGGGCTTTCTGGGGTCCCAGATAGCTTTTCTGATTTCCTTTTCTAACTTTCAGAATTTAGTAAATTAGCATATGGTCCATTGATACTTATGTGTAGACACTAGTCCCTAGAGGCAACTATTTTTGGTTTCAAATCTGGGTAAATGCAGTCCCAGAAAATTCCAAATGTGACCTACAAGAAACAGGTGTTGTAAACAAGTCAATGCTGCTAAAAATACAAACTTGCAGAAACAAAGATACTATTCTGACATGCTTTTGCACATAAGACTGACATGGTTTGCACATAAGACTAGCATAGCATGTTTCAAGTACACACATATATGTCAGAAGGTGAGGGGGGACATACCATATTCTGTCCCCCCTGGTTGAAAAGGTGGGGGGACATGTTCCCCCTATCCCCCACCAAATTGCACCCATGCTCTAGTACCAGTGCTAGTTATACATGGTGAAAAAGACGAGCGCGAAGTTATCATCCACCTGACAAGAGGCTGTCAGAAGCAAGGAACAATTACCACAACAAACAATATTGTTACAAGGTAAGACATTTGGTCAAGATTTGTTGTTGGGTAACTTTATGAATTATAATAGCAGCCTGCCAGACCAGGCGTTAATGCCAGCTTGATTTGACTGCATGCTTCTAGCTAATGTTAGTTAACCTTACGACAACACAAAACCAAGCAAGCCCGCAACAGTAGCCCATTATAACAAACGTTATTTATATACTGGGTTGCTGAAGTGTTGTGTTTTCCTCTCCATTGCTTTTTGTGTATAGTTCAAAATGAAGAGAAAAAAGGACATTATGTCCTATTTCTGTAAGAAAAGATGAATAACAATGAGGCAGACATTGAGACAGAGCGAGATGATGGTGTTGAGAGAGCTGAAGAGAAGCAAGTTGAGAGCGTCACAGAGAGAGAGCCAGAGGACTTGGAAGACACTGGTTTTCAGAGAGAGGGCACAGAGCAGGAAAGAGAGACAGATGAAGATCCTGAGAGTGAGGAAGCTGAGAGTGAGAGACAAGAGGAGTGTGAGACACAGACAGAGAATATACGTATGTGCATCCACAAGCACTGGAACATCAGGTTTGTGATACTGAAAAGAACATTTGCCTGCTTAGTGTGTGTTTTACTTTTTATTTGAATGTTTATTTGTTCGATTTGTCTTTCTCCACAGACATCAGCAAATGTAAAGAAGACCCACCAATGCAGCCAGACCTAAAGTTGTTTCCAAGGAACTTGATGGGGGACAGGAGGAGCTTCAAGGCAGCCTGGTACCACATCCACCCCTGGCTTGAATATTCAAAACAGTTGGACTCTGCGTATTGTTACGCTTGCGGACATTTTAGCCCTCCCAATAGCCCAGACACAGTCTTTGAGTCACCAGTTGGTTTCAAAAACTGGAAAAAAGCACCTTTAGGGCCCTGTCCCACTGGGGAGAGGATTAATTGCGCATGAATTGAGTATATAAAGTACGGGCGTTCGTTGTCGTCCGCAACAAAGATGGCCAAAAATGACAAATGTCCCAGTATGAATTATGGATATATTAATAATATATAGCGAATATATGATGAACAATCACGGTTATATAACGCATGTAATGAGGAAACTGATCCGACACATTGAGATTATCGCAGCAGTATTACGGGTGTATTATGAATGCATCGCGCACGTGCTGCGCGTGCACGGCATCTGCATTGCGGCCATAAAATAAGCTCACTAGGGCACTATTCACACCAACAATACAGGCTCTGGAGCATATGCTGGACTTTACAAGTTGATCACAGAGTTAATGTTCTTGTTGTCATGCGAGGGTTAACTGTTCATGAGTTTGGGGAGTGGGAGGGGGGAAGCCGCTAGGGGTGTGAGACGGTGTTTTTTTTTTTTTTTTTTGGAGAGTGTCACAGAAAACAGACTTCAGCGTGAGTTGTGGCTAAACAGCAACTCTTCCTTTTGTTGGTGTTAAATAAAAGTCCTGGAGGACACGCGATTGCAGCAGCTATTACGTCTTTTTTGGATCTACACAGCCGGACCGGCACTGACTGGCAGGTAATGTGCTTTCTGCCACATATAGTACTTTGGGTTTACGTGACGTGTTTGTTATGCATTCACAGATTGTCCGCAAATCAGCTGCAAAGCAGATGTAATAAAAACACTTTATTCGTGGCCAATCTGTATGCAGTCACTACAACATATTTTAGTTTGTGATGTGGACGTGATAGGCACGATATATATCTGTTTTACACACTGTCCCGGTCCGCTGCCAAGCCGCAAATCCCCGTCAATTGTGGATATCAGCGGTTAATGGCAGATATACAGTGCATAGAGTGAGTATGTATTGTGTATGAATTGAGTATGTATGGAGTATGTAAGGCGGATGTCATCCGCAGCCAAATTTTGTGCAGCTTAAAAATCCTGGCAATGGAAAAACGTGCCTCTGCAGATATAATTGTGGACATGTGCGGGTGTCGGCCGACTCATACAAGCATGTTTCACACATATTGCAGATGTTAAGCGAATATGAGCCAATTTTGTGCGCAATCCATACGCAGATCCTCCTAAACACCAGTGGGACAGGGCCCTTACAAAGGGGGTGGGGTGGGGGGGCACAAACAAGCCATGGTTACATGGAAGGACTATCAGAGAGCTACAGCAGCTAATGCAACACTGGTCAATGTCTTAAACAAGGAGCAAAACAGACAAGTCAAAGTTAAAGAAAATCAGGAATACATAAAAACAATAGGGGAAGTGCTGTTACTTACTGCCACTCAAAACATGGCTCAAAGAGGTCACAATGAGTCTGCAGACTCAGATAATAAAGGGAACTTCAAGGCAATTTTAGACACAATCGCTAACCACGACAAAGCTGTTAAAAAAAGGTTGACTTCCATTCATAAAAAAACAAAAACAAAAAAAAAACTGAGGTCTTCAGCATCATAGTAGAAGAAACAAAAGATGTAAAGAAAAAGGAACAGATCTCTCTCGTACTAAGGTACTACTACTACTACTACTACAATGGAGCTATCCAGGAAAGTTTTCCCCATTTTGAATCCACAGAGAAGCTTGATGCAGCAGGTCTTAGTGATAAAATAATCCATATACTGGAAAATCATGGTCCAGAGTACAAAAAGAACCTCGTAGACCAAGCTTATAATGGGGCTTCTGTCATGAGTGGTAAGCATTCTGGGGTACAGGCGAGAATCAAAGAGGAGGCAAAATATGCCTTTTACATCCATTACACCACCCAAAGCTGTCCCAGAGGTAGAGGAGTTCTTCTACTTACTAGAAAGTAAGTAAGTCACGTTTATTTGAAATGGGACAATGCATATTAGTGAACATAGTTACATGTAAATATGCCGGATTGTAGCAGGATGCTAATTTCCATCCGTAGTCCCAGTAACATAGAAACAGACTAAGAACACACAACATACCAAAACAAATCAATCATGACAGAAAACAATTAAAACCGAATAAAACTATATGTGTTCACATCTGGATCAGCTGTCCATCCTAAATGGCAAAGAGAGATGTACGACGGTGCACCAAGAGAGCTCCAGTGTTTAAGTGACAGTCATTGGGCATGTCGATTTATAGCTCTATGTAACATCATGGATAGACTGCCTGCCCTTAAGCAACTACTGCGAGAGATATCTGAAGAATTTAATGGTGAAAGATCTGTTGAGGCTCGAGGTCTGCTGGCACCAATAGATTTTGAATTCATAGTGCATCTTATCACACTCCGTAAAGTTTCTGGAGAAACAAAACTTCTCTCTGATATGCTACAATCTTCAACACTTGACATTTCAAAAGCTGTAGATTTAGTTGAAGCTTTAGTTCAGACATTGAATGATTTCAGGCAGGAGTCGTTTTTTGATGATGTGTGGGATGAAGTGTTAAATGTTTTTGGGCAGTGTGAACCAACACCACCAACTGCAAAAAAACAAAAAACGCTAAGCTCTAAACTCAGTGAGCACTGTGCACTGACCATTGTTGGACAAAGAGAGTCAGATCGAGATAAAGATGGGTTTCGTACAAACTTTTTCTACCCTGTCATTGACCTAATGCTCAGTGAGCTTGAAAGACGATTTTCTAGTAGAAACCGTGACATAATGAATAGCATCCAGGCTCTAAATCCCAAAAAAGATGCATTCCTGAAAGAGACAGCTCTGTTTTCATTTGCTCAATTGTATGATTCAAATATTGATGACCTGGGGCATGAACTACATCAGTTCAGAAGGCTCTTAGACAGGAAAATACAGACTGGGTTCAGAGACCCTCCAGTACTGTAGAGCTAGTACAGTTCATTGAGCCATATAAAGAAGTGTTTTTTGAGCTCTACAGACACTGTAAAATAGCAGTTGCAATTCCAGTACTGAGTACTGCTTCTTGTGAAAGGAGTTTCTCTACATTAAAACTTGTGAAAACCTACCTCAGATCCACCATGAACAACAAGAGATTAAGCAATCTGGCTGTACTGAGCATCGAGTCTAGGAGGGCAAAGGCATTGAGTCTTGACTCATTTGTTGATCGGTTTGCCAGAAACCACCAAAACCGCAGAATACAGTTGCTGTAATAGCAGGGCAGCCAATGTATTTTAATTTTTATTTTATTTAATTTTTGGACTGAAAAACTGAACCTGCACCTAACAGTTATTTTATTCAGTTCATCTGCTAATTATTTTCTCTGGTCAGTACAGTCTGTAAAATGTTATTATTTTTTATATTTGTGTCTCAAATGTAATATTTTGACCATTCCCTTTGGTTATAATCATTAATCAGTAGTTTTATGAAAATAAAAATAAATCAAATAAGATTTTGAATCTTTGTCTTTTTTTGCCCCAGGTTGAATGTGCCCCTCTGACAAAACACCAGGCCCCCTCAGTAAAATTGGTCTAGAACTGCCACTGTTCCTTACACTTTAATCTCCCCCCCACCCTCTCTTGCTCTCTTTCTCCCTCTGGTGTTCTGTTAGGTTCCCTACACATCTTTAGCTTGATTCATCCCACCTGCTGGATTCTGCACCTGCCTCCTGATTAGTTTTCATTGTTATGCAGATGATACCCAGCTTTATCTATCCATGAAGCCAGAGGACACACACCAATTAGTTAAACTGCAGGAATGTCTTACAGACATAAAGACATGGATGACCTCTAATTTCCTGTTTTTAAATTCAGATAAAACTGAAGTTATTGTACTTGGCCCCACAAATCTTAGAAACATGGTGTCTAACCAGATCCTTACTCTGGATGACATTACCCTGACCTCCAGTAATACTGTGAGAAATCTTGGAGTCATTTTTGATCAGGATATGTCCTTCAATGCACATATTAAGCAAATATGTAGGACTGCTTTTTTGCATTTGCGCAATATCTCTAAAATTAGAAAGGTCTTGTCTCAAAGTGATGCTGAAAAGCTAATTCATGCATTTATTTCTTCTAGGCTGGACTATTGTAATTCATTATTATCAGGTTGTCCTAAAAGTTCCCTGAAAAGCATTCAGTTAATTCAAAATGCTGCAGCTAGAGTACTGACAGGGACTAGAAGGAGAGAGCATATTTCACCCATATTGGCTTCTCTTCATTGGCTCTCTGTTAATTCTAGAATAGAATTTAAAATTCTTCTTCTTACTTATAAGGTTTTGAATAATCAGGTCCCATCTTATCTTAGGGACCTCATAGTACCATATCACCCCAATAGAGCGCTTCGCTCTCAGACTGCAGGCTTACTTGTAGTTCCTAGGGTTTGTAAGAGTAGAATGGGAGGCAGAGCCTTCAGCTTTCAGGCTCCTCTCCTGTGGAACCAGCTCCCAATTCAGATTAGGGAGACAGACACCCTTTCTACTTTTAAGATTAAGCTTAAAACTTTCCTTTTTGCTAAAGCTTATAGTTAGGGTTGGATCAGGTGACCCTGAACCATCCCTTAGTTATGCTGCTATAGACTTAGACTGCTGGGGGGTTCCCATGATGCACTGAGTGTTTCTTTTTATTCACCTCTTTTTGCTCTGTATGCACCACTCTGCTTTTAATCATTAGTGATTAAATGCAGAGTGAAACCTTGTTACGACTTTTACTTCCTCTAGATAGTCAGGTTTGATCGTCTTCTCGGCTCTGGCTCGTCTTCTTGATCTCTGCTCTCTTCCACTGCATGTCTTTTTCCTGACTCTCTCCCCTCAGCCCCAAACCAGTCCCAGCAGAAGACTGCCCCTCCCCGAGCCTGGTTCTGCTGGAGGTTTCTTCCTGTTAAAAGGGAGTTTTCTTTCCCACTGTCGCCAAGTGCTTGATCATAGGGGGTCATTTTGACCATTGAGGTTTTTCTGTAATTATTGTATGGCTTTTGCCTTACAATATAAAGCGCCTTGGGGCGACTGTTTGTTGTGATTTGGCGCTATATAAATAAAATTGATTTGATTTGAGTATTTCAGTCACTGGCTGTCTTCCTTCAGGTTGCAGGTCCATTGCATGAAGTCTTTTAATCTGACTTGTGCCGTCCATTTCATTGGATCAAACATCACCGCCTGCCGAAAACTGTTGTCCACAGAAGATGCATTTCTCAAAAATTGAGTCACCATGCAAGAAGACTAGTGAGAGAAGCCATCAAGACACCTATGACAGGTGCTTTGAAAGAGTTATAGGCTCCTGTGGAGAAACTGCATGGCACAACTTTTGTCTATTGCATCACCAGTTATACAGTTTCATGGTGGACTGGCAAAGAGAAGAATTTTCTTAAAAAGAAGCCATGAAACCAGATAGTTTGCCAGATTTGCCTAGATTTGCTATATTTTCATATATTAAAGTTCTTGTCTGTTCCACGAGAAGTATTTGTGCAGTGACCTTTTAGGGCCTTTCAGTTTAACTTATTTGATTTTTAAAACAGTGTAACAGTTTGCAAGATGTTTGTAAGATAATTTATGCACAGCACTGACTCATTTTAATGCTGCTCTTCCATTAAGGATTTACAACACAAATTTTATTATTTACTTTGTCTTAGCTTTTGTGTAGTGAAGGTAATAATACCCATGTAACATTTGTTTGCTAGCAATCTGTCTATCTGGCTGATTATCAGACTCATTTCTGAGATTTTTTTTTAAAATCATTTGGACACATTTATTACTTTTGTACATTTGTCTGTTAGCTCCATTTCTCTTCTTGCCTGTCAAATAGTGGCACAAGAGGAAGAATGTAATTCAGTGAGAGACCTGACCGACTGAATGCAATGTTGATTAAGTGATGCCATAAGTTTGAAAATCGTCTTCTTGCTCTTTGTCTTCAGGTAAGCCATTGGGTGTTCAAGTGGTCAGGTTGTCTGGTCAGGTCTTATATGCTGCGCTGCAGGAGTGGGACATTAGTGAGACTCATGACGGCCATCAGAGCACAGACCAGCCTCTGTACTGCCAGGGTGCCTTCGATGCCATCACTGTGGGTGAGGCCCAAATGGTCCAACGAATACCGCCTTGCTTCATCTACCACAGCTGTTATTTAACGTTGATACACAACAGTGCACAAATTTGTGGGCTGAAGCCAAAACATCAGTCTGACACACTGAATGTATCAAAATAATTTAATAATCTCACTAGCTCTCTGTTTTTTAAAGAAAAAGTTCACTTTTTACCCAAGGCCAAAATATAGCCATTGTGTATTGCGAAGACTTCACATCTGTCCGTTTGTGCTCAGCATAAGTCCAGTCCTATGACTGCCATGGTCTTCAAATTCACAGGGAGCATTCTTGGGACACAGACCTTGAATAAGTTAAAAGATGGCTAACCTTGACCTATTTTAAGGGGTCAAAAGGTCACCTGCTCTGTTTCCTATTTTTAATGCTCATACGGTCAAAGCTATTTTAGTATTGCATTATGTTTACTACTGTAGACATATTAAATCATTGGGCCTCATTCAAGAATCACAAACAGATTTATTCTCAAGTGGTTTGCATCAGGGCCCGGTTTCATCTAATCTTGTTTAACTGACTAAACTCACTTAGTTGACTAATCTTTTGACGTTAGTCGTTGCACAAAGTGCTTAGTCGACTAAAGGTTTATGTTACCCGACTAAAGTTTTTAGCCGGTACAGAGGAGGCTAACCTTATTTCAGTCGACAAAACTTCAGTGTCTTACCTCAAAAATGGCAGCTATCATTTACTACCAATTGATGGAGCAGGAAGGAAGGAGAGCCTTGCAGCGGGAGCGGGTGTTCCGGGACTGGAATAACCCATTGGAGATGTTTACAGATGCCAAGGCTGGGTGCAGCAGACTCAGTCATGTTTGTAGCAGATGACCAACCTGGAAGTAAACAAAACTCTTGATAATTGGATGCATTTCTTAGCAACGGCACTGGCAAGGCCGCTGATGCCTGTAAAAATTGTCAACTAATGTTAAAGAGCTAATCTACAAGTTTAGCGATTGCTGTGACAGCTAATGTTGGGTGACTAACTATAGTCGACAAAGTAAGTTTAGTAGACTAAAAGATTAGTCTGCTTTATGAAACCGGACCCTGTTGTTGTGTCAGGAAGGGCATCCGGTGTCAAAGTTGCGCCCAGGGCCGCTGCTAAGGTTTTGGAGGCCCTAAGCATAACTGGTCAGGGAGGCCCCCCACCCCCATACAAGAGAACCCCCCCCATCCCCATCCCCATACAAGAGAACCCCCCCACCCCCACATAAAACACTTAATTATATTATGTTATCTAGTATCCGGTGTATTCCATAATGATAGGAAAACTACATGAAACCATTATATTAAATTATGGACACATAGAAAAATACCTAAATATTAAAATGCTCAATACTACACATCAAGCAAAACAGTGGTGGCATTGTGAAACCATACACAACCACAACAAATGCTAAAGTTTACCAGCAGGTGTCACCCTTTCCTTACCCTAAGGGGGAATGAAGCACTCTACAGTACCCCACCAACTAAACTGCATTTCTTTTCCAGCATTCTGCTGACTGCACGCAAGCATGCATGTCTATTTTAAGCAGTAGATACGTAATTTACATACATATGCCTTAAATAAACGTTCTGAAATTCTCACTATTCTTGGTATATTTATCAGCCTGTCAAATTTATAGTTGCTATCTGATCATGTTGTCAGGCAGAATATATTTGGACCTAAGTAGTGCACTGACGGCTAACTAGGACTTTGTTGACTTATAAGGCACTCAAAATCTTCAAACTACACTGCCCAACTATTTGCAAACGTGCCACATGTCTTGTAATATCCAGATTAGTTTAGCGTTTAAAGCTACATCAAATCAGCAAAGCCAACGCAACCTAGCTTAAGCAGCACGACTGAACATTAAGTAATCAAAACAATTTAAACCTTTAACACGTACTTACCAGCAAGGGATGCACGGGCATCATCTTTTTGTTTCTTTTTCCTCCGTTTATCAGCTCCAGACTCCTGCTGTCGCTTCATTGTTTAATTGTGGCATAGTGGCAGCTTGTCGTCTCGTGTCAGAATCGAATGTGGGCTAGCAGTGCTACTTCAGTTAGGCGCAGGGTTGCCAGATTGGGTGTTTTCCCATCCAATTGGTTTGTTTAGGGTAAAAATATGGCACTGGTCCTGGACGAGTTTTTTTGTATAGAATTGCCACACACATTTTAAAAATCAGTTCAAATTGCGCAGGATTTAGTGCCTCCTTGCATTTTTGAGCATTTATTGGACTGGAAATCGTCACATCTGGCAACCCTGGTTAGGCGACACAGCGAACAGAGAAAGACGCAAACAGGGCTGTACCATTTCAGGGAATCGGGGCGGAGGTGGATGAGGGCTTTATATTAGGCAAAAAAAACCTGTTAATTTGCCCCAATTAAGTAATGGGGTAGGGGCCTACACAATGTTTAAAGACAAAAACGATGGGCCTATTCATAAATAATTCATATTGATTTTGAAATGTAATAATGTAATAATTTCAACATATTTTTCAGTCAATTGGAGGCCCTGCAAACTAGTGCAACATGGTTGGTGCCCCATGCAGGCTACGTAGTCTGCTTATGCCGAAGGCGGCGCTGGTTGCGCCACATCAACATTTAGATCCATATGACTGTTCCGCTGTGGTGACCTCGAGTGAAAACAGAGAAGCTGACTGACTGGCTTTAGCAGCCATAAAAATAATAAAAAAAGATATTTCACTGTTTATGTCTCATTACAGCCACCACACATTATAAAATAAACAAATAAGTGTTACCTCCTCACACCTGCTCTATGATGAAACAGCTGTTATTTTGTAACCACTGTGACATCACACTGACCCATAATAAGAGTAATATGTTGTTAATAAAGGTCCTGTCAACTCTATTGTTCTGCAGTTATGTTGAAACTATGAGACTTGATACAATTCATTTATGTTGTGAATTGCTTTACTGTTTTGTCTGGATCTAGACCAGAATCAGACGGTGATGGTGTTTCGAGGCAGTGTGTACTGGGCGGTACGGGCTGAGGGGACAGTGAGTGGCCCGCTGCCTCTACGTCAGCGTTGGCCACGCCTCCCTCTAGCCATCGAAGCTGCTGCCTTCTCACCGCTGGACTCCAGGTGGTACTTTTTTAAAGGTACTGCTTCACTCAGCTCATCAATGTGACTCATGTTCAACTCTCTCCTGCACCTATCTGTTAACAGAATAAAAAAATACTGTATGGTAATTTTACAAAAGGAAACTGGGTTTTGTGTCTTATATTCTGAACCAGACACACGAACTTGTGTTATGTGGCTTCACTTACCCAACTAGGAGACACTCCAAGAGCACAGACCTCCGCCAAAGGTGTTTTTTCTCTGATATTTGACTGTTGTCCGCTTTATTTCCGCACTAATACCCCCGTCACACATAGCCAGAATGACGCTGAATGGCGTTAGAAGGATGAATCGGCCCACATCCAAAAAGTGTTGGGTTTGAGTTCCAAAACGTTCTGACAGCAGTCTGCAAAAGTCCACACAGTTGGTCCAGCTGCCCCGAGTGTGTTGCATATGTTCAAAACACTCCGGGCGCCATCGAGGTGGGACACCTATCTGACGGCAGTCTGAGCGTCATCTGACTGCAATTTACATATTCTGAAGGCGGCATAAACAGGATCCAAAATGATTTGAACACGTATGTGGGAACCTTGAGATGGATCGGGCATGGCAAAGCCTGCCAGTATGACCTACACATGAACATGGGCGGCATAAATAATGTGAAATATTGTGCCCTGTTGGGAAAGTGTAGTGACACGGACCCACAACAGGGGGCGTAAATGAACGGACAATGAAAGAGTCGAATATGAACACTTTACTGTTGTGAAATGAGCACAACCACAATACAGAGGACTACAGAATTTTGCAAACAGTCAATCCACAAAGATGATGTGTGAGCAGGCTCGAGGATAGAAGACGTCTGTCCTGAGAAGAAGCGGAACCACACGATTTCCTCCGCCACCGAACCGGGAGAATACTGGAGCCGCAAAGTCCCGAGTCCCAGGCGGCCACCGTCTCCGAGTGTCGGATCTGGTACTGCTGGCGAGGAGCAGAAACAATAAGATGTGGGTGTGTGTACACCCAGTAACAACAATGGTGGAAATTCCACCTCCACCTCAAATCACACACTCGTGCAGCTCCTGTTTAACCACTTATCTGGTTGGGGTGTGAGACGAAGCCGTCGCTAATCACACCAAATGCCAATCCAGCAGATAAGGAAACACCACAGGAAAACGGCTGCAAAAAGAGTTCAGATTATTTGTCAGAGTTGACTACAGCTGAGAAGTTACCTTAACAGGTCGAAGGTATCTCGGCAATGAGGTGGAGATGACGTCCGGGTTTTATGGAGTAGTATGATGAAGTGAAGATGGGTGACAGCTGTCATGAGATAATGAGTGACAGCTGTCACCCCCGGCTGTGTCCGTGGCGGCAGCGCCCTCTCGTGCCTGAAGCCCACACTTCAGGCAGGGTGCCCTCTGGTGGTGGGCCAGCAGTACCTCCTCTTCTGGCGGCCCACACAACAGGACCCCCCCCTCAACGGGCACCTCCTGGCGCCCGACCGGGTTTATCCGGGTGTCGGCGGTAGAAATCGGCCAGGAGGGCCGGGTCCAGGATGAAGCTCCTCTTCACCCAGGAGCGTTCCTCGGGTCCATACCCCTCCCAGTCCACCAAATACTGGAACCCCCGGCCCATTCGACGGACGTCCAGGAGCTGGCGCACTGTCCAAGCCGGCTCCCCGTCAATGATCCGGGCAGGAGGCGGCGCCGGACCGGGAGCACAGAGGGGTGAGGTGTGGTGTGGTTTCAGTCTGGACACATGGAAAACAGGATGGATCCGCAGTGAAGCTGGGAGTTGGAGCTTCACTGCGGCAGGGCTGAGGATCTTGAGGATTTTGAATGGTCCAATGTACCTGTCCTTCAACTTAGGGGAGTCCACTTGGAGGGGGATGTCCTTCGTTGATAACACACCTCCTGCCTGGGCTGGTATGCAGGGGCAGGGGACCGCCGGCGGTCTGCATGGGCCTTAGCCCTCGTCCGGGCCTTCAACAAGGCAGAACGGGCGGTGCGCCACACCCGACGGCACCTCCGCAGGTGGGCCTGGACCGAGGGCACACCAACCTCTCCCTCTACCACGGGAAACAATGGGGGCTGGTACCCCAAACACACCTCAAACGGGGAGAGGCCGGTGGCAGAAGACACCTGGCTGTTATGTGCATACTCAATCCAGGCCAGATGGTTACTCCAGGCCGTCGGGTGCGCGGATGTCACACAGCGGAGGGTCTGTTCCAACTCTTGGTTGGCCCGTTCTGCCTGTCCGTTCGTCTGTGGGTGGTACCCAGACGAGAGACTCACGGTGGCCCCCAGTTCCCTGCAGAAACTCCTCCAGACTTGAGAGGAAAACTGGGGACCACGATCCGAGACAACGTCAGTAGGTATCCCATGCAGATGGACGACGTGGTGGACCAGGAGGTCTGCTGTCTCCTGGGCCGTTGGGAGCTTCAGGAGGGCCACGAAGTGGGCCGCCTTGGAAAATCGGTCCACTATCGTAAGGATGGTGGTGTTGCCCTGGGACGGCGGGAGGCCCGTGACGAAATCCAGGCCGATATGGGACCAGGGGCAATGAGGCACAGGAAGCGGCTGGAGAAGTCCTTGGGACCTTTGGTGGTCTGCCTTGCCCCTGGCACAGGTGGTGCAGGCCTGGATATACTCCCGGACGTCGGCCTCCATAGATGCCCACCAGAAGCGCTGCCGGACAACTGCCACGGTCCTTCGCACCCCTGGATGACAGGAGAGCTTGGAACCGTGACAGAAATGGCCTCTGGTGGGATGTAGAGTCGGTTCTTCGGACCAGTTCCGGGATCCGGGCTCCGTGCCAGGGCCTCCCGGACGGTCTTCTCCACGTCCTAGGTGAGGGTGGCCACGATAGTGGACTCCGGAATGATGGGCTCTGGTGGATCCAACAGCTCTGTTTTGACTTTGTCTTCATGTACCCGGGACAAGGCATCCGATCTCTGGTTCTTGGTCCCGGGGCGATAGGTGATCCGGAAGTCAAAACGTCTGAAGAACAGTGACCAGCTGGCTTGCCTGGGGTTCAGCCGCTTGGCGGGTCCTGATATACTCCAGGTTCTGATGGTCAGTGAAAACCGTGAACGGCACAGACGCTCCCTCCAACAGGTGTCTCCACTCCTCAAGAGCCTCTTCACCGCAAGGAGTTCTCGGTTGCCGACGTCATAGTTCCGTTCAGCCGGGTCAACCTGCGAGGAAAAGTAGGCACACAGGTGAAGAACCTTATCGGTCTCTCCGCTCTGGGATAGCACGGCTCCTATCCCTGAGTCAGAGGCGTCCACTTCAACCACAAACTGGCGGCTAGGGTCGGGCTGCACCAGAACTGGTGCAGTCGAGAACCGTCGTTTCAACTCCTTGAACGCGGCTTCGCACCAATCCGACCAGGTGAAGGGGACTTTTGGAGAGGTCAGGGCTATCAGGGGGCTAACTGACTGTAGCCCTTAATGAACCTCCTGTAGAAATTTGCAAAGCCGAGGAACTGTTGCAGCTTCCTATGGCTTGTTGGTTGGGGCCAATCTCTCACCGCCGCAACCTTGGCCGGATCAGGGGCGACGGAGTTGGAGGAGATGATAAACCCCAGGAAGGACAAAGAAGTGCGGTGGAACTCGCACTTCTCGCCCTTCACAAGCAGCCGGTTCTCCAACAACCGCTGCAGGACCTGACGTACATGCTGGACATGAGTCTCAGGGTCCAGAGAAAAGATGAGTATATCGTCCAGATATACGAAGACGAATCGGTGCAGGAAGTCCACAAGATGTCATTAACCAAAGCTTGGAACGTCGCGGGGGCGTAGTGAGGCCGAACGGCATGACCAGGTACTCAAAATGACCTAATGGGGTGTTAAATGCCGTCTTCCACTCGTCTCCCTTCCGGACCCGAACCAGGTGATACGCATTCCTAAGATCCACTTCGTAAAATTTTGGATCCATGCCGGGGGTGAACACGGAATCTAACAAGAGCAACGGGTATCGATTGCGAACCGTAATCTCATTCAGCCCCCTGTAATCAATGCATGGACGGAGTCCGCCATCTTTCTTGCCCACAAAAAAGAAACCTGCACCATCGGGGAGGTGGAATTCCGGATCAGCCCCGGCAGCTAATGAGTCCCGGATGTAGGTCTCCATTGATTTGCGCTCAGGTCGTGAGAGGTTGTACAGCTTGCGGACGGGAACTCCACGCCTGGAATCAAATCAATGGCCAATCGTACGGACGGTGCGGGGGAAGGGTGAGTGCCAGATCCTTGGTGAAGACATTAGCAAGATCGTGGTATTCAACCGCACCGCCGTCAGATTGGGAGGGACTTTGACCTCCTCTTTAGCCTGTAAACCGGAGGAACCGAGGAACCTAAACACCTCCGATGGCAGGTTTCGCTCCACTGAACCACCACCCCAGACGGCAAATCAATCCGGGGATTGTGTTTCAACATCCACGGGAAGCCCAAAATCACTCTGGAGGTAGGAGTCACAAAAACTCGATCTCCTCCCGATGATTTCCAGACACCACCAGAGTTACTGGTTGTGTCTTGTGTGTGATTAAAGGGAGAAGGGTGCCATCTAGTGCCCGCACCTGCAATGGCGAAGGGAGCGCCACCAGAGGGAGCCCTACCTTCCTAGCCCATCTGCTGTCTAGCAGATTCCCTTCTGACACCCGTGTCCACAGTGCTGGGGCTTGAAGGGTTAAATCCCCGCTCAGGATTGTAACTGGGAGTCATGTGGAAATATGTGTGTGTCCCACGTGAATGTCTTGGCCCACCCTAAGCCCAGTTTCTAGGGGCAGGCGTTGGTGTTTAAACCGCTTGGGCAGTCTCTCTGCTGGTGCTCACTCGAGCCGCAGAGAAAGCACTCCCCACGGGCCAGCCTCCTCTGTCTATAAAATGTGGCCCTGCTCGTGTCCATAGCTTCGTCAGCAGGGGGAGCTGTAGCCACATGGAGCATTGAGGCTGTGGAGCGTGGGGAGGGCGGTACCTTTTTCGGACCCGGAAGGGAGAGGGACGGCGTGTTCCCGGCACGTCCTTCGTCTCGCTCCCGACGGCGTTCCTCCAACCAATTGTCTAACCGTATAACGAGATCAACAAGCCCATCTAATCCTGCGGTTCTTCCTTCGCTACTAGGTGCTCCTTCAGGACCGACGACAGTCCGTTTATGAAGGCGGCGCGGAGCGCAACGTCATTCCAGCTGGACCTCGCAGCCGCGATGCGGAAGTCGACTGCATACTTGGCTGCGCTCCGGCGCCCCTGTCTCTTTGACAGCGCACTGTTGAAGCGGTCTCGTCCTCTGTTAGGGTGATCAAAAACCATTCTGAACTCCCTCACAAACCCAGTATAAGTGGTAAGGAGCCGTGAATTTTGCTCCCAAAGCGCTGTAGCCCAAGCGCGTGCCCTCACCATGAAGCAAGTTAATTACATAAGCCACCTTACTGGCGTCAGACGCATACATGACGGGACGCTGTGCAAAGACGAGCGAACACTGCATAAGAAAGTCCGCAACACGTCTCCACACAACCTCCGTACGGCTCTGGGGGACTTATGTATGCTTCAGGGGAATGGTGGGGGGGGGGTTCGTTGAACGACCAGTGGAACGTCTATATTCTGCACTGGGTCGGCAGGAGGAAGGAGCTGCAGCAGCGCCCTGATGCGCGCGCTTCCACCCATGCAGTGAGAGCCTCCATCCTGCGATTAAGGATGACGTTTTGCTCGGTCATCAAGATCCAACCGAGCGGGTAAAGGCGGTGAGGATTTGCTGCAACTCCTCCTCCTGCAGATGCCTGTGCACCCTGCTCTTCCATTGGCTGTTCAACAGATGGGTGACGCCCCTCGGGATCCATGACGCTGGCCGAGATATCCTGTTGGGAAAGTGTAGTGACACGGACCCCACAACAGGGGGCGTAAATGAACGGACAATGAAAGAGTCGAATATTGAACACTTTAACTGTTGTGAAATGAGCACAACCACAATACAGAGGACTACAGAATTTTGCAAACAGTCAATCCACAAAGATGACGTGTGGGCAGGCTCAAGGATAGAAGACGTCTGTCCTGAGAAGAACCGGAACCACACGATTTCCTCCGCCACCGAACCGGGAGAATACTGGAGCCGCCAAGTCCCGAGTCCCCAGATGGCCACCGTCTCGAGTGTCAGATCTGGTACTGCTGGCGAGGAGCAGAAACAATAAATAGATGTGGGTGTGTGTACACCCAGTAACAACAATGGTGGAAATTCCACCTCCACCTCAAATCACACACTCGTGCAGCTCCTGTTTAATCACTTATCTGGTTGGGGTGTGAGGCGAAGCCGTCGCTAATCACACCAAACGCCAATCCAGCAGATAAGGAAACACCACAGGAAAACGGCTGCAAAAAGAGCTCAGATTATTTGTCAGAGTTGACTACAGCTGAGAAGTTACCTTAACAGGTCGAAGGTATCTCTGCAACGAGGTGGAGATGACGTCCGGGTTTTATGGAGTAGTATGATGAAGTGAAGATGGTGACAGCTGTCATGAGATAATGAGTGACAGCTGTCACCCCCAGCTGTGTCCGTGGCGGCAGCGCCCTCTCGTGCCTGAAGCCCGCACTTCAGGCAGGGCGCCCTCTGGTGGTGGGCCAGCAGTACCTCCTCTTCTGGCGGCCCACACCACAGTGCCCATCAGATCTGCGACAGCACGGCGGCTGGCGGGCAGGTGGGCACGCTTTCACACATCACATCAGAGACGTTTGCCATCCAGACATTTTAGACTAGTCGGATTTTGGAGAATTCTAACACCACATGGCATGGCATGTTAAAAGTCAGCATACAGACTTTCTTACACAATTTGGGTGTGCTGAATCCATTTCTGGTGTATGCCAAGCTGTATTTTGCACCCAAGAGCCTCAAAATGCAAAAATTCAAACTGGCCGCCACTAAAAGCTAAACCTCACTGCATGGGCAAATATTTGAATATTTGAGCCCTTTAAAGTTCTGCAAATGGGTTTTTACACATGGCCTTTTTATTTTAAAGATGTTGTATTCTTCTGTAGTAAACTCAAATTTGCATAAATCAATAAATGGCAATATTGCGGTAATTACTTTTACCCTTTGCTAATAATGTGACAGGGAGATTACATATTGATGGATAAATAACACGTTCAACAAAAGGTGTGTACTGATCCTTTGCAGAACCTTTGCATAAATGTGTAATGCCTTTCTAAGAATTATGCACAATAAATTAATGTCTGACTATTGTAATTATGCTTTCATAGGAATATGCACATTCTATCATGTATGACTGTTTTTGAAGTATTATTTAGAAAAAAATACAATATAGTTATAAACAGTTTCTTTATTCCAAAGTCAACAAAACACTGATTTTTAAAATAAAATGGATCACAGGAAAACAGCAATTAATACATAATAATATATGAACAAAATTTCTATGTGTAACACTACTGTTATATCTGTACCTCAAGAGTTACTAATGCAATTGCAATAAATTATATACATACTAAGCTTGACATTTAAAGCCTTTGTTTTGCTTTTGAATTCACAAGATCAATATTATGTTAGTCAGTATAATGTGGCACATCTCAGCTTAACTTATATCTGTCCTAACAAGATTATCTCTACCAAATGTAAATGGACAGGACTTAGTATACACTTATATAAACAAATACATACTCTGCAGTAAATGATTAACAGAAAAAGATTTCTCTTCACATTTTCATAGCTGACAATGTGTCCAGCATTGTGAAACAATTGTACCAGAACCTTGGACCAGGTTGCTTGGTGCAGTGTACTAGCCAGCCCCACATGTTTAGGAGTCCAGTGGCTTTCCTCTGTGATGTTATACACCAGGTCTTGAGCTATGCTGAGAATTATCCTTTGCAATCTGATGTCCTTTTGTAGTATTTCAGTGTCTTCTTCTGAGTCTTCTTCCAATATTCCTGTCCACCGAACATAAGACGTAGGAACACGAAAAGACTTTCGGGTACACTGTCTATCATTTCATCTTCACTGATGACAGCCCCTTTGTACGCTGGCTGTGCCATAATGTCAGACCTCAGCTTTAAAGCTACGTGCACCATTTCTGGAAAACCATCATTGGTAGGCTGATAGGTGCACATTAGTGTGTCATCATCAATCTGTTCTTGAGACACAAGGTTGTATACTGGCAAATGTTCAAACTTGACAGGTACAAGCAGAGTTTGTTTCTTCATGATACTAATGCAATGGCAAATTATACAGTTTTTAAGATCTACTGGTCTCTCTCTTTTGAGGCTGTAGGCTGTCTCCATATTTCATTATGACATGATCCTGCAAAAAAGAATGTTTATTAGACAATATAAAGCACTGCACAGACAGTTTGATGTTGCATAAATACAAGATGACCATCTATAATACACAAATTTGACAATATCGTGATATAAATGTTATAAAATGTCCATCAGCAGTGGTCATGATAGTCAGTCTACGATCATATCGGTTGCTGACTTTCTGTTGTGTGGGCCGCTGAAGAGGAGGTACTGCTGGCCCACCACCACTAGAGGGCGCCCTGCCTGGATGTGCGGGCTCCAGGCACCGGAGGGCGCTGCCGCCTTACGGGAGCAGCCAGGACGACAGCTGTCATCCATCACTGGAGACAGCTGATCCCAATCAATACGGAGGTATATCAGCAGGACGGCATCTCCACCTCATTTGCCGAGATATCGCCTGACCAAAGAGGTAACAATCTCTGCCCATACATATAACTAACCATTGTTGTATTTCTTGTGGAGCATTTGTAGGACAGCTGACTACTGAACAACTTTTGGATAAGTACTCACCTTCCTACACTCCTGTATCATTGTTAACGAGAGGTGGAGGTGGACTCTCCACCCTCCGTGTTACTGGGTGCAGCCGCATCCACACCTGACTGTTTTTGTTCCTTGCCAGCAGTACCGGATCCGACGAGCGGAGGCAGTGGCCACCTGGGGATTCGGGACTTGGCGGCTCCAGTATTCCCGGGGTTCGGTGGCAGAGGAAATCGGGTTGGTTCCGGTTCGACTTGGACAGACGTCTCCTATCGTCGAGCCTGCCCACACGACACCGATGTTATTGGACTCAGTCTCAATATTGTAATCGGCTGTGTTGTTGTGCCTGTTTTCACAACAGTAAAAACAGTGTTATTTGATTCCTCCATTGTCCGTTCATTTGCACCCCCTGTTGTGGGTCCGTGTTCCTACACTTTCACAACAGGATATCTCGGCCAGCGTCATGGATCCCGAGGGGCGTCAACCGGCTGTTGAACGGCCAATGGAAGAACAGGACGCGCAGGCGTCCTCGGGAGGGGTGATCGGTGAGTTGCAGCGGTATCCTCACCGCTTTCACGACTCGGATGGATTAATGACCGAGCAGAATGTCCTCCTGAACCGCAGGGTGGAGGCTCTCGCCGCACAAGTGGAAGTGCGCCCCCCGGGCGCCGCTGCGGCTCTCCCTCCCGTCGACCCTGTGCATAACAGCGATGTTCCACTGGTCGTTCAACGACCCCACCCACCTTCCCCTGAAGCTTACATAAGCCCCCCAGAACCGTCCGAGGCTGTGTGGAGACGTGCGCTGATTTCTTATGCAGTGCTCGCTCGTCTTCGCACAGCGTCCCGTCATGTACGCGACTGTGCTAGCAAAGTAGCTTATGTAATAAACCTACTTTGCGGTGAGGCACGCGCTTGGGCTACAGCGCTCTGGGCGCAGAATTCACGGCTCCTTCTGACATATGATGGGTTTGTAAGGGAGCTCAGAACCGTGTTCGATCACCCTAATAGAGGAGAAACCGCTTCAACCGTGCTACTGTCAATGAGACAGGGGCGTCGGAGCGCAGCTGCCTATGCAGTCGACTTCCGCATTGCGGCTGCGAGGTCCGGCTGGAATAGCACTGCCCTCCGCGCCGCCTTTGTAAACGGACTGTCTTTGGTTCTTAAGGAGCACCTGGTGGCTAAGGACGAACCGCGGGATTTAGATGAGCTCATCAATCTTGTCATACGGTTAGACAACCGGTTAGAAGAACGTCGGCGGGAACGAGACGAAGGCGTGGCCGGGCACGCGCCGTCCCTCTCCCTTCGGTTCCGACCGCGCTCCGCCTTCCCCACGCTCCACGGCCCCTGCGCTCCGTGGGGCCACAGCTCCCCCTGCTGACGAAGCTATGGACACGAGTAGGGCAACATTTAGGGCACCAGATGCACAGAGGAGACGGGCCCACGAAGCTTGTTTTGTTTGTGGTGCAATAGAGCACCATATGAGAGACTGCCCCGAGCGGTTAAACTCCAACGCCCGCCCCCTAGAAACTGGGCTAGGGATGGGCCGAGACATTCACGTGGGACACCCCACATTGCCACACGACTCCCAGTTACGATCCTTTATGAGGACTCAACCCTGAAGGCCCCAGCACTGGTGGACACGGGCTCTGAGGGGAATCTGTTGGACAGCAGATGGGCCAGGGAGATAGGGCTCCCTCTGGTGGCGCTTACCTCGCCTGTACAGGTTCGGGCACTAGATGGCTCCCTACTCCCTCCGATCACGCATAAGACACCACCTGTAACTCTGGTGGTGTCAGGAAATCACCGGGAGGTGATCGAGTTTTTTGTGACTCAGGCCACCTCCCGTGTGGTTTTAGGATTTCCCTGGATGTTGAAGCACAATCCCCGGATCGATTGGCCGTCGGGGTAGTGGTTCAGTGGAGCGAGACCTGCCATCGGGTGTGTCTAGGTTCCTCGGTTCCTCACGACTCCCAAGCTAAGGAGGAGGTCAGAGTCCCGCCCAATCTGGGGACGGTGCCGGTGGAGTACCACGACTTGTCGACGTGTTCAGCAAGGATCTGGCTCTCACACTTCCCCCCCACCGTCCGTATGATTGTGCCATTGATTTGGTTCCGGGCAGTGAGTTCCCGTCCAGTAGGCTGTACAACCTCTCACGGCCTGAGCGCGAATCAATGGAGACCTACATCCGGGACTCATTAGCTGCCAGGTTGATCCGGAATTCCACCTCCCCGATGGGCGCAGGTTTCTTTTTTGTGGGTAAAAAGACGGCGGACTTCGTCCATGCATTGATTATAGGGGGCTGAACGAAATCACAGTTCGCAACCGATACCGTTGCCCCTGTTGGATTCGGTGTTCACACCCCTGCATGGAGCCCAAATCTTCACCAAGCTCGATCTTAGAAATGCGTACCATCTGGTTCGGATCCGGAAGGGAGACGAGTGGAAAACGGCATTTAACACCCCCTTAGGTCACTTTGAGTACCTGGTCATGCCGTTCGGCCTCACAAACGCCCCTGCGACGTTCCAAGCATTAGTTAATGATGTCTTGCGGGATTTCCTGCACCGGTTCGTCTTCGTATATCTAGACGATATACTCATCTTTTCTCGGACCCTGAGACCCATGTTAAGCATGTACGTCAGGTCCTACAGCAGTTGTTGGAGAACCGGCTGTTTGTGAAGGGCGAGAAGTGTGAGTTCCACCGCACGTCTTTGTCCTTCCTGGGGTTCATCATCTCCTAACTCCGTCGCTCCTGATCCGGCCAAGGTTGCGGCGGTGAGAGACTGGCCCCAACCCACAAGCCGTAGGAAGTTGCAACAGTTCCTAGGCTTTGCTAATTTCTACAGGAGGTTCATTAAGGGCTACAGTCAGGTAGTTAGCCCCCTGACAGCCCTGACCTCACCAAAAGTCCCCTTCACCTGGTCGGATCGGTGCGATGCCGCATTCAAGGAGTTGAAACGGCGCTTCTCGTCTGCACCTGTTCTGGTGCAGCCCGATCCTAGTCGCCAGTTAGTGGTTGAAGTGGACGCTTCGGACTCAGGGATAGGAGCCGTGCTGTCCCAGAGCGGGAAGCCCGATAAGGTCCTTCACCCGTGTGCCTATTTTCCCGCAGGTTGACCCCAGCCGAACGGAACTATGACGTCGGCAATCGAGAGCTCCTTGCGGTGAAAGAGGCTCTTGAGGAGTGGAGACATCTGTTGGAGGGAACGTCTGTGCCATTCACGGTTTTCACTGACCACCGGAACCTGGAGTATATCAGGACCGCCAAGCGGCTGAATCCCAGCAAGCCCGCTGGTCACTGTTCTTCGGCCGTTTTGACTTCCGGATCACCTACTGTCCCGGGACCAAAAACCAAAGATCGGATGCTTTGTCCCGGGTACATGAAGATGAGGTCAAAACGGAGTCGTCGGATCCCCCGGATCCCATCATCCCGGAGTCCGCTATCGTGGCCGCCCTCACCTGGGACGTGGAGAAGACCGTCCGGGAGGCCCTGACACGAGACCCGGACCCCGGAACCGGACTGAAGAACAAACTCTACGTCCCACCAGAAGCCAGGGCTGCAGTTCTGGACTTCTGTCACGGTTCTAAGCTCTCCTGTCATCCTGGGGTGCGAAGAACCGTGGCAGTCGTCCGGCAGCGCTTCTGGTGGGCGTCCCTGAGGCCGACGTCCGGGGTTACATCCAGGCCTGTACCACCTGCGCCAGGGGCAAGGCCGACCACCGCAAGACATGGGGATTGCTACAGCCGCTGCCCGTGCCTCATCGCCCCTGGTCTCACATTGGCCTGGATTTTGTCACGGGTCTCCCACCGTCCCAGGGAAACACCGTCATTCTCACGATAGTGGACCGATTCTCCAAGGCGGCCCACTTCGTGGCCCTCCCGAAGCTACCAACGGCCCAGGAGACAGCGGACCTCCTAGTCCACCACGTCGTCCGTCTGCATGGGATACCATCAGACATCGTCTCCGATCGCGGTCCCCAGTTCTCCTCGCATGTTTGGAGGAGCTTTTGCCGGGAACTGGGGGCCACGGTCAGTCTCTCGTCCGGGTATCACCCCCAGACCAACGGACAAGCAGAACGGGCCAACCAGGAGATGGAGCAGACCCTACGCTGTGTGACAGCGCGGCGACCCGACGGCCTGGAGTACCCACCTGGCCTGGATCGAGTACGCCCACAACAGTCAAGTGTCGTCAGCCACCGGCCTCTCCCCTTTCGAGGTGTGCTTGGGGTATCAACCCCCGTTGTTTCCGGTGGTTGAGGGGGAGGTCGGTGTGCCCTAGGTCCAGGCCCACCTACGGAAGTGCCGTTGGGTGTGGCGTGCCGCCCGTTCTGCTTTGTTAAAGGCCGGACGAGGGCGAAGAACCATGCAGACCGGCGGCGGGCCCCGGCTCCCACGTAGTCCGGGCAGGAAGTGTGGTTGTCCACCAAGGACATTCCCCTTCAAGTGGACTCCCCAAAACTGCAAGAACGATACATCGGCCCTTCCAAGATACTCAAGGTCATCAATCACGCCGCAGTGAGGCTCCAGCTTCCGGCCTCACTGCGGATTCATCCAGTATTCCACGTCTCCAGGATTAAACCCCATCACACCTCACCCCTCTGCACTCCGGGTCCGGCGCCACCTCCTGCCCGGATCATCGACGGAGAGCCGGCTTGGACCGTGCGCCGGCTCCTCGACGTCCGACGAATGGGCCGGGGTTTTCAGTATCTGGTGGACACATTTTCTAAAGTTCTCCCACTTAGAAATCATGGAGGGTCTGAAATTTTCGTCTTAGGTGCACTGTGGTCCACTGTGAGAGACATAATCTAAAAAAAAAAATCCAGAAATCACAATGTATGATTTTTTAATAATTTATTTGTATGTTATTGCTGCAAATAAATATTTGAACACCTGTGAAAATCAATGTTAATATTTGGTACAGTAGCCTTTGTTTTCAATTACAGAGGTCAAATGTTTCCTGTAGTTTTTCACCAGGTTTGCACACACTGCAGCAGGGATTTTGGTCCACTCCTCCATACAGATCTTCTCCAAATCTTTCAAGTTTGGAGTTTCAGCCTCCAAAGATTTTCTATTGAGTTTAGGTCTGGAGACCGGCCAAGCCATTGCAGGACCTTGAAATGCTTCTTACGGAGCCCCTCCTTAGTTGCCCTGGCTGTGTTTGGGGTCATTGTCATGCTGGAAGACCCAGCCATGACCCATCTTCAATGCTCTTACTGAGGGAAGGAGGTTGTTTGCCAAAATCTTCGTCCTGTCCACTTTGCAGAAGAGCACCCCCGAGTATGATGTTTCCACCCCCATGCTTCATGGTTGGGATGGTTTTCTGGGGTTGTTCTCATCATCTATAGATGGTAACTGGAGTTAATACCAAAAAGCTCTATTCTGGTCTCATCTGACCACATGACCTTCTCCCATGCCTCCTCTGGATCATCCGGATGGTCACTGGTGAACTTCAAATGGGCCTGGACATGTGCTGGCTTGAGCAGGGGGACCTTGCTGCCCTGCAGGATTTTAAACCATGACAGCATCATGTGTTACTAATGTAATCTTTGTGACTGTGGTCCCAGCTCTCTTCAGCTCATTGACCAAGTCCTCCTGTGTAGTTCTGAGCTTTCTCAGAATCATCTTTACCCCACAAAGTCAGATCTTGCATGGAATCCCAGACCAAGGGAGACTGACAGTCATCTTGTGTTTCTTCCTCTTTCTAATAAATAATCATAACAGTTGTCTTCTACCAAGCTGCTTGCCTGTTGTCCTGTAGTCCATCCCAGCCTTGTGCAGGTCTACAGTTTTGTCTCTGGTGTCCTTAGACAGCTCTTTGGTCTTGCTATGGTGAACAGGTGTCTTTTATAAAGGTAACAAGTTAAAACAGGTGCAATTAATACAGGTAAAGAGTGCAGAATAAGAGGGCTTCTTAAAGAAAAACAGGTCTGTGTGAGCCAGAATTCTTGCTGGTTGGTAGGGGGTCAAATACTTATTTGCAGCAGTAACATACAAATAAAGTATTAAAAAATTATACATTGTGATTTCCAGATTTTTTTTTTTTTTTAGATTATGTCTCTCACAGTGGACATGCACCTAAGATGAAAATTTCAGACCCCTCCATGATTTCTAAGTGGGAGAACTTGCAAAATCGCAGGGTGTTCAAATACTTATTTCCTCATTGGTATATATATATATATATATATATATATACACACACAGTTTAATATATGTACATGGTGGTCACAAGCGGCATTTAAATTTTAAGTTTGGTTGGAGGGGATGGGGGGGGTACTTTTTACCCTGACTGAGGGTCAAAAGTCATAAATTCTGAATGGCTTATATATACTTTTAAGAAAATGTTAGTAAAAATCATGTTGTTGTCATTAAAAGACTAGCAATATTACAGTGGAGAATGCAGCAAGGTAAATGACCACAATGGCAAGGCATACTTCAGATGTATATTTTAATACAAAAGGATGGCATGTATGGGTTCATTAGAGCTTTTAATCAGCTTGAATACAACTTACAAGGCTTCATTTATAAAAATGCATCGAGAATTATGATGACAGGAAAAAAACATCACAGTAAATGAACAGAATGGCATATTTTGCCCCAAATTTCCACACTTTACATAAAACATTTTTTTTCTACCCAGGCATGTATGGGTTCATTACAGAGGTGTCTAGTAACGAAGTACAAATACTTCGTTACTGTACTTAAGTACACTTTTTAGGTATCTATACTTTACTCCATTACTTATTTTTCTGCCTACTTCCGACTTCTATTACATTTTCACACAAGTATCTGTACTTTCTATTCCTTACATTTTTAAAACAAACAGCCTCGTTACTCTTGGCTTCAGCGCGCACATCCACCGGAAGCTCGAGGCGTCAGTGCAGTTCCACCGGCGCGGCTTTACCGAGGTGCCAGCGTGGATTTATCTGACCATGGGTCCGAAGAAGGGACTGACGGCGGAGGAGGGAGACGATATCAAGAAGTCCCTGGACTTCTTGTCTGAGGAAATCTCTGTTGTTAAAATGCAGCATAAATCCATTATGGAGCTGGTGGAAGAAGTGAAGGCTCTCCGGATCCAGAATGCCGAGAAAGACCGGCATCTGGTGTACCTGGAGAACCGTGTTGCGGAGTTGGAACAGTACACAAGGATGAACGACGTTATTATTACAGGAATTCATATTAAACCTCGATCCTATGCACGGGCGGTGTCAGACAGCGGAGGGAGGCCAACGAGCAGGAGGCCAGCTCAGTGGAACAACAGGTGGCTGACTTCCTGCAATCTAAAGGTATTCAAATGGACTGTAATAACATTGAAGCGTGCCACCCCCTGCCCAGGAGAGAGGATGGAGCAAGCGAGCAGTTATAATGAGGTTTGTCAACAGAAAACATAAAATGGCATTGTTAAAACAGGGACGGAAACTCAAAGGAACAAACGTATTCATCAATGAACATCTGACCAAAGAAACGCAGACATCGCCAGGAAAGCTCGTTTCTTAAAAAAGCAGGGAAAAATTCAACAGACATGGACATCCAACTGCAAAACATTCATCAAACTGAACGGAACACCAGAACAAGCGAAGGTTATGGTAATCAGGAACATCAAGGAACTGGACAAATACGACCAATAAGGTATGAGGACACAAACACATCACAACACCATGACACAGACCAGAGGAACCTATTCATCTACTACATCATCTACATCTGGAGACAAGAAGGATATAACTCACAGGATTGCTGATCATGGAAAACTAGAACTGAGAACATTTAAATACACAGACCACAATGTACTGGACTTGGAGCACGATATAGACCCGGACAATAATTTCTTCTCAAATATTAATGACAGTTGTTGCTATTATACAGATGAACAGTTTAATCGGATCATTAAAACGGATAACAAATTATCAATAATCCATTTCAACAGCAGAAGTCTGTATGCAACTTTAACAACATTAAAGAATATTTAAGTCAATTTAAAAAAAATTAACATAATTGCTATATCAGAAACATGGATCAATGAAGATAAAGGAATGGATTTTGAACCAGTCGAAGCAGTGGTTTGCAGATTGAAGCAATGCTTCAACCTATTGTTTCGTTTATTCTTTCTTTCTTTCGCTTAATTTTCCCCCGCTAAAACCCTAAAGAGCATACTTCTGTGAGTATTATTACCTTTTCTATGTTAAACCGACCTGTTATGGTCTTCTGAAACAGTTGATGTATTTTATAACTTAAAAATGGGAGCGACGCTAACACGTTAGCATGTCTATGGCATTTTCAATGTTAAAAGTTAGCATGAAGCAGTTCCAGCTGTCCACGTTCGGGTGCATTTGTTTTCAAATTGTAATATTTCTTAAATTTATTTTTGTTTATATATTAATAATCTAATGATAATTATTATATACAATTTCAGAGAAAGAGACAAAAAGAACCTGAATAGAAACAACAGAAAATAAAATATAAAAGCAACTAACAATGAACATACATACATACATACAGAAATAAATGTTTCCTGTGAACACCTAGTGACTCTTACACCTCCATTTCATCCCTTTTATTTAAGTTTAATGACAGTTTGTTCGGTCAAACCATATTGTCAATGTGTTAATTTCTTCAGTGATTTCCTCCAGAACTATCTGCCAAACTAGAAAACTGCTGCATCCTAGTAAGAGCAGAATACTGGAATGAATCTGAATAAGGAAAGTTTTTTTTTTCTCACTAAATGGATGCTGCACTCACTGCAGTTTATTGTCTGGAATAGTCCCAGATTGCATTTCAGAGCTTCTAGAATTGAAACATTTTCGTGCAGGTGGTGTTGGGGGGTAATTTTGGGTTTTGGGTCTTGGGCCACATGTAGAATGAATCAGTTTTTAAATTAAGCTTTCAATTCATATAGTGGCATCCTTTTTTTTTTTTTTTTTTTTTTAAGGTTACTTTATACTTTTATACTTTAAGTAGGTTTTGGAGCACATACTTTTTCACTTTTACTTGAGTAAAGAGGTCAAGTTGATACTTCAACTTTTACCAGAGTGTTTTTAAACTGCAGTATCTATACTTCTACTTAAGTAACAAATGTGTGTACTTTTGACACCACTGGTTCATTAGAAAGAGCAATTAAAGGGCTTTAACACAAGCCTACTTTTATTAAAATCTGTTAACAAATAGCGACAATAGAGAGAGAAAAGCAGCACAGTTTGTCATAATGGGCCTCATGTATCAACATTGCGTACGTCGATATTTGAGCGTATATGGGGTGTACGCCAAAATCGCTGCACTACTTGGCATTTATCAATGTTGGCGTACGCTGTGCTGAAAATATACACCAGATTGAGAGGTGGTGTAAATTATACACCAAAATGAACGAGCACTGGAATCCACATAAAAATGAAAATGATCAACATGATAAACAGTGCCATTATACAAATCAATGCATATGTTACATAAATAACACTTTCCTGATTATACTACATAATGATTAATACAAATTGTTGGTCTATTGAGCACGATCCGTGGCCACAGCACTGACCGCAAAGAAAGCGCTGCTCGCCTTTTTCTCCACAGCCTGGAGCCATAGCAGTGCTGAGCTTAACTTTATGTGGTGTGATCATTTTAGACAATGAAATTGATTATTACAACTGTAGTGTTGTCATTCCCTTCGCTTGTGCTGCAATCAGGTTTTGTCTTCTCCATTAATTTGTTACAATAAAATAAATAAAGAAATAAATTTTAAAAATAAAGAAATCTGAAAAATTAGGCGTGTCTTATTAATTGAGCTAGCAAATATCCACATGTCAAGAATTACTGACATGAAAAGAGAATACAGTGGTCCCTCACTATAACGCGGTTCACCTTTCGCGGCCTCGCAGTTTCGCGGATTTTTTTAGTCCAATTTTGCATGCTTTTTTTTTTTTTTTTTGACAGTGCATTGTGTTCTGCGTGTCTGTTTATAAGAATCTTCTCGCCCAGAAGAAAAATGAGCGCCAACAACTACCCACAACTGTGTCCTTCACTCGGACAAAGACACCTGCAGCGAGGTTTGACTCAGAGGAAAAAGGAGCGGCGCCAGGACGAAGAGGCGCGATCAGAGGAACTGTGAAATACTGGTCAGTCACTATTAATAATTTCTTATGTGTCCAACCTCGTACGTTGATCGTTAGAAGTAAATTTGTTAGTTCTAAAAGCCATCAATTATTTATAGGAAAACATTCTATTTTATTTCTCAAACAAATGTTTGGGCCTGAAAACAGGTTGGTCTTATTTTTCTACAAAGGTTTGAACGTTGAGAGTGTTTACAGCTTTAAAACGTCTATAATTGTAAAAATAACGCTGACTACTTAACTCCCGCGATAAACGAGGGACCACTGTAACACTTTTTGATTATACTACAAAACAATTGATACGACGGCCGCTTTTGACGCTCTATTGGCACGCCTCGTGATTGATGGAGTTCTTTTTCTTTGCCGTCTTCCTGGCTTCCATGTCGTAAAATGAGGGTGTGTCTGAAGCAGAGTCTGAATATTTAGGGGCGTGTATTATAATTACGATTGTTTTCACCCGCCGCATTTATCAAGGTCACGTCAGGCGTACGCCGGAAATGGGCAGGTGCGCACTGCTTGATACATGTCATGGCAACTTTGGTGTACTTCAAATTTACACCGTAAATTTACGCCACAAATGCGCCACATTGATACATGAGGCCCAATGTCCCCAATTTTTTGCATTTTACATAAGTTTTTTTTTCACCCACACATTCATAGGTTCATTGGAAAGAGCTTTCAAAGGGCTTTAAAACAAGCCTACATTTATTAAAATCCATTAAGAAATAGTGATGCTAGTGCGAAAAAAGCGGTCAGTTTATTATTGATGATCGGCACATCTCCACCCTTAGTAAAGGCGCCTTCCTGTGTTTAGCGTGCACGTCCATTCCAGGTCTATATTTCCATGATTAGACACCTCATGAACTGCCGCTGACGTATCAGCGCAGCCACCATCTTGGATTGTGCCCTGTTGCGCCCCCAGTGCATTTATTTGTACTGAGGAGGGGGAATCCAAACTCCCCGAATTTTTACCTGATTTTCCCACTGTTTGTTAGAAACAGCAGAGAGTTGTTACGATACAGAATGCTGTCACACATTAAAAATACGTATTTTCATGCTGAAAGACTTTGTTTTATGCTGTTTAACAAAGACATATGGTATGGCAAATAGATAAATGTATAAATTAATTTTATAATTTAGTAAAGAACGAAGTTTGGATTGTTCATTTGAATTTCTCTCTCTCTCTCTCTCACTCACACTCACACACACACACACAGGGGACATCCCTTTAATTTTTAATTAACAAGTTTTGTTACAAAGATGAACATTTTTTCAAGGCCAGTCGAGTTACTCGACTAATCATTTCAGTCGTAAAATAAAGGTTGATTGATTGAAATTGACCAATTAGTGCGCCACACAGATTTGTGTCGTCTGCACCGTAACATCAAAATTGATCGAGCATCTGTGATATTCTTTAAATCAGAGGCAGAATATTTGCATAAGTGTGAAAATAACATACAGAATTAAGATTATTTTATTCTAGGCCATGTTTCCTGCCAATTTATTTCTGTGAATCAAATTTATTTGACTTTTTTGGAATCAAGTTACAATCTGCGGTGTCCCGCCCATTCCATCACAGAAGCTGAAGGGTTTATTCATGCTCGTGCTCCCCAGAACTATTTACTGAAAAAAAGTCTGAAGGACCTAAATGACATAGTGAGGAGCTTCCAGGCATGTGAGAGGCAAATAAAGAAAAATGCTTTCAAAGGCAAGGAGTTTGGTGGGGTGGGGGGGGGTGAAGCTGAAGTGTTTTAGTCATGCTCATGCTCCCCAGAACCAATTTACTGAAAAAAGTCTGCAGGACCTAAATGACATGGTCGTTAATGTCAGCAACATGAAACATATTATTTTCACGAATACTTTTTTTTTCCCAATTATTTTATTGACGTTTTTCATATAACAGAATTTTAACAGAGGTACACTTCACTGGGGTGTAGGCAAAACATATTGCTGTCATGGTGTACTGGGGTTCTTCTTCTTGGGCACAGGGACCAGACATGAGGTTTTCCGCCGTTCAGGAACAACCATCTGGCTCAGGCTCAAATTGAAGTTGTGCTGAAAAATCCCTCACAGCTGGAAAGCACATCCCTTCAGCACTCAGGGGCTGAGGCCGTCAGGACCTGCAGCCTTTCCTGGACACAGGCAACTACATTCTCTTCCCACCTCCTCTGCAGTGATGGTGATGGGAGGCGTTGGGAAGGATGAGGGAGTGGTGGAGGGAGGGGAGGCAGGTTGGGGGAGGAGGAGGGGTGTTGATTGTGGTGTGAAGTAGGTCCACAAAGGAGGGGGAGCACTGAGAGGAGCTGGAGGAATGGTGGGCAGAGACCATGTTGTCAAACCTGTTGAAGAACCTCATGAAGGTCTCCATCCATCATCTGGTCCTCCTCCTTACCATGACCAGTGATGATTCTCATCCTACTCACACCTCCCTCATGTTTTGCTGGAGCTTGTCCTCCAGCTTCTTCCTGTAACTGTCCTTCCCCTCTGCGATCTTCTTCCTCAGTCCTTGCTGCACCCTCTTCAGCTCCTCTCTGTCTCCTGAATGCAGCCTTCTATTTTGCAATTTTGTTTTGATATCAAGTATTGCTTTACTTAAATGGTCATACTTTTTTACAGCTTCAAACCTTCTTGAATACGATGCCACAGGTTTGACGCACCTAGCTTGGAGCAGTTTTGCCCATTCCTCTTTGCAGCACCTCTCAAGCTCCATCAGGCTGGATAGGGAGCGTTGGCACACAGCCATTTTCAGAATGCCCAGGTGTTCCTACATTAAGGCTTAAACTCGAGGCCAAGGGCGAGAGAGGTCGTGTTAATTCCAAAATAAGTCTACCTCTTGCCTAAAAGCACAGTATGTGCACTCTCACACTCACAACAGTTCCATCACTGGCAGGACAATGTTTTTTTATGTTCATTTTTAAAGCACGCACACATCTGCAGTGTTATTGCTGTGCACTGTGTTTAAGGAGGAATTCTTTTGTCAGGTTTAGGGTGATGGTCTAGTTTTGTTATTGCAGAGTTGATTTGGGAGTATTATGCACATCTTTGTATAAGACAAATATAGTGGTTTCTATTTGCTATGTGCAGTTCATAGCGTGTGTGAGGCAGGTTACTACTTGTGCTGCTCTGCACACTTTGTAGATTTACTACTGCTGAGATACTGATTTAATTCCAATAGCTGCACAAGTACATGACCTGCTTCACCTCTTTTTACACTTAAAGTGTGACATGCTGTCCTCCACCCCTCAGAATCAGATCCATCTGCACCACACACATGACCTTCAGATCATCCACTTCATGCACATCTGCAGTATGGTCACACAATCACCAATAAGTCAGCTCTGAAACAGCCATCTTCCTGTATGGGCATTTCCTTTAATGTCATTTGTCAGACTCATGAGAGAAAAGAAGTGACCATAAGTCAGACATACACGGGGCCCTACGGAACACAGCACAAAGCTAATCCACCTTAGTAGAAGAAGAAAAATCTTTGAGCCAGATTTGAACCTGAACACATCACCTGAACCACGGATTCCTAATGACTCTAAAGTTATAATGGTGAGTAAATGGCCATATTTTATACCAGAAATTAGGCCCAGGTTGTTTAAAAGCCGCATTTCTCCTTTAATTTGGGTATCCTTATATATACGTGTTTCTCTGGTGATTTTACATTAATAAAATGAGCAGGTAGCAGCTGATTCATGCTCTGTTTGCTTATTTGAGATGTAAGATGCTGTCTGAGTGTTTCTCAATTGCCCTCAAAAGTATTGGAACACTTAGTATTTCACACATTTTAATTTGTTGATGCCATTTCAAATACAACAAAAATTCTGAAATTATCTATTACCCTAAACTCAAACTGATACCAAATCTTTACAACTTGGTATAAACTTAATTAAAAATATAAAATACAGCTTCCTGATGAAAGTGGTGTAGAGGATTTTCTTAAAAAGAAGACCTGAACGTTCAGCTAATTTGGCCATATTGTACTGCTCTATTGTCAACTAGCTGAAAAGTTTGAATATGAATCTACATTATATCTACATTTAAAATGCTTAAAGGGGCAGTGGGTAAAGAGGGGGGCCTAGGAGCAAAGCCCCCAGAAGCTGAAGGTTTTTAGCCATGCTAATGCTCCACAGAAGCATTAACTGAAAAAAAAGCCTGAAGGACCTAAATTACATAGTGAGGACTTTTTCCAGGCACGTGAGACACAAATAAACAAAATGCTTAAAATAGTGGGGGGTTAAGAGGGGCAAAGTTAGGGGGTCAGAAGTTGAAGGTTTTTAGTCATGCTTATAGAGCAGCAGTGTAAGCCTGATCCCATCAGATCTCAGAAGCTAAGCAGAGCAGGATCTGGTTAGTACTTGGATGGGAGACCTCTTCAGAACACCAGCGGCTGTGTGTGTTTCTCCAGGTAAAACGAGTTGTCAGGAAGGGCATCTGGCGTAAAACTTGTGCCAAATACGAATGTGGATTTGGCTGTATCCGCTGTGGCGACCCCGACCAACAATGGGAGCAGCTGACAGGACAACAACATGCTCCCCAGAAGCATTTACTGAAAATAAAGCGCGAAGGACCTAAATTACATGATGAGGACTTTTTCCCAGACATGTAACACGCAAATAAAGAAAATGGTTAAAATGGGGGGGGGGGGGGGGGTAAAAGGGGAGTAGTTGGGGGCACTTGGGGGCAAGGCCCCAGAAGCTAAAGATTTTTAGCCATGCTAATGCTCTCCAGAAGCATTTACTGCAAAAAGTCTGAAGAACCTAAAAGACATGGTGAGATGCTGAAGAGTTTTGCTGGTTCATGTCCGCGCCATATATAATAATACTGATAAGAATAATAAAAATACTGATAATATTAATCGTGTGTATATGATAACAAGGACCTAAACAATTTATAAACACATTAAGACAGTAAATTAACATAAAATAATTACGTAGATCAAGCTGGTAGCGTGTTACTGAATCACTGTCATTCTACATACAGACAACATCTCTCCTTCCTCTGTCTTTTCCACCATCTTCTCTGCTTAAGACATTCTTAGGCTTCTTAAAAGTCCTCCTCCCTACGCTTACCAGTTTGGCACCTTAAGGGCTCTCTTCGGGCCTAAGATGCTTTGCAGATAACTTTCATCTTACCAAGAGAAAATTCAAAGAAATGTCTAAGAATTTGAAGAAATCTAAGATTTTTCTTAGACTAATGTCACTAGAAGCTATTTTTAGCCTTAGACTGCTTTGTGGATACGGGCCCAGGTCTCCATAATCTAAAATACATAAAAATGTTGCTGTGAGAAGCCACTTTTTCATCTCAAAAGAAAAACAAAATTTATTTCGAAAGAAAACGTCCAGTTGAGTTTCTTCACAAGATTGTGTATATGTGGCTTGAAAGTGAGGGAGTCATCAAGCAAGATGCCATGGTATTTGTACGTGTGCACTACCTCTATGATCTTCCGTCAAGAGTGGACACTGTAGGGGTAGCTTGAGGCACCTTCTTGGTGTTTGTAAACAACATTAGTTTGGTCTTGTCAGCACTGAGCACTAGTTTTAGCTGCAAAGGTGTGTGGTGGAACACACTGAAACCTTTCTGTAGAGATTCAACCGGTTTAGCAGGGTGAATCCAGTAAAACAGTAAATATTGTGTCATCAGCATAAAAATCCATCTGACACATTTTGTCCTAATTCATTAATGTACATAATGAACAAGAGGGGGCCCATATTGAACCCAGCAGCACTCCCTTGTGGACACTCAGAAATTCAGAACACAGACCAACAGTCCTGTCACTCAAATAATTTGTGAACCAGGAAACTACATGATGCCATAGTCCTAAACAAAGAAGCCTATTCTTTAATACAACATCATCCACAGTGTCAAAACCTTGATCCAGAATCCAGATCCGGATCCAGATTACCTCCAGAATTCAGTCTTCCATGCCTTATTATCTATCTGTGGTGCAAATTTGGTGCGACTCCATGAAGTAGTTTTGATGTAATCCTTCAAAGCGTATATAAAGTGAAATCTTGATCCAGTATTTGGATTCAGAACACCTCCAAAATTTAATACAGTCTTCCATGGCCAATATGTATCCATGGTGAAAATTTGGTGAGAATCCATGTGTTATGGCTGGGACCGGGTTTGGATGTTAGACCCAAATGCAGGGAGCAGTAAGGCAGGCAGGGTGAAATAAACAACAGTGGCACTGTGCAGTGGGAAGACCACAGTGAGATGGACCACGAGGACCTAACCAACGGGACAGACAGGACAACAGGACTAGGACTGGAACCAGGTAATGTGAGCCTGCGGAGCTGCTGGGACTGGATTAACTATTGGAGAGAACGAAAGGGCAGGTGAAATTGTACAGGTGCATTTGGACACACATCAAGAAATGAAAAGTCAAAACTAAACAAAAAGTCAAAACACCCGTCTGACACAACACCCATCTTTCCTGCTGCTTAAATCACTTGGTTCTCTTGGCCACACCCTAAATGAGCTTTTGAATCGACCATTAAAATAGATCCCATGTTCATTTTGATTTCAGTTAGAACCAACAGACGGCACTCACAATAAATGGCCAGCATGGACCTACAGTCAGCGCTGATATTTAATTTCTGCTGAATGTTGAACCTGCTGGTGTGGTGGAGGGCAAAGTCTTCATGAAAGAATCCACGACAGGTTTCATTTCCTCACTGAACCCAAACGTGGATTCTTTAGATGTTTTACAGGTAGAAATGAGAATGCCAGAAAGCTTTTTGTGGTTGTGTGTTTTGTCTCGAGTTTCACCCTGTGGCAGTGTTTTCTGCAGCTGCTCCCTCACAGCCACTTCCAGAAACAGACCGACATGTACCGTAGGGGACAGGATTGACAGATATGAGACAAACCTCTCTGCACCACCTTCACAGGACTAAAATAAACCAAATTAAAATAAGTAAATACAAACTAAATTCAATGTTGTTATAAAGTTTATCATGGAATAAAGAAAAATGGTGAATGAATTATGGCCAAATTACTGTAGTTGTTGTTGGTAACAGAATATCTTAGCATGGTGGTCTTAACATGGCAAAATGTCAGTCATCAACACATTTATGGACTCACTCACTTTGCAAGTAGTGAGTGAAAATTCACACATTCCCAAGAAATGCTGATTTCTCAGAACGATGGAGAACCACACCCTACTTTTTCTGGGTCAGGCTCAAAACTTCTCAATCACCCCTTTGTAAACCTACAATGAGGGTCTCTGTATTCTCTGTACATTATGTGACATGCTCTACATGTATGTCTTTTTCCTGCAGTCTTCCTACTCTTCTGTTATTTGGTGTGCTGATTTTAACCACCTTCTGGACAAATGTTTACTCGACTCCTTTTAAAAAGAATGTCTGCAATCACATCCAAAGGATCCTGTTTTATTGCGACACTAACGTATAAATAATGTGCTTTTTCTTTCATCTGTGTTGACTGTTCATTTATTTTTGTAATTTCATTGCAAAGAGACAAATTCATAGTGATTTAAATTGGTGTACAGTCTTACATTGTGCATAATATCTGTGCAGTATCATGTCCTCTATCAATGTAAATCAAAAATCACATCTTGTAAATAATATTTTAAATATTATCCAGATCCTCTTTTACAGAATAAACTAGCTGATTATCCGCACATGGGCGGGTTTGATTCAGAGACTGAAATGAAAGCTTCATCTTCACCAACAAAGCTATCACCTCCCCACTATACCAGATTCCAGAGAACTGTTAGGGCAAGACTATAGCTCTCTCAAGAAGAAACAGCTCATTTACAGCACCTCGTGGTACATCATGCTTCTTGTCTTTCCATTTGGTGTGATGAGGAAGATGTTCTCAGGGGATCCAGTTTGTGAGGCTGATATGTAGAACATGCCATGGGAAAAAGAATGCTCAGAGAGATTCACAGCAATATCTTTGAGAGTCTATCCCTGAGCCTTGTTGATGGTTATGGCAAAGCACAGCTTGACAGGAAACTGAAGCCTTCTGAGCTGGAAATGTAGATCTGTTGGAATCATCGGTATTCAAGGGAAGAAGATGACTTCCTCCTGCTGCTCCACTGATGTTAACATTCATCATGGACACAGTTTTTATTAAAATGCTCCCATTCATGGGGTCAACTTAATGTCCTTTTGAACCAGGCAGGTCTGGTTGAACAGGTTGAACTAATAGCTCAGTTGTGTTAGGGTTCTGGCTGTGATCAAGTTTTAGTTGGTTTGGTCTGCCCTTTGTCCTCCTCTGTCTTTTAGTCTCCTTTCCCCTCTCTTATTTCCCTATCTCTGTCTGCTCTTATTTCCTATCTGCTTGTTATGTTTTCACGTATTTTCCCAGCTTCTTATCTTCCATCACATCTGCTTTCTGTCACTTTCAGTTTCAAGTATTGCCTTGATATATGTTGCCCTCTGTTGTTCTGTTAGGTTCCTACCTGTGGTGGTTCTGGGGGGACAGCAGGAGCCAGTGCCCCTGTAACACTGAGTCTGGACCCCCCTGTGGCTCCCCTCCGAACGAAGATTATACAGTACTTATTAAAATTGTGATACTGCGTCGACGCAAAAGGCGGAACTAATGCGCGTGGCTCAACATTCTAGTCGGATCCTTTAGTGTGCTGCACCACTGAAAGCGGCAGTTTACTATGAGGAAGAAGAAACGGCGGTCAGTTTTGTTGATGCTTAAGTTGGTTCCACTCCTCCAGCCAATGCAAAGGAGTCGGTATCGGGTTATTTGGTCACATGACTTAGTCAGGATTGTGACATTTTGCTGATTGGCTAAGACACACCACTCTCTGATTGGCTGCAGCCTTTGTTTACAACATAGCACTGGTACCACAGTCTCTGGAGGAGTGGAACCAACTTACATTTTCGGGGTTATGCCACAGCCAATCACAGAGCGTGGCATGATAGCAAATAGCAGCCGATGTATCAGATGGACCAATCACAGCCATGTTTTCAAAAACACGCTACCAGTCTCTCTGTAAAAAAGACTATGGTACCAATTAGAGGTGGGTGATACCGGGAATTTTGGTATTGATCCAATACCAAGTAAATACAGGCCCAGTATCGCCGATATCAATACTGATACTTTTTCATATTTAAGCTTCATAGATCCAAAGGATCCAAAAGACCTAGGACAGAATTTTGCCAAGCACTGTACGTAACAACAAAATACATTATTATCACAATCAACATTTTTGTTTAAAAAAATATCACTCAACACAACTTAAAACAAATCTCCTGAGGTAGAGGGCTGACAAACCACAATACAAGGGTGTGCTGCTTTGTGTTGTGTGACACAGCACAGTGCTGCTCTTACAGACAGAGACTTTGATGAATCTGCGTGCGCAGCAGTCAGTGTGTGCGGTAGAGAAAAAAGCTTGAATATCGATTTTTACATGAGGATCGTTAAATATCAATACCAGCATTGGTATCGATATTAGGATCGATCCGCGCACCTCTAGTACAAGGGCGCAATTTAGAACTAGAAATTGGGGGGGGGGGGGGGGGGGGGAACAAAGGGCGAGGCCTGCAGGGCCGAAGACCATAGGCCGGGGGTCTGGGGGTCGCTTTAGGCCCCAGAAGCCAACGGTTTCTAGATAAGCTCAGATGCATTCTGAGCATCCAGAACAGTAATTTTAATGTTTTGAGAAGACCATAAAGTGGACACCATTTGACTTATACAATTTGAAACTGTGGATATAAGTACTTTATTCTGAGAATAGCCAGCATTGATTTTATTAACATCCTGGTGTAAATAAGGTATCACCACATGTGTAGAACTCAGTAAGAATGATAGGTTGAGTTCTCATTAAAAAAACAACTGCAATGTGGTAAAATGTATTCATAAATATGAAAGAACAGGCTCTTAATAATTATTAACTATCGCATACTGTATTTTTTTTCTCAAGATTTGTTTTTGCATAAGTTTGAAAAAACAACAGATCATAAGTTTAGGATAAATTACTTATCATGAATTTAATTTTCAAAGTGGCACTAATGACAACACTCATACTGAACATAATTTCGCTTGCATAGACTGATTTTGGAGATCAAGCAATAATTGCAGATGGGCTTTCTGGGGTCCCAGATAGCTTTTCTGATTTCCTTTTCTAACTTTCAGAATTTAGTAAATTAGCATATGGTCCATTGATACTTATGTGTAGACACTAGTCCCTAGAGGCAACTATTTTTGGTTTCAAATCTGGGTAAATGCAGTCCCAGAAAATTCCAAATGTGACCTACAAGAAACAGGTGTTGTAACAAGTCAATGCTGCTAAAAATACAAACTTGCAGAAACAAAGATACTATTCTGACATGCTTTTGCACATAAGACTGACATGGTTTGCACATAAGACTAGCATAGCATGTTTCAAGTACACATATATGTCAGAAGGTGAGGGGGGACATACCATATTCTGTCCCCCTGGTTGAAAAGGTGGGGGGACATGTTCCCCCTATCCCCCACCAAATTGCACCCATGCTCTAGTACCAGTGCTAGTTATACATGGTGAAAAAGACGAGCGCGAAGTTATCATCCACCTGACAAGAGGCTGTCAGAAGCAAGGAACAATTACCACAACAAACAATATTGTTACAAGGTAAGACATTTGGTCAAGATTTGTTGTTGGGTAACTTTATGAATTATAATAGCAGCCTGCCAGACCAGGCGTTAATGCCAGCTTGATTTGACTGCATGCTTCTAGCTAATGTTAGTTAACCTTACGACAACACAAAACCAAGCAAGCCCGCAACAGTAGCCCATTATAACAAACGTTATTTATATACTGGGTTGCTGAAGTGTTGTGTTTTCCTCTCCATTGCTTTTTGTGTATAGTTCAAAATGAAGAGAAAAAAGGACATTATGTCCTATTTCTGTAAGAAAAGATGAATAACAATGAGGCAGACATTGAGACAGAGCGAGATGATGGTGTTGAGAGAGCTGAAGAGAAGCAAGTTGAGAGCGTCACAGAGAGAGAGCCAGAGGACTTGGAAGACACTGGTTTTCAGAGAGAGGGCACAGAGCAGGAAAGAGAGACAGATGAAGATCCTGAGAGTGAGGAAGCTGAGAGTGAGAGACAAGAGGAGTGTGAGACACAGACAGAGAATATACGTATGTGCATCCACAAGCACTGGAACATCAGGTTTGTGATACTGAAAAGAACATTTGCCTGCTTAGTGTGTGTTTTACTTTTTATTTGAATGTTTATTTGTTCGATTTGTCTTTCTCCACAGACATCAGCAAATGTAAAGAAGACCCACCAATGCAGCCAGACCTAAAGTTGTTTCCAAGGAACTTGATGGGGGACAGGAGGAGCTTCAAGGCAGCCTGGTACCACATCCACCCCTGGCTTGAATATTCAAAACAGTTGGACTCTGCGTATTGTTACGCTTGCGGACATTTTAGCCCTCCCAATAGCCCAGACACAGTCTTTGAGTCACCAGTTGGTTTCAAAAACTGGAAAAAAGCACCTTTAGGGCCCTGTCCCACTGGGGAGAGGATTAATTGCGCATGAATTGAGTATATAAAGTACGGGCGTTCGTTGTCGTCCGCAACAAAGATGGCCAAAAATGACAAATGTCCCAGTATGAATTATGGATATATTAATAATATATAGCGAATATATGATGAACAATCACGGTTATATAACGCATGTAATGAGGAAACTGATCCGACACATTGAGATTATCGCAGCAGTATTACGGGTGTATTATGAATGCATCGCGCACGTGCTGCGCGTGCACGGCATCTGCATTGCGGCCATAAAATAAGCTCACTAGGGCACTATTCACACCAACAATACAGGCTCTGGAGCATATGCTGGACTTTACAAGTTGATCACAGAGTTAATGTTCTTGTTGTCATGCGAGGGTTAACTGTTCATGAGTTTGGGGAGTGGGAGGGGGGAAGCCGCTAGGGGTGTGAGACGGTGTTTTTTTTTTTTTTTTTGGAGAGTGTCACAGAAAACAGACTTCAGCGTGAGTTGTGGCTAAACAGCAACTCTTCCTTTTGTTGTGTTAAATAAAAGTCCTGGAGGACACGCGATTGCAGCAGCTATTACGTCTTTTTTGGATCTACACAGCCGGACCGGCACTGACTGGCAGGTAATGTGCTTTCTGCCACATATAGTACTTTGGGTTTACGTGACGTGTTTGTTATGCATTCACAGATTGTCCGCAAATCAGCTGCAAAGCAGATGTAATAAAAACACTTTATTCGTGGCCAATCTGTATGCAGTCACTACAACATATTTTAGTTTGTGATGTGGACGTGATAGGCACGATATATCTGTTTTACACACTGTCCCGGTCCGCTGCCAAGCCGCAAATCCCCGTCAATTGTGGATATCAGCGGTTAATGGCAGATATACAGTGCATAGAGTGAGTATGTATTGTGTATGAATTGAGTATGTATGGAGTATGTAAGGCGGATGTCATCCGCAGCCAAATTTTGTGCAGCTTAAAAATCCTGGCAATGGAAAAACGTGCCTCTGCAGATATAAGTGGACATGTGCGGGTGTCGGCCGACTCATACAAGCATGTTTCACACATATTGCAGATGTTAAGCGAATATGAGCCAATTTTGTGCGCAATCCATACGCAGATCCTCCTAAACACCAGTGGGACAGGGCCCTTACAAAGGGGGTGGGGTGGGGGGGCACAAACAAGCCATGGTTACATGGAAGGACTATCAGAGAGCTACAGCAGCTAATGCAACACTGGTCAATGTCTTAAACAAGGAGCAAAACAGACAAGTCAAAGTTAAAGAAAATCAGGAATACATAAAAACAATAGGGGAAGTGCTGTTACTTACTGCCACTCAAAACATGGCTCAAAGAGGTCACAATGAGTCTGCAGACTCAGATAATAAAGGGAACTTCAAGGCAATTTTAGACACAATCGCTAACCACGACAAAGCTGTTAAAAAAAGGTTGACTTCCATTCATAAAAAAACAAAAACAAAAAAAAAACTGAGGTCTTCAGCATCATAGTAGAAGAAACAAAAGATGTAAAGAAAAAGGAACAGATCTCTCTCGTACTAAGGTACTACTACTACTACTACTACAATGGAGCTATCCAGGAAAGTTTTCCCCATTTTGAATCCACAGAGAAGCTTGATGCAGCAGGTCTTAGTGATAAAATAATCCATATACTGGAAAATCATGGTCCAGAGTACAAAAAGAACCTCGTAGACCAAGCTTATAATGGGGCTTCTGTCATGAGTGGTAAGCATTCTGGGGTACAGGCGAGAATCAAAGAGGAGGCAAAATATGCCTTTTACATCCATTACACCACCCAAAGCTGTCCCAGAGGTAGAGGAGTTCTTCTACTTACTAGAAAGTAAGTAAGTCACGTTTATTTGAAATGGGACAATGCATATTAGTGAACATAGTTACATGTAAATATGCCGGATTGTAGCAGGATGCTAATTTCCATCCGTAGTCCCAGTAACATAGAAACAGACTAAGAACACACAACATACCAAAACAAATCAATCATGACAGAAAACAATTAAAACCGAATAAAACTGTATGTGTTCACATCTGGATCAGCTGTCCATCCTAAATGGCAAAGAGAGATGTACGACGGTGCACCAAGAGAGCTCCAGTGTTTAAGTGACAGTCATTGGGCATGTCGATTTATAGCTCTATGTAACATCATGGATAGACTGCCTGCCCTTAAGCAACTACTGCGAGAGATATCTGAAGAATTTAATGGTGAAAGATCTGTTGAGGCTCGAGGTCTGCTGGCACCAATAGATTTTGAATTCATAGTGCATCTTATCACACTCCGTAAAGTTTCTGGAGAAACAAAACTTCTCTCTGATATGCTACAATCTTCAACACTTGACATTTCAAAAGCTGTAGATTTAGTTGAAGCTTTAGTTCAGACATTGAATGATTTCAGGCAGGAGTCGTTTTTGATGATGTGTGGGATGAAGTGTTAAATGTTTTGGGCAGTGTGAACCAACACCACCAACTGCAAAAAAACAAAAACGCTAAGCTCTAAACTCAGTGAGCACTGTGCACTGACCATTGTTGGACAAAGAGAGTCAGATCGAGATAAAGATGGGTTTCGTACAAACTTTTTCTACCCTGTCATTGACCTAATGCTCAGTGAGCTTGAAAGACGATTTTCTAGTAGAAACCGTGACATAATGAATAGCATCCAGGCTCTAAATCCCAAAAAAGATGCATTCCTGAAAGAGACAGCTCTGTTTCATTTGCTCAATTGTATGATTCAAATATTGATGACCTGGGGCATGAACTACATCAGTTCAGAAGGCTCTTAGACAGGAAAATACAGACTGGGTTCAGAGACCCTCCAGTACTGTAGAGCTAGTACAGTTCATTGAGCCATATAAAGAAGTGTTTTTTGAGCTCTACAGACACTGTAAAATAGCAGTTGCAATTCCAGTACTGAGTACTGCTTCTTGTGAAAGGAGTTTCTCTACATTAAAACTTGTGAAAACCTACCTCAGATCCACCATGAACAACAAGAGATTAAGCAATCTGGCTGTACTGAGCATCGAGTCTAGGAGGGCAAAGGCATTGAGTCTTGACTCATTTGTTGATCGGTTTGCCAGAAACCACCAAAACCGCAGAATACAGTTGCTGTAATAGCAGGGCAGCCAATGTATTTTAATTTTTATTTTATTTAATTTTTGGACTGAAAAACTGAACCTGCACCTAACAGTTATTTTATTCAGTTCATCTGCTAATTATTTTCTCTGGTCAGTACAGTCTGTAAAATGTTATTATTTTTTATATTTGTGTCTCAAATGTAATTTTGACCATTCCCTTTGGTTATAATCATTAATCAGTAGTTTTATGAAAAAAAAATAAATCAAATAAGATTTTGAATCTTTGTCTTTTTTTGCCCCAGGTTGAATGTGCCCCTCTGACAAAACACCAGGCCCCCTCAGTAAAATTGGTCTAGAACTGCCACTGTTCCTTACACTTTAATCTCCCCCCCACCCTCTCTTGCTCTCTTTCTCCCTCTGGTGTTCTGTTAGGTTCCCTACACATCTTTAGCTTGATTCATCCCACCTGCTGGATTCTGCACCTGCCTCCTGATTAGTTTTCATTGTTATGCAGATGATACCCAGCTTTATCTATCCATGAAGCCAGAGGACACACACCAATTAGTTAAACTGCAGGAATGTCTTACAGACATAAAGACATGGATGACCTCTAATTTCCTGTTTTTAAATTCAGATAAAACTGAAGTTATTGTACTTGGCCCCACAAATCTTAGAAACATGGTGTCTAACCAGATCCTTACTCTGGATGACATTACCCTGACCTCCAGTAATACTGTGAGAAATCTTGGAGTCATTTTTGATCAGGATATGTCCTTCAATGCACATATTAAGCAAATATGTAGGACTGCTTTTTTGCATTTGCGCAATATCTCTAAAATTAGAAAGGTCTTGTCTCAAAGTGATGCTGAAAAGCTAATTCATGCATTTATTTCTTCTAGGCTGGACTATTGTAATTCATTATTATCAGGTTGTCCTAAAAGTTCCCTGAAAAGCATTCAGTTAATTCAAAATGCTGCAGCTAGAGTACTGACAGGGACTAGAAGGAGAGAGCATATTTCACCCATATTGGCTTCTCTTCATTGGCTCTCTGTTAATTCTAGAATAGAATTTAAAATTCTTCTTCTTACTTATAAGGTTTTGAATAATCAGGTCCCCTTATCTTAGGGACCTCATAGTACCATATCACCCAATAGAGCGCTTCGCTCTCAGACTGCAGGCTTACTTGTAGTTCCTAGGGTTTGTAAGAGTAGAATGGGAGGCAGAGCCTTCAGCTTTCAGGCTCCTCTCCTGTGGAACCAGCTCCCAATTCAGATTAGGGAGACAGACACCCTTTCTACTTTTAAGATTAAGCTTAAAACTTTCCTTTTTGCTAAAGCTTATAGTTAGGGTTGGATCAGGTGACCCTGAACCATCCCTTAGTTATGCTGCTATAGACTTAGACTGCTGGGGGGTTCCCATGATGCACTGAGTGTTTCTTTTTATTCACCTCTTTTTGCTCTGTATGCACCACTCTGCATTTAATCATTAGTGATTAAATGCAGAGTGAAACCTTGTTACGACTTTTACTTCCTCTAGATAGTCAGGTTTGATCGTCTTCTCGGCTCTGGCTCGTCTTCTTGATCTCTGCTCTCTTCCACTGCATGTCTTTTTCCTGACTCTCTCCCCTCAGCCCCAAACCAGTCCCAGCAGAAGACTGCCCCTCCCCGAGCCTGGTTCTGCTGGAGGTTTTTCCTGTTAAAAGGGAGTTTTCTTTCCCACTGTCGCCAAGTGCTTGATCATAGGGGGTCATTTTGACCATTGAGGTTTTTCTGTAATTATTGTATGGCTTTTGCCTTACAATATAAAGCGCCTTGGGGCGACTGTTTGTTGTGATTTGGCGCTAATAAATAAAATTGATTTGATTTGAGTATTTCAGTCACTGGCTGTCTTCCTTCAGGTTGCAGGTCCATTGCATGAAGTCTTTTAATCTGACTTGTGCCGTCCATTTCATTGGATCAAACATCACCGCCTGCCGAAAACTGTTGTCCACAGAAGATGCATTTCTCAAAAATTGAGTCACCATGCAAGAAGACTAGTGAGAGAAGCCATCAAGACACCTATGACAGGTGCTTTGAAAGAGTTATAGGCTCCTGTGGAGAAACTGCATGGCACAACTTTTGTCTATTGCATCACCAGTTATACAGTTTCATGGTGGACTGGCAAAGAGAAGAATTTTCTTAAAAGAAGCCATGAAACCAGATAGTTTGCCAGATTTGCCTAGATTTGCTATATTTTCATATATTAAAGTTCTTGTCTGTTCCACGAGAAGTATTTGTGCAGTGACCTTTTAGGGCCTTTCAGTTTAACTTATTTGATTTTTAAAACAGTGTAACAGTTTGCAAGATGTTTGTAAGATAATTTATGCACAGCACTGACTCATTTTAATGCTGCTCTTCCATTAAGGATTTACAACACAAATTTTATTATTTACTTTGTCTTAGCTTTGTGTAGTGAAGGTAATAATACCCATGTAACATTTGTTTGCTAGCAATCTGTCTATCTGGCTGATTATCAGACTCATTTCTGAGATTTTTTTTTAAAATCATTTGGACACATTTATTACTTTTGTACATTTGTCTGTTAGCTCCATTTCTCTTCTTGCCTGTCAAATAGTGGCACAAGAGGAAGAATGTAATTCAGTGAGAGACCTGACCGACTGAATGCAATGTTGATTAAGTGATGCCATAAGTTTGAAAATCGTCTTCTTGCTCTTTGTCTTCAGGTAAGCCATTGGGTGTTCAAGTGGTCAGGTTGTCTGGTCAGGTCTTATATGCTGCGCTGCAGGAGTGGGACATTAGTGAGACTCATGACGGCCATCAGAGCACAGACCAGCCTCTGTACTGCCAGGGTGCCTTCGATGCCATCACTGTGGGTGAGGCCCAAATGGTCCAACGAATACCGCCTTGCTTCATCTACCACAGCTGTTATTTAACGTTGATACACAACAGTGCACAAATTTGTGGGCTGAAGCCAAAACATCAGTCTGACACACTGAATGTATCAAAATAATTTAATAATCTCACTAGCTCTCTGTTTTTTAAAGAAAAAGTTCACTTTTACCCAAGGCCAAAATATAGCCATTGTGTATTGCGAAGACTTCACATCTGTCCGTTTGTGCTCAGCATAAGTCCAGTCCTATGACTGCCATGGTCTTCAAATTCACAGGGAGCATTCTTGGGACACAGACCTTGAATAAGTTAAAAGATGGCTAACCTTGACCTATTTTAAGGGGTCAAAAGGTCACCTGCTCTGTTTCCTATTTTTAATGCTCATACGGTCAAAGCTATTTTAGTATTGCATTATGTTTACTACTGTAGACATATTAAATCATTGGGCCTCATTCAAGAATCACAAACAGATTTATTCTCAAGTGGTTTGCATCAGGGCCCGGTTTCATCTAATCTTGTTTAACTGACTAAACTCACTTAGTTGACTAATCTTTTGACGTTAGTCGTTGCACAAAGTGCTTAGTCGACTAAAGGTTTATGTTACCCGACTAAAGTTTTTAGCCGGTACAGAGGAGGCTAACCTTATTTCAGTCGACAAAACTTCAGTGTCTTACCTCAAAAATGGCAGCTATCATTTACTACCAATTGATGGAGCAGGAAGGAAGGAGAGCCTTGCAGCGGGAGCGGGTGTTCCGGGACTGGAATAACCCATTGGAGATGTTTACAGATGCCAAGGCTGGGTGCAGCAGACTCAGTCATGTTTGTAGCAGATGACCAACCTGGAAGTAAACAAAACTCTTGATAATTGGATGCATTTCTTAGCAACGGCACTGGCAAGGCCGCTGATGCCTGTAAAAATTGTCAACTAATGTTAAAGAGCTAATCTACAAGTTTAGCGATTGCTGTGACAGCTAATGTTGGGTGACTAACTATAGTCGACAAAGTAAGTTTAGTAGACTAAAAGATTAGTCTGCTTTATGAAACCGGACCCTGTTGTTGTGTCAGGAAGGGCATCCGGTGTCAAAGTTGCGCCCAGGGCCGCTGCTAAGGTTTTGGAGGCCCTAAGCATAACTGGTCAGGGAGGCCCCCCACCCCCATACAAGAGAACCCCCCCCATCCCCATCCCCATACAAGAGAACCCCCCCCACCCCCACATAAAACACTTAATTATATTATGTTATCTAGTATCCGGTGTATTCCATAATGATAGGAAAACTACATGAAACCATTATATTAAATTATGGACACATAGAAAAATACCTAAATATTAAAATGCTCAATACTACACATCAAGCAAAACAGTGGTGGCATTGTGAAACCATACACAACCACAACAAATGCCTAAAGTTTACCAGCAGGTGTCACCCTTTCCTTACCTAAGGGGGAATGAAGCACTCTACAGTACCCCACCAACTAAACTGCATTTCTTTTCCAGCATTCTGCTGACTGCACGCAAGCATGCATGTCTATTTTAAGCAGTAGAGTACGTAATTTACATACATATGCCTTAAATAAACGTTCTGAAATTCTCACTATTCTTGGTATCTTTATCAGCCTGTCACAATTATAGTTGCTATCTGATCATGTTGTCAGGCAGAATATATTTGGACCTAAGTAGTGCACTGACGGCTAACTAGGACTTTGTGACTTATAAGGCACTCAAAATCTTCAAACTACACTGCCCAACTATTTGCAAACGTGCCACATGTCTTGTAATATCCAGATTAGTTTAGCGTTTAAAAGCTACATCAAATCAGCAAAGCCAACGCAACCTAGCTTAAGCAGCACGACTGAACATTAGTAATCAAAACAATTTAAACCTTTAACACGTACTTACCAGCAAGGGATGCACGGGCATCATCTTTTTGTTTCTTTTTCCTCCGTTTATCAGCTCCAGACTCCTGCTGTCGCTTCATTGTTTAATTGTGGCATAGTGGCAGCTTGTCGTCTCGTGTCAGAATCGAATGTGGGCTAGCAGTGCTACTTCAGTTAGGCGCAGGGTTGCCAGATTGGGTGTTTTCCCATCCAATTGGTTTGTTTAGGGTAAAAATATGGCACTGGTCCTGGACAAGTTTTTTTGTATAGAATTGCCACACACATTTTAAAAATCAGTTCAAATTGCGCAGGATTTAGTGCCTCCTTGCATTTTGAGCATTTATTGGACTGGAAATCGTCACATCTGGCAACCCTGGTTAGGCGACACAGCGAACAGAGAAAGACGCAAACAGGGCTGTACCATTTCAGGGAATCGGGGCGGAGGTGGATGAGGGGCTTTATATTAGGCAAAAAAAACCTGTTAATTTGCCCCAATTAAGTAATGGGGTAGGGGCCTACACAATGTTTAAAGACAAAAACGATGGGCCTATTCATAAATAATTCATATTGATTTTGAAATGTAATAATGTAATAATTTCAACATATTTTTCAGTCAATTGGAGGCCCTGCAAACTAGTGCAACATGGTTGGTGCCCCATGCAGGCTACGTAGTCTGCTTATGCCGAAGGCGCGCTGGTTGCGCCACATCAACATTTAGATCCATATGACTGTTCCGCTGTGGTGACCTCGAGTGAAAACAGAGAAGCTGACTGACTGGCTTTAGCAGCCTAAAAAATAATAAAAAAAGATATTTCACTGTTTATGTCTCATTACAGCCACCACACATTATAAAATAAACAAATAAGTGTTACCTCCTCACACCTGCTCTATGATGAAACAGCTGTTATTTTGTAACCACTGTGACATCACACTGACCCATAATAAGAGTAATATGTTGTTAATAAAGGTCCTGTCAACTCTATGTTCTGCAGGTTATGTTGAAACTATGAGACTTGATACAATTCATTTATGTTGTGAATTGCTTTACTGTTTTGTCTGGATCTAGACCAGAATCAGACGGTGATGGTGGTTTCGAGGCAGTGTGTACTGGGCGGTACGGGCTGAGGGGACAGTGAGTGGCCCGCTGCCTCTACGTCAGCGTTGGCCACGCCTCCCTCTAGCCATCGAAGCTGCTGCCTTCTCACCGCTGGACTCCAGGTGGTACTTTTTTAAAGGTACTGCTTCACTCAGCTCATCAATGTGACTCATGTTCAACTCTCTCCTGCACCTATCTGTTAACAGAATAAAAAATACTGTATGGTAATTTTACAAAAGGAAACTGGGTTTTGTGTCTTATATTCTGAACCAGACACACGAACTTGTGTTATGTGGCTTCACTTACCCAACTAGGAGACACTCCAAGAGCACAGACCTCCGCCAAAGGTGTTTTTTCTCTGATATTTGACTGTTGTCCGCTTTATTTCCGCACTAATACCCCCGTCACACATAGCCAGAATGACGCTGAATGGCGTTAGAAGGATGAATCGGCCCACATCCAAAAAGTGTTGGGTTTGGAGTTCCAAAACGTCTGACAGCAGTCTGCAAAAGTCCACACAGTTTGGTCCAGCTGCCCCGAGTGTGTTGCATATGTTCAAACACTCCGGGCGCCATCGAGGGTGGGACACCTATCTGACGGCAGTCTGAGCGTCATCTGACTGCAATTACATATTCTGAAGGCGGCATAAACAGGATCCAAATGATTTGAACACGTATGTGGGAACCTTGAGATGGATCGGGCATGGCAAAGCCTGCCAGTATGACCTACACATGAACATGGGCGGCATAAATAATGTGAAATATTGTGCCCTGGTGGGGAAAGTGTAGTGACACGGACCCACAACAGGGGGCGTAAATGAACGGACAATGAAAGAGTCGAATATGAAACACTTTACTGTTGTGAAATGAGCACAACCACAATACAGAGGACTACAGAATTTTGCAACAGTAATCCACAAAGATGATGTGTGAGCAGGCTCGAGGATAGAAGACGTCTGTCCTGAGAAGAAGCGGAACCACACGATTTCCTCCGCCACCGAACCGGGAGAATACTGGAGCCGCAAAGTCCCGAGTCCCAGGCGGCCACCGTCTCCGAGTGTCGGATCTGGTACTGCTGGCGAGGAGCAGAAACAATAAGATGTGGGTGTGTGTACACCCAGTAACAACAATGGTGGAAATTCCACCTCCACCTCAATCACACACTCGTGCAGCTCCTGTTTAACACTTATCTGGTTGGGGTGTGAGACGAAGCCGTCGCTAATCACACCAAATGCCAATCCAGCAGATAAGGAAACACCACAGGAAAACGGCTGCAAAAAGAGTTCAGATTATTTGTCAGAGTTGGACTACAGCTGAGAAGTTACCTTAACAGGTCGAAGGTATCTCGGCAATGAGGTGGAGAGACTGACGTCCGGGTTTTATGGAGTAGTATGATGAAGTGAAGATGGGTGACAGCTGTCATGAGATAATGAGTGACAGCTGTCACCCCCGGCTGTGTCCGTGGCGGCAGCGCCCTCTCGTGCCTGAAGCCCACACTTCAGGCAGGGTGCCCTCTGGTGGTGGGCCAGCAGTACCTCCTCTTCTGGCGGCCCACACAACAGGGACCCCCCCCCTCAACGGGCACCTCCTGGCGCCCGACCGGGTTTATCCGGGTGTCGGCGGTAGAAATCGGCCAGGAGGGCCGGGTCCAGGATGAAGCTCCTCTTCACCCAGGAGCGTTCCTCGGGTCCATACCCCTCCCAGTCCACCAAATACTGGAACCCCCGGCCCATTCGACGGACGTCCAGGAGCTGGCGCACTGTCCAAGCCGGCTCCCCGTCAATGATCCGGGCAGGAGGCGGCGCCGGACCGGGAGCACAGAGGGGTGAGGTGTGGTGTGGTTTCAGTCTGGGACACATGGAAAACAGGATGGATCCGCAGTGAAGCTGGGAGTTGGAGCTTCACTGCGGCAGGGCTGAGGATCTTGAGGATTTTGAATGGTCCAATGTACCTGTCCTTCAACTTAGGGGAGTCCACTTGGAGGGGGATGTCCTCGTTGATAACACACCTCCTGCCTGGGCTGGTATGCAGGGGCAGGGGACCGCCGGCGGTCTGCATGGGCCTCTAGCCCTCGTCCGGGCCTTCAACAAGGCAGAACGGGCGGTGCGCCACACCCGACGGCACCTCCGCAGGTGGGCCTGGACCGAGGGCACACCAACCTCTCCCTCTACCACGGGAAACAATGGGGGCTGGTACCCCAAACACACCTCAAACGGGGAGAGGCCGGTGGCAGAAGACACCTGGCTGTTATGTGCATACTCAATCCAGGCCAGATGGTTACTCCAGGCCGTCGGGTGCGCGGATGTCACACAGCGGAGGGTCTGTTCCAACTCTTGGTTGGCCCGTTCTGCCTGTCCGTTCGTCTGTGGGTGGTACCCAGACGAGAGACTCACGGTGGCCCCCAGTTCCCTGCAGAAACTCCTCCAGACTTGAGAGGAAAACTGGGGACCACGATCCGAGACAACGTCAGTAGGTATCCCATGCAGATGGACGACGTGGTGGACCAGGAGGTCTGCTGTCTCCTGGGCCGTTGGGAGCTTCAGGAGGGCCACGAAGTGGGCCGCCTTGGAAAATCGGTCCACTATCGTAAGGATGGTGGTGTTGCCCTGGGACGGCGGGAGGCCCGTGACGAAATCCAGGCCGATATGGGACCAGGGGCAATGAGGCACAGGAAGCGGCTGGAGAAGTCCTTGGGACCTTTGGTGGTCTGCCTTGCCCCTGGCACAGGTGGTGCAGGCCTGGATATACTCCCGGACGTCGGCCTCCATAGATGCCCACCAGAAGCGCTGCCGGACAACTGCCACGGTCCTTCGCACCCCTGGATGACAGGAGAGCTTGGAACCGTGACAGAAATGGCCTCTGGTGGGATGTAGAGTCGGTTCTTCGGACCAGTTCCGGGATCCGGGCTCCGTGCCAGGGCCTCCCGGACGGTCTTCTCCACGTCCCAGGTGAGGGTGGCCACGATAGTGGACTCCGGAATGATGGGCTCTGGTGGATCCAACAGCTCTGTTTTGACTTTGTCTTCATGTACCCGGGACAAGGCATCCGATCTCTGGTTCTTGGTCCCGGGGCGATAGGTGATCCGGAAGTCAAAACGTCTGAAGAACAGTGACCAGCTGGCTTGCCTGGGGTTCAGCCGCTTGGCGGTCCTGATATACTCCAGGTTCTGATGGTCAGTGAAAACCGTGAACGGCACAGACGCTCCCTCCAACAGGTGTCTCCACTCCTCAAGAGCCTCTTTCACCGCAAGGAGTTCTCGGTTGCCGACGTCATAGTTCCGTTCAGCCGGGGTCAACCTGCGAGAAAAGTAGGCACACAGGTGAAGAACCTTATCGGTCTCTCCGCTCTGGGATAGCACGGCTCCTATCCCTGAGTCAGAGGCGTCCACTTCAACCACAAACTGGCGGCTAGGGTCGGGCTGCACCAGAACTGGTGCAGTCGAGAACCGTCGTTTCAACTCCTTGAACGCGGCTTCGCACCAATCCGACCAGGTGAAGGGGACTTTTGGAGAGGTCAGGGCTATCAGGGGGCTAACTGACTGTAGCCCTTAATGAACCTCCTGTAGAAATTTGCAAAGCCGAGGAACTGTTGCAGCTTCCTATGGCTTGTTGGTTGGGGCCAATCTCTCACCGCCGCAACCTTGGCCGGATCAGGGGCGACGGAGTTGGAGGAGATGATAAACCCCAGGAAGGACAAAGAAGTGCGGTGGAACTCGCACTTCTCGCCCTTCACAAGCAGCCGGTTCTCCAACAACCGCTGCAGGACCTGACGTACATGCTGGACATGAGTCTCAGGGTCCAGAGAAAAGATGAGTATATCGTCCAGATATACGAAGACGAATCGGTGCAGGAAGTCCCACAAGATGTCATTAACCAAAGCTTGGAACGTCGCGGGGGCGTTAGTGAGGCCGAACGGCATGACCAGGTACTCAAAATGACCTAATGGGGTGTTAAATGCCGTCTTCCACTCGTCTCCCTTCCGGACCCGAACCAGGTGATACGCATTCCTAAGATCCAACTTCGTAAAAATTTTGGCTCCATGCAGGGGGTGAACACGGAATCTAACAAGAGCAACGGGTATCGATTGCGAACCGTAATCTCATTCAGCCCCCTGTAATCAATGCATGGACGGAGTCCGCCATCTTTCTTGCCCACAAAAAAGAAACCTGCACCCATCGGGGAGGTGGAATTCCGGATCAGCCCGGCAGCTAATGAGTCCCGGATGTAGGTCTCCATTGATTTGCGCTCAGGTCGTGAGAGGTTGTACAGCTTGCTGGACGGGAACTCCACGCCTGGAATCAAATCAATGGCACAATCGTACGGACGGTGCGGGGGAAGGGTGAGTGCCAGATCCTTGGTGAAGACATTAGCAAGATCGTGGTATTCAACCGGCACCGCCGTCAGATTGGGAGGGACTTTGACCTCCTCTTTAGCCTGTAAACCGGGAGGAACCGAGGAACCTAAACACCTCCGATGGCAGGTTTCGCTCCACTGAACCACCACCCCAGACGGCCAATCAATCCGGGGATTGTGTTTCAACATCCACGGGAAGCCCAAAATCACTCTGGAGGTAGGAGTCACAAAAAACTCGATCTCCTCCCGATGATTTCCAGACACCACCAGAGTTACTGGTTGTGTCTTGTGTGTGATTAAAGGGAGAAGGGTGCCATCTAGTGCCCGCACCTGCAATGGCGAAGGGAGCGCCACCAGAGGGAGCCCTACCTTCCTAGCCCATCTGCTGTCTAGCAGATTCCCTTCTGACCCCGTGTCCACCAGTGCTGGGGCTTGAAGGGTTAAATCCCCGCTCAGGATTGTAACTGGGAGTCATGTGGAAATATGTGTGTGTCCCACGTGAATGTCTTGGCCCACCCTAAGCCCAGTTTCTAGGGGCAGGCGTTGGTGTTTAAACCGCTTGGGGCAGTCTCTCTGCTGGTGCTCACTCGAGCCGCAGAGAAAGCACTCCCCACGGGCCAGCCTCCTCTGTCTATAAAATGTGGCCCTGCTCGTGTCCATAGCTTCGTCAGCAGGGGGAGCTGTAGCCACATGGAGCATTGAGGCTGTGGAGCGTGGGGAGGGCGGTACCTTTTCGGACCCGGAAGGGAGAGGGACGGCGTGTTCCCGGCCACGTCCTTCGTCTCGCTCCCGACGGCGTTCCTCCAACCAATTGTCTAACCGTATAACGAGATCAACAAGCCCATCTAAATCCTGCGGTTCTTCCTTCGCTACTAGGTGCTCCTTCAGGACCGACGACAGTCCGTTTATGAAGGCGGCGCGGAGCGCAACGTCATTCCAGCTGGACCTCGCAGCCGCGATGCGGAAGTCGACTGCATACTTGGCTGCGCTCCGGCGCCCCTGTCTCTTTGACAGCAGCACTGTTGAAGCGGTCTCTCCTCTGTTAGGGTGATCAAAAACCATTCTGAACTCCCTCACAAACCCAGTATAAGTGGTAAGGAGCCGTGAATTTTGCTCCCAAAGCGCTGTAGCCCAAGCGCGTGCCTCACCATGAAGCAAGTTAATTACATAAGCCACCTTACTGGCGTCAGACGCATACATGACGGGACGCTGTGCAAAGACGAGCGAACACTGCATAAGAAAGTCCGCACACGTCTCCACACAACCTCCGTACGGCTCTGGGGGACTTATGTATGCTTCAGGGGATGGTGGGGGGGGGGGTCGTTGAACGACCAGTGGAACGTCTATATTCTGCACTGGGTCGGCAGGAGGAGGAGCTGCAGCAGCGCCCTGAGCGCGCGCTTCCACCCATGCAGTGAGAGCCTCCATCCTGCGATTAAGGATGACGTTTTGCTCGGTCATCAGATCCAACCGAGCGGTAAAGGCGGTGAGGATTTGCTGCAACTCCTCCTCCTGCAGATGCCTGTGCACCCTGCTCTTCCATTGGCTGTTCAACAGATGGGTGACGCCCCTCGGGATCCATGACGCTGGCCGAGATATCCTGTTGGGAAAGTGTAGTGACACGGACCCACAACAGGGGGCGTAAATGAACGGACAATGAAAGAGTCGAATATGAACACTTTACTGTTGTGAAATGAGCACAACCACAATACAGAGGACTACAGAATTTTGCAAACAGTCAATCCACAAAGATGACGTGTGGGCAGGCTCAAGGATAGAAGACGTCTGTCCTGAGAAGAACCGGAACCACACGATTTCCTCCGCCACCGAACCGGGAGAATACTGGAGCCGCCAAGTCCCGAGTCCCCAGATGGCCACCGTCTCCGAGTGTCAGATCTGGTACTGCTGGCGAGGAGCAGAAACAATAAATAGATGTGGGTGTGTGTACACCCAGTAACAACAATGGTGGAAATTCCACCTCCACCTCAAATCACACACTCGTGCAGCTCCTGTTTAATCACTTATCTGGTTGGGGTGTGAGGCGAAGCCGTCGCTAATCACACCAAACGCCAATCCAGCAGATAAGGAAACACCACAGGAAAACGGCTGCAAAAAGAGCTCAGATTATTTGTCAGAGTTGACTACAGCTGAGAAGTTACCTTAACAGGTCGAAGGTATCTCTGCAACGAGGTGGAGATGACGTCCGGGTTTTATGGAGTAGTATGATGAAGTGAAGATGGGTGACAGCTGTCATGAGATAATGAGTGACAGCTGTCACCCCCAGCTGTGTCCGTGGCGGCAGCGCCCTCTCGTGCCTGAAGCCCGCACTTCAGGCAGGGCGCCCTCTGGTGGTGGGCCAGCAGTACCTCCTCTTCTGGCGGCCCACACCACAGTGCCCATCAGATCTGCGACAGCACGGCGGCTGGCGGGCAGGTGGGCACGCTTTCACACATCACATCAGAGACGCAGAGACGTTTGCCATCCAGACATTTTAGACTAGTCGGATTTTGGAGAATTCTAACACCACATGGCATGGCATGTTAAAAGTCAGCATACAGACTTTCTTACACAATTTGGGTGTGCTGAATCCATTTCTGGTGTATGCCAAGCTGTATTTTGCACCCAAGAGCCTCAAAATGCAAAAATTCAAACTGGCCGCCACTAAAAGCTAAAACCTCACTGCATGGGCAAATATTTGAATATTTGAGCCCTTTAAAGTTCTGCAAATGGGTTTTTACACATGGCCTTTTTATTTTAAAGATGTTGTATTCTTCTGTAGTAAACTCAAATTTGCATAAATCAATAAATGGCAATATTGCGGTAATTACTTTTACCCTTTGCTAATAATGTGACAGGGAGATTACATATTGATGGATAAATAACACGTCTCAACAAAAGGTGTGTACTGATCCTTTGCAGAACCTTTGCATAAATGTGTAATGCCTTTCTAAGAATTATGCACAATAAATTAATGTCTGACTATTGTAATTATGCTTTCATAGGAATATGCACATTCTATCATGTATGACTGTGTTTTTGAAGTATTATTTAGAAAAAAATACAATATAGTTATAAAACAGTTTCTTTATTCCAAAGTCAACAAAACACTGATTTTTAAAAATAAAATGGATCACAGGAAAACAGCAACTTAATACATAATAATATATGAACAAAATTTCTATGTGTAACACTACTGTTATATCTGTACCTCAAGAGTTACTAATGCAATTGCAATAAATTATATACATACTAAGCTTGACATTTAAAGCCTTTGTTTTGCTTTTGAATTCACAAGATCAATATTATGTTAGTCAGTATAATGTGGCACATCTCAGCTTAACTTATATCTGTCCTAACAAGATTATCTCTACCAAATGTAAATGACAGGACTTAGTATACACTTATATAAACAAAATACATACTCTGCAGTAAATGATTAACAGAAAAAGATTTCTCTTCACATTTTCATAGCTGACAATGTGTCCAGCATTGTGAAACAATTGTACCAGAACCTTGGACCAGGTTGCTTGGTGCAGTGTACTAGCCAGCCCCACATGTTTAGGAGTCCAGTGCTTTCCTCCTGTGATGTTATACACCAGGTCTTGAGCTATGCTGAGAATTATCCTTTGCAATCTGATGTCCTTTTGTAGTATTTCAGTGTCTTCTTCTGAGTCTTCTTCCAATATTTCCTGTCCACCGAACATAAGACGTAGGAACACGAAAAGACTTTCGGGTACACTGTCTATCATTTCATCTTCACTGATGACAGCCCCTTTGTACGCTGGCTGTGCCATAATGTCAGACCTCAGCTTTAAAGCTACGTGCACCATTTCTGGAAAACCATCATTGGTAGGCTGATAGGTGCACATTAGTGTGTCATCATCAATCTGTTCTTGAGACACAAGGTTGTATACTGGCAAATGTTCAAACTTGACAGGTACAAGCAGAGTTTGTTTCTTCATGATACTAATGCAATGGCAAATTATACAGTTTTTAAGATCTACTGGTCTCTCTCTTTTGAGGCTGTAGGCTGTCTCCATATTTCATTATGACATGATCCTGCAAAAAAGAATTGTTTATTAGACAATATAAAGCACTGCACAGACAGTTTGATGTTGCATAAATACAAGATGACCATCTATAATACACAAATTTGACAATATCTTGATATAAATGTTATAAAATGTCCATCAGCAGTGGTCATGATAGTCAGTCTACGATCATATCGGTTGCTGACTTTCTGTTGTGTGGGCCGCTGAAGAGGAGGTACTGCTGGCCCACCACCACTAGAGGGCGCCCTGCCTGGAGTGCGGGCTCCAGGCACCGGAGGGCGCTGCCGCCTTACGGGAGCAGCCAGGACGACAGCTGTCATCCATCACTGGAGACAGCTGATCCCAATCAATACGGAGGTATATCAGCAGGACGGCATCTCCACCTCATTTGCCGAGATATCGCCTGACCAAAGAGGTAACAATCTCTGCCCATACATATAACTAACCATTGTTGTATTTCTTGTGGAGCATTTGTAGGACAGCTGACTACTGAACAACTTTTGGATAAGTACTCACCTTCCTACACTCCTGTATCATTGTTAACGAGAGGTGGAGGTGGACTCTCCACCCTCCGTGTTACTGGGTGCAGCCGCATCCACACCTGACTGTTTTTGTTCCTTGCCAGCAGTACCGGATCCGACGAGCGGAGGCAGTGGCCACCTGGGGATTCGGGACTTGGCGGCTCCAGTATTCCCGGGGTTCGGTGGCAGAGGAAATCGGGTTGGTTCCGGTTCGACTTGGACAGACGTCTCCTATCGTCGAGCCTGCCCACACGACACCGTTGTTATTGGACTCAGTCTCAATATTGTAATCGGCTGTGTTGTTGTGCCTGTTTTCACAACAGTAAAAACAGTGTTATTTGATTCCTCCATTGTCCGTTCATTTGCACCCCCTGTTGTGGGTCCGTGTTCCTACACTTTCACAACAGGATATCTCGGCCAGCGTCATGGATCCCGAGGGGCGTCAACCGGCTGTTGAACGGCCAATGGAAGAACAGGACGCGCAGGCGTCCTCGGGAGGGGTGATCGGTGAGTTGCAGCGGATCCTCACCGCTTTCACGACTCGGATGGATTTAATGACCGAGCAGAATGTCCTCCTGAACCGCAGGGTGGAGGCTCTCGCCGCACAAGTGGAAGTGCGCCCCCCGGGCGCCGCTGCGGCTCTCCCTCCCGTCGACCCTGTGCATAACAGCGATGTTCCACTGGTCGTTCAACGACCCCACCCACCTTCCCCTGAAGCTTACATAAGCCCCCCAGAACCGTACGGAGGCTGTGTGGAGACGTGCGCTGATTTTCTTATGCAGTGCTCGCTCGTCTTCGCACAGCGTCCCGTCATGTACGCGACTGATGCTAGCAAAGTAGCTTATGTAATAAACCTACTTTGCGGTGAGGCACGCGCTTGGGCTACAGCGCTCTGGGAGCAGAATTCACGGCTCCTTCTGACATATGATGGGTTTGTAAGGGAGCTCAGAACCGTGTTCGATCACCCTAATAGAGGAGAAACCGCTTCAACCGTGCTACTGTCAATGAGACAGGGGCGTCGGAGCGCAGCTGCCTATGCAGTCGACTTCCGCATTGCGGCTGCGAGGTCCGGCTGGAATAGCACTGCCCTCCGCGCCGCCTTTGTAAACGGACTGTCTTTGGTTCTTAAGGAGCACCTGGTGGCTAAGGACGAACCGCGGGATTTAGATGAGCTCATCAATCTTGTCATACGGTTAGACAACCGGTTAGAAGAACGTCGGCGGGAACGAGACGAAGGGCGTGGCCGGGCACGCGCCGTCCCTCTCCCTTCCGGTTCCGACCGCGCTCCGCCTTCCCCACGCTCCACGGCCCCTGCGCTCCGTGGGGCCACAGCTCCCCCTGCTGACGAAGCTATGGACACGAGTAGGGCAACATTTAGGGCACCAGATGCACAGAGGAGACGGGCCCACGAAGCTTGTTTTGTTTGTGGTGCAATAGAGCACCATATGAGAGACTGCCCCGAGCGGTTAAACTCCAACGCCCGCCCCCTAGAAACTGGGCTAGGGATGGGCCGAGACATTCACGTGGGACACACCCACATTGCCACACGACTCCCAGTTACGATCCTTTATGAGGACTCAACCCTGAAGGCCCCAGCACTGGTGGACACGGGCTCTGAGGGGAATCTGTTGGACAGCAGATGGGCCAGGGAGATAGGGCTCCCTCTGGTGGCGCTTACCTCGCCTGTACAGGTTCGGGCACTAGATGGCTCCCTACTCCCTCCGATCACGCATAAGACACCACCTGTAACTCTGGTGGTGTCAGGAAATCACCGGGAGGTGATCGAGTTTTTTGTGACTCAGGCCACCTCCCGTGTGGTTTTAGGATTTCCCTGGATGTTGAAGCACAATCCCCGGATCGATTGGCCGTCCGGGGTAGTGGTTCAGTGGAGCGAGACCTGCCATCGGGTGTGTCTAGGTTCCTCGGTTCCTCACGACTCCCAAGCTAAGGAGGAGGTCAGAGTCCCGCCCAATCTGGGGACGGTGCCGGTGGAGTACCACGACCTTGTCGACGTGTTCAGCAAGGATCTGGCTCTCACACTTCCCCCCCACCGTCCGTATGATTGTGCCATTGATTTGGTTCCGGGCAGTGAGTTCCCGTCCAGTAGGCTGTACAACCTCTCACGGCCTGAGCGCGAATCAATGGAGACCTACATCCGGGACTCATTAGCTGCCAGGTTGATCCGGAATTCCACCTCCCCGATGGGCGCAGGTTTCTTTTTTGTGGGTAAAAAAGACGGCGGACTTCGTCCATGCATTGATTATAGGGGGCTGAACGAAATCACAGTTCGCAACCGATACCCGTTGCCCCTGTTGGATTCGGTGTTCACACCCCTGCATGGAGCCCAAATCTTCACCAAGCTCGATCTTAGAAATGCGTACCATCTGGTTCGGATCCGGAAGGGAGACGAGTGGAAAACGGCATTTAACACCCCCTTAGGTCACTTTGAGTACCTGGTCATGCCGTTCGGCCTCACAAACGCCCCTGCGACGTTCCAAGCATTAGTTAATGATGTCTTGCGGGATTTCCTGCACCGGTTCGTCTTCGTATATCTAGACGATATACTCATCTTTTCTCCGGACCCTGAGACCCATGTTAAGCATGTACGTCAGGTCCTACAGCAGTTGTTGGAGAACCGGCTGTTTGTGAAGGGCGAGAAGTGTGAGTTCCACCGCACGTCTTTGTCCTTCCTGGGGTTCATCATCTCCTCCAACTCCGTCGCTCCTGATCCGGCCAAGGTTGCGGCGGTGAGAGACTGGCCCCAACCCACAAGCCGTAGGAAGTTGCAACAGTTCCTAGGCTTTGCTAATTTCTACAGGAGGTTCATTAAGGGCTACAGTCAGGTAGTTAGCCCCCTGACAGCCCTGACCTCACCAAAAGTCCCCTTCACCTGGTCGGATCGGTGCGATGCCGCATTCAAGGAGTTGAAACGGCGCTTCTCGTCTGCACCTGTTCTGGTGCAGCCCGATCCTAGTCGCCAGTTAGTGGTTGAAGTGGACGCTTCGGACTCAGGGATAGGAGCCGTGCTGTCCCAGAGCGGGAAGCCCGATAAGGTCCTTCACCCGTGTGCCTATTTTTCCCGCAGGTTGACCCCAGCCGAACGGAACTATGACGTCGGCAATCAAGAGCTCCTTGCGGTGAAAGAGGCTCTTGAGGAGTGGAGACATCTGTTGGAGGGAACGTCTGTGCCATTCACGGTTTTCACTGACCACCGGAACCTGGAGTATATCAGGACCGCCAAGCGGCTGAATCCCAGGCAAGCCCGCTGGTCACTGTTCTTCGGCCGTTTTGACTTCCGGATCACCTACTGTCCCGGGACCAAAAACCAAAGATCGGATGCTTTGTCCCGGGTACATGAAGATGAGGTCAAAACGGAGTCGTCGGATCCCCCGGATCCCATCATCCCGGAGTCCGCTATCGTGGCCGCCCTCACCTGGGACGTGGAGAAGACCGTCCGGGAGGCCCTGACACGAGACCCGGACCCCGGAACCGGACTGAAGAACAAACTCTACGTCCCACCAGAAGCCAGGGCTGCAGTTCTGGACTTCTGTCACGGTTCTAAGCTCTCCTGTCATCCTGGGGTGCGAAGAACCGTGGCAGTCGTCCGGCAGCGCTTCTGGTGGGCGTCCCTTGAGGCCGACGTCCGGGGTTACATCCAGGCCTGTACCACCTGCGCCAGGGGCAAGGCCGACCACCGCAAGACATGGGGATTGCTACAGCCGCTGCCCGTGCCTCATCGCCCCTGGTCTCACATTGGCCTGGATTTTGTCACGGGTCTCCCACCGTCCCAGGGAAACACCGTCATTCTCACGATAGTGGACCGATTCTCCAAGGCGGCCCACTTCGTGGCCCTCCCGAAGCTACCAACGGCCCAGGAGACAGCGGACCTCCTAGTCCACCACGTCGTCCGTCTGCATGGGATACCATCAGACATCGTCTCCGATCGCGGTCCCCAGTTCTCCTCGCATGTTTGGAGGAGCTTTTGCCGGGAACTGGGGGCCACGGTCAGTCTCTCGTCCGGGTATCACCCCCAGACCAACGGACAAGCAGAACGGGCCAACCAGGAGATGGAGCAGACCCTACGCTGTGTGACAGCCGCGCACCCGACGGCCTGGAGTACCCACCTGGCCTGGATCGAGTACGCCCACAACAGTCAAGTGTCGTCAGCCACCGGCCTCTCCCCTTTCGAGGTGTGCTTGGGGTATCAACCCCCGTTGTTTCCGGTGGTTGAGGGGGAGGTCGGTGTGCCCTCGGTCCAGGCCCACCTACGGAAGTGCCGTCGGGTGTGGCGTGCCGCCCGTTCTGCTTTGTTAAAGGCCCGGACGAGGGCGAAGAACCATGCAGACCGGCGGCGGGCCCCGGCTCCCACGTATCGTCCTGGGCAGGAAGTGTGGTTGTCCACCAAGGACATTCCCCTTCAAGTGGACTCCCCAAAACTGCAAGAACGATACATCGGCCCTTACAAGATACTCAAGGTCATCAATCCCGCCGCAGTGAGGCTCCAGCTTCCGGCCTCACTGCGGATTCATCCAGTATTCCACGTCTCCAGGATTAAACCCCATCACACCTCACCCCTCTGCACTCCGGGTCCGGCGCCACCTCCTGCCCGGATCATCGACGGAGAGCCGGCTTGGACCGTGCGCCGGCTCCTCGACGTCCGACGAATGGGCCGGGGTTTTCAGTATCTGGTGGACACATTTTCTAAAGTTCTCCCACTTAGAAATCATGGAGGGTCTGAAATTTTCGTCTTAGGTGCACTGTGGTCCACTGTGAGAGACATAATCTAAAAAAAAAAATCCAGAAATCACAATGTATGATTTTTTAATAATTTATTTGTATGTTATTGCTGCAAATAAATATTTGAACACCTGTGAAAATCAATGTTAATATTTGGTACAGTAGCCTTTGTTTTCAATTACAGAGGTCAAATGTTTCCTGTAGTTTTTCACCAGGTTTGCACACACTGCAGCAGGGATTTTGGTCCACTCCTCCATACAGATCTTCTCCAAATCTTTCAAGTTTGGAGTTTCAGCTCCCTCCAAAGATTTTCTATTGAGTTTAGGTCTGGAGACCGGCCAAGCCATTGCAGGACCTTGAAATGCTTCTTACGGAGCCCCTCCTTAGTTGCCCTGGCTGTGTTTGGGGTCATTGTCATGCTGGAAGACCCAGCCATGACCCATCTTCAATGCTCTTACTGAGGGAAGGAGGTTGTTTGCCAAAATCTTCGTCCTGTCCACTTTGCAGAAGAGCACCCCCCGAGTATGATGTTTCCACCCCCATGCTTCATGGTTGGGATGGTTTTCTTGGGGTTGTTCTCATCATCTATAGATGGTAACTGGAGTTAATACCAAAAAGCTCTATTCTGGTCTCATCTGACCACATGACCTTCTCCCATGCCTCCTCTGGATCATCCGGATGGTCACTGGTGAACTTCAAATGGGCCTGGACATGTGCTGGCTTGAGCAGGGGGACCTTGCTGCCCTGCAGGATTTTAAACCATGACAGCATCATGTGTTACTAATGTAATCTTTGTGACTGTGGTCCCAGCTCTCTTCAGCTCATTGACCAAGTCCTCCTGTGTAGTTCTGAGCTTTCTCAGAATCATCTTTACCCCACAAAGTCAGATCTTGCATGGAATCCCAGACCAAGGGAGACTGACAGTCATCTTGTGTTTCTTCCTCTTTCTAATAAATAATCATAACAGTTGTTGTCTTCTACCAAGCTGCTTGCCTGTTGTCCTGTAGTCCATCCCAGCCTTGTGCAGGTCTACAGTTTTGTCTCTGGTGTCCTTAGACAGCTCTTTGGTCTTGCTATGGTGAACAGGTGTCTTTTATAAAGGTAACAAGTTAAAACAGGTGCAATTAATACAGGTAAAGAGTGCAGAATAAGAGGGCTTCTTAAAGAAAAACAGGTCTGTGTGAGCCAGAATTCTTGCTGGTTGGTAGGGGGTCAAATACTTATTTGCAGCAGTAACATACAAATAAAGTATTAAAAAATTATACATTGTGATTTCCAGATTTTTTTTTTTTTTTAGATTATGTCTCTCACAGTGGACATGCACCTAAGATGAAAATTTCAGACCCCTCCATGATTTCTAAGTGGGAGAACTTGCAAAATCGCAGGGTGTTCAAATACTTATTTTCCTCATTGTGTATATATATATATATATATATATATACACACACAGTTTAATATATGTACATGGTGGTCACAAGCGGCATTTAAATTTTAAGTTTGGTTGGAGGGGATGGGGGGGGTACTTTTTACCCTGACTGAGGGTCAAAAGTCATAAATTCTGAATGGCTTTATATATACTTTTAAGAAAATGTTAGTAAAAATCATGTTGTTGTCATTAAAAGACTAGCAATATTACAGTGGAGAATGCAGCAAGGTAAATGACCACAATGGCAAGGCATACTTCAGATGTATATTTTAATACAAAAGGATGGCATGTATGGGTTCATTAGAGCTTTTAATCAGCTTGAATACAACTTACAAGGCTTCATTTATAAAAATGCATCGAGAATTATGATGACAGGAAAAAAACATCACAGTAAATGAACAGAATGGCATATTTTGCCCCAAATTTCCACACTTTACATAAAACATTTTTTTTCTACCCAGGCATGTATGGGTTCATTACAGAGGTGTCTAGTAACGAAGTACAAATACTTCGTTACTGTACTTAAGTACACTTTTTAGGTATCTATACTTTACTCCATTACTTATTTTTCTGCCTACTTCCGACTTCTACTTATTACATTTTCACACAAGTATCTGTACTTTCTATTCCTTACATTTTTAAAACAAACAGCCTCGTTACTCTTGGCTTCAGCGCGCACATCCACCGGAAGCTCGAGGCGTCAGTGCAGTTCCACCGGCGCGGCTTTACCGAGGTGCCAGCGTGGATTTATCTGACCATGGGTCCGAAGAAGGCACTGACGGCGGAGGAGGGAGACGATATCAAGAAGTCCCTGGACTTCTTGTCTGAGGAAATCTCTGTTGTTAAAATGCAGCATAAATCCATTATGGAGCTGGTGGAAGAAGTGAAGGCTCTCCGGATCCAGAATGCCGAGAAAGACCGGCATCTGGTGTACCTGGAGAACCGTGTTGCGGAGTTGGAACAGTACACAAGGATGAACGACGTTATTATTACAGGAATTCATATTAAACCTCGATCCTATGCACGGGCGGTGTCAGACAGCGGAGGGGAGGCCAACGAGCAGGAGGCCAGCTCAGTGGAACAACAGGTGGCTGACTTCCTGCAATCTAAAGGTATTCAAATGGACTGTAATAACATTGAAGCGTGCCACCCCCTGCCCAGGAGAGAGGATGGAGACAAGCGAGCAGTTATAATGAGGTTTGTCAACAGAAAACATAAAATGGCATTGTTAAAACAGGGACGGAAACTCAAAGGAACAAACGTATTCATCAATGAACATCTGACCAAAAGAAACGCAGACATCGCCAGGAAAGCTCGTTTCTTAAAAAAGCAGGGAAAAATTCAACAGACATGGACATCCAACTGCAAAACATTCATCAAACTGAACGGAACACCAGAACAAGCGAAGGTTATGGTAATCAGGAACATCAAGGAACTGGACAAATACGACCAATAAGGTATGAGGACACAAACACATCACAACACCATGACACAGACCAGAGGAACCTATTCATCTACTACATCATCTACATCTGGAGACAAGAAGGATATAACTCACAGGATTGCTGATCATGGAAAACTAGAACTGAGAACATTTAAATACACAGACCACAATGTACTGGACTTGGAGCACGATATAGACCCGGACAATAATTTCTTCTCAAATATTAATGACAGTTGTTGCTATTATACAGATGAACAGTTTAATCGGATCATTAAAACGGATAACAAATTATCAATAATCCATTTCAACAGCAGAAGTCTGTATGCAGACTTTAACAACATTAAAGAATATTTAAGTCAATTTAAAAAAAATTAACATAATTGCTATATCAGAAACATGGATCAATGAAGATAAAGGAATGGATTTTGAACCAGTCGAAGCAGTGGTTTGCAGATTGAAGCAATGCTTCAACCTATTGTTTCGTTTATTCTTTCTTTCTTTCGCTTAATTTTCCCCCGCTAAAACCCTAAAGAGCATACTTCTGTGAGTATTATTTACCTTTTCTATGTTAAACCGACCTGTTATGGTCTTCTGAAACAGTTGATGTATTTTATAACTTAAAAATGGGAGCGACGCTAACACGTTAGCATGTCTATGGCATTTTCAATGTTAAAAGTTAGCATGAAGCAGTTCCAGCTGTCCACGTTCGGGTGCATTTGTTTTCAAATTGTAATATTTCTTAAATTTATTTTTGTTTATATATTAATAATCTAATGATAATTATTATATACAATTTCAGAGAAAGAGACAAAAAGAACCTGAATAGAAACAACAGAAAATAAAATATAAAAGCAACTAACAATGAACATACATACATACATACAGAAATAAATGTTTCCTGTGAACACCTAGTGACTCTTACACCTCCATTTCATCCCTGTTTTATTTAAGTTTAATGACAGTTTGTTTCGGTCAAACCATATTGTCAATGTGTTAATTTCTTCAGTGATTTCCTCCAGAACTATCTGCCAAACTAGAAAACTGCTGCATCCTAGTAAGAGCAGAATACTACTGGAATGAATCTGAATAAGGAAAGTTTTTTTTTTCTCACTAAATGGATGCTGCACTCACTGCAGTTTATTGTCTGGAATAGTCCCAGATTGCATTTCAGAGCTTCTAGAATTGAAACATTTTCGTGCAGGTGGTGTTGGGGGGTAATTTTGGGTTTTGGGTCTTGGGCCACATGTAGAATGAATCAGTTTTTAAATTAAGCTTTCAATTCATATAGTGGCATCTACCTTTTTTTTTTTTTTTTTTTTTTTTAAGGTTACTTTATACTTTTATACTTTAAGTAGGTTTTGGAGCACATACTTTTTCACTTTTACTTGAGTAAAGAGGTCAAGTTGATACTTCAACTTTTACCAGAGTGTTTTTAAACTGCAGTATCTATACTTCTACTTAAGTAACAAATGTGTGTACTTTTGACACCACTGGTTCATTAGAAAGAGCAATTAAAGGGCTTTAACACAAGCCTACTTTTATTAAAATCTGTTAACAAATAGCGACAATAGAGAGAGAAAAGCAGCACAGTTTGTCATAATGGGCCTCATGTATCAACATTGCGTACGTCGATATTTGAGCGTATATGGGGTGTACGCCAAAATCGCTGCACTACTTGGCATTTATCAATGTTGGCGTACGCTGTGCTGAAAATATACACCAGATTGAGAGGTGGTGTAAATTATACACCAAAATGAACGAGCACTGGAATCCACATAAAAATGAAAATGATCAACATGATAAACAGTGCCATTATACAAATCAATGCATATGTTACATAAATAACACTTTCCTGATTATACTACATAATGATTAATACAAATTGTTGGTCTATTGAGCACGATCCGTGGCCACAGCACTGACCGCAAAGAAAGCGCTGCTCGCCTTTTTCTCCACAGCCTGGAGCCATAGCAGTGCTGAGCTTAACTTTATGTGGTGTGATCATTTTAGACAATGAAATTGATTATTACAACTGTAGTGTTGTCATTCCCTTCGCTTGTGCTGCAATCAGGTTTTGTCTTCTCCATTAATTTGTTACAATAAAATAAATAAAGAAATAAATTTTAAAAATAAAGAAATCTGAAAAATTAGGCGTGTCTTATTAATTGAGCTAGCAAATATCCACATGTCAAGAATTACTGACATGAAAAGAGAATACAGTGGTCCCTCACTATAACGCGGTTCACCTTTCGCGGCCTCGCAGTTTCGCGGATTTTTTTAGTCCAATTTTGCATGCTTTTTTTTTTTTTTTTTTGACAGTGCATTGTGTTCTGCGTGTCTGTTTATAAGAATCTTCTCGCCCAGAAGAAAAATGAGCGCCAACAACTACCCACAACTGTGTCCTTCACTCGGACAAAGACACCTGCAGCGAGGTTTGACTCAGAGGAAAAAGGAGCGGCGCCAGGACGAAGAGGCGCGATCAGAGGAACTGTGAAATACTGGTCAGTCACTATTAATAATTTCTTATGTGTCCAACCTCGTACGTTGATCGTTAGAAGTAAATTTGTTAGTTCTAAAAGCCATCATAATTATTTATAGGAAAACATTCTATTTTTATTTCTCAAACAAATGTTTGGGCCTGAAAACAGGTTGGTCTTATTTTTCTACAAAGGTTTGAACGTTGAGAGTGTTTACAGCTTTAAAACGTCTATAATTGTAAAAATAACGCTGACTACTTAACTCCCGCGATAAACGAGGGACCACTGTAACACTTTTTTGATTATACTACAAAACAATTGATACGACGGCCGCTTTTGACGCTCTATTGGCACGCCTCGTGATTGATGGAGTTCTTTTTCTTTGCCGTCTTCCTGGCTTCCATGTCGTAAAATGAGGGTGTGTCTGAAGCAGAGTCTGAATATTTAGGGGCGTGTTTATTATAATTACGATTGTTTTCACCCGCCGCATTTATCAAGGTCACGTCAGGCGTACGCCGGAAATGGGCAGGTGCGCACTGCTTGATACATGTCATGGCAACTTTGGTGTACTTCAAATTTACACCGTAAATTTACGCCACAAATGCGCCACATTGATACATGAGGCCCAATGTCCCCAATTTTTTGCATTTTACATAAGTTTTTTTTTTCACCCACACATTCATAGGTTCATTGGAAAGAGCTTTCAAAGGGCTTTAAAACAAGCCTACATTTATTAAAATCCATTAAGAAATAGTGATGCTAGTGCGAAAAAAGCGGTCAGTTTATTATTGATGATCGGCACATCTCCACCCTTAGTAAAGGCGCCTTCCTGTGTTTAGCGTGCACGTCCATTCCAGGTCTATATTTCCATGATTAGACACCTCATGAACTGCCGCTGACGTATCAGCGCAGCCACCATCTTGGATTGTGCCCTGTTGCGCCCCCAGTGCATTTATTTGTACTGAGGAGGGGGAATCCATAACTCCCCGAATTTTTACCTGATTTTCCCACTGTTTGTTAGAAACAGCAGAGAGTCAGTTACGATACAGAATGCTGTCACACATTAAAAATACGTATTTTCATGCTGAAAGACTTTGTTTTATGCTGTTTAACAAAGACATATGGTATGGCAAATAGATAAATGTATAAATTAATTTTATAATTTAGTAAAGAACGAAGTTTGGATTGTTCATTTGAATTTCTCTCTCTCTCTCTCTCTCACTCACACTCACACACACACACACACAGGGGACATCCCTTTAATTTTTAATTAACAAGTTTTGTTACAAAGATGAACATTTTTTCAAGGCCAGTCGAGTTACTCGACTAATCATTTCAGTCGTAAAATAAAGGTTGATTGATTGAAATTGACCAATTAGTGCGCCACACAGATTTGTGTCGTCTGCACCGTAACATCAAAATTGATCGAGCATCTGTGATATTCTTTAAATCAGAGGCAGAATATTTGCATAAGTGTGAAAATAACATACAGAATTAAGATTATTTTATTCTAGGCCATGTTTCCTGCCAATTTATTTCTGTGAATCAAATTTATTTGACTTTTTTGGAATCAAGTTACAATCTGCGGTGTCCCCGCCCATTCCATCACAGAAGCTGAAGGGTTTATTCATGCTCGTGCTCCCCAGAACTATTTACTGAAAAAAAAGTCTGAAGGACCTAAATGACATAGTGAGGAGCTTCCAGGCATGTGAGAGGCAAATAAAGAAAAATGCTTTCAAAGGCAAGGAGTTTGGTGGGGTGGGGGGGGGTGAAGCTGAAGTGTTTTAGTCATGCTCATGCTCCCCAGAACCAATTTACTGAAAAAAGTCTGCAGGACCTAAATGACATGGTCGTTAATGTCAGCAACATGAAACATATTATTTTCACGAATACTTTTTTTTTCCCAATTATTTTTATTGACGTTTTTCATATAACAGAATTTTAACAGAGGTACACTTCACTGGGGTGTAGGCAAAACATATTGCTGTCATGGTGTACATATATGCATGAGCGTACTCAATGCAATATACATATATGCAATTATAGAAAAATAAAATAACAAGAACAGATAACAGAACCAAAAAAAAAAGAAAAAAAAAGAGCTGCGAAAGTATAAATATGACATATAGTACAATGAAATGCTTGCGAGGACCATTAGGAGGAGGGCTGTCCAAATCCAAGGTGGTTTAATTAATTGATTTATAAATAGTGTTTAACTTTTTTCATTGTAGTTAATAAAAGGTTGCCAAATTGAGTAAAACAGCTGTTCTTTTTTCTCAGAGAGAATTTTAGTTTTTCCAATTGCAAGTATTGCATAATTTCTCTTAAAAGGTTTTGATGAGTAAGAGGGTTCTTATTTTTCCATCCATAAGCAAAATTAGGCATCTTGCCAGAAGTAGCACAAAACATAGCACATTGGTTTGAAAATTATTTAGGCTTACCCCGGTAGGAACAACACCAAATAATGACATTATTGGATCCATAGGGAGTTTCTTTTTGAAAATTTCAAAGTGTCAATAGTTTTTGTCCAGTATGGGTTGATGATAGGACAGTTCCAAAATGTATGTGACAGTGAAGCTGGAGAGAACCCACAACGTTCACAGGCAGCATTTACTCCTGGAAACATCTTGGTCAGTTTTTGTTTAGACAAGTGTAAGCGATGAAGTATTTTGAACTGTAGTAGTCCATGTCTCACACAAACTGAGGAAGAATGAACTCATTCCTGGGCTTCAGTCCATTGGTCTTCTGTGATGTTTATTCCCAAGTCTTTGCTCCAAGCATCCTTTATGTGATCAAGTGATGCACATTCAAACTGTGAAAGGTTGTTGTATACCTTAGTAATCGATCCCTTTTTTAGTGGGTTGTTTAAAAGTATATTATTCAAGGGATATTCGGAGGGTTGATTGGGAAAAGTGGGAAAATTTGTCTTTGTGAAGCTACAAATCTGCAGATATTTAACAAAGTCTCTATTATCAATGTTAAATTTATGCTTTAGCTGTTCATGTTGAGAAAATATTATCAGTGAAAAGATCTTTAATGGAGTGCACTCCTTTGCGGTCCCATAATTGAAACATTTTGCCTGTGAGAAGTTTGTGTGCATGGTTATCAGTTAATGGTGTTAGAATTGAGCATTGGTTCCAGTGAAAATGTTTTCTATTTTCACGAATACTTTTAATAAAGGCTGAAGCCTACAACAGTTTATCATTAACAAATTGTCAGTCTATTTAAATTCCACTTCACATATTGTAAATAAGATGCTCCTATTATTTAATTCCAATCATGTATATATATATATATATATATATATATATATATATATATATATATATATATATATATATATATATATATATATATAAAATGATATTTTATTGTATTGTTACAAGTATTATTATTATTGCTTATCCTTGCACACGCTGTTTGATGAACATTTTCCTCCACTTGCACCCATCTTGTGTGTTTTTTTTAAGAGCTGACGTAGCATGTGAATTTCTCCACTGTGAGAGCAATAAAGTCTTATCTTATTTAAAATACCTTCATCTTGAGACATTCATACACTCAAGCAATTTTGAACTATGTGTATCACATACAATCGACATGATATATTTACATCAACCTACGTCGATGTTCAGTCCAAGGCTTTGCCTTAGTTATATTATTAATGGTAGTGTGTATATGATAACAAGAACCTAAATTTATAAATACATTAAGGCAGCAAATTAACATCAAAAAATTATGTAATTAACAGGAAATAAAAGGGTTGTGTTCTTGTCCAACTCATTATAGAAACTTTGCAGAATTTATTACCACCCTTGAAAAATGTCAGCTACCTATTTATAAATACCCAATCTAGAACCCATGAATCCCCACCGTCAACATGCTAGTTATTGCTTTATGACTTCACAAAGCTCTTTCTACACACACACTGATCTACAGTGTTTAGTGCCACATAGTACCTTCTAAATCCAAATAACCCCAAGATTTCCACGATGTGATTTTATGTTTGCAGTAGGTCAACATTAATGACAAGCAAGATGGGAAATAATATGAATCAGACTTTCCTCTTTGTCTGCCGAAGGAGGCGATAATGACATTGGTGGAGGAATGCACTCTGAGTGCCCTTTTAGTTGTAATCAGTGGGCTGGTTTCAGGTTGATCACGTTGAAGTTTTGTGTTGTGTGCTGCAGGGAAGTGGATGTGGCGCTATGCAGGCAGTGAGCTGGACCCGGGCTTCCCCAGGAGCAGCAGTGATTTGGGTCTTCCTCGACACCCTGACTCTGCCTTCTATTATGCCCCTCTGGGTCACATGGTCCTCTTCAGGGGCACTCGCTACTCAGTCCTCAACCTCAAAACCCTGCAGTTAGAACCCTACTACCCCCGCAGACTAACAGATTGGACTGGGGTGCCACAGGGGACCAACGGGGCGCTGACCCGTCCAGATGGGAACCTTTACCTGTTTAGACAGCAGCAGTTCTGGAGATTTGACCCAGTCAAAGTACAAGTCACCAGGGAAGGCCTGTGGGCCACGGAGCTTCAGTGGACTGGATGTAGAACTCTTGAGAGCAATGACATCCTTTGACCAGCAGAGGGAGCTGTAAGCTTTAAATCGTGCAATGTAGACCACGTTGAGCTCATTTGCAGTCGATTAATTACTGCTTGATACAAATACCAGAGCAGATGAGGAGTCTTAAAAGCTATTCATGAACTTGGTTTTACTGTGGGGGACTTCTGCAGACGAACGTGAATTATGAATTACTACTTTTATATGAATCAAAACGTCTGCCTGTATGACAAGCACTTCTTTGCCTCACATCATCTCATTAACATAACTTTTATATCACAACGCAGCCGGAACGCTCTCTTTTCGCACAATGAAACTGAATGCTTTTATGAGCTCTTCTGCAATCAGATGCACATTTTGTATAAAACTGTTACACATTCGTGACCGTGACTGTGCACGCTGATGAGAGTACCTCACATTTCAGATTCTGTGTACAGGACTCAAAATGTTTATTTTACACCACCAGCATGAGGTCAAGATAATATACAACCTCAAATCAGAAAAAACTGGGACAGTATGGAAAATGCTCATTTAAAAAGCAGTGATTCGAACATCAACTTTGACTTCAATTTCACTGCAGACTCTGAACCAAAGACACAGGGGTTTTTTTTGTCTACTTCATTGTATTTGTTAATACAGCCATTCCTACATTTAAATTAAATGTTTTTTTTTCAGGGCAGCTCACAGGCTTAGTGGTTAGCACTGTTGCCTCACAGCGAGAAAGACATGGGACCGATTCCCACCTGTGGTCTTTTTGTGTGGAGTTTGCATGTTCTCCCCGTGTTTACATGGGTTCCGGCTACTTCCCACATCCAGAGACGTGCAGGTTAGGTGGATTGGAAACTTTAAATTGTCCATAGGTGTGAATGTGTGTGTTTATTTATATGTGGCCCTGCGACAGACTGGCGTCCTGTCCAGGGTGTACCCCGCCCCACGCTCTATAACTGCTGTGACAAGCTCCAGCTCCGCCAACCCGATCTTGGATAAGCGGTTGAAGGTGAGTGTGATGTTTTTTTCAAACAATTGATGTCAACAGGTGACTGTAATAATTTGACACAAAAGCAGTATCCACACAAAATTGAGTCTGAGGAGCACAGATGGGCAGATCTTCAGTTTTTCAGCAAATGATTGGAAGGGATTTGCATATTTCACCCTCTGCAGTGCATAATATCATTAAATAACTCAAGGAATCTGGAGGAATTTCAGTGCATAAAGGCCAAGGGCACAAACAAACCTAAGTTGAACATATGATGTCTGATCCTTATATGGCACTGCATCAAGAAGTTATTTATCAAAAAAGCCTTATGTTAAATTCTCAACTCTGCAAAAATAGTAATACCTGACACACTTAATGGCTTAGTATCCTCAGCGCCAAAATGTCTTCAGTGTTGTGAGAAGGAATGGCAACATTACAAAGTAGTACGTTTAGCATCGCAACTTAGGCCGCTAACCCTATGTCGTGGTGTCCGGCGTATTATTTCTAGTTTGGCAAGAGTGTAATATGGGTCATTGACTTTTGCTGGGTATATATTTGTACATGAATTATGCACGTTTTGTTCATGGGCGCAATTTGGTGGGGGATAGGGGGGACATGCCCCCCCACCTTTTCAACCGGGGGGGGGGCAGAATATGGTATGTCCTCCCCACCTTCTGACATATATGTGTGTACTTGAAACATGCTATGCCAGTCTTATGTGCAAAACCATGTCAGAATAGTATCTTAGTTTCTGCAAGTTTGTATTTTTAGCAGCATTGACTTGTTTACAACACCTGTTTCTTGTTTGTCACATTTGGAATTTTCTGGGACTGCATTTGCCCCGATTTGAAACCAAAAATAGTTGCCTCTAGGGACTAGTGTCTACACATAAGTATCAATGGACCATATGCTAATTTACAAAATTCTGAAAGTTAGAAAAGGAAATCAGAAAAGCTATCTGGGACCTCAGAAAGCCCATCTGCAATTATTGCTTGATCTCCAAAATCAGTCTATGCAAGCGAAATTGTGTTCAGTATGAGTGCTGTCATTTGTGCCACTTCGAAAATTAAATTCATAAGTAATTTATAACTTAATAACTAAATTTATGATCTGTTGTTTTTTCAAACTTATGCAAAAACAAATCTTGAGAAAAAAAAATACAGTATGCGATAGTTAATAATTACTAAGAGTCAGTTCTTTCATATTTATGAATACATTTTACCACATTGCAGTTGTTTTTTAATGAGAACTCAACCTATCATTCTTTTTGAGTTCTACACATGTGGTGATACCTTATTTACACCAGGATCTTAATAAAATCAATGCTGGCTGTTCTCAGAATAAAGTACTTATATCAACAGTTTCAAAATGCATAAGTCAAATGGTGTCCACTTTATGGTCTTCTCAAAACATTAAAATTACTGTTCTGGATGCTCAGAATGCATCTGAGCTTATCTAGAAACTGCTGGCTTTTGGGGGCCAAAAGCGGCCCCCAGACCCCCGGCCTATGGGCTTCGGCCCTGCGGGCCTCGCACGTTGTCCCCCACCCCCCCAATTTCTAGTTCTAAATCGCGCCCTTGATTTTGTTTATGTCCTCCAGTTTTGTTCTAGACATTTTGGCCAATAACACTATGTAACACAGTTTTTGTTCCTGGCTTCTAAGTGTTATATTTCAACTGCTTATGTCTAAAGTCTATGGAAAAATGACTACATTCAGCACAAACTTTGATTTTTTTATTTTTTTTTTACGTTCTAGAAAGTTCTAAAAGTTTCTTGAAATTTCTAGATAATGCTGGAAACTTCTAGAAAATTCTGGACAGTTCTAGCAGTTAAAGAATATTCTAGAAGACTACTCAGTAGTAATGAAGGCAAATCGAGAATATTCTTGAAAACAGACAAATTTCAAAATATCATTGTCCTGATCACAGAAGCAAAGTTTCTGTGGAATAACAGCTATTTTCTATTTATTTAAGGCATAACAGGTTAGGAAAACACACTGTGTACCCAGGAACAAAACAAAAATAAAAATTTGTTACATAGTGTAATTTCATATGTATGTAGTTACGGGAGAGGTTCATTATTTTATGCTATTGAGAAATTTCAAGAACTCACAAAGACTTCTTAAACTGAAATAAGTAAAATTTAAAGAACAAGCACAACTAAAATGTTTTCTAATATACAGCTAATATATATTCATGATGTATATGCATATGTGGTGTACGGTAAACAGTCCCTATGCAAATTTTAAAATATCACCAGTAATATATGTTCTATGTTGTCACAAATACAAGAACGTATTAATCAGTACACAGTGCAGGTGTCAGCTTCAGGAAAAGTTTATTTAGTGTATTTTTTTTTTGTCAAGGGTGACAATACTCATCTCAACCAGCTAACTCAGAGGGTTGTTGGCTCATGATGTTTTAATAACTTTGGCAAAAAAGTGATCTGGCCCTTTATGTCACGCCACTAAACTAAATATGGATTTGTTTAACTTCAGTCAGTGTGGCAGATAGAATAATGCTGTATTCTAAACAAACATGGAACAAGTATTGTGAACCTCATGTTAGGGCCCTGTCACACCCTGACGATTTAGCCAACATATGCCGACGTATCAAAAATACACAGAATAAGTCATGCAGCTGTCACACCGTGACAATTTAGCCAGTGTATGCCGACAGCCCCATTTCCACCAAGCGGTTCGAGTCGGTACTGCACAGTATGGTACGGGTCGGAACAGTTAAGTCTGGCTTGGTTTGGGTCTCCACTGCTGGCAGAACAGTTTTGTCTGGCAGGAGGTGCACATAGACACTGACAAGCACGTCATTAAGCACACATACGCTGTGGCACAGCCTTCTCACCCCCCCCCCCCCCCCCCCCCCCCCCCCCCCCCCCCAACTACCACCACCTACATAGAGGCCAAAGACAGCAATTTAACATTTTTAAAAATTTCTAATTGTCTTGGTGGATCATGTGATTTATTTTGATCGTGTGCAGAATGCTGAAGAATCGGCTGATGTCTGTGATAAATGCTGATGTAAGTGAATGAGGCGCTGTGACTCAACTTTTAAAATAAGTTAATTTTCTTGTTGTGGCACTAAGCGCTGGAATGCTCTGGTTCAGAGTGAGAAATGCACCAGCAGCAGACAAACCACCGAAGGACATAAGTTTTCGTCAGGCTGTGATGATGAATCTGAAGAAATGAACAGGTAAGATTAAAGCTTTATATTTACTCCGTGTGCGAATGGTCTTAATATTTGAAACAGTCTGAACTGTTTGCATGAGGACTGCAGCTTTCAGTTATTCAGCCAATCAATGGACAGCATTAATAGATATATTTCAACTTATGAGTAAATTACAAGAAATGTGTGTCAACAATCGCATAACTTAGCTGCGTATATAGGACCTATGAGCCATATGCTGGCATACGTTGAAAATATTGTGTATGCACAAAGTTTTTCGGCGTACTCGCGTGCTTCAACGTGCTCTAAACTTACAAAAACATACCCATAACGTATTAGACGTACACCTGCATATGCTAACGTTTTTAATACAGTCTGCATACACAAGCTAAATCATCAAGGTGTGACAGGATGTTAGCTCCACCGACCCCTGGTTCATGCAGGTCTGTTGCTCTGGTCACTCAATACAGCAGTGACCGTTCAGTCAGTGCAAATAATAAAGGATTTTGCCAGAGTGAGACCGAAATAAAAGTAGCATTAATAGAACAAATCAATGTCGCTAGGTATATCTGTTGAAGATACATGTAGTTTGTTAACGCTAGACAGATCTTTGTACCTAATAAAATGGCCATTGAGTCGGTGTAGTGATCGTAATTTCAGAATATTTATTCTTCATCTGCATATTTTCAGAGTTTTCTTGCTCACCTCTGGTATCTGGCCACGGAAACATTTTGATGACGGGAAGCTGGAAATTCAGACATCCCACTGTCTGAAACACAGCAAAAATCATTGGGGCTGATTTTATTTTTTTTTTTTTTTTGCTGATCGAGTTCATAGCTGTTAAAGAATTTCTCTCTTAAATTATGCTAATGAACTGTGAAGTGTGAACTGTTCACTGCTGGATCTCAGACAAGGACTTTGTTTGCCAGTCTCCCCCTGCCTCACTTCATATCTTCTGCTTCCTCCTGACTGTATGCGGCATATTTTTAGTAAGTTTGACTGCAGGTTCAGATGAAGAACTCATTGAGTGGCTCTGCAGTAGTCCGATCCCTCTCGGCCTTCGGCCCTTTGGATGGGCTCGATATAGCTGCTGCGGTCCTGGAGGTTCCCTGAGAGACGGTGTGTGTCCATGCAAGACACTCACTCAGCTCTTTGAGTCGTCCCTCAGCTGAAGCTCTAAAGGCTGCAGGCTGCTCACAGCTCACAGTGACGTCCACAGAGGGTGAGCTAGTAACCACAGCGACCGCCGAGTCAGACTGAGGTGTGACAGGGACTCCCGTGTCCACGTTAGTCTCCGACTCCTCTTCATCCTCTTCCAGAAGGAGGTGGGAAAGGGAACAAGTGATTGAGGGGCGCAGAGGAGAGTCTCTGTGATTGGAGGTGGGAGGCGGGGCAGGGCTGCTGCGCTGGGACGAGTAGCAGGAGCTGCTTGAATGGGTGCTACAGCAGCTGCCTGACCCCAAGCTCTCTGCTCCTCCTCCCCCCTGCAGCAATTCCACGCCAGTGTCAGAGCGGGGACTATCACCTGGCAACAACCACAGAAACACCAAGCAGTGAGACAACAGTGAAACATTATTAAAAAAAAAAAGGCTTAGTCATATGTAAGACTGTCAGCAGCTAAACCTCTGAGTGCTCTGTCACCTTTGACAATTATGCTGTACCCTAGAAAATCATCTTTTCCCACAAATGTTTCAGGAGTGAATGTGTGAATGCAGCAGCTGTCTTAGAGTACTAACCAACCTATAACTGCATTTTTCAATATCTGACAATTGCATAGTGTAGTGATTAACACATTCTTGTATTTTGTAATTACTTAAGCCCTGGTCCTACCAAATAATGAGCCACATAACATGTTTTGTGTGGCACAAGTCCAGTTTTTCAACAAACATGGGAGAATAGTGGCTCTTAGAGGCAGAATATTCATCTAACTAGGCTCATCTCTGAGCGTGGCGCTAATTTCAAGAAGTTCAAAATTTAGCAACAACAGCGTGGGACAGTCTGTGTACAAGATACTACGAGGACAAACAAGGATTTTAGAGCCATGTTTGTGGTGAGGACGAGGCTGTTGGAAGCCCATTATCTGAGCACCTGGTGGCTACAAGGACAGTACAGGTTATTTTGGACAGGCTATTTTGTCTCAGCCCTCTCGTGCACTTCGCCGTGACAGTCCCACCTGCTTTGTGCACTGGACGCTGTATATTAAATAAATATTTTGTAGAGGATTAATCATTTTCTGCCACAGTCTGGCTGTTGAAAACACCTCTAATCGCTTCTGGAATCACAGAGGACCATTTCATCTGGAACCTTTTTTTCCCCCCTCTCTCTCTCGTGTGCTGCAGGAGGTGGAGAATGTATAATAATGGCATTTTAAAAAGGAATACTTTGCACCATGTATCATGCTTAGTTATGTTATGGGGTAACATGTCACATGTCACTGAATCCAATGGACGTCGAACTTGTTTGACCTTCACTTTGGAGACCAAGCATTCAACAGTGAAAACTATTCCATTTTTAATCCTTTTATTTCAACCAATAATTTGCATCACTTGTTACCAAAACTGGAGCAACTTTTGACCCCTGTACAATCTGAAACTGACCTCTGTCACAATTTTTGCTGTTTTTACCCCATAACAGTCAGTCATTGACAGTTCAAACTATACCTTTTTGGAATTGTTATGACCAGACAAATAATGTGGTATAGTTTTCAACATGATTGGAGCAACTTAAAATTTTGACCCCTGTGTAATTCTTTATTGACCCCTGTAGCTCATTAGAGGTCAGCTCCAGGATGGCCCTATAGCTTAAAATAAACATTAGTTAATTTATAATATGTGTGCCAAATTTGATGCTTTTATCACAAAATGCACAATTGTTTTGCTATGCCGGCCCACTACAACACAGGTGAACTGCATGCAGCCTGATGCACAGATGCGCACACCGGACAGACTGTGCAGGAGTGTGTTCTTTTGGACTGCATTTAAAAAAATGTGACAGCCAGAGAAGTCTATAACTTCTTCTGGGTTGTCTTTACTAGAGTACCAAACTGTTTGTATTAACGATTCATGCAAATTAAGTCCAAGACATCTTCAGTGACTTGGAAATGTGCCTGTATCCATCCTCTGACTTGTTTAAAGAAAACTGGCAATAAAACTGATTGTGTGTTATACCAAAGGAGACCTAATACTCATCTTGGCTTTGATATTTTATTTACTTTATATTAAGTTGTGGAGATATGCTTTGAGTTTGAGGATGATAGTTTTAGAAATTTTAATATCAAGAAGCCTCAATTGCTTTTTGTATTTAAAATGGCATAAACAAATTTCTAAGTGGAAGAACTTGCAAAACCGCAGGGTGTTCAAATACTTCTTTTCCTCACTGTATTGCAAAAGTTTGCTGAAGATTCTCTGTCCACTTTCATAGTGTACAGAGAAAGAGAAGGGGGGATAGCTCCTAAAGACCAGATGCACAGACAACATCAGTGGTAAACACCTCTAAGACCTCAGAGACTGAAGCAGGGTTGATATAAAACAACAGCAATAAAAAAAGAATAATACAGCTAGCTGGCCAGATATTCACACTTTACCACTAATGTTCAAGCATCTACAAAATAGGTTGGGTGCAAATCCTCATTGCTATTTTGAACATCAGGCACACAAAACTGGTTCCTTAGAGACCAGACTTTTTTTGTTGTAACACCTCAGTGTCTGAAGTAATGTTTGCTATATACTTTCAAATAAGTTTTTAAAAACACCTGGTGATCTACATTAACTACCGTATGTTACTGCCCTAGGTGTTCTACAAGAAATTCAGCTTCAAGTGGGGCTGGGTGTTTGCACAAACTCATCCAAATATTACGATTGTCGGACCGCCCATTTCAATAAAATGTCCGATTTCCTCACCGAACAAATCATCTGTCTGTGTCTGTTTTCCCCCTACCCTTCTGTCATTTATAAAATGTGTTCCTTATCCGCTGATATCTGGTGCAGCAAAAAAATTAAAATAAAATAAAATAAAATGTGACTTGATGTGAAATGCACGGTCAGTTTCCATGGAAACACTTTTCACAGATATTATATTAAAACAGAAAACTCTGGCTTTCATGGAAGCTTAAAAAAGGTCCTATTTAAACCCAGGCGGCTCTGTAATTAAATACTCCGTTTGTTGCTGTCCGGACAAAGCTAGCCACACTGTCACAGAACACTTCCTGTTTCTTGCACAAGTCTTTTACAATTAGAGCACAGGACAAACGGGTGATGAGAAAAACAGTGAAAACACTGGGCCTCATTCATGAACCATTCTTAAGACTGACACTGATAAAACTGAAATGATGGTTCTTGGTCCACTGAGGCATCGGCATCAATTTGACCAGCTAGCACTTAGCTTGTGTTCGTGTTTTATACATCATAGGGACAAAGTGAGGAATCTTGGGGTAATTTTTGATCCTACGTTGTCTTTTGACCTCCACATTAGAGACATCACGAGGACTGCTTTCTTCCATTCGCAAAATATAGGGAGGATTCGTCCCATCCTGTCTATGGCTGATGCTGAGACTTTGATACATGTATTTGTCTCTGCTAGATTGGATTATTGTAACACTTTATTTTCTGGTTTGCCGCAGTCCAGTACTAGGGGTCTTCACCTGGTTCAAAATGCTGCTGCCAGACTCTTGACACAAAGTAGATGGTTTGATCATATTACCCCCATTTTGGCATCCCGTCACTGGCTACCTGTCTCTGCGAGGTCGGATTTTAAAGTTTTGCTATTGGCCTATGAAGTTATTCATGCACTGGCACCGGCCTATCTGGCTGATTTAGTTAAACCATATGTACTGGCCCGGGCTTTGCATTCATGGGATGCAGGACCCAAGTGTCCCAAGGGTGAGGAAAAGATCTGCGGGACAGACAGCCTTTTCGCACCATGCTCCGTTTTGTGCAATGCTCTCCTGGCCTCAGTGACACTTTCAGATTCTGTGGAGATTTAAGAAAAGACATCTTTTTACCCAGTCTTATGGCTAGCATCCTTTTTAAATTATTTTACTCTTTATTGTGTTTTATTGTGAACTTTTAATTGTTTTTGATGTTTTAATTTTATTTTACATTGATTTTTATTATTTTATATTGTTTTTGTGCTGTTTTTTTGTGATGTCGCGTTATAAATTGAATAAATTGAAATTTAAATTAAAATGAAAGCTTTCTGATGAACTTTGCATACATCCTTTGACAACAAACTAATTTTTCTGAATAGAAAAGAAGACTTGTTGGAAAAAAATAAACTGATTATAGGTCCTTCACCATGTGACTGGAGTTTGTACAAAGCTACCCACATTGTTTCAGAACACTTCTTATTTCTTGCACAAGAGTCTTTCACAATAACAGCACAGGACAAGCAGGTGCCCTCATCACAAGTCCAACACGTAAGAAGAGGAAAAATCAATCAATCAATCAATCAAACATTTATTTATAAAGCGCTTTACAGCACCAACTGGTGTCCAAAGTCGTTAACATTAAAAACACAAATTCACAAAAATAAAACACATATAGAATAAAATTTTAAAACAGCACATAAAAAACAGAACATGTCACCTCCCCACTAAGCGTTAAAAGCCAGTTTAAATAAGTAAGTCTTTAACTTAGATTTAAAAAGTGCTAGGTCAGGAATACTACGTAACTCAAGAGGTAGCTTGTTCCACAGTCTGGGACCAGCCACCGCGAAAGCATGGTCACCCCAGCGTTTATATCTTGACCTTGGAACATCTAAGTAAAGCTGGCCAGACACCCTTAATGTCCTACTGTAGGTGCGCAAAGTTAAAATTTCAGACAAGTAGGGAGGTGCAAGGCCATAAATAGCTTTAAAAACAAACATTAAAATTTTTAAATCAATTCTAAAACGAACTGGAAGCCAGTGGAGTGAGTACAAGCCGGGCGTAATATGCTCATGTCTAAAAGTGTTTGTTAAAAGACGAGCAGCAGCATTCTGCACCAACTGGAGACGTGCAAGAGACGACTGATTAATGCCCGAATAAAGTGCATTACAATAATCAAGTCCTTTATTTTAGCCAAAAGGCAAAGTTGGAAAAACTAGCTTTGAGTTTATCTGTTGATCAAACCTCAAACAGCTGTCAAAAATCACTCCCAAATTCTTGACAGCTGGTTTTAATTAGCTAGACCACCCAAGTTTGGTGTTACCACATTTGGTATGCCAGAGCGCTCAAACACCATGATCTCCGTTTTACCATCATTCAGGTAAAGGAAGTTTTGGGACAGCCACTGCTTTACATCGCGAATACAATTAAATAATGATGACAAAGCATCACTCCCATTAGTCCTCACAGGCAGATAGATTTGCAGATCATTTGCATAACAATGAAAGGACAGGTTGTGCTGGGTTATAACTGACCCCAATGGCAGAATGTACAAAGAAAATAGAATCGGCCCAAGGACAGAACCCTGCAGCACTCCACAAGACAGATGACCAGTTGATGAGGAGAGGTCCCCAATGATGACAGAAAAGCTCCTTTCAGTCAAATATGATCTAAACCATTTAAGTGCAGTACGCTGAATGCTAATAAAATGTTCTAACCGGGAAACAAGTACTGTGTGATCCACAGTATCAAAGGCTGCTGTGAGGTCCAACAGAACCAGCACAGCAGGATTCCCTGCATCAAAAACATCATGATAACTCATTTTTTGCTTTTTACAATATGCTTGGGGGGATCACAGAATTAAATCTATTTTAGGTGAGAGTTTAATAAAGTTTAACAAAAAAATTATATTGGATAAGCATTTAACCAACTTTATTAACAAATGGGGGTGGGTGGATGCTCGGTCCTGGGCCCTCAGGCACGCAAATACAGTAGATAAAATGTTTAAAGGCCCAGTCACACGGCACTTAGCGAAGGGTGATGAAGCCCTGACGAAACAAGAAGTCTGGACTTTCGTTGACATCGTTTAACCTTCGCGCAGCTTCGTTCCTGCAGCTGGCGCTACGTCAGGATTTTTAAACTGTTGAAAAATTTGAACGAAGGGCAACGAAAACCTCAATTTGTCTGTGTCTCATTTTGCTGTTGTTCTTTAATTGTTTGTTTAGTTCTTCTCACGTTGTTAAATTTGACTTCGTTGGAGCAGCTGAACGTTTTCACACAGTGCAGAAGCAGTTTGTGAGAGCAGAGGCTGCTGCTGCTTCATGTACCGTCGGAAATTACAGGGCAAACTCAGCCTGCTTGCTTGGATTTTTTTTTTATCTGTGTGTTTGGGGGGGGGGCAATGGGCTCAGGCACCTTACATAGGCCAGAATTAATCTTTTGTGTGGATATAATTAATTATTTTGCCATAAGCAACTGTTGAATTTGAAACAACAAAAAATTTGTGTAATTTCCGACGGTACTTGAATGCAGCATCAGCGGCAGCAGCAGCTGCTGCGTGCGCTTATTATTTTGTATTAAATATAACAATATGTGTAGGAATGATAATCCAGTCCTTCTGTACATGTGGCAACGGGTAGATGAATCAAAATGATTATATAAAGAGCTGTTCTGGAAGGAAGAATTCACGTTGTGGATCAGTGATCAGCTGGTGGAATAACCGCACGTGAGTCAATGCGCGCGTTCACACGCACTGATTAATTTACTGCTCTGATATATTCAATCATCTTTACACTTATATTTATTTTCCCTTTTGACAGTTTTCTGTTATAAATAAATATATATGGCTTAGAACATAATACAGTGATACAGCAGTGACCACAGCACACTTTTTGTTTGTTTGTTTGTTTGTTTTTTTTAAATTGGAGGAAGACGGAGGGTGCAGCGTGTCGACAGATAGTGTGGATTCTGATAATGATGGAGATGATCCCGCTTTTGTTTTGGATGAGGAACCAGAGCAGGTGGTCCACCGACGTGCGCACAGATCTCCACAGCTTCTGTTTGCAGTTTCTCCAGCACTCAGGTGCTATGAGCGCCGAGTCCTGGAACGCAGAGATGCAGACACACACTGCTGCAGCTGTGGCTCCAGGTGCGTTTCGTCAAGATCGTGAGCTTCAGTTTTGTTAATTTCCTCTTTCGTCCCTTTTGCGCTCTTGCTTCGCAGGCTGTTCGGTGATAAAAGCTCTTTCGTCCACCTTTTCTCAACGAATTGTGACGTTTTTTTACTTTTTCCCTTCGTTTAGGAATCGTTGTGTGCCGTGTGACTGGGCCATAAAATACCTTTAAACCACTTGAGGTAAATTTTACAGTGAAAAACATTACACTTACTAAGACGTAAATCACCCACCCAAAAAACCCTTCTCTTGTACAAAAATTTGTTTAATGTGGGGAAAATAAAAACCAGATTCTGATATTTTCCAGTTGTAATATTCTGGATCTCAGTTTTCAATGACAGCGTTGTCTTCTGCTTTCTCGTACTTAAAACTCCATCTGACAATGAATCTGTATGAGTGGTGGTTCTCCTCAGGACAGCTCTGTCCGTCTGTGTTCTTACCTTGTGTTTTCCAGGGCAGAACAGATGTGGGGCTGCTGGACCGCTGCCTGCGGCTCTGTTCTGAGCTCCTCCTAAGCTGCATTCCTCTCGGAGAAACCGCAGAGAAGGTCAAAGGGAAAGCACAGGTTAAAGGTCGCTGAGGGTGTGCTGGAGTTTTCACCTGGAGAGAAACTGTAATTTTAACCTGGACTATGGGGCCTTTACATGTTATTACACATTTGACAGCATCTCTTCTTCAGAACCTCAGGACCAATGGTGGTGTACAATGAAATATGTGTTACAGCTACCTGGAAAAGAACTTTGTTTCCATCCAGGTCTTCAGTTTGCCATCGTGTGGTGCTGATGGGTGTACAGGGGTTTGGCAGCAGAGGAACGAGTTGGCCAATTTCTTCCACACTGAACTGTAGCACAGCGGAGCTGCACGGCTCCACCCGAACCCCTGGTGGGAGCTGCTTCAAAGCCAGCTGCAGGCACAGACCAGGCTCTATGCAGGAAATAAAGACTTTCTAAATGTGTGGTGATTTTTTTTATACTTAAAAATGGGGAAAAAGTTAAATAAAAAAAAAATGGGATGATGACATGTTAGCCTCTTTTACTTGTTTTGAAAATTTCTAAAATCAGGCCTTGACATGAAGCAGGATGTACTTATCTTGCTTTTCGTGTAGCGCACCTCTGTAAGATTTGAAAAACAATTTTAAAATGAAGACATTTTCTACAATTTGGCACTCTTTCATAATTATTTCCTTTCTGTCATGTAAGTCACCAGTGTTTATTTATTGAAATTAAAAGTTTTTTTTTTTAATTAACCAGATTTTTTTTATATGGTTTCTCAGTTCCACTTAGTACAGAAGTGTAGGAGTAAAACAAGATCACAGAGTAATGCCAATTAAACAATGTTTTACAGTTGTTAAAAATATATTCATCATGGTTACTATTAATAGTATATTATGTGCAAGAATGTCTTTAAAACGTTTTGGTGTAATGGCTGTTATCAAATATAAAGCCAACTCAGTGCTACTTGTGACAATTTTTTTTGATAATTTCCTTTCAAGCACATTTGTTAACGAGGGGATTGTACTTCGGTTTGTGATCTAAAGTCTAGAAAATGACGGTCAAACCTGTGTGCAGAGTGAACCAGCAGAAGCCGGTCTTTTGCTCCTGTGCCTGTTGTTGCAGCACCGTCTCATAGAGTCTGACCTCGTCCTCATAATTGTCATATCCACTGTACAATGTCACACGTAGTATCTCTCCTCCACAGTGTACTGGTCGCACACCCCAGACAGGCATCCCATCTCCCAAGCTGTAAAAATCTCGGCTGGGCAGGAGGTAGGGCCGCAGCTTGGAGCTGCTGGATGTGATGTGGACTCCTCCAGTCTGGCTGCCACAGCTCTCAGTATGATGGTACTGCCATGGTGGCCGCTGGAAGAAGTCCAACACTCTGAGGATGCGCTCTTCTCCATAGACCTCATGGAGGAAGAAGGTAATGGACAAGGAAGGATATCCTGCAACAAATGAGCATTTAGGAAAAATCTGACTTGCAATCAATCATCACAGCAGATTCAGCTCTATCAAAGTCCAATGATGAAAACTCAGACTGGTCACTGGTAATTTGAATGTAGCTAATTTGAATAAACAAGCAAAATCAAAGGCTGCAGATGATTCCCTCTGCTCAGTTCTGACCATTTTTGAGCCACAATAATTCATTAATATGATCCCTGTGCAAAAATGCTTTTCAGTCAGTGTCTTCAGCTTTGTCAGATAATGAACACAGTCATGAATGTGAGACTATCTCCTTACAAGGAAGGCTCACTGCTAATCAATGCAAATTTATTTGAAACATTTGTATGAGCACTGAGACATTTTATGCTGAAAAGTAACGGGGTCATGTGCTGTTACATAACAGCTGAGTAGCTCATTGTCATTTGATTGGTGGTTTGTGTGTCATGTGACACTGATTATTCGTACTATTTGACATTGTTTCATTTACTGTGCAATGGTGCTTTTTAGCGTGCAATTTTGGTTCTATATGAAATGTGCTACTGCACGGGTCGACCACGGCTCACGCTACCAGGGATGGCATTTAGCTAAACATGACAGAGTTTGTTTCGCTGACAGACAACGATTTAAACAAGCTAACTGATGGTGCTAATTCTTCTCTCTCACACACACACACACAAAAAAAAACAACATTCACTACACTGCACGCCGTCTGGAGGCATGAAGAGCTGTTCGGCTGAAGAGCTGGACAAATTTCTGATGAGATTTTTCACTGGACTGAGGAAAGCAGACAGCAGTCTGTACACAAAGTCAGTGCATGGCATCACAGACTACATCATCTGAATTGTTTTTGAACTATGACTGTTTTTGCAAGCTGACTGAGAACAACTTTGGACTGTACATGAAGTCGGTGCATAACATCACGGACTACATCATCTGAATTGTTTTTGAACTATTTGACTGTTTTTGCAAGTTGACTGAGAACAACTTGCTCCTATTTAAAGTTTGTGTTGGACTGTTTAGAAGCTGTTGTTGTCAAAACACCAGTGAAGCACACAAAATGTAAGTCCCTTTTCTGTTGCTTATAAATTAATAAAATATCAAATGATTTATTTTAGATGTTATATATAAAAAAAAAAAATTTATGTTTTTTTTCCCCATTCATTCAATGGAACAAATTTTCACCTCATTGAATGGAACATTCCATCTTTCACCTCATGAAATATTCATACCACTGAACTCAAACATTTATTATTTGTATATTGCCTCCACACTCATTAAACTTCACCTACACTGCTTACATTTGTTTTTAGACCAACATGTTAAAACAAAACTCCCCATACAAATTAAAATTACATCTATGGTGACAGTCTAACCTCAAAAACAGTTTATACTGCCACTTCCCTCAAGTTGCAATATAACCCTACCTGCTACAGGACAAAGATGGGAGCGTGTGTAATCCTTGAAAGGAGAGGCCCTTTCAGACACATGGAAGATGCGGAGGCTTGGGCAGAGCCAACGGAGCAGGCGATCCAGCGTGTGCTGCAGCAGGAGGGAATCTCCAGGGTTAGCCAGCACATGTAAATTCATGAGCAGCAACTGCTGCTGCTGCTGCCGCCGCCTGAATCGCCTGGTCAGGTCCTCAACTTACACACACACGCACACACACACACACACACACACACACGGAAAATACTTCAGTATTCAACCACTGTACTTAAGAACAACTTTGAGCTACTATTTAGACTAAGTTCAACATTGCTTGTCATGACATTTATAAATCAGGTTCACATTTCAGAGTGAAATACTGTAATTTTTAACTCATTCATTTATTTTCTGCCAATTAAAAGGGTCCATGTCATGGTGGCAGTAGACTCTGCAGCTCATCCAATACTTCCCTATCCTCTAATTCTTCCTGGGGAAGGTTAGGGTTAGGTATAATTCCTCAAGTGTTTCCAGGGTTTTCCCAGAACTGGATGTACCTGAAGACCTTACGATGAAGACAACAAGGGGACATCCTCACCAGATGCCTGAACCACCTGAGTTGACTCTTTCTGATGCAAAGAAACAGCACCTCTGCTCAGAGACCCTAGGGGATATTTGAGCAACACCCCTTGTGTAAGCCCAGATTCCCAATAAAGGACTCTCATTTCAGCCATTTGTATCTGAGACCATGTTCTTTTGGTCATTATCCCAAGTTCATTGCCATAGGTGAGGATAAGAGTGTAAGTCGACTGGTAAATTGATCCACAGGATCTTAGATGTGGCATGATCCATCTATCGACAGTGCACCCTACCCTTTATTCTCTCATTTTGAGTAGTGACCTCACATTAAGGAAACATCACATTGTTTCTTCAGGCTGAGTTGAACCAAGCCCATTGGCTTTAGGGCTGTCCACCAGGCCTTCACCTGTGAGTTTAGCCTCCCTCCCCATGCCAGTCTCACCTGGCGACCCTAATCTGGCCAAAGTGACCTCTTCCATAGTTGTCTGTCATGAAGCCCCCCCCCCCCCACCAAACCTTTCTCTGTCTCCTCACCTGGTCCTATTTGCCAAGCGGGAGACTAAACTCACAGGTGAAGGCCTGGTGGACAGGCCTAAAGCCAATGGGCTTGGTTCGACTCAGCCTAAAGAAACAATGTGATGTTTCCTTAATGTGAGCTCACTACTCAAAAGGAGAAAATAAAGGGTAGGGTGCACTGTTTAATGGGCAGTGCACAGGAGCATAAATTCACAAGGACTGACATTTGTTATGGTACTAAATCATATACAATGAAAAACAAAACCTAGTGGCATTATATATTGGCCATCAGCTGCCCTGTTCTCTAAAAATGGTCATTGGTCACTGGTCATTAAAAAGCCATACTGGTCAGCCACAAGTGAAAGGTGTAGAATTTGGCCTATATGTACATTATCAATATTGATATGCTTTCATCTGACATGTCACTCAGACATGTAATCCCATAATGCCACTCAGTGGGCGACAAGATAAACTGTTACACAGTACTCAACATCACTTGACAAGTTCAAAATACGTGAGACTCAAATCTCTAACAGAAATCCATCAACTGGTCTGTATCAACAACTCATATCACAACGTATTACAGGTAATACACTGGAAGTTTGATCTAAATATGTTTTGCATCATAGACATTAGGGAAGGGTATTGATAAGATTTTAATCGATATCGATGCCATTATCGATTCCGCTTATCAATCTGACTCCTTATCGATTCCCTTATCAATACCGCTTGTGAATTTTTTGTGTACTAAAAGTAGGCTTTACAGGTTTTCTATGTCAACATTTTATTGAGTCTTAAAGTAAATAAATATGAAATTGGTCACGGGATCCTTGATCTCTGGACAGAAATAAAATCTGTACATTTTGGATCCTTGAACTCAAAACAAAATCTGTAGTTTTTGTCAAAAGCATTTCCTTTCAGATATTAAAGCAATAAGTATAATTCCAAAGCTTCTGAGCTGAGCTCTTGCAGCCGACTGCGCCGCACATCAAGTTCAATGTAATTCATAAAGAATGGAGAACGTCTTATTTTGGGAGGAAAAAAAACTGTTTTGGTTTGTTGTTTGGATTACAACATTTGGAAAGAGGCATCATTTGATTTAAAACAGCGATTCGCTTTGAAGTTATTAATTCCAACTGAAATCCGCACAGCAGAGCCGTGCAGCATTTGGAGCTGTGCAAACTGAACAGAGGACAATTCTTGTTTCTTGCTCACAACAGGACAAGAGTGCCAGTTAGTGACTTTAATCTGCACAAAGGTGACTCACAATTCACATCTTTAAAGAGGAGCATTACACAGTGAGAAATGCAGTACTTTCCTATAAGAAACATACCAAAGAGCTGATGTTCCACACTTTTTACACTAGTCCCGCAAGTACATACCTGTATCGGACATTTGAACTTCGCGATCTCCTGAACTTCTGGTGGCTTTTTTTTTCCTATGCTTGCACTTTGTTGATGCTCCCTAAGCTTCCGTTTTTCTGCCGCCTGCCTGTTCAGATCAGTGTTATTTTTTCAGCTCAGAGGACGGCTCATATGGATAAAAATAAGGTTGTAGCTCGTTGTCTACCTTCCTGAGGTTAGAAACTAGTGTTTTTTTCTACAATGTTTCTCTTAAGCTCTACTGAGCCGTGAACTTCGAATCTGTGAATATCTTTCTAAGTTTATCGAAGTGGGAGGGGGGCGCCACTGCAGCTGTTACAAACATGTCTCCTCCGGTAGATCCAGAATCTATTCCAGCCAGGAACATGGATGACTGGATTCAAGTCTGGGATGGCAAAGAAGTTGAGGCAGAAACTTGGCGCCTGAACAACATCGTTTGGTGCAGATGCGGAAACTGCACGCTGATGCCGCATTTGGCATGCACGAAAATGGACCTTGAATTCAAGCTTCACTCGTTAATTGGCCACAAACACCCCACGTCATGCCCTGTGTTTTGCAGCACAGCAACGGAGACTTCAATTAATGTACGGAAGCAACGCTTGTTTGAAATGGGCCGTGTACAAAACTGCAATTCCAACGTGGACATTGGCGCGTATGTACAGTCTTTCATCAATGACATTAGTGCCGAGCGGGAAGTACCCGGATATTCTACAAAGATGGCAGCCCAGGGGCGCTCGGGACAGCACGAAGATCACATGCCCAATAAAGGTATGTACTTGCAGGACTAGTGTAAAAAGTGTGGAATATCAGCTCTTTAGTATGTTTCTTATAGGAAAGTATTGCATTTCTCACTGTGTAATGTTCCCCTTTAAATGGCTTTGAGAGGGGTTAAAGAAATTGCGGACCTGCTGCTTCTGAAAATTAACAAAGCAGAGAACCAACGAAGAAGCGGGTCACAGCACTGCATCGTTACTTCAAGCAGAGCCATTGCAGAAGCAGCAGATCTGCAATCAATGTAGAAAAATGATCATTTTCATTTTCCTGATAAACACCCTCAAAAACTGTGGCCGCTCTGGCATAATGTGAACTGAAGGACTGATAGGCAAAAAGGCTACTGATGTCAGTGGATCAAATAATTTCTTAACGATTCTTAAAAAGAACCGGTTTTCGTTACCCAAACGTAATGGACATACTACTTACACCAAGGAGGACACATTTTGAATTTGATTGGCTATCAGCAGGGTCTCAAAAACAACAGATCCCAACATGGGCTATGGGTGAAGGAAAAGTTAGATTTTGATATTCAAATCGAGGGTCACATTTAATTGCTGTTATTAACACTGTGGCACTTTGATTTTGATATCTGTACTTTGGCATCTCACCTGTCATTCAGTTCAATTAAGGACAGAGCACTGGATTTTGACATAGGTATAAGTCTATACCCAGTAGTACACATCTGTAGCTATTGATTATTTTAGCCATTGAGTATTCTATCGATTATTCTGGCGATTAATCGGATAAAAAGTACTTTTGCGTTTTTAAACAATAGTCCAGGGCTCTCCCTAAGCAATGGCACAATATCGCTGCGCCAAAGTGTTGACATTTTGCTGAAATGGTGATGGGATGTGGCTTTGTTTTGTCCAACTTGTAAAATTTAACCATTTTTACGTTTGTTTGTTTTTTTATGAAGGTTGTTGGACTAGGTCCCTGCGTGATTTTGTTTTTATCCCTCTTTCTCTGCGATTCAGCAGATGCATTTCAGCTGGACGTTGAACATGCCAGCCTCGCAGTCAGTTTTTTAAATTATTATTTTATTTAAGTTACCGTGCTCGTGAAGCGTTGTGTGTTGCCCAAAAAAAGCGAAAATTAAAAAGCGAAACAGAAGACTGGACTTCTGCTATTTGTCAGTGTAGCCGGGGACGGAGCTGTGACTCGCACGGAGCAGAGACAGACAGCAGCCGGACACCGGGTCAATAATCACCCCCCACGTCGAGCAGACCGTGTGTTTTTCAAAAATACACAAACACACTGCTTCACTTTAAATGCGCAGTAAGTCTATTTCAGATGATCAGCATGGATCCACTTTGTCTTAAAAGGCTTTATTTTACTCTGTGTGTTGCGTTGGAAAGCTGTAGCTATCGTTGCCAATTTGATTAGCCGTTATGCTCTAGTCTTGTTTTTTTTTTCTGGGGACGTTGCAGCACCACACACAGGCCTGGCACATGTACTACAACGTTAAACAAGCTTCAAGGCACAGAATTTGCCTCGAACATTTTTTTGTAATCGAAATATTCAAGTTACTCTAATAATCGTTTCAGCCCTATACAGCATACACACGACACTTTGTGCCTTTTGTTAATAGTAATGACATTTTTTATGTTTTATTTTATTTTTCATTTCACTGTTTCACGTTCTGTATAGTCTCTGATGGAAATCAATAATGCACAAGTCTCAAAGTTGCAACGCAGATATTTACACACTGAAAACGAGAGATCCTTTTAAGGTAGATGTCACAAACCAACTCAGTTGACATTGCAAAATAAATTTTAAGCTATCACTTGGGCCCTGGGAAGCTGTAACTTTTTTTTCTTTTACAGTACATATACTAAATAAAAATATAAATGCAACACTTCTGTTTTCGCTCCCATTTTTCATGAGCTGAACTGAAACATGTAAAACATTTTCTATATACACCATAGACCTATTTCCCTCAACCTATTTCCCTCAAATATTGTTCACAAATCTGTCTAAATCTGTGTTAGTGAGCACTTCTCAGTGGAGCAGATAAGTATTATTTTTGGCCAGAATTGTTCACTTGGTGATACAAGCATCAGATTTGGCATGAATGTTCTTCATAAATCAGTGTTTGAGGGAAAAAAGTGCTGGCCACTTGAAAATCCAATATGGCAGCCAGGTAGGGGTCAATGAAGAATTACACGGGGCCAAAATAACACATTATTTGCCTGATCATAAATATTCCATAAAGGTATAGTTTGGACTATCTATGACTGAATTATGGAGTTATGGGGTAAAAACAGCAAGAATGGTGACAAAGGTCAGTTTCAGTTTGTACAGGGGGTCAAACGTTAAAGTTGCTCCAATTTTTGTAAAATGTGATGCAAATTATTGGTTGAGTTAACAGGGTTTTAAAAAAGGAATAGTTTGCACCATGTGTCATGCTCAGTTGTCACGTTACAGGGTAACATATGTCACATGCCATAGAATCAATGGACAGAGACATTGTTTGACATTTACTTTGCAAACCAAGCATTCAACACAGTCAAAACTATTCCATTTATTAATCCTATTAATTCAACCAATAATTTGCACCACCTTTTACCAAAATTGTGGTAACTTTAACGTTTGACTCCTGTACAAACTGAAATTGACCTTTGTCACCATTAGGGCTGCCACAAACAACTATTTTGATAGTCGACTAGTTAACGATTATATTTGCGATTAGTCAACTAGTCGGATCATACATAATTTCCTAAGTTAAAGCCTGCAGCATTTTCCAAGAAACGTCAGGGGATGAAAACATGAACATTTCCAAATCAGTGACTATTTCTTAGACTTCATTTACATCAATCATTCAGAAATACAAACAGTGTGATACTTTATAGTAAATCTGTGTCAGGTAGGCAGTTCTCAAAAACTAAATGGCCACGCTGGAAGGAGACAAGTGAGGGAAGCCACCAAGACACAACTCTGGAAGAACTTTTGACTTCTGTGAGTGGAGAAACTGGGAATAGTGCAACATTTTTATTTTTATTTTCATTTTACATACGAGGTCTCTTAGATAATAAACCGACCCTTTTATTTTTTTTTTTAACTATATGGATTTGAATGACGTGCAATTACACCAATCATGCTTGAACCCTCGTGCGCATGCATGAGTTTTTTCACGCGTCGGTGACGTCATTTCCCTGTGGGCAGGCCTTGAGTGAGATGTGGTCCCGCCCTCTCGGCTGAATTCCTTTGTTTCACACGCTGCTCCAGACGGTCCAATTTTTTCTGGACCTGTGAAGAATATCCGAGTGGACACTATTCAAGAAATTAAGCTGGTTTTCGGTGAAAAGTTTAATGGCTGATGAGAGATTATGGGGCGTTTCTGTCGGTGTAAGGACTTCCCACGGAGCGGGACGTACTGCAGCGCTTCCAGGCGCCGTCGTCGGCCTGTTTCGAGCTGAAAACATCCTAATTTAAGGCTTAATTCACCCAGGACATCGTGAGAGAACAGAGAAGATTCAGAAGAGGCCGGCATGAGGACTTTATGCAGACATTCCACTGTTTAAGGACATTTTTTAATGAAAGACGTGCTCGCAAATTCGCCGAGTCGTTTCGGCAAATCTGTGCGCTGCGACAGGAAAAACACCTCCGTGTTGAAAACCATTTGTAAAATTCAGGCGGCTTTTGATGGCTTTCAACAAGTGAGTAACTGAGAAATTGTTTAACAGCTTGGGCATGTTCCAACTTGCCCGTTAAGGTTTCCAACAGAGGTGTTTTTCCTGTCGTGACCCCCGCGGTCGGGTCCGGCCCGACATGCGACTCTGCCCGCATGTTCTTTCATTACAAAATGTCCGTTAACAATGGAATGTCCGAATAAACTCCTCATGCCGACTTCTTCTGAAAGTTCTCTGTTCTCTGACGACTTACTGGGTCAACAGAGCCTGAAATGTGTAAGTTTTCAACTTGAAACGGCGAGACGCTGCCGCCTCGAAGCGCAGATCGCCGTCAGGCACCGTGGGCCGTCCTTATGGCGACACTACCAGACCAAAATCTCTCATCAGCCGTTAAAATTTTTACCGAAAACCAGCTGAATTTATCGAAAGGTGTCCACTCAGTTGTGCCTTACATTTTTGAAAAAATTTTGATCAAAGCAGCAGTCTCTGAGCCATTCCTAAACAATGAAAAAAATCGACGAGAGGGTGGGCGACTCCTCACTCAAAGACTGCCCACAGGCAAATGATGCAACCGACAGGCGTGAAAAAACTCTTGCATGCCCACGAGGGTTCAAGCATGTCTGATGTAATCACACGTGATTCAAATTCATATGGTTTTTGAAAAAAATGTCGGATACTTTTCTAATAGACCTCGTATATTCCCAACTTTTTCTGATTTGTCGTTGTTTCTGTTGCATTTCTGAAATTACAGAACTGTTATAAAGAAAAGTGTAAACATTTTATTGTGTTTTAAAACTTTGTGGAGCAAATGCAAACACCAAACTCTTATAAAGAAGGAAAAAAATGTACCTGGACATGTGCAGGAAAACTTTGATATAAACTGAAAGAATAATGCAGGCTGATATGACTCCCCATATTTTTTGTATAAATAAATCAGAATAAAATAAGAGGTAACTCACTTTGAAATGATAGCTGCAGCTTATAATAACTTTGAAAAATAACAAAAATCAGCAGCTTGTATTTTTATTCTGACTCCAGTTCATTTTAGTGTGAAGTCATTTTTTTCTCCTCATCAGTCATGTTTTGTGCTTGAACACTACATTAAGCTCAAGATTGAACAAATACTTATCTATGGAAAATACCAGCTGTTCAAGTTCAGAGTTCTCACCTGCTTTTTGTGATCTGTGCCTGTGAACATCACTGCACAGCTTCTCCACATCAGGGTTTTTTTTTAATCCGTATACGAGTAATTTTTGCTCAGTTCATTTATATATTCTCATTTTTTAAGGATATTTGACCGTTTATTTTATCTCATGATCTCATAAATTCTGTATACGACGTGCACATGGTGTGAACAGGTCGGTGCCATCAGAAAAACCCCGGTAGAGAAAGTGGAGAGAGAAGTAAAGGCAGCTCCACGGTTTGGCTTTGTTTATTTTTTTTGGTTTTGTTTGTTTTTTTTTTTAACATGTTCATTCGGGTTAAAATCCTCTCTCTGCTCCGCGCTTGCTGCACTGATGGTTCTTAGCAGAATATAACGTCTTGTGCCTCCGTTTAGGAATCTCCCTCCCTCGCAGTCTGCAGCAAGTTGACTCCGCGCGCGCATGTACACACACACACACACACACACACACACACACACACACACACACACACACACACAGCTCCTGTGGTAAACTGCGCATTTTAGACAGCTTTGAACAAGACGGCCACTGTTTTAATCGGCCGTCTTATCCAAGTTTTAACATTCAAATGATGGCAGGACGGCTCGCTGCCTAAAACTATGAACTGAGAGAAAAACAAAGACTTAAATAAACTAAACGACTCGTCGACTACTAAATTAGTTGTCGACGGTTTCAATAGTCGACGTTGTCGTGACTCGTCGACTAGCTGTGGCAGCCCTAGTCACCATTCTTGCTGTTTTTACCCCATAACTCCAGAACATGCAATTATAGATCATCCAAACCATACCTTTTTGGAATCTTTCTGACCAGACACATAATGTGGTATAGCTTTCAATATGATTGGACTATTTTTAAATTTTGACCCCTGTGCAATTCTTCATTGACCTCTACTTGGCTGCCATATTGGATTTTCAAGTGGCCAGCACTTTTTTACTCAAACACTGATTTCAAAAGAACATTCCTGCCAAATCTGAGGCTTGTATCATCAAGTGAAGGATTGTTTCAGTTATCTGCTGCACTGTTTGCTGAGATAATCCATCCCACCTCACAGGTGTAGCATATCAAGATGCTGACTATACTGCATGATTATTGTGTGCCTTAGGCTGGCCACAATAAAAGGCCACCCTAAAATGTGCAGTTTTATCACACAGCACAATGCCACAGATGTCGCAAGTTTTGAGTGAGCGTGCAATTGGCACGCTGACTGCAGGAATGTCCACCAGAGCTGTTGCCAGTGAACTGAATGTTCATTTCTCTACCATAAGCGGTCCCTCAAGGCATTTCAGAGAATTTGGCAGTACATCCAACTGGCCTCACAAACACATACCACGTGTAACCACCTCAGCCTACACATCCAGCATGTTCACCTCCAATATCGTCTGAGATCAGCCACCCGGACAGCTGTTGCAACAATCAGTTTGCAGAACCAAAGAAGTTCTATACAAACTATCAGAAACCGTCTCAGGGAAGCTCATCTGCATGCTCGTCATCCTCATTGGGGTCTCGACCTGACTACAGTTAGTCATCGTAACCAACCTGAGTGGGCAAAGGCTCACATTCAATGGTGTGCTGCTGATCAACTTGATGTGAAGGAGATGTGTTGCACTGTGTGAGGCAAATGGTGGTCACACCAGATACTGACTGGTTTTCTCCACCCCATAAAGCAAAACTGCACATTTCAGAGCGGCCTTTTATTGTGGCCAGCCTAAGGCACACCTGCGCAATAATCATGCTGTTGAATCAACATCTTGATATAACACCTGTGAGGTGGGATGATTATCTCGGCAAAGGAGAAGAGCTCACTAACAGATTTAGACAGATTTGTTAACAATATTTGAGAAATAGGTATTTTATGTATATAGAAAATATTTTAGATCTTTGAGTTTTGCTCACGAAAAATGGGAGCAAAAACAAAAGTGATGCGTTTTGTTCAATGTACGCGAGCCTTTGTTATCAAACATCGTTTTAATTTGTAACAAATGTCCATCTAAAGTAAAATAAAGCACATACCAGATGATGACATCTTGGTGGAATCAGATCTAAATGAGACAAAAAATAAAATAAAATAAAATAATAAAAAAATAAGACTGAAGAACGAGTAAATCTGTCTCCATCTTGCGGTTCTACCTTCGGAAACCTGTCTCGCTGGTCACCATGACAACATGCAGTTCTAAGCTAAAACTAAGTAAATGGAAATATCACAAACAGGAGAGTAATAAGAAAACTCTGTAGGACAGTGCTAATACGTTATAACACGATAAGCTTTAGTGGTCAGAAACATCAACACTGTGACTTCAAGGACAAAGTTAGCTGTGGAGCTAAGTGTTAGCTAGCTAACGTTAGCCGAGCTAACAGAGAGTTCACTCACTCGGCGGTTTCAGCTCCAGAATCCACGTTTTCATCGTAGGTTCTCTTAAACATCATCCGAATCACCATTCACATTCGATAGAGTGTCGTGGACACAAAGTTTAGGTGAACGGTGAAGTCTGAACTGAGAGCAAAAATAAGCATCCTGCTTGATTCTGTTCCACAACTCCACAAAACTGATCTTGTTGGAGACCCTGACGTCACCAGACAATAATATGACGTTTTGTTTGTAGTAAGCGTACGATCCTTAAGAAAACGTTAAACGCTGCTTAAACGAGAAGCAGTGCGTAGTCGGTTAGAGTCCAAACGCTAGGTGTCTAATATGTAAAACAGGAGCAGCAGACGGCAACAAAATTAGACAGAGACCCCTCCAGATTTGAAAGTGCAGGAGGCACACAATCAAGCATGTTTGTTAATACCTCCTTAAGAAAGACTATTACAGGCCTGTTCAACTGCAGCCTCCAAAGGGGGAGAAAAAAGACGGTGCCCATATAAAACAAGGAAATATTTCCCCACTGGAAGGTCCCATATATTAAGCAGCACGTTTAAGATTGAGAGTATACCTCAACCAATCAATAGGTGACGAGCGTGAATGATGTCATCTGGCCAGATCTTCAATTACCTCTTCCCATACATAAAACTACATCTCTGCATTCAACCTTACAAAATGATACCTCCACTCTGCCATGTTTCTTATTCTAATATTTATATACATACAGTAGTGTTCAGAATAATAATAGTGCTATGTGACTAAAAAGATTAATCCAGGTTTTGAGTACATTTCTTATTGTTACATGGGAAACAAGGTACCAGTAGATTCAGTAGATTCTCACAAATCCAACAAGACCAAGCACTCATGATATGCACACTCTTAAGGCTATGAAATTGGGCTATTAGTAAAAAAAAAAAGTAGAAAAAGGGGTGTTCACAATAATAGTAGCATCTGTTGTTGACACTACAAACTCAAAACTATTATGTTCAACCAGTTTTTCATGATTTCTTCACATCTGCAAGGCATTAATTTTGTTGGTTTGAACCAAGATTTTGCTCGTTTACTAGTGTGCTTGGGGTCATTGTCTTGTTGAAACACCCATTTCAAGGGCATGTCCTCTTCAGCATAAGGCAACATGACCTTTCAAGTATTTTGACATATCCAAACTGATCCATACCTGGTATGTGATATATAGGCCCAACACCACAGTAGAAGAAACATGCCCATATCATGATGCTTGCACCACCATGCTTCACTGTGAACTGTGGCTTGAATTCAGAGTTTGGGGGTCGTCTCACAAACTGTCTGCGGCCCTTGGACCCCCCCCAGAAAATAATAAAATAAAATTTTACTCTCATCAGTCCAGAAAATATTCCTCCATTTCTCTTTATGTCAGTTGATGTGTTCTTTGGCAAATTGTAACCTCTTCTGCATGTCTTTTATTTAACAGAGGGACTTTGCGGGGGATTCTTGCAAATAAATTAGCTTCACACAGGCATCTTCTAACTGTCACAGCACTTACAGGTAACTCCAGACTGTCTTTGATCACCCTGGAGCTAATCAATGGGTGAGCCTTTGCCATTCTGGTTATTTTTCTATCCATTTTGATGGTTGTTTTCCGTTTTCTTCCACGCATGTTTTTTTTGTCCATTTTAAAGCATTGGAGATCATTGTAGATGAACAGCCTATAATTTTTTGCACCTGCGTATGTTTTCCCCTCTCCAATCAACTTTTTAATCGAACTACACTGTTCTTCTGAACAATGTCTTGAACATCCCATTTTCCTCAGGCTTTCAGAGAGAAGCATGTTCAACAGGTGCTGGCTTCATCCTTAAATAGGGGACACCTGATTCACACCTGTTTGTTCCACAAAACTGACGAACTCATGACTGAACGACACACTACTATTATTGTGAACACCCCCATTTCTACATTTTTTTTTTACTAATAGCCCAATTTCATAGCCTTAAGAGTGTGCATATCATGAATGCTTGGTCTTATTGGATTTGTGAGAATCTACTGGTACCTTGTTTCCCATGTAACAATAAGAAATATACTCAAAACCTGGATTAATTTTTTTTAGTCACATAGCACTACTATTATTCTGAACACTACTGTATACCATTATACATTTACGTAATAGTTGCCTTTTACGTAGTTTGTGTTATCAGTGCTATTAAATCTTCTGTGATGAAATGCACGAATTCACCTGGTCAGATTCTGTAATTGTAACAAATAACACCACCAATTATCTCCCTTTACATAGCAACACTAAAATATGAAATGGACAAAATATAATGAAATGAGGACTGATAATCACAAAATGGGGTAAATAATTACAAAATGTCAATAATAAACGTTAATTTCATGAAATACATACCTTATTAGCCCACCCAAACCACGTAAGGCCATAAAACTCTTATGCTATAATACTCCTTTAAGGACACAAGAAAGTGCTGCCACCTGACGTAAATAACAGCTATCTCTGCTTAAAGCAGTGTGCCCGCTATGCGAGTAATCTATAATATAAAGTTCGTTTCGTCATAATTGAGTGCATGTAACAAAATGTACCATAATTTTAGGCCCCATTTCACTCCATTTATTTTAGTATGGCCCCCCTTTACAGATGTTCCTTCATGCACATCTTCACATGCTGCATTACTGCAGTTTTCAAATGGCGTCAGTCAGCACACCTGCTTCAGAGAGAAATGAGTGTGTGAGCAAAGGTAGTTGGATGATGTCCTATGGTCTGAAGAGGTCAAGTTTGAGCCAAATACTGCACATTATGAACACACTATCCTGACCATGGAGCATGGTGGCTGCAGCAATATGCTGTGGGGATGCTTCTTTGCTGCAATTTCTGAGAGCATGACAATGGTAAAATTAATATGCTAAATAGACAGATGAAGTATCTTGGAAATCTGAAATTTAGGAGATTTGGTGTCTGGTAAGTGGTGACACAGTAATGTCATGCATTAATCTATATCTGATCTGCTGTAGTGACCTTGAGCAAATGAAGGTAGCCAAAAGAAAGATTAAGATTAATCTAAATGTACCAAGGAACATCTTAAAACAAAGACAAGATGACGAGCTTGCTAATGTCCAAGGACATTCGCTGTTTTTGTTAATTCCCCCAAACTACAATTATGTCTTATCACCAATATAAAAGTAGTAAGTACACAAGTAAATAAATAAATAAATAACATCAAAGTTTTCAGTAGCCTGCAAGGACAATTTTGGGAAGACATGAATTACTCTTTACTTAGATACAAGATATATAGCTGAAATGTTCTCATCGATATATATATATATATATATATATAAATGCAATAATCACTTTTCTTTATTCTACATTTAATGATGAAAACAAGGCCCTGTACAATCCACCTTCGGCGTGAGTACAATAATTATTTTACAATTTGTACACATTGGAACATGGTGCTAGACTGGTTCCACCTGTTCAAATGCAGTTATGAATGGAGAGGAAAAAAAAGGAAGTAATCTTCGATACCTGCATGGAACCTTCTAACTTTAAGGACAGGAGACGTTTCATTGGCCAATTGTACAGCAGGCCTGAAGTGAAAAATGTGTTATGAGACCAAACCTTTGTGGAGCTTCTATTTCCCCTGACTGTCTCATTAAAAAGCATGCTGCGGAGGTACAGCTGTTGATCTCTCCAACTGTGAGTACAGACCTGGTCCAAGTATTGTATCTGAATCTGGCATTAAATATTTCAGCTATGTGAGGCGCATTACATCTTCGGACATTAAAACCTCAAAACAGACATTTGCAACATAAATTAAGCACTCCATGTTTTCTCAAGTACTCAAAAACTATTTACTGCTGTTGCATACCAGGTCTGCACCAGTTGCCGATTTGTCCTCGTCTTAAAAATCCTCTCGGAGGGAAAGGCTGAGAGTGCCCATCAACCTGTACAACCAGTATTGTGCCACAAACACAAACATAACACATTGACATGAACATTTAAAACAGGGGAGTGAATTCAAATGTTTACATGGTCTCCCTGTAGTTGCATGTTTCTTTTATAACATGTTTTCAGCTCATTCTGGATCCTTTAAGAACAGCACATGATTAGTTGGCAAACAGGCTCAACCATTTCTCTCCAAAGGCCACAAGAAGTATGGATTTTGTACAAAACTAGATCCCCCTCCATTCAATTCTCTCTGCTAAACTCTAATTTTGTGAGAAAATTTCTTAACCCCTTTGCATTGCTATTTATTTTTTTTGTTTTTTTTACACATTTATCTGGAAGAAAAATTAAACTTCCCAGTGTTTCCCAGAATCAGTGATGAAAAGCACTTCCAAGTTCATTCAACTTATAGCAGTCCACAGGGGGGAGAAAAAAAAAGGAAAAAAAAAAAGGAGGGGGGGGGGGGGAACCAAGGCTCTCAGTTGCACTTCATGTTAGGTTTCATTGAATTCACTTGTTCTATGCTACGTAGGTGTACACTTTGCGGTCCTCTGGTGTTCGTGCCAAATATTCCCTCTCAATAAGTCCTTCAATGCGCTTCTTGATGACTACAGGACTAGGGAGGAATCGTGCTCGCAACTGCTGTGTGACCTGTGGAGACATCAAGCAAAATAACAAAAATCACTCCATCTTGCAACTTCCATCGTCATTATTACATAAACACAAACTGCACATATTTAGTATTGTAATTGGTGGACCTGCTCCAAGATGTAACATCCAACTGCCAGGCATTGTTTTGAGCCACTGTTCTTTATCATGTGTTGCTACATACGTGACAGAAAATATCTTGTACATGCAATGTTTTAAAGGAGCTTCCTGACAAAACATGTTTATAATGTGCAAATATGCTTTTGGAAAACCCCTTAACATTAAACTAGCCCCACTGGCCTGCTAATGTTAGTTAGCGCACTGCAACAGTTGCGCTATCCTTTCACAATAAAGCACTTTAGGGGAAAATATGCTACCAGAGGTGGCAGATATGGTAATTTTTCATTGTGGAATGGAGGCTTATTATAGCCATACATTTATGGAGTTTTAATACTTTTATCAAGGGGCTACTAAGGTTTGATGCTACATTTTCAGACAAGATCTTGCATTTGATACATATCCAGTCTTTGCCACAATTTATTCCTAATGTTAGATAACTGACAACTTTCTTTATTTTAAATACTATTGTATAAATAATATGTAAATTAAAAGTGCAAGATTTGCAGGTCCCTCCACATAACCATGAAAATATTGTCATTTATATAAAGGACATTAATAATACTCCATACTCTCATAGTTTTTGACTCACTTTCATCCAAAGCTTACTCAGTAATGCAACGTCAAAAAGCTCAACTGCTGCGGGTGCACTACAACAGTGTTGTAAAATATATTCTAGTTCATGAATTTTCTGAGTTTCTTTCCTTTTCAAAATTACAATATGGTTGAAACCAAAGACATATCAAAAGTATTTGTATTACTTTAACTGTGGAATGTTTTTATTGACCATCTGGTCAACTAAGAAAAACAGTGCTGCTTGATTTCAGCCTCAGTGGAAACCTAATTTTTGTTGTGTGGCTGTACTCAATTTCAAAATTCATCACTGGATGCTTCAGGGAAAGAACACAAATGTAAAACTGAAGTTAGCTGACTGACCTCTGCGACTAGAACGTTGTGTTGCATCTTCTTTCGGGACTTCATTATGCGAACGATGGCGGCTTCAATCTCGTGCTTCCTGTCGTCGTCCACTTTCTGCCGTGTTTCCTTCCTCTCTGGGTCTGACTCGCCCTGTTTAGCAGCCACTGGGAGATACAACAACAAAGAAATTTACTGCGAGTCGAAGCTAAAGGAGAACACATTCTCCGAATGATTTGACAGTTTTAAAGCATTTACTCTGGGACATCATAATGCTGAACAGCAGAGATAAACAATTTTAGTCAATGATAATCTATGAAGTCTAATATTTTTCTTATTAGTAAAGCTACATTTTACACCAGCTATTGGTGGAAACCACAAAATGCATGAATTCTGTTATATGGCGCATAATAAAACTGCAAAATAATAATGATTTCTGGTAATTACTTCACTCCATCTCCACAAGTTACACTTGTCCTAATTAGCACCATTCTGGATTTGGCAATCATACTGCACATATGATAAGAGGACATATTTTGTGGTTTTGGCGCTCTAGTGGCTACGATGCACGTTCATCAATAAACTGACACCCCAGACCCTTTTTTAATCCAAATGTTGCTGAATGAAATGAAGGCAGTATTATCCAATTAGCAATTATAATATTAAACAGATATGTCAGTGATGTTCGGTCAGTGGACCTGTGTTTTTGTACTCATAATTAATGTGCCATCTCTGCAAATCTGTGTCCCTGCACCATAGACACAATGCTTTTAGAAATCTGTTAAAAAGGAAGCTTAATATAAAACAATCTTTTAATCAGCTGCAAATGAGGCTTTGCTATACAGAAAACTGGACTCATCTTTATTTTTTCCCCGCTTGGTCACACCAAGCGGCAAACCCCAACACCGTAAGATGAAGCCAATGTGGAAGAGCAGTGACTGGCCACTTGTGACTGGCTCCAAAAGTGAGCACATTCCCGCAGGGCTCAAATGCACAAATGTACAAATAGGTTTACAGTCTGCTACACACAAAAAAACAGACAAAAAAAAAAAAAAAAAAACAGTTTTGGTCTCTGTATATAGTTTCCTTGTCCACGACTACCGTACGGTAGTCCAATCCTGCTAATCTGAACCCAGGTTAGCTTGATCAGACTAAGAGGCTTCATTCATCTCACACACAGAGCCACCAATGTTCCACCCCTTTATGCATTGAGTTCATCATACTGCTGCTGTGAACATGACAATGCCCAGAACACAGCCCAGTCTGGGGCTTCATATCAGCGCTATAGAAAGCCTACAGTGAGGTAACGCAGGCTTTGCACAGCATATATACAGTCTATGGGTCAGACATGCAGCAACAGCCCGGCTCAGATCATGGCTCAGAGCGCTCACCCAAGTAAAACAAACTGGACTTGCAAGTGTAACGCACATGATGTGGTCCAGACTATGACAAGTGTCAGACAAATATGTTGAGGTGAACTGTGGACAAACAGATGTTTTGCACAGAGTGCCCTCCAAAATGCTGTAGCATGTACGCAATGCCGAAGACATGCATGTTTTGCAGCACAGTCCTCCCTCTTTGAGAAAATGCACCATATTGTAGACAGGTCCCACAACAACATAATGATGCCACCACTGTGCACATGTGTACCTGTCTGGATCTTGACACGGTGCAGTTTGGAGGTAAACTGGTCGTTGACTGTAAACACATGGCCATTTTCAATCTCCTTAGATTTTGGCTCTTTGGTGAGAACTCTCTGGGTGGGCTTGCCACAGGCCAATGACTGCAGTGCTCGCACCAGCTCTCTTTCTGGGATGTCCGTCTCCTGTTGGATCTCCTACGCAGAGACCAGGTTTTAGAAATCAAGACAACAAAAAATAAGATACAGTAGACAGAGAAGCATGGACGTGGAATTTACCGTATTTTCCGGACTATAAGTCGCACTTTTTTACATGTTTTGGCCGGGGGTGCGACCTATACTCCGGTGCGACTTATAAATGAAAAATATACCGGTAGGATCTCAATTAATTTACTGTAACAAAACAATTTTACGTGACAGAGTCGATCTATGTTTTAAAATGGCCACCGGAAAAGGAAATGCAATGCATCATGGGCACTGTAGTATGACGGCCATCCTATAGTTCACGCTGGTCGCGATAACCAATCAGAGAACAGAACTTTGGATGCGTATTCCTCACCTCACCCACAGCGTGTGAAGCTGACGAACTCGGTGCTTGCTGTTATTCCGGCTTGGCGAACAGAACAGCTTCAACCCTTGGATATCAATGTGAGCAGAGTGTTTAAGTTGACGCTGAGAGCTGCGTGGGAGCATTGGGTGAGCGACGGCGGAGGATTAGCGTGTGCACTTGGAAGGAGCTGGCGTCGATGATTGTGAATAGCGTTTGAAGCAGACGAACATGGTGTTTATTCCGGGACGGCTAACAAGACAGCTTCAACCCTTGGATATCACTGTGAGCAGAGTTGACGCTGAGAGCTGCATGGGAGCACTGAGCGACGGCGGAGGATTAGCGTCTGCACTTGGAAGGAGCTGGATCGACACCGCTGGGTGGTCATGAGCTGCGCAGGTAGGTGCTGCATGGTTCGGCTCGCAATGTGGTCCGCAAAATACAAACATATCTGTAGGTAAAATGCAGCTCACGAGAGGGCACTCGAGGCTTGTGTAACTGTTCCTGCGACTTCTGACTACCATAGAAAAATAAAAATTTTAACGTTACTGATAACTTAACAAGACAACGGAGAAGGCCCGAAAAAATGCCACCAAAAAGAAAATCATACTCTGCAGATTACAAGTTGCGACTGGTGAAATATGCATCCGAAAACGATAGCCGTCACAATATTATCATCTGAACTTTTCATGTTAACATACCTGTATGTCCATGGGACTTATAGTCCAGAGGACCTTATTTATGGTTTATTTTTCTTTATAATGGATAAAGTGGCTGGTGCGACTTATACTCCGGTGCGACTTATTTATGGTTTGTTTTTCTTTATAATGGATAAAGTGGCTGGTGCGACTTATACTCCGGTGCGACTTATAGTCCGGAAAATACGGTATTTAAAAATATTTAGAAATGGGGCCCAAGGTTTATTCAATAATTTTAAAACCAAAACGATTATGAGGAGAAATGTATGAATTAAAACCTTTACATCTAATTCATGGTTTGTATGGTTAATAATACGGCTCTAAAATGTCTTGGGTATTTCAGGATCTTGAGTATATATTTCAGCACAAGTACTTCTGGTGGGGCTAATCCTCAGCCAGCCACTCAAACAGCAACTCTTTCAGCTTCGCTAACTGTGTCTCTGACAAACGCACTTTCATGCCCTCAAAAATGACATAAGATAAAATATTTGTATCCACTTTCATATTCTCTCCTCACATAACCAGTCATTGTTCAGGACATGACGTCCCTGCAAAAACCTCCCAGTTACTTCAGAAACCGTCTGACATGAGACAAGCTAATGTCCCACAAATGCAGCTGTCACCAGACTGCCTTTGCTGCAATTTTTCTTGAGCTTTCTGTTGTGTTCAATATCTTCAAACCCTGACCAAGAACCTCTCTTGCCAAAGACATCTACTGGAAATCAACAGATTGTTTGTATTTTTTTTAAGCAGGGAAGTTTCAAACTTCAAAACTAAAAAGTCAAAAACTTGTGACAGTGGGAACAGTAAAGTGAGCCACTAAGTTAGCACTATGCAGTGTTGAAATACTATTATTTATTTTACCTCAAAAGTAGACTTCTCCCTGTTATTGAAAAGCATAAGAATGGTCATCTGGAAGGTGGAGACTTGCAGGATGTGCTTTCTTGTGTTGGAGCCTGTGACCTGGGCTCCTCCTACCCCAACTTCTGAACCATCCTCCTGTTAACATTTGAGGAGCAAGAATTAAATCTTCTGTTTCTCTTGGCACAACATGTTTTACTGAAAGTCCTCTCAAATCAATTCTTCATCAGTCAGACAGTATAAATCGACTTGTCTGGGGTGGTTGGCTAATGCAGTTAATCATGGCACACACACACAGCTGGAATATTTGATGCAATTCTCCATACTGCTTGTAGTCATATTTGGGCCACGATTGGAGGTGCATTATTCATTATTATCATTTGCCTCATTTTGAAGAGATAGTCAATCCTTCTTCTGGTTGTGCTGTAATTTACACACACACACACACACACACACACACACACACACACACACACACACACACACACACACACACACACACACACACATATATATATATATATATATACACACACACACACACACACACACACACACCCATGATAATAAATACAAAAAAAGTGCAATATTAGTAAATGAACTCAAATTTACAAACTCAATCAAAGTACCAAGTACTTTAATACTGCCAGGACAGTTAGAAACACAATGACTTTTTGCAGTAGTTCGGAACCTTAATTTCTTAAAAAATAATATTCCACTCAATTATAACTGGATTCCCTCAGTTTAAACAGATCCTGGAGATGTTGCGGCAACAGTTCATTTTTAACTTTATACATAATTTGTATTGTGATGTAATCAACCAAGTCCCAAAATTTTTGAATATGTAAACAGGCAAATAATGGATTAGTTGGCTCACAATATGATTTGTTACAAATAACTCTTATAGCCTTCTGCAACAAAAATATTGGATTAGTATTAGTTTTATATGTATTGCCCCATACCTCAATACAATAGGTCATATATGGAACGAGCAATGAATGATATAAAATAGTGAGTGTTGGAAAATGAAATCTTCTGCTTTATGCAAGACTGCAATGGCTTTTGATATTTTAGATTTCACAAACTTAATGTGTTTTCCAGCTCAGTTTATCATCAATAACTCCAAGAAATTTAGTATCAGTTACAATTTCAATATCATGTAGTGATAAGTTTCTGTACAAATTCCTGGACTTAGTTTTACCAAAATGAAGCGCTAATTTGTTTGAATCAAACCATTGTTTAAACTTCTGTAACTCCTTCTCCAGCATGTCCAAGGTCAGCCCCAAATGATCCCCACTACAAAACACTGTTGTGTCATCAGCAAACAAAATACAACTGACGGACTTGGAAACTAAACATATGTCATTAACATATACAGGGCTGTGAAATGAAAATTGTGAAATCCGAGGAACATTTACAGGGGATCTTGGGGGGGTGCAGCGTCCAGGAGCTGGGGTCTAGGGCCCTGTGGGGCCCCAGAATTCAATTTTTATCTAATGATACTTTTTCAGCATCTCCTGGAAGAACAAATCTCAAAATTAGTGCATATTTAAATGATCCTACATTCAACCTTTTATTTGACCTGTCAATGATCATGTTGAAATAACAGAATATGATGTGGAAGCAGGACCTGGAATGATTTTCCTTTTAACTGTAAACCAAATTATGCACTAACTCAGAACAATTAAACTACATGAAATTTAAGAAGACTGAAAAGACTGTTACAGCATTTCAAAAACCACAGCTAAAGCTTTTAGAATATTTGGAAAATCATGGTAAAATATTAATAACATAGTAAAAAGTCACATTCTTGTGTAAATTCATGCAGCCTAAATCCATTCAAAGCCACAATGTCTTTTTTACAATGAAAGAAAGTCTAGATTAGTGAAAAAAGTCACAATCTTGTCTAAAATCCTGTTTGAACAGCAGAATGTTTATTTTCCAGGCAGAGAAAAGTTCTTATCATGTTTCCTGAGAGGGCACAGTTCACTTTTTCTGTTTCTTTTATCTTTCAGGTGTGTTGATGAAGCCAGCGACAATTCCACGGATTCTTATCCTTATAAGACTTTTTCAAACCGTCTTTCCTGCCATCTTCTCTCTGTGCGACGTCGCTCTGTGACACAGACATGCTGCACAAATCTTCCTTTAAAAACTTGAAAGCTCTAAAAGTTTGAGATGAACACATGCTACATTTAGCTTAAGTGCCGCATAGGAGCCACACAGCGTCGCCGCAGCAACCAACCAGTCCTGCTTTACGACAACTGCCTAACAGCTACACTTTGAGTGGCATTTTCCCTCCACGAAACTCTGTGGATCTGAGGAAACTGATTTGTATCTGTAACACACAGATCAGTGTCCACGGACTTATAAAACTTACACGATGTCGTAAAAAAAGAGAACGCTTTGCGATAAGCATTTTAAAAACTGTGATGATCACGATTAAACAGTACAACACTAGCTAACACTCCACCCCACCCTCCCCATGATGAAATCCGCAGAATCCTGTGGATCCACTGAGTTTTCACAGCCCTACATATAAAAGAAACATCAACGGCCCCAGAACTGAACCCTGGTGCACCCCACAAGTAATTTTCAGAAATTCAGAGTTTGTCCCATCAATACTGACACACTGATACCTATTGTATAATTGCCAGCTATCCAGTCATCTAAAGTATATTGCTTATTTTCAATTGTATTTGTAACCTGTTCAACAAAATCAATTACAGCCAGTAAAGGAGTGTGATTTTTCCTGAAACCATATTGCTGTTCACCAAGTACACGATGTTTAGTTATGAAATCATTTAACATTTTTACAAATAACTTTTCCAAAATTTGTGAAAAATTTTGGTAAGAGTGTGACTGGCCTATAATTTGTGACATGTTTGTCACCAGATTTAAACAGCGGTATCACTTTAGCTAATTTCATTCTGAATGGAAATTTCCCAGTCATTAGTGACAAGTTACAAATATACATGAAAGGTTTAACAATACAATCAATAATATCTTTAATCAAAACATATCAAAATTATTAATCAGTTTCTTTAATGAACAATGAATCCTGAATTTGATTGTTTTTTATGTAATCCAAAGAGCACATTTTAGAAGATACAATTGAATTTGCTAAATTTTTACCCACATTAACAAAATAATCAAAGTGATCTGCTATAGCTTTAATTCCCCTAACAGCTGTATCAGTATTTGTGCAAAAAAGGCAGGATATTCTTTAACAACATTTTTTCTTATTTATGATTTCATTTAAAAGCTTCCACATACCCTTAATGTTTTATTTTTTCCAATGAATCAAGATCGAATAATTTTAGTTAGTTACTAGTTAGTAAAACTGCTTATACAGAAAATTTTTCTTTTTATAGGCATTTTGCAATGCCTTAGTGATCCAAGGTTTGTCAACATTTTGCTTATTTCCAACTTTTAACACCAAAGAGCGTTTATCATATAAATTGGAAATAACAGAAATGAAAGATTCATAAGATTGATTGTCCTCAATATAAATGTCACTCCAGTTTTGATACCTTAAATCCTTTCTAAAATTTTCTAAAGTTTCCTCTGTTATTTTCCTTTAGAAATTTGTTATTTTTTCTGTATGCGGCAGGAAGAATTGTATAGTTGTGCAAAGTGCAAGTTTTGCATTTTGTATCACCACTCCTGCCTTCATAGTGGAGTTGCACAGAGAATAATTCTCTTTCAACAAAACATCAAATCTATGCTTGAATCGCCAATGTGCCTTCTGGCAAATTGTAGCTGAACTTTCAAGTGTTTTTTTCCCCCCCTTTTTTATAGAAACCTTCTCTATACCGCTTCATCATGAAGCTGTCTAACTGGTGATGCAACACTCAAAACCTGCACTTTACACAATTTCTTCAATCACAGCCACAGAAAGGGTTGTCTTGGTGGCTTTCCTCACTCTTCACTTCTTTATATAGTCACTCAGTTTTTGAGAACTATCTACTCCACACAGATTTACCACAGAGTGCTATACTGGTTGTATTTCTTCATAATTCATGTAAATAATGTCCAAGACATAGTCAGTGTCTTGGGAATGTACATGTATCCATCCCCTGACTTCACATTCATTCATTCAACTTCTACCACTTAGTCCAATTAAGGGTCGCGGGGGGCTGGAGCCTATCCCAGCAGTCATAGGGCGCAAGGCGGGGTACACCCAGGACAGGATGCCAGTCTGTCGCAGGGCCACAAACAGAAACAAACACAGACACACCCACACACACACACCTACGGACAATTTCAAAGATTCCAATCCACCTAACCCGCATGTCTTTGGATGTGGGAGGAAACCGGAGCACCCGGAGGAAACCCACGCAAACACTTGTCAGAAGAAAACTGTATATAAAAGTGATGGTTTACATGTGCTATACTAAAAGGTGGCAGTTACTTATTCACACCATCATTTTGGCTTTTAGATTTTTAATTAATTTCTATCAAACTGCAGAGATTTACTTTCACTGTGAGTTTAAAGAGCATGATTTTTGAAATTCTAATATACAAGGCCTGAATTTTTGTTTTGTTTTTGGATGTCCTAATAAAAATCTAACATGTAAAGGGTCAAGGGGGCAAACACTTTTTCACAGCACTGTAAGTACATTTATGTGAAGCTACCCATTAAAGTTTCTGTGTCGATAAACATACACATGTAAGATCAAAAAACCCAGTAAAACTGACAGTCTGAATGGTGCAACATTCCTTTTGGGTAGCACATACCTTTTTGATGGGGCCGTAAAAGGTGGCGTTTAGGTCTGCAGAGCCCATGTGGTGCTGCAGTGTGAGCTGTCTGCCACTGTGCTTTCCAAGATAAAATCTACAAGCAAAACGAACGTCCACAAAGTCATTTACTACAAATCGACAATTCACCTGAATCAATATACCGGTAAATATTCACATATTTTGTAATAGCTCAAAAGTAATTAATTAACGGTGCACACCAGTTACAAACATTAATTACAGTTCTACAAGTGATAAAACCTCATCTTCCAGGACTGGTTAGGAAAATAGAACCAGCTGTGTGTCTACCTGTGACCAGAAGTCATAGCAGATAGGAATGTTCTTAGTAAGACTTCAATCTGAATCGGAATTCCAAACACAGGAATATAGTAGAAATGCTCTTTCTAAACAAACAAGCAGGTTGAAAACCAGTTACTTTCTTGAAATGCTTATAGACCAACCTCCTAAAGACTTCAAATGCATGGCGTGGTGAAGGGGGAATGTTACACTTGGGAGTTGCTGATTGTGTTGGCCAGTATCCTGTGGTCAAGACTCTCACGATCAGATCAACCCCACCCAGTGATACCTAACATTGTAAAATACACAGAAACAATCTCAGGGTTCAACTGCATCATACAAAAAAGGACTTTGTAGTTATGTGAAATGTGCTATGCATAAGAAAAAAAGTCAAAGAATGAAAATGAAAGACTAAAAGCCATGTGAAGAGCATAAACTGGAAATCAGCATGTATTTGCACAACAAGGACACTTAGCTACATTTTCATAATGCCTATGTACCAGGGCAACAAGGGAATCAAGCTGGATGTACTTATTACAGATGACAAGTCTGCAGGTCTATGACAGGATGAGTTGACAGCGTTTCCTCACCCCAGTTGTCTGTAGATGTTGTCTAAACTCATCCATAGTGGTGTTAGAGATGCTCATATCCCGAAACATGCCCTCCAGTTTGGATGTGAACTGACAGCCGCACTCAGTCTGAGCAGTGAAGACCACAAGTGACATTATGATTAAGTAATCAAAAGCAAATAACAGATTTAACTTATGCTATCTAGTTTTTGCCCTGAACATTTAACAAGAATTACATGGTTGACAATCAGTCTACAGTATTTCCCCTATAACAATAGCCCTCATCAGTCCAGAATTTTTTTTGAAACACCACCATGAAAAATAATGTGGACAAAAATAATGAAAAATAATATCAAATATTGATTAATTTGGAAATCAATCATTTCTTTACATTCCCAGTGCTGACAATGTTCCAAACCCTGACGAATGAAGGATATCAGAGCTTAGTTTTTCCTGTTCTGCTGTGTTGAACACAAGTCAAATGCATATTAATTACTTTTCTTACGGAAGTAACTTGCTATGAAGTAATTTACACATGATGACATCATTTAAGCCATGAAAGTACAGTTTGAACTTTGAACTTGAACTTATTTATTTGGCACACAACTCGTCAATAACAAAAACTGATACACAAGACAATTCCACAGTGACAAGTGTGACCAAAAGGGGGTGAGCAGAAGCAAAGCTTATAAATGCCCACCCCATATATATATACATACATACATATATATATGCACATTACCAACCCCCAGAGCAAGCACACAGGCAATAGTGGTAAGGAAAATCTCTCTGATGTACTGAGGAAGAAACCTCAAGCAGACCAGACTCTAAGGGGTGACCCTCTGCTTGGGCCATGCTACAAACACATTTAACAACACAAACTCAAATCCCATTATCATAAACATAGCAAGTGAACACCGTGTCTTCGTCTACATACATATTTACATACATATACAGTATACATGTATACACACACCAACATACACCTACACAAACATACATACATAATTACACACACTCGTATACGAGGGCTATTAGATAAGAAACCAACACTTATTTTTTTTTAACTATATGGATTTGAATGACGTGCGATTACACCAATCATGCTTGAACCCTCGTGCGCATGCGTGAGTTTTTTCACGCGTCGTGACGTCATTTCCCTCTGGGTAGGCCTCGAGTGAGATGTGTTCCAGCCCTCTTGGCTGAATTCCTTTGTTTCACACGCTGCTCGAGACAGCGCGTGTTGCTTTATCAAAATTTTTTCTGGACCTGTGAGGAATATCCGAGTGGACACTATTCGAGAAATTTAGCTGGTTTTCGGTGAAAAGTTTAACGGCTAATGAGAGATTATGGGGTGTTTCTGTCGGTGTAAGGACTTCCCACGGAGCGGGACGTCGCGCAGCGCTTCCAGGCGCCGTCGTCGGCCTGTTTCGACCTGAAAACATCCTAATTTAAGGCTTAATTCACCCAGGACGTCGTGAGAGAACAGAGAAGATTCAGAAGAGGCCGGCATGAGGACATTATGCGGACATTCCACTGTTTAAGGACATTTTTTAATGAAAGACGTGCGCACAAATTCGCTGAGTCGTTTCCGTGACGACTCGGCGAATCTGTGTGCGCCGCGACAGGAAAAACACCTCCGTGTTGAAAACCATTTGTAAAATTCAGGCGGCTTTTGATGGCTTTCAACAAGTGAGTAACTGAGAAATTGTTTAACAGCTTGGGCATGTTCCAACTTGCCCCTTAAGGTTTCCAACGGAGGTGTTTTTCCTGTCGCGACCCCCCGCGGTCGGGTCCGGCCCGACATGCGACTCTGCCCGCACGTTCTTTCATTATAAAATGTCCATTAACAATGGAATGTCCGAATAAACTCCTCATGCCGACTTCTTCTGAAAGTTCTCTGACGACTTACTGGGTCAACAGAGCCTGAAATGTGGAAGTTTTCAACTTGAAACGGCGAGACGCTGCCGCCTCGAAGCGCAGATCGCTGTCAGGCACCATGGGCCGTCCTTAAAGCGACACTACCAGACCAAAATCTCTCATTAGCCATTAAAATTTTTACCGAAAACCAGCTGAATTTATCGAATGGTGTCCACTCAGTTGTGCCTTACAGTTTTGAAAAAATTTTGATCAAACAAAGCAGCAGTCTCTAAGCCATTCCTAAACAATGAAAAAACGACGAGAGGGTGGGCCACTCCTCACTCAAAGACTGCCCACAGGCGAATGAAGTAACCAACAGGCGTGAAAAAACTCTTGCATGCCCACGAGGGTTCAAGCATGTGTGATGTAATCACACGTGATTCAAATCCATATAGTTTTTGAAAAAAATAATGTCGGATACTTTTCTAACAGACCTCGTATATACACACACACACACGCGCGCGCGCGCGCACACACACACGCACGTGCGCGCACACACGCGCGCACACACACACGCGCGCGCGCACACACGCACACATACACATGCACACACACACGTCTGTGCGGGCACCACTGGTGGTCTTGCTGTGCCACTGAGGGTGGTTGTGGGCAAGCGTTTCCCAGGAGGTGAGCTCAAAGCCCAGGTTTTTCAGGGACGCTTTGAGACAGTCTTTGTAGCGTTTCTTCTGCCCCCCAACAGAGCGCTTGCCCTGGCACAATTCTCCATACAGGAGCTGCTTTGGCAGTCGAGTGTCTGGCATTCTGATTACATGGCCAGTCCATCTGACTTGCGTCTTCTGCAGGAGGGTGTAGATGCTGGGAGGCCGGCTTTGTCCTGCCACCTAATGTGGGGGAGGCGACGGAGACAGCTCATATGAAAGTGGTTGAGCTGCTTGGCATGTCTGCTGTAGACAGTCCAGGTCTCACTGGCATAGAGCAGGGTGGTTAGAACCACTGCACGATAGACCTTCAGCTCGGTGGTAATGCTAAGTCCTCTCCATTCCCAGACATTCTCACGGAGCCTTCCAAATGAGGCGCTGGCTTTTGCAACCCTGTTGTTGATTTCTGCATCAATGTTGACTGCGCGAGACAGGGTGCTACCCAGGTATGTAAAGTTGTCGACCGCCTGCAGATTCTGTCCTGTCACTGTGATGTGGGGTTCTTGGTATAGTTTTCCAGGTGCTGGTTGGTACATAACTTCGGTCTTTTTGGTGCTGATGGTGAGACCGAAATTGTCGCATGCTCTCGAGAAGCAATCCATTTCATGCTGCATCTTCTGTTCTGTAGCTGCGTTGAGCGCGCAATCATCAGCGAACAATAGGTCTCTTACATATACACATATACACACACACGTACACACATATATATACACATATACACACACACGTACACACATACGTACACACATATACACACACACGTACACACATATACACACACACGTACACACATACGTACACACATATACACACACACGTACACACATACGTACACACATATACGTACACACGTACACACATACGTACACACATACGTACACACATACGTACACACGTACACACATACGTACACACATACGTACACACATACGTACACACACACACACACATACGTACACACACACACACACACACACATACGTACACACACACACACACACACACACGTACACACACAC